>NC_090930.1:550716538-551335531 GCF_040938575.1 Ambystoma mexicanum | reverse complement strand
GCAGAGAAAATGGCAGCAGATTGGTCTATGCAACGTTGTATAGCACGTTGCCCCATAGACCTTCTGATTTGTTGGCATGCTCACCCAACCTTGGACGTTCGGCTCACTAGCAGCATGTAAGCAAAACAAAGCCCAGGTGCTCGAGTCACGTCAGATTACTCTCCACTGTCCCAATTAGTCCATCATCTTTCATCTGTCCAACCATAAACCAAAGTTTCCCGTCTGTAGTTGACCTTGTAGTTGATCTCTGTTCTGGTACATTCAAGGGAGTGTAAGCACATCACTATCTTCTATCTATCTATCTGTTCTTGCCTATAGCGCCACTAACCTGTAGGCCCCAATGCACTCACAAAGAAGGAAACATAGAGGACAAAAGAAAAAGGGGACCTTGTCATCAGAAAAATGGGGGTATCCAAAACAGAGAAAGGTAAGAATATACATTGGATGAACGTTTGATCCTTATCCGAATCTTAATGAATAGACCTTGTTTTCGACTTCTGAATCACGTGTGAAGAGACCTCAAATTTGTCAATTTCTACCTCCTATTTACTTCTATTTAATTAAATTAGACTGGGTGTTCTTGTTCTTCTTGCCCTCTAGAGACTTGCTCACTACATCTTGTATAGACCTTATTCACTGTTAATTGTCCAATACAAGACTCTTGCAAATGTTTTCCTCTTCTTTAATCTAAGAGAAATATGTATTACATACATGGCTTATCCATCTGCCTCCCTTTGTGCCTTGCAATTATTCCTTAAAATAGCATCCTTGATCCCAGGCCAACATAGACTCCTCTTTATTCTGCACATGTCACAGTTTCTCCAAAATCTCCCGACTCTGCATCCCTGGTCTGTCTCTGTAACTGGGTGGAGTCTTAACACGAGCCATCATTCGTTTTCCTATCATGGCCTTACTAGCCACGTTATATTTCCCTTTGTAGCAAGATTCTATATGTCTCATCAATCTTGCGTTACTGCGTATTTACACTTATTGGTCACCAAGTTACTTTATCTTCTTTATATATATGATTACTTTATCATTTCATACATGTTTCTCTTGTCACTGCAGGTACATGGTCACTCTTAAGTATTTTCATATCATTTCTGTATGTCCTCATATATCTTCACCATGACATCACTCTGTCCTCGTCAGATTTCACTCAGCACACTATGGTTTCCTGAGTGCATATCATCTCTCACACACTCGATACGGTAAAGGGACAACACTTGGGTGCCATACACAGCTTTACTCCTGCTGTTGCAGTATGAACGCGGTGAGGGGGTGGGAGCTGGGGAAAATTTGTCCACCTGCTCCTCTACAATACATTTAAGCAAAACATAAATATCTCAGCACGCAGATCCCTGCTAACGGGGGGCCAGATTACAGAAACATTGCACCGGTGCAAGTGTGTACATTATTAGAGGTATTAGTTTGGCACGTTATAAGCACCAGGTCAAAAATTGCCTTTGCGCAAAAAAAGATACATTTTGAACACATTTTGCACCAGGGCAAAGTTTGCCCTAGTGCTAATTAGCACTAGGGTAAAGTCTTTACGGGCACAAAAAAGCATTATAAATGTATGTTTGTTGCGCATGGGCAATTTTTGCCCTGGTGCTTATAACATGCCCAACTGTACTTGCCATTGTGCAAAGGTTTTCTAATATGTCCCATCATTTTTTAGATTAGGGCAAACTTTGCCCTAGTGCTAATACCGTGCAAACTTGCACTTGCACCGGTGCAATCTGACCCAGGATGTGGCGAAAAGGGACCTGTGGCCAAAGCATTGCGCCGAAATGGCTGGCAGCCAAAGCGCTGTGCCGGGATGTGCGGCTTCGCACATTTGCACAGTGCCCCAACAGAACACGTTATTTCTGCCATCTACAGACTGCTACTGAATTACCGAAAATAAAGTGAAGCATGTAACAAGTGAGACGACCGTTTAAGGCAGTTGTTAAAACTAATTTGACAAGAGTATTGAAGATTCATCAGAAATGTCTCATTCAGACCACAGTGGAGGGGCAAATGCCTGATCTTCTGCTGGCCAGAAGGAAAGTCGGGGAGGTGCAAAGAAAAAAATAGGACTGGATTCGCATATCCCGAAAAGAAGGAAGGATACTTTTTAAGGGATAAACGTTAGCGATGCTTTGGAATGCACTCAAATTATATCATCGATCAACCTGACAAACATATAAATCATTATTGGAACATGTTAGCAAAAAGAGTACAAGTATTTTCCCAGAATGGATGCCTACAAGTACCAGAATGCAAAGTAATTTCAGGCTAAATATTGCCTGAAAGTATACTTTCAAGATGTAAAGACAGAGAACAATAAAAGGCAAAACTGGGATTAACATTTCCCACCTTGACGTCTTATGCATGCTAAATATTTCTGCAAAAAAACACAATTCCATCCGTGTCACTCAGGCCTGGCTGAGGCGGAGAAATGTGTAATAGTATTTGCCACAAGCAGATGACATAAACACCAGAGAAAAGGCGCCCTTTTAAATTCCTGGTATGAACCGCCTCTCCCTCTCTTAGCTGCCTTAAGTGGGACAGGATTGTGGGAGGAGCCTGTTGGGAGCACTCTACTCAAAGAATGCATTTCACTAATGCCCCGACTCAAAAGAACTTGAATGGACTGCATGCCCCGAACACCATGTCACAGAAAGTGCAAAGCAGCTTTCTAACTTTTAGGGTTGTTTGTAGGATGGAAACCACAATTCCCCCAGACCTTTTGGGGGCGTCACCCGAGACTGCATGTTGAATTCATGTGGGACCCCATGCTTGAAGGTGTGGCTGAGCCTGCCAAAAATTCCCTGTTATCGCGGGCAGGACATAAAATCAGGCGGACTCCACCCACATCCCAACAAGCATAAATGTGTATATAATTTTCTTTTTCCAGCACGAGAAGGGGGGGGGGGGGGTCCGGCTTGTGCTTTCACATGGCACTGGCACAAAACTTGAGTGGAGCTAGAATAAGCCACTTGGGGCGAGCCCCTCGCTCACCTCTATTAATTGTGCCGCTGATGCGAACACCATGGCCGTCACATGCTTTCTGGCCCAATCACACACTCCAGTGTCTGCAGGCCTGGTGCCTGTCACCCAGCATACATGGCTGCCTTCAAAACACAAGGTTTTCACTTCTGGCATCATTCAATAGAAGCAAGAGACAGGAAAAGGCACACTAACGGATAGTGGGACAGAGGGCACTGCAGCACACAGTTTTTGCATCACAACCATGCAGCCATTCCAGAACAGCTGCACCAGCCTCCCAGACCTCCAAGTACATTGTTAATATTCCTTAACTACTATTGGCAATGTTAAATATAAGGCACTCCCTTCTTCTTGCAATGCAGACTTTGTGAGATACATTTTTCCTCCAATTAGGGAGCCAACATGCAATGGACCAATTAACGAGCAAAGAGAAAATGCAATGGGAAATTCAGATGCTTCTGTGCTGCATTAAGCAACTTGTTAACAGCACAGTCATTGTAAGTTAGTACTGCAGTAGGTCTGCAGAGCAGGATCTAAAAATATGTGCTAGCTGTTTTCGCTTCTTCTCTTTCGGGTAGAGGATGATGCAGTTTATAATATTGAACTCAATATTCTTTTTATTTGACGGTTTGCCATGGGCTGAAAGAAGAACCAAAGGTTATTTAGCATCCTACAGCCTTTTCATCATGCAGGACGCCATCATTGCTACTATATGGATTTGGCCTGTCAAAAGAAATTTGCTACAGCAATGAAACCTGATCCGACGGTAATGGCCCGCACTTAAGTTATGGGCCCAAACACATTGAGGGCCTTAACAATGGACCCTGGTGCAAATACCACCAGATCCGGCCGGTCAAATCGAGTTTCATTGCTATTAGCTCATTAGGCTTTCAATCAGAAAATCTGGGGTGCTGACAGTAATTTATTTTGTTGAAATACACGGGTGTGCCTAGGGTGTCTTGTTCATTTAAACAAAACACACACATAAAATGTCCGCCGTGGCGATGGAGGGCAAGGCTCCATGCAGATAGCCTCTTCCATTTACACGGTATGCACACCCCCAGTGCTGCCAAAGAAAGAATATCAGTGGGGTAGTGGGGTGGAGTGGGCAGGTCAGTGGAGACTGGAGGGAAGGAAGGGTGGGGGAAGAAAGCAAGCAGGTGTAAGCAGCCTTCAGGTTTCTCAGAAAGCGGGCTTGGTTGTGGGATTCATCCCAAAATCTGAGGAAACCTGATTGGCTGGCTCCCCCACACTGGGTGCTGATATATTTTAAAACTAAACAGTATTAACAAGGGGCAGGAGGAATTGAAGGACGTAGGAGTTGGAGAGAAACAAATCATGATGACAGTTGTACAGAATTTTGAAGATGAACACCTGCCATAGCAAAAAAGAGTGCTGAAGATGAAAAGGTTGTACTCCTAAGCCTGGTAATGAAGGAAACAACTAATATCTGTCTTATGAATTACACCTATTGCTGGGTTCTTCTCTCATGGGCACAAACAGAAAAGAAGAGATTACACCCCCCATCAAGTGCCAAAAAGCTTGGGTACTTTGAATCCCATTAACCCCTCCATAATAATCAGCCTGAGTTCAGGCCCGCGAGAAGCAAAGAAGCATATTTTCCCTGTATGAGAGATGAAACTATCAGATCACTGGATGTCAACGCCCAGATCATTCACATCCCCCTGGACCTATCAGGGCATTCAATACACCTTGAGAGCTGCATGGGAATTTCAGAATCCACTCTCAACAAGATTTCATCCTTTTTGACTGAACGGGAGTTCCAAATCAGGTCTGAACACTTCCTTCCTAACCCAGCTACCCAATCCTGTGAAGTCCCGCAATGCTTCATCCGTTCCCCTTGGTTCTTCCTGACCTCATCATGTCACATACTAACATATTCTAAAGATGAACAAAGAATACGCAAATTTCTTTCAGCCTCCATAGTTCCTGGGACATTTTGTCACAAATCCATCATAGTCTTCTCCAAATCCATCACTGGGTGAATGACAACTGCTTTCTCTTTAGTGCTCTGAAAACTAAAATAATGTATTGAGCCATTCCATCCTACCCGCACCATCCCTCAGAGACCCACAATTCCTCACTACTTCAGCAAACAACCGGAGGGTACTCTTCAGAAACCTTCTGTCATATGCGCTGCAGATATGTGACCTCAACAAAGAAATCTGATTTCCAGCTCCACATCTTGAGACACTGCCTCCCCTTCTTGAACAATTACTCAAAGAATCCATGTCACCTCCTCCATGGTTCTCCCTTGCATTGATTATTATTATTATTATTGTTATTATTATTATTATTATTATTATTATTATTATTATTATTATTATTTGTAAGCATGTAGTTAAAATACTAACTTTTGCTTTACTTTTTGTCTTCCAAACATAAGCCAAGAGATGACACCTACTATTCCCATTCGTTTCCACATCTTTATAGGTACAGGTGTTTAGAGCTTTTCACGGTCCCATACAAGGCATTCCACTATATCACGTGCCCTATCAGGTCTCTTGGCTTTGTGTAATTACATCCACCCTGTTACCCTACAGATGGTCCAATGGTGCAGTCTCAAATTTGTTACCAAATATTGCTTCTAGAAAGACTCCAGAGCCCTTGTAACGTTTGGTTTAGACACCCCGTATACGGACTCCCACCAGAGTTTGCCATTTAAGTGACATCCACCTTCTAGTTTGTCATAGAGGAGTCTGGTTCTTTCCAGTCATGACTCTTTACAGAAGAGTGTCAATTGTTGTAGAGATTCCTCTTGAAGTCCCACACAGTCTACACTTGGTATCTCTTGTCACGCCATATTTGAATACATTTTTTTTCGTTCTCAGGATGTTCAACCTAAATCTCAGGATTAGGTCCCTATGTTTCTGATTAGATGATTTTCTCAGGTATTCCGGGATGATGTTAGGGAGTCCTGTTAATGTTTTTGAGAGAGTATATGTCTTTAGCATGGAACGTCTTGTTTCTGTTTCTGTTCAATCAGCAGAGGTGAGTAGGATCTTTATTCTCATTGGATTGTCACACACAGTTTGGACCTTTGTATTGAGGGTCCTCAAGATGTCTATGCATTTGTCACTCCAAAGTAGCAGGGGCCAAAAGCTAGATCCTTTACTTTCGGCTTTAATGATTCTGTACTCATCGGGCAAGTTGGAAGCTCCAGTTTGCGGAAAGTTGTCTGTGCTTTCCAGATGATTCGGGAGTACAAGGAACAAACACCTAATTCATGCCTGATGAAAACCATTGGTGAGGATTTCATCAGTCTCAGGACTCTTTTCCAATATGCTCCCTCAAGTTTTTCCCATGTTTTCCAATGCAGTCTCAGCCCCGCTTCACCTGCGTATGTCATTGAGGGAACCAATTTCTGGTTCTAAAATTTTATGATTGGTTCTAGTGAACATTTTCCAAACGTTTTCCCTATGATGTGGGCTTGTGCGGTGAGTTGGTTTTTTTCGTCTTTAAATTGTCAATCCAAGGCTTTTCCCCTTGATTAGCACTGATTATTATACCCAAATACTTTGTTGTTTTTGTTAGAGGAATTTTTTTGTTGGCCAGGCACCATCTGAAAGATTTTCTTACTTTTGCGTGTGGTTTTTTTAATTAGCAAGATTTCCAATTTTTTTTTTGTCCGTTTCATTCTACAGAGATCTAGAGTGCCTCCAGTTTTCGCTGCAGACCTAAGTGCATCCTATCCAGTAGTACAAGGTCATCTGCATATAGCAGGGGACCCAACGAACAACCATTAATTCTTAGAGAGCAAGATCTACTAGGCTCCAGTACATCCTTCATGTCCATGATGTAAAAATTGTATAGTATGGATGCTAGGGGTCACCCCTGTTTGAGCCCCCTTCTGGTGGGTATTTCTCTGGTAAGATTGCCTGTTTGGTCTAGCCTGACCGGGAGCGATGTTTAGGTATGGAGGGCTGAAATTGCTGCTATTAGATCTTCGGGACGACCTTTCTGATGCAATATGCAATTTCAACCACAGTATGTCTCGGTCCACTCTGTCAAATGCTGCCTCCATGTCAATACAGGCTAAAAAGAGATTTTTGTTTTCTTTTAGAATCTTTGTTTTTAGAAGGCTAATTAAGAAGAGATTTAGCCCACAGTCTACTTGCTCTACAAAGCTGGATTGTCTTGGGTCAAAATTGCCAGTAATTGAGATCCATTCTTTTAGACATTTAAGTAGAATACCTGCATACATTTTTCCCAGTACGTTTAGAAGTGAGATTGGTCGATAATTCCCTGGTTTCACTCTGACCCCTTCTTAAAAATGGGTACCACTACCCTGTGTTTACATGAGCCAGGGATTGATCTTGAGTAGTTAATTCTAGTCAAGAGGTCGAAGCAAAAATCCACCCTTCAAAATAACGTTGGACATGCCATCTGGACCTGGGGCCCTTGAAGCACTTGCTTTCACTATTATGAGCTTTATTTAATTTCTGTCAAAATCTATGGACCAAGGTTTGGAGTCTTGTTTCTCCCCAATTTCGATGTTTGCTGGATTTTTTTGCCCATAGATTAGCTCAAAGTGCTCTACCCATCGGGATTCTTGGATTGGGTTTAACTGCAGGGCACCATTATTATTTCCTTTATCATTCAGGTGGGACCAGAAGAATTTAGTGTTTTTAGTATTTAGAGCCATCAACATTTGTTCAGAGTCTTTTTGATATAAGCAGGCTCTGTAGAACCTTCTCCTCACTGATGAGGCAGAACAAGTCTGAAACATGTTTGGGGATGCTTGTGGTCTCGTGCAGAAGGGATGCGACCTAGCAGTTTGGGCTGGACTACCCCTTTTGGGGTGGGACCAAGTCTGATTTGCATATGGTCTTTCCCCTTCTGTAATGGCTTGGCAGATTGAAGAACGATGGTCTGGATGGTGGACCAGAGCAATGCCAGAGGTTAAGATTCATTCTTAACCTTCCATCCATCACCTCTTTGTTTTTGCTCCATTAGACTTTACCCAATTGCGATGTTGTTGCTTACGCGCCCTCTTTTTCTTAATTCTAGTTAGGAGCAGCTTGTGGTTTAGAGTCCTAAGATCTTTCGTCAGGTGTTTCTTCTTTTCCGCAATAAATGGAAGATATGCTTCGCTTAAACATCACCTTACCTTTTCCAGGTTGTATTTCTCTAAAAGCGAATAGGCACGACTCATAATCAACTCCCAGTTCCAGGGATAGGTGCCATTTATTCAAAGCTGTTGTTAATGCGGGAAGCGATGTTGAATCGATCCACAATCTATTCAGGCCATTATTAAGGTCAACCTTACAGGGCCAATGCTTCCCACCGTTGTTTGTGTGAACTTTCTCATTTTGCCTAGAGCAAGTTAGGATTAATGGTCTGTGGTCACTCTTCAGGGATGACAAGATCTTTAATGAGGTCACCCTGCAGAAGGTTGGTCAGTCGACAAAGAAATAATCGAGTGTGGCACTTGTCGGCTAGAGAACCAGGTTTTAGCTCCTGACAAGTTTCCCTTCATGTGGCCATTAACCATGTGTAGATCTCTATTCTTTGTTTCTTCTAACTCCTTCTTAGTACGTATCAGCTTCTCGGTTTTAGGCCAATTCCTTTTGGCGCTGTCATGGTCCCCAGGCAATCAGCATTCTGGTCCCCACAGATGACAATCTGTGGATCTTCGAATTCTGCTCTTGTGTCGTCTATCCATTTCATTGATAGTTGTATGAAACAGTTTCCTTCTCTGGTCTTGACATTCCAGTAAAGGTTAATGATGACTTGGACTCCCTATTTGGGGTTCAGGGATTCTTTTGATTTTATTAAAGCAATCTGCATCAGGGCAGATGGATTGATTACTTTTAGCACTTTCCCTGCTGTGCTATTGTTTGTAAACAAAAGGTATTCCTGACTAGGGTCTTCCTCTTATCCCTTTCACTGCCTTATTCAAGTATCCAGTGAATCCGTCCAGGATTGGCGTTTCTCCAAGCCAAGATTCCTGTAGGCATAGTACGTCCAGGCATGTCAATTTTGGATCCAAGCATTGAAACAGGTGGGTAAAACCTTGCGTGTTCCACGAGCCTAGTCTCAGACTTCCTGTGATGTTATCACTTGCATTGATTATGTAACAATCTCCTGATGGGTCTCTCTAATAAATTCACTCAACAGTTGCAAACAATACAGACTAAAGCAGCTAGGCTTTTTCTGCAAATTGAACACTGGAACCACATATCTCTTGATCCCCTTTTTCCTGCATAGGCACCCCACCAAAATGCATATTAATTTCGAAGCCCTATGGCACATGCATGGGGCTTACTGGAGTAAGGTCCCAGTTTACATAAGTTGGAGAGTAAAGAACTACCTTCCATCTAGGTTCCTGAGAATGGCCAGTGCCAAGTCAATTGTCACTGTGCTTTAAAGGAAAATTAAACTAGGTTGTAGACCTCTTGAGAAAGCTGGGGCCTATTTTTGGTGGGAGATCCCAGTCACCAAAAGAGAAATTGAGAACAATTTGCAGTTATTCAAAAAACTGAAAATATTCCCTTTTAGGAAAACAATTGCTTGATTCCTGATCCTCTGGATTTGAGTGGTCTGAACCAGAGGCTCTACGGCACTTGTTTTTGCTATCTTTGTATATTTTCAATTTTGAAACTGTATTTCTTCTTGTGAACTTGTGTAGCACTCATTCTGCCCTCCGCCAATCCAAGAACAAAGATTTAACGACTCCCATTGCATGATAAGCCTTTGCTGCTGTCTTTGACACTTTTGCTGGGATTGGTGGAGGGAGGATTGTCTTTGATACTTTTGCTGCTCCTGGCTATATGAGTTGACGGCTCTGCCACGCTCTGATCTCTGCCGATCCCAGCATCCAGTTCCATGGCTCTTCACAACCATTAACGCCCCCCTTGCGTGGACACTCATGCTGCCGCGGCCCTGACAGAGTGCACGGCCACGCCCGCAGTATACTTGCCAACCCTGCCAATTTAGGAGGTAGCTTGCTGCTTTTTATGCAGTTCTACCGCCTACAGATTTTATGTACAGATCCTACTGCTATTTATAGCATCTGCCTGGATGCGTGCCAGCTTTATGGGGCTCTCACCAGGCCTGGCTGCTGGCTGCAGCAGAAATTCATTCTGTTTTTACAGGGGGTGAAAGGTTGAATTAATTAATTTTATTGATGGGCACATGACTTGACATGCAAGTTCATGATGCCACAAAGCCCATGCCTCATCTACCTGCCCGAACTCTGCTCTCTGTGTGTTTACTACTATGAGTGCACTGCAGAAATGTGCTTCCCGTCTGCGGTGTCATGTCCTCGTTGTCTGCTAGGTCTCGGTGATTCTTTTGCACAGTACGCCAGGTAATTGTGTCGTAAAACTCATAGTAACTTATTTCTGATGCTTCCACAGAGGGATAGCACTTCCCTGTTCGCATTTATTTTCAGGATAGTCTGGGGAAATTATAAGCAATGCTAATGGCAGTAAAAGTTCCTGATTTTCAGAGATTCAGTGTGGCAAACAACTGACCCTTCCCTGACAGTTTCCTCTGTGGGATATAATGCTTCTGATTGTGGTGCCAAGTTAGGCAATCGCATTAAGAATACATTTCCTATTTGACATGCAAAGTAGTTGGCATAATATGAATTCTCAAGCCCACCAAAGCTAGAAATACAGAACTACTGATAAGCGTAACCACTGCAACACTTATTACATCTTGGATCAATACCTCATTCACACTTATGGATATTAGAAGCATACAGGAACAGCTTTGAAATCACTTTATGTAAACCCTGGCAGCTGATTTTGCTTTCATGTTCAGATTATGAATGCTGGATTATATGTACCAGAATGCAACATAATAGGAGTCTTAAAAGTTAGGTATTCATCATCATTTTACACCTGCCCTTTGACAACTAAAGAGCGCTTAAAGGTTGCACTATTTTCAAGCATAGTTGCAAACATGATAGATTCCAGTCTGTAGTTGCTTATCCAGTCCTGGTTTTTCTTTGCATTCTGGGATTTCTAATCTGTGTTTTATAATGGGAAAAGCAGAACTACAAGTCTCAGAATGCAAAGGAAACAATTAGAACTGAATACGCACCTACAGATTTGAATGGATCATGTTGGAAACTGTTAAAGATGTAGACATACCCAAGAAGAGCCTGTCTGATAAATCCATGTGCTTATAAGTCGTGATTTTCTAAAGCATGCATTTCTATTTAGCATTTGCACAACAAACAATCCTCATTATCACGTAATTCCGGTGGAAACCTTTGTGAGGGAAGAGACCCCTACAGCTGGTGTGTGTTGCAGCTGTTAATTAAACTGCTGCTCATTACCGAAAAGTTGATGTAGAAATAGATTTTTGTTACTGTATGTTGTAAAATGAAAATATGTTTTAGTGTGGTAAAAGCTGGGCTCAGTGCTCAGACATCACTCATGAGTGGTATTACATGCTAGACTGTCCAGGATTGGTGCAGTCACTCTGGGCATGTTTTCTAATTGTGGCACAGCATTTTTGCTGGTAAAACCAAAATCACCAGTGCTCTTATGTGGGGATGGGTGCACTGAAGATGATACTGAAATGCATCAAGAAAATGTACTGAAATATCACAAACAAGTAGAATAAAAAGACGTTCGCCAGAAGGAAGAAGGAAGAAATGCTGGCTAACGTTGATGATATTTTGGGCCAGTTAAGAGCTCCCCACTCCTGTGGTGTTGAAGGCAGTTGAGTAGCCCAGCAACATCACAGTACAAAAGACCAAGGAAAATAAACAGGCAAAATATGTGCACAATGAGCTACTGGCTACTGGGTCAAGAACCCCATTGGAAGATACGGGAACCAAGAAGGACCCGAGGCAAAAGAAGTAAAAAAATGGAGAGATGGAGCTACACATACCCAGGGATCAAAGGTGGAACCCTTGTCGCCTGTCACAGAGAAACATGACAAGCCACTTTCCCTTCTTGAGCCAAAGACAGAACAGAAAGGAATTGGGATCACCAAGGAAGCAGCTGTTGTTACAAAAGAGGAGATGAGACAAATAACACAGGAACTAATGGAGGAAAAACAGAGGAGTTGGAGGGTCAAACACAAAATAAGAGAACACAGTGGTACACGAAGAACAGAGGATGGACCTTTGCAGAAGTTGATGCACGTCAGCATCCAAGAAGACCAGCAGTCAAAATGTAAGCTCCAACAAGTGCGTGAGCAACGGGAGGACCATGTTGCCCACCTCAAGCAAGAGAACAGTGTACTGAGAGCCTGACAGTTCAGCTACAAATGAGGTGGCTCAGGAGGATCTACAAAAGAAGAACACAGATCAGAACAGGGTACAAAGGAAAGTTCAACAGCACAATACAAAGCTCAAGACGGGAAGTAATAGAGGAATATCTCAGGGAAAGAACTTCTGAATTTGACTATGCTTGACAAGATGTACAGCCCACGTTGACTGCAAAAGAGAGTGAAGTTCAAAACATGCACAGTAACTCTGATACAACGGAAGACAAGCAGCAGCTGGAGCAGAACGTAATGCACTCAAAGGAAGCTGGGAGAAAAGTTCAGGAACCAACTGCTGCAGCAAAGCCTATAGATCACATGCAAAGAAGCCTCCTTGGCAAAGATGGCAAAGTAAGAGCGCTTGTAGAAATGGCACAATTTGAACGTACTGATCTTGCTAAGAACACAGAAGAAAAGACCCTCTGCATTGTCCATAAGGCCTTCTGGGCCTGGGAACTGGGACCACAATAACTCCAACTCTCTCTTCGGAAATATCTTCCTACTTGAGCTCTTCACTCGTCCACCTCCAACTCCCTCAGGGTCAGTCGCTTCTCCAAGCAATGAGTTGGTGGTAGATCTCTTTATTTGGTTGTGTCTCCCTCTGGAACCGCCTCCCTGCCTCTCTGAAACTTGAGCAAAACCATCTCCAGCTCCGTCAGCACCGCAAGAACTTCCTCTTTGCTTCTGCCTTCTCTCTTCCTCTCCCCTTGCTGATCTCCTGTCTTATACTGCACTGGTCACCTGGCTACCCTCTGATTTCGGGCCCAGGTCCCTGCCCGCCCAGTTGCACACCAGCACTGCCTCCTGGCAACCCCTGCTCTTGTGTCTGTATCTGCAACCTGCAAACAAAGGTTTATATAGAAGCACACCTATCTGTTTCAAAATTGTACATTTAGCTTAATGGAAGTAGTGCGGTGCGCGAGAGTATATATGGACCCTGACACTAGGTCGTAGTGGTACATGACAAAAGGAAACAGTGTCCACGATCTGCGGAACACTCGTGCCCGTGCACAACAGACACACAACATTCACAAGAATATATTGATCATACGGCAAAACAAATTTGAGATACAGTGGGGTGCCCACATAAATATTACATATACAAAATACTCTTTCAATTTTGTCTTTTGTTTTTTCAAATTTTTACTTAAGAACTCGTGAACCTGTGGTGTTAATGCAAGTTAACAATATTACATTCATATTGTACAATATAGTATTTCAGATGTGAAAACTCATCAAACACCAACATTGATAGTGATACCCTTAGTGATCCGTAGTCGGCATCCACGACAGGTATGAATATGCTAGTTCAGGGAATATGATTCATGAAGGGATCGGAACAGTACAGTGTAGCTAACCATTTTTTTTTCTGTTATATCCAACAGATGTTTGATTTAAGAAAAAGTCAATTGGACTAATATGAAACCCTGTTTCCGAAGAAGGGATATCACATCCTGAAACGGGTTGGGCTTTTGTACAAACCATTGTTTTTCTTCAAAAGAACCTTTTTCTTTTTGATACACTATCAATGTTGGTGTTTGATGAGTTTTCACATCCGAACTACTACATTGTACAATATGAATATAATATTGTCAACTTGTATTAACACCACAGGTCCACAAGTTTAAACATTTGAAAAAACAAAAGACAAAATTGAAAGAGTATTTTGTATATGTAATATTTATGTGGGCACCCCACTGTATCTCAAATTTGTTTGGCCATATGATCAATACATTCTTATGAATGTTGTTTGTTGACAATTCCTAGAGTGTGCACAGGGCACGAGTTTTCCACAGATCGTGGACATTGTTTCCTTTTGTTCAGTATCTGAAACCTTACAGTCCCCTTACCTGCACTTATTGGACATCTGCAGTCAGCACTTAACCCTCATACTTGCCAAATGCTTGCCGCACTACGATCCCTTGTACGGCACTTGCCCATCCTTCCCTGCCCCTGGCATTTTTCCCCTCCCCTTTCCACTGCACTTGCGCGATTTCAATGTCACTAGGCCTAGTAAGAACGTTGTCTTTGTCCTCCATCTGTTTCCCCTCCCTTGCCTCATCGCGCCTTGAAACACTTGTGTATAGGCGCATTATAAATGTCATTTCATATTATATCATATCACATAGGCCGACTTTAAGCTCACTGAAAACAGGACGAGAAGATTAGCCCATAAAAGGCACTGATTGGGAAATGGAAATCGCCTTCTATGTAAGGAAAGGCATTCTTGATACAGTATATATGGCAGGTGTGCATGAACTGTGATAGACTTGTACTGAGTGAAAACTATTGAAGCTGCATCCATTGTAACTTGACGCAATTTATTTTCAACAACACACAGGATTATTTTATTTTCATTCCAATCCTTTTTCTTTTTTCATGTTTCTTTGCCAGTTGATACATTTGCTCATCACGAAAGTATAAATGAACCACGCATTTAAGTTCTATACAGGTATGTAAATTGCAGGCGCCTTTATCTTTGCTACTATTCTGGGACTGCATCACATGAATTGCACTGATGCTGGGCAGTTTTGCAATGACATTTGCACAGATTGACTGGTGCAAAATGATTCTTTTGCACCAATTAGTCATTGCAAATGTCTTATTTTCACCGATAGTTCTGTGTAGAATTTCCCAACATCAATGTCCATCCCCAATGTAAAATTGCAAGACGTCAATGCTAAATTGCCTAAACTAATGCAATGCACGTGATCTGGCTTCCTACTATTGGATTGCATTTGGGCTCTGACAATCGACAACATACATTGATGTTGCTGCTTGAATTTACAGTACTTGTCAAACCCGTTCCCACACTTTTTGTTTGCTGCTGCATACAGTTCCTCCGACAACTTCACATGATCACATCATTAACCTGATGATGTAGCAAGAAGGACACTTCTCATGTCCTTCCTTCCGTCGGTTACGTTAAGGTCCAAAATTACAACACTTGTCACCCTGATGGTGATGTAGCTCTTGGTGCTGCTTTCTTCGCTTAACTCAATGTTTTTGGTGACCTTATTCTTCCTGACGTGACCCGGGAAGGAAGGCGTACTTCCTGATAAACTTTTAATGATGTGATTGAGTAAGTACTACTTTTTCGCCTGACATCCTGCACACGACTGTCTCCAAGCTGTAGTCCCTACAGAGTCGTGAGCAGCGACAATCAACATGGCTCAGAGAAAGAGAATCAGCAGCTCTGCCTTCAGCTGTGCGCTGCCGCTAGGACTTGTGGAGGTGAACTAGTAAGGCGCGCACCTGAGTGAAATGAGATAAAACTAAGTCACCATCAATTTAGGGGCAGATAAGAAATTCCTCAGTTATCACTCTAGCTATTTTTGTGACTTGACTCGTGCAGCACGCGTCATTAATGCTAATACTCTTTTTACACGGTGTTGTCAATAAGAAGAAGAATGGGACAGTAGTAGAGCTGCTATGCTGCCGCAAGATAGTGTTATTCAGATGAGTCATTATGCATGAGCAAAGAGATGGAAGGCCTGACACTTGGGCTCTGTGTATTATTGGGATATCAGAGAGGCTTTCCACAGATGGAAATCATTGCTCCAAGGAGCTCTACGGAGAAAGCAGTGGATCACATTTGGAAAAGTGCTATTGCTCCTTTTGGTGAAAGTGAGAACGCTTGGATAATACAGAGTAGGCCTTAGAACACGTCCCATTCTCAGGAGTCCGAGTTATGAAGGCTGAAACGCTTCACAAGTGTGTACCATGCCTCGACATAACAAGCTCGTTCTCCCATCTATAGTTCCCTGAAAATGGGAAAACAAATAAGCAGATTGTTTAAGATAGTACCTTAAATATGTTTGAGAAGCGGAGTGATGATTCATCAGGCAATGGATCCTGTCGGTTCAGAATGGATTGGACAATGGACCTCTCATTAACACCAGAAGCTGTCATGTGGGCGGGGGTCTACGCCTCTCGCCCGAGGAGGACGAGACCGGAAGTGTGAGTGAGCAGCCACCTTTTCCCAGAACTGTAATACCACGAGGTATCTCTCGCCATGAACAGAAATGATGGACCACTTTTGTTTTTAACAATGAAGGATATTGTTTTAGGTGGGAGGTAGGAAAAGCGTGCAAGAAAGCCTGATAAAGTAGATCTTGAGGTTTCGTGGTCAAGTGCCACAGATTTATAAAAGCAGAGGATCCGGAGGACGTGTGGAGTTAGCTGGTTGGCAATGGGTTTACTGCTGGGAGGTTGAACGTTTGTCTTGCAAGCAAATTAATGAACACTTTTGCTTAATTCATTATCTGAAACGTAAAGCAATTATTTGTGTCGTTTACAACCATAACATTGTCTTTATTTGTGAAAGCAAGCATTTTGAACATGTACTTGTTTTAAATAAAGCAAAAATGCTACTTAAATGTTACCTTTATGAAAATGAAAGTGATAAATACAGACTTCATTTGCGCCAGTTCATTTTACACTCTTCAAGGACATTCTCTCATGGACACATTGGAACTTAGTATATGAAGTGCACTTTTCGTTTCTATGGCTATGATGATGTCACTCATTTGCTTTTCAGCCTTAGCCAACTTTTTAGATCACTCTACCCTCACTTGCTCTCCCAGTTAATGTTCGACTTTCACTAAAGAGTCCCCACAAATGTCATATTTATTTTCTTTTTGCTCAATACAAATGGAGGATCTCCAAAAGTTGCGACTTTGGAAAATGCACACGCTTCTTTAAAAAGATCTGACTAATCAAATGCTTCCTTGGAGTTTCAAATAGTTGCGGCTAGCCGATCAAAAGATTTCCAGATTAGACATAAACTGCGGGCAGAACACGTATTATTGACATGAAATATGAGTAGAGTGGTGACAGTTGAGGGAGAAAGAAGCATGATCATGAGAAAGGTGTTAGGGACAGAGTTTATCACAGGAGCCAATTGATTTAAAGAAAAACATAAATGAACAGTTACCTCTCCTCCCCCAAGACCTTGGGACATACGTTGGTAGCCACATCAGGGGATGCGTTATAGATTTCCACTAAAAGAAATGAGGCCTAGCTTTACTTTCTTTTGGACAAATTAAGCACGGACTAAAGGGCAACTGTTCTGAGATTGTCAGAGGTAAAGCATTTATTAGAAACTTCACTTGGGGGTCTGGGTCACTGAGCCGTCTCGCTGGCAGTGCTCTTTGAAGGGTGAGTGCGTCTTCCAGTTTGCCCCTGTGATTGTCTCCTCACGACCGCTGATTCTGTAAGGGTCATCACGATAGGCATATAAAGCTGCATAACTATAAGGTCCTCCACTGTCATTAACTGAATAGCTAGAGACATGTAGGTTTCATTCATTGGCTTTCCCACAGGTACTGTCACTGTGGCCCCATGAGTGGTCCCTTCTCCAAATCAGCATACTCTGCAGCACATCTTTTCTAACTCCTGCAATTTAAGAAATGGAATGGGCACATTTGAACTCATAAGAGATCAAATACTCATTCAACCCACTGACGCCTCAACAGGAAAGACTCTGGATGTGTGGAGACCCTGTCCTTGTTGTGGGATGTATTGACCCACTCTGCTATACTATGCGGCCTCACCCTGCTATGTTTGGTGCCAGAAACAGTAAAATGGCAGCAAAACCCTTGGGCGCGCCAAATCCTCCAAAACCGCATTTTTCAACACACAAAAAGATGGCTGCACAACCTGCTACCCATGGTGCATGCAAGTGAAACTCCAAAATTGCCTGTAAATGAGGTTTACTTTGCTGCTGAAACTTCAACATGCCTGTACATAACACTTTCCAATACTCAAGATCTTGCTTGCTGCTTGCTTGGCACTAAAATTCATTTAATCTAATGAAGCACTGTGAATTCACAAGGTCCTGAAATGTTAAGAGCAAAACATTTTCTCAGCAAAACTGGATTGGCTGTGAATGACAATTACTGTCAAAATCCTGTGTGCAGCCACATTTGGCTACCTGTGAGTGACAGCCCCTGTCAAATGGGGTCTCTTGATTAAACTTTAAAGTTGTCTAAAACTAAAGATCTGCCAGATTAGCAAATATAAAAGGACTGTTGCTGAAAGTAACACAGATCTCAGTTGTTTTGATCCCACAGGTTTACAGCTAACAATGTGATTTATCAATGTTATCTGATGCAACAAGATTGTTTTATGCTGGGTTTCCAGTCAAGAAATTAAGAATTAACTTAGGCCTGCTGGGCCTGCAAGAGGTTGAAAAACAGGGTTCCACCCAAGGGGAGCGCTTTCCTCTCAGCAGATACTCACTGACACATGATAATTGTGGGGTAGGCCAGACTTGTGTCTGCTACCAAGGACTGAACAATGGCAGATTCTCCAGGCCAGGAAATGGACGTGTGAAAAGGTCGTAAACTAGGCTTGCAGAAGGAAATCCCAAAGGTGGGGGCTGCTCCTTGACTCCAGAGACAGACAAAAGGCTGACCATTTGCTGCTAAGAATATGTAATGAACATTTTTTAGAGACTTATGACTCGCTATCAGAAGTGGTGAAAAATATAAAAAGGGCAAATTTGTTACTCTAATTTTTGGCCCTACATTTCAAAATGTGGTGGAACTGTGTAGCATACTCTGAACAGGATTTGGCAATATATGTGGATTTAGAGGAACTGTATTTATGCTAAAATTGTTAAACTTTGGACTATGGTGAACACGCATATTTGTGGAAATTTGGAGAAAGTTTGGAAAATGTGTTCATAGCGAAATGTACAAAATGCTGCAAAAAGGTGAAACAAGGTCTCACAGCTGTGGGATTTTGATGAACAGATACTCCATAAAATATGTAATCCTTGTATGTGATTTCCGTAGAGGTTACAAATGTATAAATATGTATTTAGGATAAAATTTAATTTTGATACTGGTGGCTAGGGGAGGTTTCTAAGTATTGTAAAAACCAAACCAAAAATGTGACATCATCTGTCTTTGGTCCAATCACTCGGATGCAAGGCGGTGATGAGGCTATGATCCAATCCCAGTTCACAGGGGCAAGTTTTGTGATGTCATTTTGACATGATAAATAGGGACATCTGACAACACACACACACTCTCTCCTCTGATTCCAGCAAAGCACTCTGATCCAGCATGCAACATACAGCCTTTAACATCCTTCCAGATCCAGATGCCATTCAAAAGGCCAAGCCGTAGCTGAAACATTTTCAGCTATGCCTCAATCCTCAATTAATCCTCAACTAATCCTTACAACCCAGTGGGGCGCTGTGGTGTGGTGAAGCATCCTGAAACTATCTGGCTTGCTGCCATAATGCTTGCCTAATGAACTCGCCATCCTGCTGATCTGAAATATACAGAAACAAGAAGGGCAGATCCTGTGCAGTTCCGGCGACCGGCCTAGTTGATCCTGTCCAGCGCCTGATGTGCTGTTCTTCCCTGATAGACCTGATCCATTGACCAGAATCTTGACGGCCCAAAAGTCTTAAATCCCAGTGGATTGTGAGTATTAACAGGACGCTAGAGAGCTATTGTATACCTTGCCCTATCTTGTCCCACCCTAAATCTCTGAACTATCCTTACTTTCATAACCAGTAAAAGTGTCAAAATCTTTAGTGCTATCTTATTCTGTATATTTGCTAAAGCGTCATTTTCATAGTCATTTTTATTTGTGTAACTTTCATCCAAAAATCCCACTTCGAGTGTTTGCACTGTTTCCATCGGGCAAGGAGCTGGGGATCTGTTACTGAAGTCATGAATCAGTCTCAGAACTTCGTCCCAACCTGGTTGTCTAGCCTGCATGCTCTAGTTTTGAGTAAAAGCATAATCCATACTTTCTGATTTTAAACTGAAGTGCTTGTCCAAATTTGTGTCTTTATTTCCGAAAAAAAAAACACCTCTCACTAAAACCGCCATAACACCCTCAGTTTTGAAGATAGAAATGAAATTTCAATTCCCGCTGATACCTAACATCCTCAGCTATCTCCACAACTAAAAACTGGAACAGTGTATTTGAACCGGTTTTATCAAAAATGGCATAGTAAAAGTTTGCCACAAATTAACATTTTGCAAAGATTTTACACGTGTGAATTGTCTTTAAATTATTTTCCACTTTGCCTTTGAGATTCCAAATGTTTTCTTGTAATTAAATCATTGCTTGTGGTTGCTTGCATCTGTTCAAAGTGTCTCCCGTAGAAAGTTATAATAATTGAAACATTTTTGACCACATTTAAGTGTTTTTGCTCAGCTACTTTCAAACCCATACTGACAGTTGCAAAGTCAAATCCGTTTTTCTCTTTTGTTTAATGGGGGAAGGTGGGAGTGATCTTCTGTTTGGTCTGTGTTATTCCTGAGTACCTGCTCTCTTCTCACATCTATTTAAATTGCCTATTGGTTGGTTGAGGGGTGTTGCAGGGGGAACTTCTAACCACAGTGCTATCTTTTCCAAACCAACCCAAAAGTATTATTTTCTGTGCTGCATTATTTTTGTGTTCATTACCATTAAAGATATTATTCATTGCTCTTGTCACCCCTTGGCGATGGTTGTTACCTATTAAAAATATATTGTGATTTTAAATTCTAAATAAATAAATATTTACCATTGCAAACTAGCCTGATTCCTGGTTCAGTGTGACTGGGGGGGGGGGGGGTATTTTGAGAAGGGTGTGATATGAGTGGTATATCATTCAGAATACTGAATTTATAGACAAAAATAAATAAGGGTTTAATTTGTGTACTACATGCTAGGCGGGACTTGGGTGTGTGCCTGATTGAAATCCCTTACATTGTGCAGGCTATTGCCAAAGAAGGTTTTAACACACTGAGCTCTGCTCAAAGGGGATTGAAGAAAAGATGCAAGTGGCTAATGACATCACCACTCACTCAAACAGTAGACACAACACACAAGTCAACCTTGTTAAAATAATTCTGGAGATCTCAGAGAAGGGAGACAAGGACCAGGAAGGAAAATCGGGTAAGTGGAGGACAGTACCATCCAGCATTACTAAGGAATGCAAGTGCTTCCGATGTGGGGGGTTTGGTCATTTTGTCAATTCCTATGCTTGTCCTGCAATAAACCAACAGTCCTCCACTTCTGGCACCAGAGGACATTTTGTGTTTATATTTTGCAACAAGAAAAAGATGCCCTGCATTCAAGAAGGTGGCAGCTCTGATGAGCAATGAGTAATGATCATCAGGAGCCACACAGAGGATTACCTTGGGACGAATTATCTAAGCTCAACGGTGCAGTTAAAACAGGTCCCGAGGCACATGATGGATGACAGTTGCTCGAAATACTCCATAATTTCAGAAAACAAGAGGAAATCTGTCATAAAAAGAGGTAACCAAGAGAAGTTGAATAAGTCAGATATCAGAGACACCAGAGGATTTGAGGGTTCACTAATAAAAATGCTTTGATTCTTCAAACACCTTATGGAATTTAAAGGCACAATGGTCTTAGTAAAAATCTATGTGGCCAAAAATGGGGACAAATTGCTGGGGTGAAGGGACCAAGTGACCCTTGGTATCACACCTGAACCCAGTAAGAAAGAACTTGTTTCATATGTAGACAGTGGATTAAAGTAAAAAAAGGACTCATTCCATCATTCATTCAACAATAAGATTGGTTGCCTTAAAGGACACATGCACACTATTATAATAAAGGTAGTGGCCATCCCGGTCTGCCACACATGCAGGAATATACCACTGGTATCGAGAGCAGAGGTGAAGAAGTAATTTTAGAGACTTGTGGAAAAAGATGCTGGATGACATTTTTAAACCAAAACAATTTGCAGAGGGGTTAAGCCCCATTTTAGTAGCACAGAATAAGAAAGGCAAGATCTGAGTGTGCATTTATCTGAGCGCCCTTCACAAGGCCATTCTCATGTACAAGTTTCCCAGTCCTCTCATCGCCTAAATTCTCAAATGCATCCATGGAGTGGATCTACTCATCCCCTACCACCTGTCAGCTGCCTACCACCAGATCCCACTGAAGCAGGCCTGCAGACACTTAGGGCTTCATTATAAGGCTGGCGCTCCCCTAATGAAGGGGGCGGGTATGGGACCAGCCCCCTTCATTCCGGGAGCGCTGATTACGAGCTTCCCATCGCTGGACCCGGATCACATGCCTGGTAAAACCAGGCGTGCTATCCGGGTCCCGCGAGGGAAAGAGGGAGGCAATAACGGGCCAGATGTAATCTGCCCGTTATTACCTCCCTCCCTATTCCTATTGAACCCTATGGGGGCACAAATGGGAATGGGGAAGGATTCCTGCAAGGAGCAATTACCGGGTCCTCCTATGTCGGTGTAACCCGGTAACTCCCCATCGCAGGAACCCGGTAATGGAGCCCGGAACGGAGGCAGCCATGGAGCTAATAGCTAATAGCTCCATGGCTACCTCCATTCTCGTAAAGAGGCCCTTAATGTTTTTTACTACACCCTTCTGGTTATTTGGCTACCTCAGAATACCCCTTGGACTCACTTCAATGGCAGTAGCTTTTCAATAGGTAATGTGCCATGTCCCCAAGGGCATCCCAGGAAACCTAATATATCAGGGAAAACCTTTTGTATATGGGAAGTGTTGGGGGAACATGAAAGCAGAATGAATGCCCTATTACGAAAAGCATGTTTAGGGAACAGGAGGTGGGGGTACCTCAGACACCTCATTAATTGGCAAGAGTACAGGCCCAAAGAGGAAACTATGACAGTCATCAAGGACATCCCAATGCCTACTAGCATTTGTGGGTATCGCAGCCCGCTTAATTACCATGGATGCGAGCAGAAAGAGGCTATAAATGGAGAAAAATTAATAATTTACCATCCATCAAGGTTGGGAACTGAGACTGATTCCCAATACTCAGTCATATTAAGAGAGTTACTATTGTGGGCATGGGGCATAGAGTAATTTAGGAGTTACATTTGGGGTAATCCCTTCAAAATCCATTCTGACCAGAAACCCTTACTTGAAGTCCTCACTGTTAAAATGATGTCTAAAGCCATACAAAGAATAGTGTGACTGAGCCTCAAGTTGCTTTGTGGGATACAAGAACTACCGCTACCGGGTAAGCTTTGTCCTGGCACCCATCAGCCTGCTGCTGATAGTTAGAGGTTGTTTTCTTATAAAAGATGTGATGACTTTATTCGCATAAAAAGTAACCAGCAGTGCGTGCTGAGTGAAAAAGCTGCCAGTAGAATTATTGAAACTATGGTATGATTAGGTATTTTTGGATTGCTGGCCAGGGAGCCCAGGGAGCCCAAGCACTGGAAGAGGTTTTGCCAGGCTCCTATGCTGAGCATGGAGATCCATATTCTCTGGCAACCATGGACAGCTTTACTGCTTACAAGAGATATCCATTATTTTTGACTGCAAACTACTCTGCCCCAGATGTTGTGCCTCAAGCGGATGAGGACCACCAGAGCAGCATTAAGTTGCTCCCCCGAAATAGCCATTACAATGGTTCATACCGGCGCTCCAAAATGGATATGACATTGAGCTCTGTGCCAACAGGGCGCCTCCCCCATGGAGGACGAACACAGGTTAGAAGAGTGGGCATGGCCACTATCCACTCCAGAGCCAACCTCATGGACAGAGAGCTTGATGATGCAGACTCTGACTTTTAGTGACAGTGCCTTGTCTGAGATAATCACCTGGTTAGAGAATTATCACAGGTCTCCAGACAAGGCAGTGGTGCCGAAGATAAGGGTCTCTTGGTGCCCAGAGGCTTTCCCAAAAGTCCCCTTGCAGAGACCCCAGTTTGCTGAGGACCTGGAAGATATTGTCCATCTTGGCCCCATTGTACCAAAAGCCTCCTCTTCAGATACAGGGATTTTCACCTTTGCTTCTCCATCTGATGCAAAATACCTCATTGGCCAACAGAACTAGACAGTACAGTTTGGAGATCAACTAGCCAGGGGCCTATTAACAGTCTTACCTAGAGAGAGCGCATTTTAGGGATGCCATTTTCGGAAAATACATGGACAGTTATTTATTTGTTTTTTCCTGAGCTTAAACTATTATGGAAGAGATTGGCTGATACTTGGAGGTAGGGGGACCCAGTGTAGGTGACTCTGACAGCCCAACCCCAAGGTCTTGCAGGCTTGCTTCCAGTTCAATTGGGCAGGAAATGTTTCTTCATCTTGCAGAAAGGTGGCTGTTTTGTTTAAATGGATTTGTCAAATTCTTAAAAAGCAAGAAATGTCCTTCAGAAGCATAGCCTGCTGGGTATTGTTGAAATGCCTGGAGAAAATATTCATGCCAGTCTGCAGTGCCTCTGTGTTCAGACCCCGGAGTTGCCAGGGGAGTGTGTTGCCTGGCACTGGGTGAACAGTGTCCACCCATGGAGTCTGAGTGCTGGGTGGGTGGTTGGAAGAGCTGTGCAGGCTGTTGCCCCACACTCTGCTTCTGCTTTCACTAAGGACATATTAGCCTGCTTGGACATGATTGCCTATGTAATGATGTTGTACAGGAAGGCGGAGTGACCTCTGTCGGGCTCATCGGATCAGAGCTCACCCTCGAGTACTTTAAGACGAGATAGCTGCACCTTGAGGTGGATAGGATGCAGGATTCTCTTACTCCAACACCAATCAATAAGGACAACTCAAATGGTTTGGCAAAGGGAAGTCTGTTTAATGACAAGTACAAAAAACAGGGAAACATTAGGAAATCATCAGTGATGTGATCGCCGTCTCGCTTTAACTTCCACAATCTTCATACAAACGGCAATTCTTTTAAGCAAAAGTCGTCATCATTGATGTGTAACACTCGAAAGTTTGACATGCAAGTCTATTGGTTGGAAACGGTAACTTAAGTATAGGTACTATATCTGTAAATGGTAACGGGGTGTGGGGATTGGATAACTCTTATCGGATGGGTGTCTACGCCCATCCCTCTACATCACTCATGCAAGATGTCACTACAAGTACAACGTCTCATTGGGTCTACTAACTATAGGACCCTAGATTACTTGGTCCATTGTGATTGGGTCAGTTACATCCCCAAGCATAAATCTCCACATTCATTAGCAGCATGCAGAATGTTCACCCAGATGTGGCATGCCCCAAGTTTCAACCTGCCTTCCTTCCATCAATCAGTACTTTGAGGATATGTGTCAATTAGTTGGCTGAGGATGGCCTCAAAAATGTAGCTTCTTATCAGGGAAAGTTATGGCATCCTCTGGGTTTGGGTGACATCAGACGTTGGTACCTCTTCGCGCTTGGTTGGTCACGTGTCTGTACACCGTGAAGCTGCTCCATTTTCCAACTATTTGCGTATTTGATTCTCTCTTCGGCCTTGCCCACTGCCTGGGCCTCCTTATCCCGACCTTCAAGGACAGGCTGCTATGCTCTTTAAGTTTCGATTCTTCGGAGTTGCAACTCTCCTCCCTTCCTTGGGTTGACCTCGAATTCCTAGGCATGAGCTGCTTCTTGCAAAGTTTCGATTCCGCTCTTTCGTCTGGCTTTGTGCTGGTATATGGCCCTGGCCTCTTTGGCCCCTATCATCCTGCGCTTAATTCTGCTTTCATGTAGAGTGGACTGCACTTATATAATAGGCTTTATTGAGTTAGATATATATATAGTTGGCACTTGCCGCTCTATTCTTCTACTAAGCATAGCAAGCTGCATTGTTTTCTTAGCTTCTTGCATTACAAGCCTATGTACAGGCGTTAGCTGGTTGCATACTTCCATCCTGCTTTATGGTTACATTTCTTTATATTTCAACATTGTTTCTTCTTCTAAGCCTGTGATATCCTTATCCATGGTGTTTTGTCTTAGTGTGTCATCTTTTGGTTGTTGTTCGTTCATCTGTACTTCTGTCCGGGCCCTAGTGACGTCACCATTCACCTTCGATTAAGGCCCTTTGGGTCTCTTTGGGTCTCTTCTGGGACAGTCTGAAAGTAGTCTTTATGTCGTGTTAGCTGTTGGTACGGTTGTCTCAATGGGTACCGTGCTGCCCATGGTTGTCTGGTTATTGGCACTTCAACAGGTATTTCTCTTCTGATGGCCACTGGGCAGAGCCCTAGCGTGGCTCTCTGCTGGTTTATTTGCTCATCATACATCACATATCTCGGCGAATATGTTCCTGGTATTTCACAACGGTTCATCGACCACTTCTGCTTCCTCCTTTGGATTCAGCTTACTTGGTTCTTCTTTATTAATTTCTTCTTCATCTTCTGGGTTTGTACATGATGGTGCGAAGGTGTGTCTCTTTGGAGTCCAAATTTTTATCACTCCTTTCAAACTTCCTGCTGTTTTCACATGTTCGTCTTTGTTCCATATCATTAGCTGGCATTGTCCATTCGGGCTACAATAAATCAATTTTCCTTCGTACTTTGTTCATTTCCTGGGATACACAGATTTTGTTCCTTCTGGTGCATATTTGCTTGCCTTCACAGATTCTCTTACTTCTTCATCAATCAGGTCTCTGGGCTTCCATCCTGGTTTGATATCGATCATGATCTTCATCCCTATGGCTTTCTTCACAGTTTTCTGGCATTGTGAGATAATTATCTTGATAACACAAAATCCTAATAGTATCAACAGTAACAGGGCTCCCAGGAACTTGAATATGTCTGCCATCCATTGTGGGACGCATGGGAATAGTGTTCCAAACCAGCTGTCATCATCACTTCGTCTGTTTCATCAATCATCTGGTTCTGTATGTTTTATCAGCATACTTATGGCTTCTGTTAAAGTTCTATTTTCTTCATCATGAGAAGGTATAAATGTGCAACATGATTCTCTGATTTTTGCGCAAACTCCTCCATTCATCGCTGTGATCATGTCAAGCACATATCTGTTCTGTGGAGTCGTCAGTCAGATTGCTCTTAACTCTTCCTTGATTGCGTTGAATCCTTTTATTGTCGAGTTGATGGTTTGCAGTAATTCCCAACTGGTGATTTGCAACCACTTAGTATTTGCTCCAACCTGGAATCTTGGCATGATGATCGTTGTGAACACAGATGAGTTAAGGCTGAAAAGCAGTACTCATACGGGATTGCATGGAATGCTTCTTCTGATTTGGCAGAAAAGTAATTGTCTCTTTTCCTTTGGGATACCAGCTCAACAGATCTCCTTTTCCTCAGGTGAGCATCTGCTTTTGGGAAACTGTCAATATTTAAGTCGCTTTTCGGGATCACTAGTGCAGGAACGTGGACATTCACTATTGTGCATATGCCTTCCCAGTTTTTCAGCAGTCTTATGAATGCTTTGGATCCACATGCCCAGTAATGATCCATAATTACTGGGGTTCCATGAGTCATTCCTGGAGCTTCAAAGATTTGTCCGAAGTTCTGATTATCTCCCGTCTTCCTTGTGCCATTGTTCCTGAAGCACAATTTCGGGGTTTCCAGTGGCACTATCTGCGGGGGTCCTCCTCTGTCTTCGACCCATGTTAGCAATTTTGTGAGTTTCGGCCATGCAAGTTTGCACAACCTCGGAGAGTTCTCTATTGCTTCCTTATAGGCTCCAAAGACCATCCTTGCTCGGCAGATCAACCCTCCTTCTTCCCATCCGTCTGGTGAAAGCACTGTTCCCCAAATCTGCATTTGGCCTCTGTTCTTCCAATTTTTTGCCTCTTCTGGAGTTTTTACTTGGACATTTAGCTTTGGGTTCACTTCCCATCTGATTTCTGCCCCTTTAATTCCAGGCTTCTCGTACCTGATCACATGATTCCTTGTATGGGCTCTGTTTCTCGTCTTAATGTCCTATATATAATCATCTTCATCAGGGTAACTTGTCTTGGTTGCCCATATCAATGAGGCATCCCTCCCCATAAACTGCCCTCTGGTGTTGCACATTGCTACGTGTGATCACAAAGATCTTGGATTTCCCCATGCTGTATGGTAGGAGTGCACAAACAAAGCATTCCCCTTTTTATTTTACTTCTTCCAACTTCTTTCATGTGCTGGTACCAAATGTTGTTTCCTAGGTGTGCTGTGCTGTCCAGGTAGTCATTCAGTTCATTGTTATCTTCATGCAGGCTCCTCTTGATCCTTAGTGTCTTCCTGTATTTTGCTATAACTACATCTCTAAACGTCTCTGTGTGGCTTTTCCTTGCTGGAGGACTCTCGGGCATGCTGGTCGATGGAGCAGGTTCCTTTATCTGCATCGATGTGGTAGGTGGAGGTTTTGCAATTCTCTCCTTCTCTTCTTGCATTCTTTTCCTGCCCTTAGCCACCAGCCTGTCACCGGCCTCGTGTATGGCTGCATTGTGGGCCTGGTACTTGTTCCTTGTGTTGGAACTTGTGTGGTTGTCAGTACAGTCTCTTCAGTTTTATTTTTCAGTTCCTCATGCCGTTTCTTCGCTCTAGCTATAAATGGGAATAAATGATCTATTAACATTTGTGTCTTTTGCAGTGAATTCTCCTACAGCCGCTACTGTCTTTTTAAGGGCTTTTGTTAAGTCTTCTTTCGTTGGCTATTCTCTTGATTCTTTTCGGATTCTCTCATTATTTTCTGGGGCTGATTGTTCGGTAGGCAGTCTCATGCTCTCGAATGCCTTCGCTCGAGGTCCTGTGGCCATTGACACATGCCCTGGTTTGTGTGCATTCAGTGTGTGGGTGCGTGTAGTTGTCAGTGCTATGTTTTCATTCATTCCGTGCTGACCCTGTCTCCAGCTCTTCTCTTCATTCGTTACCTCAAGTGTGCATGTGTCACTGTTGACTACATTCATTTTCAGTCCATTTACTTTACCATCAGATTTTCTCGGGACTGGAATAACTATGTAGGGTCTGGGTGCTTTTGTGGGACTCATGCGTACATCATCAGGTGGGTGCACTGAAATTGGAACGCTTCGTGCACCAAGAAAAAATGCAGTTCTGATGGTTAATGACAGCAAAATAATGATAAACACAATGCATAAATACATGATAGTGCGGTAGGTTAAACGGCAGCATTTCCTTCCAGAGAAGCAAGGGCACCCCTCTGCTTGTGGGAGGACCAGGTTACTGTTCTGGGCCCCCATCTCGATCATAACAAAATGTAAATGTTTATTCTTTTCCCCCAATTTAATATTGTTCTCGAACAGTTTGTATCATAAAGTGTCTGGTGCTTCACAAGTGTCCCCCCTCTTGCGGGTGACTATTGTCTCTGGATACAGGATGCAGTATGCTTGCTAGACTATGGAAAAATAGATTAGACTAACACTTTGATAAGTCACTTTTACTGTGTATATCAAAGTAGGTGAGTTCCCAGTCCGCCCCCGAATCTGCTTCAGTCCTGAGGACATGTTGGATACTGTTCAATGTGAAGAAATGGGAAAAAGGCAATTAAAACAAATAAAGGTGAAGTTGTTGTCTCTGTTCCCTCAATCTGTCCCTCGGCGGAAAGATGAAGTGCTTGCCTCAGCTTCCTTGATCTGTCCCTCGGCGGAAGGTTTCTCTGGAATCTCCTCATGTAATCTTTCTGAATGTTGGACAGCTCCACTTGCAGCATGATGCCATGGAGGAGCATTCCCATCTGTGCGACATTAGCTGGATCTCTGATGAATGTGAGGACGTCAACCTCGATAGGTCTCCCCACCATTTCTGGAAAGTCAGTCACTAGGCGAAAGAGGACGTTGTGCACCAGTCGGCTGTACTCGGGTGACAGCAACATTTGTCCTACCATGCTGGGTTCAGGATTACAGGCCCTTCCCTTGACGTGAACAATGCTTGCACTTTCCTGACGCGTGGATTGCGACCAAATAACTTAGCTTGGTCCACAGCTGACTCAAAACATCAGAGTTTTCTGGATCTCGAATGAACCCGAGACTGTCTGTTGATCTCCCGACAATAGCTGGGCACTCCTCTATGATGCGAAAGAAAAGCGTATTGACAAGTTCCTCTATAATTGTCTGTGGTGGAAGCATTTGTGTCCTTATTTATCACTGTATTCAGGCAGTCCAATGAAGGCAAGTAGTTGCCTGATTACTTTCTTGTTGGCAGGATCCTGGATAAAGTCGGTGACACTGGTGACCCTCCCTACCAGCGACGGATATGATGCCAACACTAACTGGAAGTAAGTGAGTACGTCCTCTGTGATTTTTCTGCTGGGGGACACCATAAATGCTGCCAAACATAGTCTTGATATTCGATGATTCAGGGTACTGTGTTTAGCTCTTAAGGTAAAAGTCCTTGATCACTGTCTGTTACAGTCTTGTTTCTCAACAACGCTTAAGTGTGGTTTGATTTACAAGTTTGTGTCAACAAAATGTGTTGTGGCTTAAATGTGTAATTTTCTTCTTCACCCTGCAACTAGGATGCACAGAGTGTCTGGCTTATCCCCTTTTGCTTAGAGGAAATGTCCAGTTTAAGTCACAACTTGCACAAGAGTCCTTTGTCTTGGCTTTGCTGCTCATGCGTCCTTCTTCCTCATCATGGATCTCGTCTGCAAGTGCTGAGGTTCTTCCCCGTTGTCTGTGGGTTCTTCATGGTGGGGTGCAGCTAGAGGGCTTTCTCCGATACAGGGCTTAATGTCATTGAGAAAAATCCATGCTCTCCTGCCCTGCAGTTTTACAGCTGGAGGAGTGCAGTCCTCTACGATGAAAGGGCCATTGAATCTTGGCTCATCCTACCTCTTCCTCGTGTGGTTCTTCACCAACACAGCATCCCCAGGGAAAACGAGTGGAACATGTAGACCTTGAGCTGGGTCTGTTGTAGCATCTCCTGCTGTGTTTTGTGCTGTGCTGCACCCTCTTCGTCATCTCTGCAGTTGGTCTGAAATTACAGTAAGACTGGATGTCATGCAGTTCAGGTAATTTTGCAATTTGGATCCCAGGACCTCTTGGGTTGGCTGGACATCACATCTAGCTCTGTCTCGAGCGGTTAGGGGAGTATTCATTCTCCTTTCTGTGACTATCTTGTACGGTGTAAAATGATGGTCGGAGCCTGGTTGGTTCTAAAGAGCATACAATGCCAGTAGAAGGCAGTGCAACCATCCCCTCTAGAGTAAGCTTCAACTTGGCTATCCTTTCTTTTAACAAGCCGTTGAGCCTCTCACAAATTCCATTACCTTCGGGATGATACGCCGACAAGAACTTGTGCTTTATACCAAGCAACAAGCTAATCTGTTCAAATACTGCATTAACAAAGTGAGGGCCATTATCTGATCTCATGACTTCACACCCCCCCACATAGGGAACACTTCCCTCACTAGGAATTTGGCCGCACAGGTAAAGTCTGGGTGTGTACATGGACCTGCTTCTATCCATCTAGAGAATGGACACACCACTACAATTAAGTATCTGTACCCGTTGACACTTGAATCATGTTGACATTGTCGATATGTAAGTGCTGAAAAGGCCCATTTGGCCGGGGGATGAATCCTCTCACTACTTTTAATGTGTGCCCAGCAGTGAATTGCTGGCAGATTATGCAGTTCACTATAAAGAATGCAAAATGCTCAGCTAAATTCGGTATAAACCAGTCTTCTGCGAGCATTGCTGCTAGATTCTCTTTTGACATGTGTAGTGGGTAATGCAATTGCTCCAATAATATTTTTAGTAGGGCTACAGGCATTACTGGTTTACCAGTGCTGTCTTGCTGCCACAATCCATCAGAGGGGTTTAAATAACACCCTCAACGTTGCCATAGGTTCTTCTCATCCTGTGGTGCCTCCCCTTGAATCTCCATTAGTTGCGTCTGCCCCAGATTACTATAGGCTTCAGGTGTGGTACGTGCCATCATCATTCTCTCATGGGTGCACGCCACTTCCACTTCCATGATCGTTCTACTTTTGGAGGCCATGCGCTTGGCTTCCGTGTCTGCTGCGTGGTTTCAGCGTGACACAAAATCTGTCCCTTTGGTGTGGGCAGTGCATTTCACGACCGCTATGCCCACTGGGAGCTGTAGTGCCTTAATCAGCCTTTCCAATAAGGCTGCATGCTGCACTGGAGTGCCGTCTGCTCGGAGGTAGCCCCTCTTTTTCCAGCGAGCTAGTCCTGTGTGCACTGTGGACGTCACATAGGTGGAGTCACTATACACCGTTACTTCCTGGTCTGCATGATTTTCAATGGCGAGTATCAATGCCAATAGTTCTGCAGCCTGCGCTGAATAATGAGATGGTATTCATGCGCTGACGTGTACTTGAAATTCTCCATTTTCTACGTGTTTAATTACGGCAACACCTGTATATCTTTGTCCGTCTTCTTGGTCTCGAAGATCCGTCAATAAAAATGATCTCTCCTCCCACCAGGCCATTTTCTTTCACCATGGGGATTTCATCATATAATTCTTCATAGTTTGCACAGTCATGTATCGGCTCTCCTTCAGTGACTGGCTCTGCTATGAATGTAGCTGGGTTCACTGTTTTACATCGAACTACCTTGATCGATGGATTAGATATGATCACTTCATATGCAGAAGCTCACTGAGACATCAACGTGCCTTTAGGTTTCTCTAAAATAGCAAATAGTGAATGTTCGACGTATAACGTCATGGAACATCCCATCACAATAGTGGTTGCCTTTTTTATGGCGAATGCTGTGGCAGCTACAGTTGGTTCACATGGGAAGTGGCCTCTCATTACTGGGTCCAGGATCCCACTGTAATATGCCAGGGGCTTGTATCCCAATGATTTTGAGCGATCACCTGCTGTCATAACGTTGCCATCCTTGTGCGGGAATAGGTAGAATTCCTCTGCATAATTAGGAATCCTGAGAACTGAAGCTGTACAAATCGCGCTCTTGAGTTCTGCAAACCCCTTTTCCAATGCTTCAGTCCATTCAATCTTTTCCTTTGTCGCCTGGGCCTTCTTCAGGGCCTGGAGCAAGGGCTTGGTATATGAGCTGTAATTGAAGACCCATGCTCTAACATAATTGCATAGGCCTAGAAAGCTCTGCATTTGCTTTATCGTGTGTGGTTTAGCCGTGTTCATGATGGCTTCAGCCCTTTCTGCGGTCACCTTTTGTACCTTCGTGTGAGATTAGCTGGCCTATGTATAACACCTCCTGTTGACAATATTGCAACTTTTCCTTGTCAACCATATAAACTTTCTCAGCCAGTACAGTCAATAGCTGATGAGCTGAATAGAATTGCGTCTGCATTGTTCTTCCGTGGAGCTGCAGATCAAGATGTCATCCACATATTGCAAGACAACACTTTCTAATGCAATATTGCTTAGGTCTATCTGTAGGACTCTGTTGAAGATGCATGGGGACTCATAGTACCCCTGTGGCACCCTCTTACTTTTCAGATGCATTTGTCTGAATGTGAATGAGGTCCGATCTTGAGAGTCACGGTGCAACGGGATTGAGAAAAAGGCATTTTTCAAGGCAATCACCGTAAAATGTTTTGCCTTGGTGGGTATATTACATAAGATCATAGATGGATTAGGGACCAGATTGACCTCGGCTTCAACAATATCGTTTAATGCTCTTAAATCTTGAATTAAATGCCAAGACCCTCCCTTTGATTTCTTGACAGGATAAATCACCGTATTACAAGGTGACTCTGATGTCACCAAGATGCCCTGGTCCTTCATGGCGGAAATTGTCTTTGCGATCCCTTCATCTGCCTCTGTGGACATGGGGTATTGTCGTGCTCTCAGTAAAATTGTTCCTGGTTTCAGCTTAATTTTCACTTCTCACACCCCCTTCAGGAGGCCTATGTCCTATGGTCCTGTAGTTCATACTGAGACAGGCACCTGGGCCATGTCGCCATCAAAGTATTCCTGATGTGTTAGTGCCAACATCATTCTCTGAGGCACTTCTCTTTTGATCATTTTTACCCAAAATATGAGACTCACTTCCACCCTTGTCTCTTCTGAGTCTGGTTGTACTTCAAACAGATCGTCATCGGTGACGTCAGTCACTCGACACCATTCTTCAATGGCGATAATTGCACACCATTGTCTGCCTTCATCATCGTAGCCTTCAACCAATGCTACCTTTCCTCGCACAGCTGTGGTATGTATCATCAAGAGAAATACTTGTCCCTCCTCTTCATGCATCGTATTCTCGGTCTGAATAAAAATTCATCGGGGGTTCTCATGGTCCTATCTGCAAAGCCTGGAAATCCTGCCATGAGCACACACATGCCATATGCGAAAACGTCTGGCTCTAATGGTATAGCTCTCATGGCTATGTGCCCTGAGTATGCCCTGATCATTTCACACACGTTTGAATAATGCATTCCTGGAGTGGAGCATACTATGCCCTCCTCCGTAAACGAGATTGTTTTGTTCAACTTTGTCATGAAGTCTCGACCCAAAATGTTTACTGGGGTCTGACGCGAATACAATAAAGGTACATTCATCTTGACTCTCCTACGGAGACTGGGAGCGCGTCTGTAAAGGGAACTCGACTGTGAGCTCCTGAAAATTTCTGAATATCTATGGCCTCGCTGGACAAGGAAAACTTGCCTTCTCGTATGCACGAGCGTGTTGCACCCGTGTCAACCAAGAAGGAATATTCTTTACCCCCTATGACGACATTCGCCCTAGGTTCCCTATTAGGGTCTGGTGTCACTGATAGGATAGAGCACATCAGGGTTCCCAGTGAGCTGTCCTAGTTCATATATAAATTCGGCCCACTGTAGACTTGTGGATTCCCTCCACTCTCTGGGCTGCCTCCCCTTCCGGAGTTTGTGCCCTGGGACGACTGCGGTGGTGCCTGTTGAAATTGCCCTTGTGGCAAATTCCCCATGTTTGGGGGTTGAACCCCTTGCTGTGCATCCTGCTGCACGCCTGGTGCTTGCTGCTGCACTGTGTGGTTTTGTGCATTGCCCTGTTGTGAGGTTGCAGGTGGATTCGCCGTGCCTGCTCCTATTCCTTGGCTATTTTGCCACACGTCTTGACTTCTGCACGTGCGCGCCAAATGCCCCGTCATTCCACACAGAAAACATACTGGTGGTGGTTGGATTATTTGTCCGTTTGACATATCTGGGTTGCCCATTTGCACGTTTTGAAAACCTCCTTGATTACTCTGGAAACGTCCTTGATTACTTTGCCATCCTCTCCCTCTAAATCCCCTTCCCCTCGGGTACAGTCCTATGTTACCCTGGTTGTTCTGCTGTGGGTTAGCCACCTGTTGTAAGTTCTGTTCAGCTGGGCTAGTTAGCATGGCTCCTTCGAGAGCATTCTTTGATCATTTCTTTTGCCCCAGCTTCGCTCCCTCACCCTTTCGTGTTGCCTCCTTTTTCCGATTCTTTTCTTGCAACAATCTACAGCAATGTGCGATAGTTAACTGTATTTCAGCCCAAGGTTTAGCCTCAACCCCTATCAATTTCTTGAGCTGTTTCTGCACCGATTCTGCAACCCTTGGCACAATATGTGGTAAAACACTGGTATAGATTTCGTCCAGGATTCATGCCTTTCGAGCACCCAAGCGTCTTGGAAATTCTGGATATAAATCAACGGATCTTCTGACTCCTTCATTTTTTTAGTCATTATAGCTCCCATATCGGAAGTGTCTGGGTAAAGCAGTCGTAGCGCTTTCCATACTGCTGCTCTGCAATTATTAAATGGTGCTCCGTCGTGAGCAGTGTTAATTATGGTTACACCAGGGTACCCTGCCCGTGTCCGCACATTGTCTGCTCTCTCACCAAGTATGGCGATCAGGAGGCCTTTAATGTCCCTTATGGCTAACGTGACACCCCCTGCCATTTTTTCCTACTCATGTATCCACTTGCCGGCTTCCGATGTCAGCATTGGAAGCTTGTTTTTCAGGTTTTCTCGATCCATGTGTGGCCAAGGAATATATTGCGGTCTTGCTCCCCCTTTTTCTAGTAGCAGAAATTGGAATGCGCAGTCTTCCTTCTCTTCTCTCATAGCTCTCCTGTATACCGCTGGGGTAATATTCCTGCATCGCTGTCTGCCTGGCAATGTCCTCAACCTGTCTGTATAGGCGGGTGCCGACACCCCCCTCTGACCATGGGGTGTTCCATCATGCCGGTCCGACTGTGTGGCAGACTCTGATGTCCTCGGTGCGGACTCACTAGCATCCGACCATCGTACCCCTTTGTCCCTTGGGAGCCGCTTTTCGCCCCGTCTCCCTTCTTCATTTGTCTCGCACACTGTTTCCTCTCCGGAGTCGGACATTGATTGTTCCCAATTCACGCAACTCCTTGTGTCATCATCGTTTTTACTGATTTCTAGTCTGTCCAGGGACAGTCTCCTGCTCCCACTTCTTTGGGTGACATTCTCAGTGTGGGAATGGGCTGGTTATTGGCACTTCAACAGGTATTTCTCTTCTGACGGGCAGTGGGCAGAGCCCTAGCGTGTTGTCTCTGCTGGTTTATTTGCTCATCATACGTCACATATCTCGGCGAGTATGTTCCTGGTATTTCACAATGGATGGCTGGAGTGCAGGCCATATCTGGGACTTCCTCTACAATGTCAAATGTTGCATGATGGTTGTGGAATTTGTTTGGAAATTATGATGTCACCATAGTGACAGTTCAAATAGAGAACAATAAGCTCATGAGAAACCTTTGTTACAATGTGTGTTTATGAAGCCTCCACAATCGGCAGTGACAAGGGTGGTCCAGAAACTGCTGATATCGCTGAAAGGCTAAAGGAGCTGTAGCAGAGACTGGTGCTTTCCAGGCCTGCCTGAACTTGCATGACATCTGCATGGACCCTACTGACTTCCTGAGCAACTGATTTCCTGAGCAAACCATGTCTGTCGCATGGCCCTGAAAATGTAAACCAACTTGTGAAATCTTGCTGAAGGGTTTGCTGAAGAGCAATTTTCCCAGCTCTGCTCAATAGACTGTTTAGTATTGGTGACAATACCGGACAGAAATGGATGTCCCTGTGCTGATACATGTTGGTTTTGTCTGTAATAAACCGCAGTTTGAACTTGCCGTTGACTGAGTCCTCCTTTTATCCTCTGGAAGGTCTCAGGGATGTAAGTTAGGGGTCACCAGGGGTCGCACCCCCTGAGTTTTCCCTTGCTACCCCTGGAGAGAAAAAAAACGTTTTTCTTTTCTTTTTTTGTTTACAAATTGAAGCTCCTGGGCTGTGGCCAATGCCATGTGGCCCTTTGTTTCTAGAGTGGATGGCTTTCTTGTTCAGGCTTTTTTTTTTTTAAACAGGGGGGTTCTCAAGTGTAACACTTTGAGCAGTGACCCTAAATAAGAAAGAATAGGAATAACAAATAATTTGTTTTTCTGGAATTCTATACAATAATTGCTAGACTCCTTTAAGGTTTATTTCAGGCATACTTTAGGGGGTGAGTCACTGATTTAGTCTGTTCTTAAACACCTTAAATTCACAATGCAGACAAAATCCTCCAAAAAGCAGAATTATCACCCATTCAGACTATGTATTGTGCTTTTCGCAAGTTGCAGTTACAGCATGTTTTTTTCTGCTTATACATATTGTGATCCATTTTTGTATGAAATGTATATCACGTTAAAGTGAAATTGTAACCATATTTTTCATAGTGTACTTAGAAACAATTCCATGTGATGCCATTTCCTGTTTTGTGAAAGGGTTAACCATCACTTTCCGTGATGTCAATTCGGGGTGGGGTCAGATAACATCACTTCCTGTGATATCATCAGGGATTCAAGGGTCATGTGATGTCTCTGTCGCTACCCCTGGCATTTTGGTGAAACGACGTTCCTGGAAGGTGTTGGGCCTTTTGAGAGTCTGCAGACTCTTAGTGGCCCTCTGGGAGTTTGTCCCACCATCTACTTGACAAAACAAAAGGCAAGAGAAACACTAATGGAATACATGTCTGTACTACGTGCTCTTGCTAACTCCTGCAATTTAAGAAACGGAATGGGCACATTTGAACTCATAAGAGATCAAATACTCATTCAACCCACTGACGCCTCAACAGGAAAGACTCTGGGTGCGTGGAGACCCTGTCCTTGTGCAGGCTATTGCCAAAGAAGGTTTTAACACACTGAGCTCTGCTCAAAGGGGTTTGAAGAAAAGATGCCAGTGGCTATTGACATCACCACTCACTCAAACAATGGACACAACACACAAGTCAACCTTGTTAAAATAATTCTGGAGATCCCAGAGAAGAGAGACAAGGACAAGGAATGAAAATCGGGTAAGTGGAGGACAGTAGCATCCAGCATTAATAAGGAATGCAAGTGCTTCCGATGTGGGAGGTTTGGTCATTTTGTCAATTCCCATGCGTGTCCTGCAATAAAGCAACAGTGCTCCACTTCTGGTACCAGAGGATATTTTGCGGTTGTATTTTGCAACAAGAAAAAGATGCCCTGCATTCAAGAAGGTGGCCGCTCTGATGAGCAATGAGTAATGATCATCAGGAGCCACACATAGGATTACCTTGGGATGAATTGTCCAAGCTCAACGGTGCAGATAAAACAGGTCCCGAGGCACATGATGGTTGACAGTTACTCGACATACTCCATCATTTCAGAAAACAAGTGGAAATCTCTCATAAAAAGGGGTATACAAGACAAGTTGAATACGTCAGATATCAGAGACACCAGAGGATTTGAGGGATCACTAATAAAAATGCTTTGATTCTTCAACACCCTTATGAAATTAATTTAAAGACAAGATGGCCTTAGTAAAAACCTACTTGGCCAAAAATGGGGACAAATTGCTGGGGTGAAGAGTCCAAGTGACCCTTGGTATCACACCTGAACCCAGCAAGAAATAACCTGTTTAATAAGTAGACAGTGGATTAAAGTCAGAAAAGGATTCATTCCTTCATTCACTCAACAATAAGATTGGTTGCCTTAAAGGACACATGCAAACTATTATAGTAAAGGTAGTGGCCATCCCAGTCTGCCACACACGCAGGAAGATACCCCTGGTATCGAGAGCAGAGGCGGAGAAGTAATTTTAGAGACTTGTGAAAAAGATGCTAGTTGACATTTTTGAACCAATACAATTTGCAGAGGGGTTGAGCCCCATTTAATAGCACAGAAAAAGAAAGGCAAGATCTGAGTGTGCATGGATCTGAGCGCCCTTGACAAGGCCATTCTTATGTACAAGTTTCCCAATCCTCTCATCGCCTATATGCTCAAATGCATCCATGGAGTGGATCTACTCATCCCCTACCGCCTGTCAGCTGCCTACCACCAGATCCCACTGAAGCAGGCCTGCAGACACTTAATGTTTTTTACTACACCCTTCTGGTTATTCGGCTACCGCAGAATACCCTTTGGACTCACTTCAACAGGAGTATCTTTTCAATGGATAATGAGCCACGTCCCCAAGGGCATCCTAGGAAACCTAATATATCAGGGAAAACCTTCGGTATATGGGAAGTGTTGGGGGAACATGAAAGCATAAAGAATGCCCTATTACACAGACTAAAAGTTAAAGGACTGACCATTGAGGCTAAGAAAGGCTTGTTTAGGGAACATGAGGTGGGGGTACCTCATACACCTCATTAATAGGCAAGAGTACAATACAAGCCCAAGGAGGAAACTATGACAGTCATCAAGGGCATCCCAATGCCTAATAGCATTTTTGGGTATCGCAACCCACTTAATTACCATGGATGCTAGCAGAAAGAGGATATAAATGGAAAGGAATTAATCATTTGCCATCCTTTAAGGTTGGGGACTGAGACTGATTCCCAATACTCAGTCATATAAAGAGAGTTACTATTGTGGGTATGGGGCATAGAGTAATTTAGGAGTTAGATTTCGGGTAATCCCTTTAAAATCCATTCTGACCAGAAACCCTTACTTCAGGTCCTCACTGTTAAAATGATGTCTAAAGCCACATAAAGAATAGCGTGACTGAGCCTCAAGTTGCTTTGTGGGATACAAGAACTACCGCTACCGGGTAGGCTTTGTCCTGGCACCCATCAGCCTGGTGCTGATTGTTGGAGGTTATTTCCTTATAAAAGGTGTTATGACTTTTTTCTCATAAAAAGTAACCAGCAGTGCATGATGAGTGAAAAAGCTGCCAGTAAAATTAATGAAACTATGTTACGATTAAGTATGTTTGGATTGCTGGCCTTCGGCTTTGTTCTGATCACGTTCCCGCCACCCCTTCTATGACTTCTTCAACAAGGCGTAATGGGAGCGCAGCTTCCGAGAATACGTTCTCTGCGAGGCCAATGTAACCATTGTGCTGCTGGCCAACAGGCCGGTCCCACACTGGGAAATCAAGAACAGGCCTAGGTTTCTGGTGTAAAACATCGACCTCTATGCAGTGTTTGGAACTGGCATCGCCATGAGCACCTGCGTGTGGACCAAGACCACTGTTCTTATCTGGAAGCGCACCTGGTGCAGGATCATTGGGCGCAGCGACGACAAACCCAAGCGCATTAAAAAGAGTAAGATGATAGCCAAAGATTTCTCAAAGAGGAAGGAGCTGCTGAAAGACCCCCAACGTGAGCTGTCCTTCAGATTGCACACAGTGGCGCACAAGGGGCCTGTGACTGGTCTGAACATCGACCTGAATGAGCCCTCTGCTGATGTTTCTTCTTTGTGGGTCCAGCATGTTATCAAGATGGTGGCTAGTAGGGGTGCTATCCTTCTCCAAGACCTGTCCCTCACACCAGTGGCAACACCAGTACCACAGGAGGAAAGGGCTGAATTATGTCTGGTGGACTCCAGCCTTCTACCAGAGATGGATAAGCACGGATTCAAGAAAAAGAAGAAAAGGAGAAGAAAGAAAGAAGTCTGCCTCCTTGGAGCCAATGAGGAGATGGCAGATGGGTCTTACATGGCAGCCCAGACTTCTACCACAACTCTGCGGCTCCCAAATGTGCCAACGCAGAAGTGCCTGGTGTCAAGAGCCAGGGAGCCCAGGCACTGGAAGAGGTTTTGCCAGGCTCCTATGCTGAGCATGGAGATCGATATTCTGCAAACTACTCTGCCCCAGATGTTGTGCCTCAAGAGGATGAGGAGCACCGGAGCAGCATTAGGTTGCTCCACCGAAATAGCCATTACAATGGTTCATACCGGCACTCCAAAATGGATTGGATATGACATTGAGCTCTGTGCCAACATGGTGCCTCCCCCATGGAGGACGAACACAGGTTATAAGAGTGGGCATGGCCACTATCCACTCCAGAGCCAACCTCATGGACACTGAGCTTGATTTTGCGGACTCTGACTTTTAGTGACTATGGCCTTGACTGAGATAATCACCTGGTTGGAGAATTATCACAGGTCTCCCGACAAGGCCGTGGTGCCGAAGATAAGGGTCTCTTGGTGCCCGGAGGCTTTCCCAAAATCCCCCTTGTAGAGACCCCAGTTTGCTGAGGACCTGGAAGATATTGTCCATCTTGGCCCCATTTTACCAAAAGCCTCCTCTTCAGATTCGGGGATTTTCACCTTTGCTTCTCCCTCTGATGCAAAATACCTCATTGGCCAACAGAACTAGACAGTACAGTTCGGATATCAACTAGCCAAGGGCCAAATATAAGTCTTACCCAGAGAGAGCACATTTTAGGGATGCCATTTTCGGAAAATACATGGACATTTATTTGTTTTTTTCCTGAGCTTAAACTATTATGGAAGAGATTGGCTGATACTTGGAGGTAGTGGAACCCAGTGTAGGTGACTCTGAGAGCCCCACCCCACGTTCTTGCAGGCTTGCGTCCAGTTCAATTGGGCAGGAAATGTTTCTTCATCTTGCAGAAAGGTGGCTGTTTTGTTTAAATGGATTTGTCAAATTCTTAAAAAGCAAGAAATGTCCTTCAGAAGCATAGCCTGCTGGGTATTGTTGAAATGTCTCGAGAAAATATTCACGCCAGTCTGCAGTGCCTCTGTGTTCAGACCCTGGTGTTACCAGGGGAGTGTGTTGCCTGGCACTGGTTGAACAGTGTCCGGCCATGGAGTCTGAGTGCTGGGTGGGTGGTTGGAAGAGCTGTGCAGACTGTTGCCCCACACTCTGCTACTGCTTTCAATAAGGACATATTTTCCAGCTCGGATATGCATGCCTACGTAATGATGTTCTATGTTGCATGAGGGTTGTGGAATTTGTTTAGAAATTAAGATGTCACCGTAGTGACAGTTCATATAGAGAAGAAAAGCTCATGAGAAACCTTTGTTACAATGTATGTTTATGTAGCCGTCACAATCGGCAGTGCACAGGGGTGGCTGAGAAACTGCTGATGTCTCTGAAAGGCTAACGGAGCTGTAGCAGAGACTGGTGCTTTCCAGGCCTGCCTGAACTTGCATGGCATCTGCATGGGCCTTACTGACCTGTCAGAGCACCAGGCCACTGATTTCCTGAGCAAACCACGTCTGTTGCATGGCCTTGATAATGTAAACAATTTTGTGAACCTGCTTTTACTTGTCCTGCAACAAACGCTGTGCATGAGGCAACCAGGGTGTGAAATGCTGCTAAAGGGTTTTATTGAAGAGCGGTTTCCCCAGATCCGCCCAATTATCGGTGACTATACGGGACAGAAACGCGTGAGGCTCAGGTCGCTTTTAGGGGGGAATATCCAAGCTCCACTTGATGCGCAGCCTCAGGTTTGTGCTGTTCCCATTTTTTGCTTCTGCTCTCTTAGAAGTGGCGGGCAGGAGCTGTCTTGGGTACAACGCCCCACTTCTCCAGATTGATTCTGAGTGTCTGCTATGTGTCTTCTGTGATTTTAACAGAAGATAATCCAGCTCCCTAACAAGCTAGCACAGAGCTGCTTAGAGCTCATGAGGGCTCATCAATCAGGACTGTCGCCCAGAGGAGGGGCATGCAACCTGCTGCTCTCCAGATTCTTTTGGACCATGACCCATCCGATCCCTCACCATTGACTATACTGGCTAGGTCTCATGGGGGTCTAGTCCAAGTTATATGGAGAGCAAAATGTTGCAGACCGCAGACCTAGGGCAATGTTGCAACTCGGCCATACACATTTCAAACATAAACCACTGTTGTGGAATAAATGGGGACTGTTATACAAGGAAAGACAAAGGAGTCACTGATAATGTCTGACCTAAAGATAGAATCCTTTATTGTTGTACTTGTACACATGATCTCCTGGAATAATAAAATGTGCGTGCTGGCCAGGGCCTTCCCTCTGGCCCCATTCCCATTCTGTAGTAGTGGGCCCTTAACGCTAGCATAACTCTATAAGTGTGCCATCCAGATGTGTGACTGGTGGACACTTTAACCCTTCACAAGTCTGCTGCTGGCTGCTCTGGTGCAGTCCCCTGCTTAGAACATATATGCAATTTACAAGTGATCTGGCCTTCAAGGCAGAGCCATGCCCTTTTAAAAGCCCAGCTCATGCAATCTTTAGTTATTTCTTAAAAGGTATAGACGGAGCAACATTTTTCTGAGCAGAAACATTGTGTGACTGCATCTGGCCCCTCCTGTACCTCGTTTGGGTGCAGGAAGAGACCGATGCCTACATCTTATCTGCATCAATGGAGCCTATGCTCCTCTCCAAGATGGCCGGCGGGATGACTACGACCATCGAGTCAGCGTCCACTGCCTGCCCGTGTCACTCCGCAGCACCATGCTGCAGGGCCCGGATTGGCTGCTAAATACTTCATCAGAGGTCTGACTGGAGCCAGCAGGATTCGCCTGCCCTCCACCTAAGGCACCTACTTAAGGCCGTTGTCTGGACTCTTCTCTAATGATACTTCTTTGCTAAGGTAAGGAGGTTAACCCTGTCCTGCTTCCCGCACTGTACTGTGTGCTTCATCTCACTCTCCAAATCATGTGGACGAAATTATGCTTTGCAGCTTGTTGCTTTTCATGTTCTTTGCACACTGCATTGACAGGGCATGGACTTCATTTACTGCCCACCTGTTGTTAATTGCTCACTCTATCGCCCTGCATCATCCCTCCTCCCCTTTGCATTACTCATTATGCTTAGCTCTTGCATCCTCTGGATACCACACTAACATAATTGTTGCCCAATGGAGCCCCTCACCCCTAGAGGTGCGGCTCTTGCTGGCTACCATCCGTCCTTCCTGCCTTCCCAAATGCACCTTGGTTGCTGTATTGCAATTGATTGACTTGTCCACGCACTTCAACTGTGACCCGACATAGCCCCCGTATCATGAGGCGTGGTTGTGCTGGACTATGTGTTTATCCTAATTTATGACTCACCTTTATCTGTATGCCTACTGTAGCCCCCAGTACCATGAGGCCTGGCTGTGCTGGGCTATGCATTTACCCTAGCGTTGAACTTTTCAAGTACTCCCTATACCTTGTAATGTATCTGTGGGCTTGCACTTTGCACTTTCTGTAACTAGCGCCCTGATACCTGAGGGTTTGGTGCGCTGCTATACATGCTAAATAAATAAATAAAGAGTATGACTTTGACATAAAATATGTCCGAGAGGTATACAATACAGAATGGCAGATTTGTATCTTGCTTACCCATCCACCTGTAAATGTCCCAGGATATATAAGAAGATGTGTCATTTGTGCATGGTACCGAATCATTAGTCTATAAGGAAGAATGGCAGGTAGAATTAAAGTTAGCCCCTGTAGTGAGCAATGTTATTCAGTGGATGCAGGGTGGCTGGCCTGATAAAAGTAATGCCAACTGCACATTTTCGACATGGTGGGAAACAAAGGACAATTACTATGTGGTCACCAGTTGGCGCCGCCTACGTGTTTCAGGGAGAGACTTATCCAGGTCACTCACGAAGGACACTCCACCATCATTGGAATTAAGAGGAAAGTATGCAAGGGATATTGGTGGCCATGTGTAGAACTCTTAATTGAACACAGCATAGGAGAGTGTTGGCCTTGCCTTAACACAAACAAGACCTTCAAATTGCAAAAACTGTTATCTCCAATTGTAATGCGCTAGGGCCCAGGCCAGGTTTCATCATAGCCATGTGCATTTCTTTTCTGAGTGGGCAGAGGTGAAATGAGTTAAAGGTAACTTGGCAATGACATACATTTCCGAGAAGAAGGTTTTAGGAGGGAAGTGTACCTCTCCGAAATAATAGGCTATATTGGGTTGGAGTTCAAAGGGGAAGATGTTGGGGGTTATGTCATGAGTAAGGGGATCAAATGATTATTCACTTTTATTACCTAGGGTCCAATGGGTTAGTCGAAACATTCAACAGGGTTATGGTAGGCACAATCGAGCAGTCATTAAGGAACAACAAGGACCTCAAGGAGTCTGAAAGGAATTACATTTTGTGGATTAGGTCAGGTGCTGATGGGGTTACTGTAATCTTCCCATTCTGCCTTATTTTAATGTTAATGTTAAAGGTATTTATATAGCGCACCGTCACCAAAAGAGTTGGTCTCCAGGCGCTCAGGCGGATCTGTAAAGAAAGGTGGATGGGGTGGGTTAGTGGGTAAAGAGAGAGGGCGTAGGAAAGTGAGAGGTGGTGTACTGTTGGCAACTTCAGTTCGGTTCTCACTGTGCGCTGAACTTGGGTGTGCAAGTAGGATCGAAGTGGGTCCTTGCGTGCTGTTGTTTCAATCTATGTGTTGGTTGTTTGTTGTTGCGGTGTGGTGAAGTCTGTGCGGTTTGCTGTGAGGGAGGTGGTTGTGTGGGTTTTGTGTGCATTAAGTAAGCAGAAATTAGAGGTTTTGTTTAGTGGGTTCTATGTCTCATAATCCCTGTTGTTTAGTTTATGTATCAGGAAGTCATATTGGGTTGGTATTTTCTCTCTCTAGGTTTACTTGATTGTCTAGTTTCTTTGGTGATACTGTGGCTGGATTAGCAGATTAATTGGTATGGTACCCCTGGTTCAGTGAGCAGTGTCCCTAGATCGATGGTGGTGTTTTATTATCATTAATCAGCTTCTTTCTATCTATTCACTGTCGGTAGTCCATTGGGTGGTATAACTTCCCTTCCCTTTCCTGACTGTCTAGCATCAGGGCCGGGGGATGAGGTTGGCCTCCAGCTAAGTTATTGAGCTTGGTACACCCAGGGGGCGGGCATAATCCTGCTTAGGTAGTGGCGATATATTATCTATCACTGTTCTTTCCTATGAATTACTAGTTATGGTCCATTGCTGCCTGTGCCCTCAAGGGTTGCCAGGTGCCATTGCTGGGTAATACCTTGCTCTCCCTTATGATTGATCTGTGGGTGTTCTTGTTATGATTGGTGGGGTTTGTTCAATTGATGAGTGGATATGTTACATGTCTGTATATCCCTTTTTTAATAAGCGTTGATGATTAAGAGACTTATAATAGGCTCTTCTCTCGGCCCACTTCCTCTGTGTATGTCCTTATAGGCATTCTTTCCAGTTATTGGGTGAAGAGCCATGATTTGAGGAGTTTCCTGAATTGTAGGTGATCTCTTGTGTTCCGTATGTTCTTTGGTAGTTCATTCCAGGTTTTTGGGGCGAGGTGAGAAAAAGAGCATCCTCCGAGTTTTCTCTTGTTGTATGATTTGGGTTCCAGACAGATGTCGCTGCTGGATCTGAGTGGCCTTGCAGTGTGAGGTATGTTTAGTTTTCTTCTGATGAACTCTGCGCCTTGGTAGTGGATTGCTCTTTGGGTTATGCACATTGATTTGAATTTGATACGCTGTTTGATGGGTAGCCAGTGTAACGTTTTCAGTGCTGGTGTGATGTGTTCTCTTCGAGGTAGTTTAAGGAGCAGTCTGGCCGCCGCAATTTGTATGCGTTGGAGTTTATTTAGGAGTCGCTCCGGAAGGCCTAGTAATAGGTTGTTGGCGTAGTCTAGTCTGGACATGATGACGGCGTTGACGGCAGTTGTTTTGTTGGTGAATGAGAGGAACGGTAGAATCCTTTTAACCGATCGCAGGAAAATGAAGGATTTCTTGATTAGGGCGTTTACTTGTAGTTCTAGAGTGAGTTGGTTGTCCATCAGAACTCCCAGGTTTTTTACAGTTGGTGATGGGGCTGTAGTTTCACCAAGTTCAGTTGGCCATGGGATGTAGAGGTTGTCTTCTCCATTTTTTGTGATGATCATTATTTCTGTTTTGCCTGGGTTCAGCTTGAGGTAGTTTAAGTTCATCCAGTTGTATATTTCAGGAAGGCAGTTCTCTATTGTTGTGTGTCTTCTTGTAAGTCTTATATTTTATAGATTATTTGTGTGTTGTCAGCGTAGTTGTAGCAGGTGAGGACATGTCTAGAGTTGAGGACCCTGCCATTTTAGGCAGGGACCTCAACTCTAGGCTCAACCCGAGTTGGGTCAATACCATGGTGGGAGGTAGGGTAGTTTCCTGCCAGGATCTTAAGGAATATGTTAGCAGAACTCAGGAAAAATATGAGAGGTACAATGATGATTGAATGGGTAAAAACACACTTATGATTGTCCCACAAGAAATAGCAAGGGTATGGAAGGGCGGGATAACCATCTTTCAATACAACAGGCCTTCAACGCATCCCACAGGAACACAAGGAACATCCACCCAGAAACCAGCACCCCAACAACCAACATAACACTCTATCAATTTGACCCTATGAGCAAGGACATTTTTGACAAACTATTCAAAGATACCAATATGGTCGGATCTCCCAGTGACCTATGCCGGTCCCGATATCCGAAAAAAAGATACATACTCACAAAACAACAGCCCTATGTGACTACTAATGAACCTATCCCTAAACACTCCCTAAACACTAGAATATTACCAACATCATTCAAATCCGTGTACATCAAACCTCTCCTAAATGATGAGATGGGAAATATTGATGACTATTAACTACAGGTCGATATCAAATCTACCGTTCCCAGCAGGAATCTTTGAGAACCATGTGTACAAAGAACTACTCAAATCATGTAGAAAGCAATGGAATACTTGACCATTCCCAGGCGGTTTCAGGCACTCCTCCCCACATGGGATGAGCTAAAAGTTAACATGGACAACAACACCCAATCAGCCCTCATACTACTGGACGCAACAGCTGTCTTCGATATGATCAGGCACACAATCCTAATCAAGAGACTGGAGGAATCGGGTATTCAAAGATCCACACTTGCATGGTTGAAATTTTTGATCAAAGACCAAACAAAAAGAACCCACATTCCACCATACATATCAAGCCCAAACAATATTATCTTTGGTGTACCACGAAGATCAAGTTTCTCCCCACTCCTCTTTATCATCTATATGACCCCTCTTATGAAACTCATTCAAACCTATGGACTGACATCCTACAACTATGCATATGACACCCATCTTCAGGATGACTAATGACAACAATCTGGACAACTCCCTCAATCAATGCCTCACCAACATAATCACCTAGATACCAAACAACAACCTCAAACTAAACCCAACCAAAACAGAAATATGGATTGCCCCACAAGAAGAAAGACCAACACAGACATCCCTCACATGGCCCCCGACCATGGGAACTCAAACAGAGATGTCAACAGTGATAACAAATCTAGGAATACACATGGACAACCGCCTCACCTTGGAACCACAAGTTAACGCAATAGCTAAAAAATGCTTCTACCTCCTCAGATTAATAAGAGGGATCCTCCCTTACCTCAAATTCACACATATATCCCTAGCAATCATCTCCTTGGCTTATCAAGGATAGGCTATGCAAATAGTCTATACAGGGAAATGCCTGATCCCCTCACCAAAATACGACAAAGCTTTTAAAATATTTCAGCAAGACTAGTCCTAAGACTAAATAGAAGAGACCACATCACACCGGCCCTAAGTAGACTGGCTACCAGTAAAGAAACACAACAAATTCAAAGCCCTCTGTATTGCCCATAAATCACTACTAGCGTAAGGAGCCAAATTCATTCAAACAAAAATTACCCATTACCAGTCGAGGAAAGAGTTAAGATCCTTTACCGAGCTCCAAATGGAAACAAGACACTACGAGAAAAGAAATTTTTTTTTTTTTTTTTTTTTTTTATTTGTATATAATCTTTCTAGATTTTTTAACAAAAGTTGAGAGGAAAGAATTGTTCGAGAGAAGCGGAAGAAACGGTGGAACTTTTCATTCAGTCTGTGTTGGAAGAAGCACGTTAAGGATGTGTATCATGATGTTTATAGTTGCCAACTGCCATGCCTGTTTGTCTCCGTCCAACAGTTTGTTCCAACACGTTTCTTCGCTTTGAAGAGTAAAATTTGTAAAAATGTCTGTCAGGTATCTGTCACGAATTTCTATCGTCGCCGGACAGTTCAGGAGGAGGTGGCGTATGGTTTCCTTGTCCGTGGTGGACTTGCAGAGACGGCAGAAGCTGGATAAGGATTGATGTCTAATCGCCAGTATTTCATTGGTTTCTAGAAGGTTCAATCTTATTTTTAAAAAATAATTTCGGGCCGCTCTATTTGGGAATAGTTTCAGAAAAGGTTGGATAGCGTCAAGTTTCTTAGAGAAAGGAGGAAGATGACTGGAAAGTTTGTATTTTGAGGCAGAGTCATTGGTGTTGATCCAGTCAAGTTCTTTGATTTTCTTGACAACTCGAACGGGGTTGGCGATGAGATCTTCTGTGTTACAGGCAACTGAGTCTAGGATGTTCAAGACTTTACTTTCCCATCGAGTGAGCATATGGCAAGTACCCAGTCGGATTTCTTCACTTATCAGTTGGTATGCGTAAAGCGTTTCTTTCTGTCTACATTTTCGATAAAGCATGACGCTATTGCAATCCACAATTGATTTTAGCGAGGAGAGAGTTAGTTCTCGTCTAATTACTGATATCAGAGTTGTTTTCGGCAGGCCCAAAATTGGGCGCCAGAAGTTTGCTTCTAATTTTGGCCATAAGTCGTGGGGAAGGTTCGGCATTGCTTCGGCGCCATATGTCAAGGATGGGATGACTTTCATTTTGTAGAAATCTCTTACAGGTCTAATTGAGAATCTGCCATATTTAATGTCAATCGCCTTTCCTTGTGTGGCTAGCTTGGTAGTTTTGGCGCGTAGGGACTCTTGCATTGCTTTTTCTTTGTATGAGCTATCTAGGGTGACTCCCAAATATTTAAAAGTTGTGACCTTTTCAATGGTAGTAGTGCCAAGTTTCAAATTCGGTGCCGATTTCTTTTTAGAGAATTTCTCTATTATCATCATTTTTGTTTTGGATTCATTTATTTCCAAATTGTTTGACGTCATGTAGAGTTGAAGATTTGTTAATTGACGTTGAAGGCCAATGGGGGTATTATCCAGCAAAATCAGGTCGTCGGCGTAGAGTAGGCGACTGATTTGTTCTCCTCCGAGTTTAGGCGGAAAAACTCTAATCTTTGTTTCCGTTTCCTGGAAGTCGCCTAAATAGGACAAAAACAGAGCCGGTGCTAGTGGACATCCCTGTTTAACGCCTCTGTTTGTTGTTATTGCTTGTGTTAGAGTGCCTTGCTTGTTCAGGCGGACCCTCATGGTAGTATTTGAGTAGAGGGCTTTAATTGGGTTGAGTACGTCTAATGGACATCTCCATAGGGTAAGCTTTCTCCACAGTCTTTCTCGATCGACTTTGTCAAAAGCTTGTGTGAGATCGACGAAGATGATATATAGACGTGGGCGACCCTCCAAGATTTTGCTTTTGAGGGCACTCAATATCAAAATGTTGGCGTTAGTCCCCAGGTTCTTTTTAAAGCCAGTTTGGAGCTTGTCGTGGCACGGGGAGTCTTTGGCCCAAGTAATGAAATGTTTTAGCAGCAAGGACCCAAACATTTTGCCTATTGGGTCAAGGAGGGCGATAGGGCGATAATTCGCTGGGTCTAATCTATCCCCTTTTTTGTAGATAGGGACGACGTTTGCACAAGTCCATGAAGATGGAATTGATTTTGTGGTTGTGCAGCGTTTAAATATTTGGCTCAAAAGGGGAGCCCAAGTCTCTGGATGGGATTTCAAATCGAGGTTCGTGATGCCATCCGGTCCAGGCGCACGTGATGGTTTTAACTTTTTAATTAAGGCAATGATGTCCTCAATGTTGTCCACACTGATCCAGGGGGTTTCGTTTGGTTCCATCAAAGGGGTTTTGATAGTTGGACTCTTAAAAAGGGTTTGAAAGTGGTGTTCCCAGGTCAGTTGACCAATTCCGTTTATTTGGCATGGTCGATCTCCTGGTGCAGTTGAATGAAGTAAGGTCCAAAAGTCTCTGGCGTTGTTTCTGGTGATGGCCATGAGAATATTTTCCGCGTCTTGTTGGTACAACTTATGGCGGTAGCATTTTAACCATGATTTGTAGTCTTTAACGGCCAATTTAATGGTCTCGAGTGCTGATGAGGGCTCCAACCCTTTTGCTTGTCTTTTTATTCTCCTCAGTTCTCTTTTTTTTTCCGTGACTAATGTGTCATAGGTATGGTTTCGGTCTGGTGGTGGAGTCTTCTTTTTTTTTTGAGGAGCTTTAAAGATGGTCAATAGGGGCAGGTAGTCCACGTCTGTCCTAGGGGGTTGATTACTGTAGTCTTTGTATTGCGCTGTGATAGTAGTTATTGCTTTTTCCGTTAATCTGAGTCTTGTTCCTTGCGTGGAAAGTTCAATATCAGAGGTCATGGTGTGGTTAATCGGAGAGGAGGTAGACCAAATTGTTTCTAGTAGATTATGGTCACTTTCCTTTGTTTTAATCACTTTAAAGGAGATTATGTGGGGTAGTAGAGAACGAGATACAAAGATGTAGTCAATTGTGGAGGATGAATTTGCTCTTTCCCAAGTTGGAAGTCTATTAGAGTCGGGAAATGTTAGATCTAAGTTGTCAAAAGATCTAGACTTCATTAAGTTTTGCCATTTTGTCGGCCTCTGGTCTGCTGCTAATTTTTTCGATCTATGTCCCTTTGAGTTTGCCAAGGGTTGACTGTTTATGTTGAGGTCCCCACATAAGATTACGTGGTCAGGCTTATGTGTAACTTGCACCCAGTCCAGTTCTTGTTCTATTGTGTTGATAAATCTTGAACTTTCAATAGTGGCTGGGTTCCAGTAGATGGTCACAATTATAAGTGTCTTTAGCAAGGTTTTAGACGATTCTCTTTTTTTGGTAATCCAATTTAACTTTACCATCAGCATGAAGTGGTTTTCTTTTAGCTTTTGCGAATTTACGAGACCTCGTCCGCTACGGATTGCTATCAGGAGACCGGCCGTTGGACGGCCTAAAGGGCCTTTCTTGGCTAACACTGTGTGGGTTTCATAGCCATCAAGTACTGGAGAGTGTATAAGCCATGTCTCTTGTAAGCAGACAATATCATAGGTTGTTAGGTTTGAAGGTCCTGATGTTAAATGAAGGAAACCTCTGGTGTTCCACGAGCACAATTTTATTTGGTTTTGGACGTTTGCGTTTAGACGATCTGTTGTGTTGATGTTGATCGTGTTCTCGAATGGCTACTTTTGTTTGTTTACCTTTAGGGCCTTTGGTAACCATGACCAGAGAGAAAGTAGAGGTGGGTTTGAAGATGGATTTGTTGTCACTGGGTGGGGTTCATTCTGAACTGTTCTTTGAAGTTTTTGACCTTCTTTTGGGAACGTCAGTCTACCAGCCCGCTCTCTATGCTCTGGGTTTAGGTTTTCCGGGTCTTTAGATGGCTCCTTAGATTTTGGTTTATTGGTGCTTTCAGACTGTTTAGGATTTTGATCCAAGGTTGGGCCGTTGGTCGTTTTTTTTGATGATTGGTGGTGTTTTTGACGTAAAGACTGGGAATATTCTGTTATTTTTGTAGATGCCAAGTAATCTTTATTAACTTGGTAGTTGCAAGTTTTAATTTCTCTTGAAGATTCGGTGAGGTCGTAGCCCATTATTAAAAGTTCTTCTAGGGCGGATTCCAGGGCATTTTTTGTTGCGTATGACGCTATGTATAAGTGTGAAATTGCCCTGGATCCTTGGTGGCTCGGGTCGACGATTTGGAGATCATCAGACTTCACTACTCGTAGTTTCGGAATGTAGCTGAATAGATCCATAACCGATCTTCTATTTAGAGTTACCTCATCGTGATTTCCCGGGATCTGTTCTAATTTCAATATCCATCGTATTAGAGGTTTTGTGTGGTGTTTTGTGATTTTTGATTTGTAAATTGGTCGCTGGGCTTCCTTGCTGGGGGCTCTTGTTGGAAATTTCTTTGGTTGTGCTTTTGGCCACGAACGTTGGGAATTGTTATGCGATCTATGGGATCGTCTTGCCGACTGTTTACTCGAAAAAGATTTTTCCCGTCTTTCAATTTCATGTTTTGGATCGTTCGTTTTAGGGGCTATCAAGGGCTTTTCAAGTACAGGATCTTTAAATTTGTGGTTGGTCGTGGCCAGTCGCGTTCTTCGTTCCTCTAGAGTTAGAAATGGAGATTCTCTAGTCTTTGTTTCTTTGTTGGAGTTTCCTACCTGCAGTGTAGGGATTGTAGGTGGATCGAAAATTTCTTCCGAGTTTCGGGTCGAAGTGGTTGATTGGTCACTGATATGTTGCGAGATGTTCATCATTTCTTCGTCATTTAGAAATGCTTCTATTCCTCTAGGAGATACATTTTGTGTTTCTTTTTCGACTCTGCTTATCACCTCAGTTTTCTTTGATTTATCCTTTATTTTTGATGAAATAAAGAGGTCTCTTTGAGCGTCTATTGCTTTTGAATTTATTGAATTCACTTGTTGGATTAAGGGTGTTATTGGTATTGATCCTTGTTGGTGAGAATTTGTTTTTTCTACCCTTTTTATCAACTTAGTTTTTTCTGTCAAGAAAGTGGGTGGGACAGTTAGATCGATAAATGAAGAAATTTGGGTATTTTCTGAGTTTGTTTGTGGGATGACCTGGGAGGTATAGCACGCAATTGGAGCCAATTTTTGAGGTGGATCGGTACTCTGATCTTGATTCAGTTTGATCGTAGATGCGGAGATCTTTGATTCTTGTGCCATAATATAACCCTCTAAAAAAGTTATTTTGTTCAGCATTGAAGTTTGAATCGCTGTGTGGTCTTTCAACGAGTCCGCTATTGTTTCGTATAGTTTAATGAAAGGGTTGAGGGCTATCGATAGTGCTGACATTAAAGTACAAGTGTCAAGCTTTTTTGGATGTGGGTCAGTTGCATTGGTGTCACGATGAACAGCTGATTTAATTGTCCCAGGAGTTGATGGTCGTGTGGGGGGTACAATGATGTTTGATGATCTTCTAGGGGGGAAGTCATAAGAATGTCTTCTTTGGTTACTATAATTGTCTAGGTTTGAGTAGAAAGAATCTAAAGTTTTCTCAAACTGTAACTTGTTTCTAGATTTGACAGAATACTGACTTCCACCATCTTTGTCTTGAGTTTGTGGGATTAATCTTGAGGGCTCGCTTAGTTGTTGAGGTGAGGTCGACAGAACCTGATCTTTGTGCTCGGTGCTGTCGTTTGGTTGATGTAGTATGTTGTTGGTCGTTTGTTGGTCTTGTATCAGAAATTGAATGGGGTTTATGATCATGGAACCAGTTTGCTTTGGTGGTGCCGAGATGATTTGGAGAGGAACAGAGCTCTCTCCTTCGACTTGCTCTTGCGTGAAAGTCTGGGTGCGACTCTGCACTTCTTGATCACTGGTGAAGGTTTCCGCAGAAGTAGTGCTTTCTGGGACTGGTGTTTGATTAGTTGTAGATAGTTGTGCCAAGTTTCGGACCTGCGAAGTCCCCAACTCTTCCTGGATAATTTGTGGTATTTTTGAGGACACTTGGCCTGAGAAGTGCCATTTTGTTGGATCGATGTCCGGAGCTGGCCAGGTGTCATCGTTTGTTTGGGGGATAGGGGATCTTCGTTTTGCTTGTAACAATCTACGATGCTTACTAGGTGGTGTAATTGCATCAGCTGCCTCAAGGATTTCTGCGTCGGTCAGCTCTTTACATTTTTCTTGGATGGCTATGGAATGTCTATTGAAAAAGTCTGATAGTAACTTAAAAGGGCGCTGTGATTTTTTACTGCCCTTTCTTATTGTTTTAGAGCCGACACGAGGAGCTTTAGTAGGGTGTGTTTGTTTAGGTGGCGGTTTAACCAATCTTGTGGGTTCCGCTAGGTTGTTTGACAATTCTAGGGTTGAGTTTTTCTTGGTAGAGACGTCTCTAGGTCGTGATCTCTTTTTTTTTGTTGTGATATTAAGCTCCTGAGATGGCGACTTTGTTTCTTGGGATACAATTGAGCTTGTTGAAGCCGTAGCGATGTTTTCTGAATTTGGTATATTTGCTGGTAAGTTGATGTGAGTTTCCCTATGTATCATTGCTGATATCTTAAAACCAGCTATAGGTGGCGCTGTGACCATTTCTCTTTCCTTCACCAAGATTGATGAGCCGTACTTGACTCTCAAGCCACTCGGGCACTCCTGCCCTATTGCCGATGGGCGGCGGGTCTCAGAAGCTCCAACTGGCTGTGTCTCTCCTTCTCCCGACTGGCTGGCGTGCCGGGCATCTTCATTAGGGTCCCCCCCTGATCCCGCCGTGTAAACCTCGATAACCGTCGAGACCCGCGCGAAATTTCAGGGGAACTGCTATTTCCTAATAGCTAAACTATGGAACTAGATCCCTAAGTATATAACGACAGAAGACCACCTCACTTTCAGGAAACGTCTAAAAACCTGGCATTCAACTTGCTGAGGCGAACACTGACCAACCAGTTAATAACCACCCGATAAATGGACCGTCCAACCCATGCAATCCCTGCTTCTACAAACCATGAACTGGAAACCAGGAAAACAAGGAATAAATTAAGAATTGAAAACAATTACATAACCACAAATACCCAGAGTTCACCCAAAACCACTAACCATTTCTTCTCCACACAACCCACAGTCCTAAACTACAACGCGCACCCAGAACACTAGTGAATGAACCCACCAAAACACACAAACTGCATATCACTCTAACCAAGCTGCAAACCCAATCACCTCAGACAACAACTAAAAAACTGGACACTGTCCTTCTAGACACAACACGCCCAGTGCACAAAACAAAGCACATCCAGAAAGCTTACACGCGCAGACACCAGTTGCTCCTGGTTCGGTATGCATCAACAGATGAGCACAACATCTTTCCTATCCCTCTCCTCTTCACTAACCAAACCAACCCATATTTCCTTACACAGCCACTTGAGAGCCTGGAGTCCATGAAAAGGACAACGGTGCGTGGTATAAATCAGCTTAACATAGAAAACATAACATCACCACTGATGATTAAATTCAGTGCCAGTCCTAGGGTGATAGCCAGAACTTCCCTGTGGGCTTTTCCTCTGCCTTCAATATGCAGATAAATGGGGCATGGCAGAGCAAGAATGTTTTTTTGGTGGAAAGAGAAGTAGGTGAGCCATTTATACAGTATACAAAGATTCAACTTTGTAAGCAGACCTTTTTGAGGAATATGACTTTCTAAATAGTCACTTACGTATACGAAACTACTCCAGGATTGGTCATCCTGTCCCTTGAAGGTGAGGCCTGGGCTGACCTCTCTGATGCAGAGCTGGAATCACACATTGCAGCAACAGACATCATATTGGCCATGGGCCTCAATCTCAGCACTGTGGTGGTGGTGGTGGTTTTCAGCCTGATGAGGTAATGCATGCAGTATTCTTGTGTAAGATCTGAAGCGGGAATGGACAGTCAGAATGGAAACATGTATTCAGGTGAACATCCAGCATTAACCCCTAAGTGACCAGTGACCCGTAGTGTAGACACAGTCTCATTTTTTAAAGCCATGAATGCAGAGGTTGCTGGAAACTGTCTCTCCGGGTGGAGTCGTACAGTATATATTGCACATGTAGGTTCTTTAAACATCTTTCTTTGGCAAACTGCAGATAGCTGTTTTACTGAATTAGGATTGAACACTTCTGCTTCCAAATGAGTTTTTCTCCTGAACAATATTTTTGTGCTTTCTAATTCTTATGTATTTTCATGAGAAAAGAAAAATAACATTCTTACAAAATGTCCTCTGTTTCTGATGGAATTGCGGCTTGGGTTCCCTTTCTGGTTTTAATCTCAGGCTGCAACATGCTTTTGTTTTATCAGGTCTGTTAATGACAGAATTATAATTTGTGTCTCTATAAAACAATGTATGTCTCATTGTTCCTGCTTCTAAGTGCCGTGATAACGGTGTTATTATTACTCCCCAATTCCAATGTTATTCTACTTAGTTTGTCAACCTCAGAAGGAAGAAGGCCTGAGTTGGCCCTGCTGCAGGAATTGAACCTGTGACATGCAGGCTGACTCTGTGTCCAAGGTGAGCATTCAGCTAGATGGCTCTCCACCGAGAATAAAGGACTGAGTTCTGCTGAGCTGAGGAACAGCTCACACCGTGCCCCAGCACGCCAACCCAGTACATGGCACCTTTGGGGGCCCGTTTAAAACAGCTTCCCACACATGGTATTGTGACATAGACACTGCAGACAGAGACCTCTAAGGGTGACCTGAGTAGACTACCACTTCTGGGAGGCATTGAAGGGCAGGATGTGACTGACTAGAGGATGTCGGGAAGATAGGGGTAAAGGGGACACATGATTGGTGACACGCTTCCCTGCTGGTAGCTTAACCAATGTATAACAAGCGTCATGTTTAAAAGTAAAGTAGATAATGTGGTACAATGGCCTTCTGCTGAGGGTGGAATACCCTGAGATTCTTTTATGTTTATTTATATAAAATGATGCCAGTAATTCTGTTTCAGAATGGTAGGCCTGCTAACCAGAAGAAATTCCCCATGAGGTCTCTTCAGAACCGGTGCTTTAGAGGCAGCAACAACATAACAATGCCACTCTCACACCAGGGTGCTGACCACTGGAGTTACTCTGAAGTCAGCAGGCATGGCTAAGGGACAGAGTTACAGTAGCCAGAGAGAAGAGGTGGGCTGAGAGAATGGTCCCATCATCTTAGTTTCTGTTAGGGATCTCTTCCTTTTCCTGTCCCGTTCATTCCCTGCAGGTAAGGTACTCTGTGTGTGATGTCATTAGGCAAAGGGCACTTGTTACAACCACGTGGTTTGACTCCTTGCATCAGGCTTGCTTTGGACGCATTCCCTGTGACATTTTTGCTTTTCAAGGAGAGGGGCAACCCATCTTTACCTGATTCATCTTTGGACCATCAAGAAAAGATGAAGGATACACTTGGGACCTCTTTTGGAAGGGCAGTCCATTCCGTCCTCTGCCATAGAGGTGAAGACAGAGGTCATCCAAGGCAGGGGAGAGCTCTGTCCCCTAACCATGTCCAAGGAACGGTGGGGATAATCTGCTGCTGAATCAATGCCTTTCTGCTGTCTGCACTGGATCCAGGCTCCCGTTCACTGGAAGTGAAGGATTCCCTGTAGATACCAGCCAAGTGAAAAGCATATACAAGGTGGAGTCAGCAAATCTCCAGAGGCCATAAGGAATAATAACACCAAGCACAAGTAAATCAAATAGCAGTAAATAACAGGTCAACATGGACAAAATCGTGATCTCCTCACATGTGACTGAGAAGTCAAAAACAAGGGATATTTATTAAGCTCCAGATGAAGATAATGGTGTACCTACACTCCCTTGAAAGTCCCAGAACAGAGGACAGGCTGCAAGGTCAACTATAACGAAGAAGGCTTGTCTTGGGGCCTGACCGATGAGAGATGATGGACTAATTGGGAAAGTGGGTAGTATTCCGACGCTGTTCTCTGCAAATGAGTTTCGTTTTGCTTACGTTCTGCTAACTAGCTGTAAATCCAAGATTGGGAGAGAATGCCAACCAATCAGAGCGTCTATGTAGCAAAATACTATACAATGTTGCACAGACCAACCCGCTGCCATTATTCTGCTATTATCCGTCTTATACGTATTTAGAGGTAGTTCAAGCCGTGCCTACTAGATAAGGGGCATACAATGATATTACTAGTACTTATATGATATATAGGTATATGTTCCCTTAACCAATCCCTCCTGTACTTTGTGTAATGAAATTTGAAGTGTGAGTGTGTCGACTACAGTTTGTTGTTCGCCAGATTGCGCTACTTTATTTGAGCTGACAATAAAGTAGTACTTTGACATATTCTATGAGCCTGTCCAGTTATTTGGGTCTGAGATCATTATTGGTAATTCCATCAAACACATGATATGCTTCAAGGTGCTAGAGCACACTCACAGTGACCTTGAGCACCTGGATTGGAGCTCCCAGCAACAGTGAAGCCCAGAAGCAGCTGACATTCTGTTTTGCTGGTGTAAAGCCAGATCAACTGTGCTCAATGCGTTTGAGCTACCACAGAACCTGCAGTGCTGCGTTTGGCATTCTACACAAACTTCAAACCACTTGCTGCATCCAAACGCTGAATCAACCCATTCCCATGAACCATCTTGAGCAACCTAACCACATGTTTGACATTTGTGGAAGCAACTGGTCTGAGCACTGACTCGACCTGCTGGAAAGCATGGAACTCGCCATCGTGAATGCCATCTCAGTCCTGCAGAAGGCATCATCACACTGCCAACTTAACTGCTGCCCGAACCATTGGAAGATATCGTCTCACCATCTTGAAAGCTGACTTAACCCATTGGGAGCCTGCACCATCAAACCGGCTCAATGCCGACCCACAGTGGGATCGCAATAACTCAAACTTTCTTGACATTGGCACAACTGCATATAGAGCACTAAGACGTTGCACTTGTTGCTGTTAATTCCAGATTCCAAGTGGTTGTATGGTGGTGTTAATCCTTATTTTTGCAATCCTTGGAGATGTTGGTAGAATTATTAAAGTAAAACTTCCTCTTCCCATCTTCTGTCTACAATCCTCTGCTGACCATGCCCACTTTATTTATTTATTTATTGAGCATTTGTATTGTGTCTATACAGCAGAATGTGCTTCCAGGTGCCACAAGACTACGGTGGGGCAGAGGAGGAAAAAACAACAATAAACTGTCTTTCCAGCCCTTGTGACATGCAGATCATGCAAGTGAAGCAAACAGGAAGTGCAGGGGGAGGGAGGCAGATCAGGGCGAATGGAAGGAAAGGGGAGGGGAGTGTGCAGGGTGGAGGGGATAAGGTCAATAGTGCAAGGAGGGAGTGGACCAGACTCAGTAGTCAAGCCAGGGAAGGGAGCCCGAAGGCAAGTTCTGGTAGGTGCTGAGGCAGATTGGTTGATGAAGGTCCTGGCCCCTGTATGACTCAGAGAGACCAGGTAACTAGACACAGTAGCAGGGGGCATTAGCAAGGAAGGGAGAGAGGGAAGGAGGAGGAGAAAAGGAAGATCTTGAGAAGTGTCTGGAACTTAAGGAGATCCAGTTCAAGTCTGAGAGGGGTGTGGAGGCCATTGCAGAGGGGGGCTCCTGCGGAAGATAGAGATCTACCCCCACTCTGTGCGTGGAGAAACGTCTGAAATGCAGAGAGTTAGAGCTAGAGGACCAAAGAACTCCAGCAGGGAGGTATTTAGGGAGAGAAAGTTGGTTGTAGCGTGGTTCCAGACTGCAGAAAGCCTTGTGGATGATGCAGAGGGTCTTGAATTTGATCCTTGCAGCCACCTGAGCCAGTGGAGAGATTTGTGGGCTGGAGAGATGAGGACCCTGGGCTTGAGACCAAGGAGAAATCTTGCAGTCCTCTTCTGGATTCGTTTTTGAGGGCGGAGGGAGGAAATAGGCAGATTGAGGAAGAGGCTCTTGCAGTAGTCCAACCTGGAGAGAACCAGAACTCTAGAGACATTGAGTTTCTGGGGGGAAGGTTAGGAAAGGGTGATTGCCTCTGAGGAAGTGACAGTGAAAATAAGCCTTCCTGGCAAGGCCAGTGATATGAGGTGAGAAGGAGAGAGAGGAGTCGAACATAACACCCAGGTTTTTTGCGTCACAAGAGGGTGAGGGTTGGGTGCCCAAGGAAGGGGGGACCGAGAGTAGGGGGAAAGGATGGGGGAGTTCCAATGAGAAGGATCTCAGTCTCACTGGCATTAAGACAGCATTCATTACCAGCACACCATGTCTTAATTGCGGGTTGACAATCGGGAATGAAAGAGGGAGGAGAGGAGGGAAGCTTAAAGGAGAGCTGAGTGTCATCCGCATAACACTGGAAGGGAGGTGAGAAGTGGAGATGAGGTGGGCGAGAGGGGCAAGGTGAATGTTAAAAATCCACAGCAAAAGGATAGAGCCCTGAGGGACACCGCAAGTAGCAAGCGAGGTAGAGGAGAAAAAAGGGCCCAATTGAACCTGGGAGGGCCGATTCAAAAGGAAAGAGGTCAGACAATCCAGTGCACGGTCTGTGATGCCCAGAGTATCACTGAGTCAATGTAAGAGGGTGGCATGATTGATAGTGTCGAAGGCAGAGGACAGATCAAGGAGTATGAGAACAGGAGGTGAGTTGGAGTCAAGGTTTTAGAGCATATCTTCACAGGGATTCAGGAGAGCAGTTTCCATGCCTCTGGCTGCTCTGAAGTAAGACTGGTGGTCTTGGATACAGCCAACAGATTCCGTGTGGTGGATTAGTTGGGAGATGACCAACTTCTCCAAAGGTTTGGCCAAGAAGGGTATAGTGGTGAAAGGGCAGTAGTTAGCGGGCAGGAAGGGTCTGCAGGCGGCCTTTTTAGGAGCGGGTGCACAAGGGAGTCCTTGAGAGGTAATGGGAATTAGCCAGTGGCAAAAGAGTGATTGCAGAACTCAGCCAAAGAGGGATTGAGGGAATGAATATTGTCCTTGATAGTTCTAGAGGAGCAGGGAAGCACAAGTTTGGAGGAGACTTGCATAGAGCAAACAGTCTTGGTAACCTCATCCGGTGCTATGGGTGAGAAGGATGAGAGTAAGAAAGGGGCCAAGGGAGGCCTAAGTGCAGGAGGAGGAGAGAGGGGAGTAGAGAAGAGTGAAGACAGGATGTCCTGAGTTTTGGCTGTGAAGTTGGAGGCCAGAGCCATGCAGAGGGCCTGGGAAGGGAGAGGAGAAGTAGAGACTGCAGTACAATTGGCAAGTTCCTTACAGATTTTAAAGAGTTTGGCCATGTGGTTGGTGACCCCAGAGATGCAGGCCTGCTTCTTGGAGTGGATGGAGAGTCTGTAATGCCTTTGGAGCAGGCGACAGGCAAGTTTGTCAGAGGATGTGCGAGAAGCCAACCACTTTCGTTGAGCAACTCTGCACTTGCTTTTCTGCTAGGCTAGGTCGGAATCATACCAACTCTTGTACTTGGAGGCAGGCTTCATGCGGATCCTCACAGCGGGGGCAAGGATGTCAAGGGTGTTGGAAACGGAGAGGTGAATGTTAGCAAGGACTGAGTCAGAGTGAGAGTCAATAGGAGGGGCGGAGGGGGAATGAAAGAGGCGGCTAAGGCAGTTACTGACACTTGCTTCAATGGTCGAATGATAAAGATGGAGGCTGGCAGTGCGGGCAAATGCTTAGCTGGGGAGCCCTGGAGCTCCAGATGAGAGGAGAAAAGAGAATTTTCTGACCAAGAGAGAGGTGTACTGAGAGAGTTAGAGAGAGAGAGGTCAGCAGAGATGAGTGCATCCAGAGTGTGCCTGGCTCAGGGAGTTGGACCAGTGGGAAGAATGGCGAGGAAGAAAGAGTCAGGTTGCAGAACAGTGAGGCTGCACCAGGAGAGTCAAGATGGATAATGAAGTCTCAGAGGAGGAGAAGCTTGGAGGTAGAAGTCAGCAGAGAGTAGGTGAGGTTGGCTCACTCTGTTAGGAAGAGGGAAACTGTCCCTGAGGTCCTGTAGATAGTGGCAAGATTGATCGAGAGGGTTGGAGTGATGCGAAGCTTGCAGACAAGATATTCAAAAGAGAATTAGGTTTGGATGGGTATTATAGAGGTAGGGATCCATTCAGGAAAGACAAGGGCCACTCCACCTTCAGGCCAGTTAGGCCTGGACATAGGGAGGATCTTGTAGCCCTCAGGAAGAAGAGTGTTAAAAGCAGTGACAGAGCTGGCATTGAGCCACATCTCAGTGAGCGTGAGGACATGCAAGTCAAAGTCTTCAAGGAGATGACAGATGTCAGAGGAGTGTTTGACAGCGGAGTAAGAATTGAGGGTAGCTAAGTGAAAGAGAGGCTTGGTGTAATTTCTCTCTACTCTACAACATCAAGCCCTTCCTCCCACCTCAGGACTTCCAAATGATGGTGCGAGATCTAGAGATCTAGCATTTTGATGGGGTTAACACCTTCTTTGCAGGGCTCCCATCTCCTCACATGACCCCCCTCAAATCGTCCACCATTCTGCGCCTCGCTTCATCACCGGCTCTCCAAGATTTGACTACATCCTCCTCACCTTGCAATTATTACACTAGCTGTCCATGCCAGCTAGGAAGATCAACTGCCCCACCTGCAAAGCAACAACCATCAGTATGCCGGCCTGACTAAAACACTGTGTGGCACATGGTCATTCCACAGTAAGACCATCACCAGACTACAAACTAGACTGGCTCACAAGGAGAAAACTAGGCTCTGGTCCTCTCGATCTTCATTACAGTGGCAATTTGGACTTCTCCAAGTGTTCTTTAGTTTAGGAAAGACTTGAAGACCTGGCTCTTCCATAAACACCATGGGGCAACCTAGCTATCTAATGCACGTCCCCATCCCTATACTCTCTCTATCTCTCTCTCTCTCTCTGTCTCTCTCTCTCTCTCTCTCTCTCTTTCTCTCTATCTCTCAATCTCTCACACATACACACACAGACAATCGTTTTTCAGTCTCGTGGTGTGATACTTGCTTGTTCTGTGATGGAGGCTACTTCACAGTGTTATTCACATTGTTAAACTCCTTCACAAGACACTAATTAATAATATATATATATATATATATATATATATATATATATATATATTTTTTTTTTATTGGCATTTCATATACACAAAACATATCTTTGCATTGCAACTTTTCCCAACTTTAAATCCCCACATTTCTCAGCCGCCCTTCTTCATGTCTGGAGTACTTGGGAATTTGAACATCTGCAATCTACCTTCACATAAGCTTCAAGCATCATGTTATGTCTAGTATTTTCAAGTTCTGAGGCCGTCATTGCATAATATAAGCAAGATTACAGGTATTTTATATGATTGTAGCATTGGTATTGGATTTCATACTGGGGCTAATTTGCCAGGCACAATAGAAAATGTTGACCCCTAGCCCAATCCTTGTTCTACCACCTGCTCCACTAGGCATTAATAAAAAGGCTGTCTGCGTTTTCCATTTGGTATTTAAAAATGGACTGACACTTACTCAAGGGTAACTGTTTTACAGCGTGTACTGATGCTGATAGTGAAGGAAGCGCTACCAGCAGAGCTGACCCATGCAATAAACAATGCAAACAGTGCAAAATACTGGAGCATTTCCAATGTACAATGCTTGTATAATTTATCACATCACTACAACCGCTAACATTTCAGAGTTAATTCTTTTTTCCATACCTGTCATGAAATATGTTCTCTTTAAAGGTAGGAAGGATATTTGCACTCAGCCCTTGGGGAATAATTACACGCTTCGGAAAAGATTTATTTAAATTGGAATATGATCATATGTTTGCTCTTGCAATCCCTTATGCATAAAATAGTATCTTGTACTTCCGGACGCTGGTGTTCCTTCCGCAGTGGGCGAAACGAATGTGATGATGTTTTTTTTTCCATTTTGCAAAAGAAAGCGGAGCGCATCCACCAGGCGCATATAAACCCTGAACTTCCTCATGCGTTGAACTAATTCCTTTCTTTGTTTGATGTAATTTAAGGCATCCCTGACTTGACAAATGCTCTTCGTCTAATAGCAAGAGAAACTGTTCATGTGTGCAGCTTGGTTCCAATGGGAAGCTGCCGAAAGCTTCCGTGGCTGCTCTGCACACAGATGCATCTTTACCTTTTCCTGTTCCTTAGCAGCACGTGTGCAGGCTGCCAATGTTTCGTGCCCCCGAGTGCGCCATCTTGCTGCCCTCTGCTGCCCTGGACAATACTACTACGTCTGACCAGAAATCGGCAGGTGAGAGAGAAAAAGGTGTAGCGGCTGCACTCCACCTGCTGATGCTGGGGATTGCTAGGACTGCACACCGATGAGCACCAGTGCAGATACGCAGATTAAAAGCCACGTGTACTCCCTACAAAAAGAGAAATACTCCTTAACGGATAAAACAGGGAGTAAAAATACTCTGAGCAAAAAATAGGAGAGAAAAGCCACATAAGATCCTGGCTCCTTTTGCTATCCACTCTGCTGCATGCATATGTTCCAATACCCGGCACCCGTAGTAGATCAGTGCCACTGCACTACGGTTGATAGGCCTGAACATTAAGGTAAAATGAATGTTATAACTTGCAGGGATTACTAGGTGCAAAGAAGTATGGATAACAAAAAGAGTTTTAAAGAAAGAATATTCCTACTTGGAAGGTAATTGACGTGTTTACTCCCATAAAATGTAATTCATTGTCAACTTCAAAAAATAGGGAGTAAAATAAACCTACTTCAAAATCTTATCTGAAGCACCTGTCGATGGCCTTCATTACAAGGTGTCCTACTCACCTTCCTCTCAGTCTTCACGTAGAGATGGCAGCCCCTTTCCTTTAAAAATGAAAATCCTTGGCTCCTCTAGTGGAACCCCCTTCCTCAGGAAGGGTTCAAAGGTGACCTTCATCCTATCAATACCTGTACATATAGTGTAACCAACCCAAACTATCACAAGGTGGGAGGGCATGATGCAGAGCGAGGGTGAGAACGAGTAGGACTCAGTGGAATGAAGATATGGGTAACTAATGCAGGCATTGCTACTCTTCTTCTCCTCAGTTCAAACATAAGAGGTAATACCAGGCAGGCTTGGATTCATCAATGTCAAACAAAAACGTCCGCCAGACTCGTCACATACACACCACTGACGTATGCTTAATAGAGAACCAAACAACACTCAGAACACCTTAGCTAAATTCAGAAGCACCACTACACAATCATAAATAAATAAATAAATAAATAACGAGTCGACAATGGTTAATACATAAATGTGGCCTCTATGCACTTGTTTAACATGGAAGCCCCCTGCACTGATGACAATGAAGAGGTCATTACACAGTTGGACTTTCCCTGGATCACCTCATCGTGAAAGGCATGTTAGCCAATTTGGAGGCAAATCAGAGATTTAACCTGATCCATCTTGCCACTGTAGATGATGCGGGTTTAGACCCAGTGTATCCTGGACCAAAGGTCACTACGGCTGCCTCACATCTTCGAACCTCGGAACATTGGCTTGAATCACCCTCACCAGCCTGGCCACACTGAGGGTACAGCCCACTCCTCTCTCTAGTAATGACATCTTTTTCAGTTTATAAAAAGCCACCAGACAGCAGGCAAAAGTAACACAGCTGGCCTTTAAATCCAAGATATCAGTTCACTCGAACTATGGCCCTTGCTGCTACTGTTACCAGGCATCATACAATGACATGTGCATGACATGGGGTACTCATGTTGGTCTACCAAACAGCAAATGAGTCTTTCAGAGATGCAGAGCTAGTCTCGTCACTAGGCAAATCGAAATATCTACACGAGGTGGGATTGTTTCTTGGTAAGGACAACAGAGCAGAGCCGGAGAATGAATGTAGGGTTTGTGCCATGCACCAACTGTTGCTTAACATTTTAACCAGTCTATCCACCTTTCTTGGCATCATACTTGATGATGAGTGGCTCTGACAGTGCGCCCTACCCCATGTGGGGCAAGGGATTTTCATCAAACTTCCAGGGCGTAGGGTCTCATCCAGCGACAATAAGCTCCAAAACATGCTAGCAAAAGATTTAGTTTCACATTTCTTTGATTGCTGTGCGCAAGGAAGCGAAGGGGCTAATGCGATAATTGGCAGTGGAGTGGGGGCATTTTGCGTCTGGAAGAGTAATTACCAGCAGCAGTCTCTCTGCAAGATCCCATGATCCTAAAAATAAGCAGTTCTTTTGCTGACAACTCTCTTTTATCTAAAAGTACACTCAGCTACAAGGTAAAAGTATTTTCTTACATTGAAAATCACAAGTTGTTTTCTGTAACTTACTGTATGTGTAAATGTTTTATCAGGTTCAAATTTGTGTTCACATCGTACCTAACAATAAGCTTCATGACACTATCCAACAACGGTCGATAGCAGGTGATGTTATCACAAGAGCATAACCTAGAAGTGAGATTGAAGACATCTTGAGCTGGCCCATATCAATTGTGATATGCTTAGTCTACTTAGTCCTGGCTTTTAGGCTACAATCACTTTACATTCTGGTAGTTATAGCCCTTGATTATACTGGTAAATTAAAACTCCAATACTGTACAAAAGAATAGAATGAATTGCGCTAAAATTGAATTACACTAAAAAGCAAGTATTTGCTAAATATCACAATCATTACCCAGGACAACGTAAGAGCTTTGTATTATTTTTGATTTAACAAGTGTAAATATACAGAAACCCCAGTGGGCAAGTCCATAGTTTACCTCTTCCAAGGCAATTGGGTTATTTCGGTCTGAAACGATGAAGGGACAGGAGAGCATTATATCATGTAGAAAAAGGACGAATTATCAGCACACCTTTTCTACTCTCCCACCCCTTCACTCCTGCCATTATTAGTTGTGACCAGACTGTCCTTTCCCATGCTGTCACTGTCTTCTCAGCCAATGGCTGCGATTTAAGATTGAGGCTTGTCTCCCAAAATGGAAGGTCTAGAAGTTGGCACTCTTTCACACAGTATTAGTTACTATACAGAAAAGATTGCACATTGGTGCAAAGCTAATAATGCAACAGGAGAACATGTCAGCTGAAGCATACCAAATGTCATTATCTGGAACCATAAAAGTTGATCTCAAAGCCATGCTTCCCCAATTAATCAAACTATGTGATCCTCGGGATATCATTCTTCCCAAATGGGTCGTATTTTCTTGGAACTGTTAAGTGTGTGCTGTAAAACATCCCTCACTCATGCATGGTTTAATGGCAGTGTTACTCCATGTATTACATTACAGAGCAGAGGCTAAATTATCGCTTAGCTTGCTCATTGCTTACAGCACTGTGACTTGTGAGCATAGGCTGAACATGGCTTCCTCCTAACAGAAAGGGGAACTTATTGGCCGACTCAACATTTGGTCGGCAAGGGGTGTGAGCCTATGCAGCGACTCCACCAGCATGAACAGCTTGACTCTCACCTTCAGCGAAGAGCTCCGGGTCTGCAACTTGGGGAATGAGAAGATATGAGAGGGTCGGTTTCAAGCTATCAGATGAGTGGTAAGAGGCTTTGCAGCAAGATGAGCACCAAGTGGGAGACTACATCATCAGTGTATGATGACACAGTACTTAGGGCCTAATTCATGGAACTTTTAGCACGGTTTAAAGTGACTTTGCACTGCCAACAAACACCCAGATTTACAGAGTGGTGCAAAGGGTCTGCAGCATGTTGTAAAATGAACAGTGAACGAGCATTTGCTTCATGGTATAAAATAAGCAGTGTGTGAGGGTCTGCGGTATGATGTAGCTGTGAAAGAGTCTGCATCACATTGCAAACAGAGCAGTGAACCTGGGTCTTTATCGCAGTGAAATTGGAGCAGTCAGTGAGGGTCTGCATCGTGGTGTAAGAGAGGCAGTGAGCTGAGTGTCTGCATCGCACCGCGAGAGTTGCGTGAAGCTGAAGATCTGCAGCTTGGTGTAGCACAAAAAGTGAATGAAAGTCTTCAACACGATGAAAGATGACCCATGAGTGAGGGTCTTTAATAGGGTGTAAAATGTGCAGTGAATGTCGGTCTGCAACATGGGGTGGGATGGCCATTTAGTGAGTGTACGCTTTATGGTGTAAGGTGAGCAGTGTAATGGACTCTGCATCAGAGTGTAAGATGACCAGTTAGTGTAAGGTATTTCCAATAGTGTAAAATGAGCAATGCATTGGGGATGGCATTATGGTGTAAGAGGAGCAGTGACCTGAGGGACTGTATCACAGTGCAAGAGAAGCAGTGAGATGGGGGTCAACATTACTGTATAAGAGAAGCTGTGAATGAAGGTCTTCATCATGGTGTAAGGTTGGCACGGAGTGAGGGTCTGCATTCTGATGTAAGATGAGCAGTGAATGAGGGTCTTTTCTGCAGTGTATGGGAAGCTGTGAGTTGAGGGTGTGCATCATGGTTTAAGAAGAGCAGTATATGAGGGTTTGCATCTCTGTGTAAGACAATCAGTGAGGTTTATTCACCACATTTTATGATGGGTAGTTAGTGAGGAGCTGCACAGTGGTGTTAGATGACCAGTGATTGAGTTATGATACACCGTAAGATGAGACGTGGATGAATGTCTGCTTGTAAAAAGTGGATGAGGGTCTGCTTGAAAAGAAGCAGCAAATTGAGGGTCTGCATCACAATATAAGGTGTGCAGCGGGTGGAAGTCTGCATGACATTGTAGATCGCGTGTATAATGGCGCAAGATGAGCGGTGAGCTGAGTGTCCGGATCATGGTGTAACACCAGCAGCAAGAAGGTCTGCATTGCAGGATAAGATGAGCTTCTGCATTATGGAGTAAAACGACAAAGAACAAATGGTTTCCTAATTAAGGAAACCAGCGTCCCCTGCACACTATCTGTAAGCCCTAAGCCTGTTTGTATTATTTTTGATATTAGAGGAATAAGTCTGTAGTACTAGACTCCACAAATGGGAGATGTAGTCCAGATTTAACCTCTTAGTTTTATAGACAATTAATGTAACAATTCTCAAATATTACTGTCCTTGCTGTATCAAGGTAATTTTCAAAAGTAGCACAATTAGTATTTGACAATTCAAATGTTGGTCGTAAACAAGTATTTATTCATAGTAAAACAACATTAAATTTTGACTGGCCCAACGTGTTTCTAGTTTACTTGTGCTCTTCATCACGGGCAAATATTCTTTTTCTTACACAAAATTTTCTATGGAGGAAGAGAAATATAATCGAATATTAATTACACATTCCAATACATATTCTTTTCATATGTATATTTATCTTCACATTTCTTCAAAGGCATTGATTAATACAGTTCGAGTCCAGGTGGCTCAAGTTTATTGCTTTCATATTTCAAAGAAGGCATGAATACTGTGCTAGGCAATTGACAATCATGTCTCTAATACCATAACTGTCCAAGTTTGTATTCATAATATCAAATTACTTAAAGCATTGTATCAAATGGGTAATTTGGTATAATCCTGGCAAAAACCAAAAAGGAAGTCAAAATAGTTGACCCTACTGTGTGATGTATTTAATAAGGAATATTTGTACTCTGATCAAACAGAGTTCCTGTACTCAGCTCCTACTTGAGTATTATTGCTTCATGTGTGAGCAACTGACTTACTTGAGAATAAATAAGATTGGGCGCAGGATTCTCCTAAGGTGTCCTACTGTTTATCGAATCAACACACTATTTTCTGGTCAATGAGGTTGGCAAGGATGGCAAGGCTTCCTGGTCCATCGTAGTATTCAGAAAGTGATGAAGGTAAGTATCTAAGTAGTCAACAAAAAGTCCTGTTATGAAGACTTCTGCCTAATTCACTTACTTTTTTAATGTAAATTCTGGTAAAAAAAGCGGAAAGAGCGTCTCTCTTAATTGTCTGGGCAAATAGTATCTCAGGGTGCTGTGACTAACTGATGAGTACCAGTTGACCCTAGTGAGAAAAAAAAGGGGGAAGTTTAGAAAGTAAATATCTAACTACTGGAATGCTAGTTCAGACAGTGTAAACACTGTTGGTTAACTTACTTGGTGTAACTAAAGCCGATCACCTCTTCAGAAAAAAATCTTCCAGGGATAGTGGTAGGGCGCTGCTGCAGGAGCTGCCCATCCGCTTCTGGCATTTTACAAAGCGAGCAGATTTTATACCCGCTGGTGACGTCATTCGCGCATGCGCGAAATGATGTCACGAGGCAGTCATTTTGGATTGCCGACATCATTCGCGCGTGAGCGAAAAGACATCTATTCATGTTTATGTTACTTTATTCTGTCTGCAGTGGTTTTAGGGTGGGGATGATCTATATTTTAGATCTAGAACTGTAGATATATGTATGTGCTTGCATGACACCAGTAAGGAAAGCACAAAAATAAGTTGGTTCCATCGTTTTTAAAGGATGTAAACAGAGTGATTGGGGAGTGATTCATATCCCCATATCAGTGATGTGAAGTATGGGCCCAAACGTGGTATTGTTGTACGAAACAATAAAGGTAAAGCTTGCTATGTTATACATGTAGATCAAAGGATTATCTAAATACAGGCTGTTCTGGATATAATAAGAACCCGTGGGTTCTGATGTTAAAGAATACTCATTTGGCCATCTGAGAATGACTAGAGAGTTTTTAAAAGTCAGTGTGAGTCACTATCCTGTGATTGTGGAATAGAGTGCACTGACCCTGGGTTGAAAGAATGTGACTGTCCTGGAGAGTATAGAATGGCTATACTTACATAATTTCAATGAGACATGTTTGTCATTATTCCCTTTGATGAGGTTACATTCACAACATCGAGATAATATACATATCTAGATGGCTTATCATACATCTTTAGTAAAACACTGGCTGCCCCTCTCAGTGGGGTGTACAATCTCATCACCACATCTTTTGTCTTTCTTTGTTGGTTTGACCTCCTACTCAATGTCAAGAAAGGCTAAAGAAAGTCTGGACAAGGGATCTATGGCTTATAGAAAAACTTCAAACATTTGAACTAAACTCAAGAATAGATGTACTCTGCAGCTCTTAGCTTTTTCTTATGGAGTAAAACGCCCCAGGAGTGACAATCTGCATGATGGTGTAAAATGACCAGTGAAGCAGGGTCTTAATCACTGCTTAAGAAGTTGACACTCTGACACAGAGTATTAGTTTAAGAAGTCAAGTTGATGAGGATCTGCATCCATGTGTAAGATGATCTTTGAGGTAGTGGTCTGTATCAGAGTATATACGAATTAGTGAGGTATGGTTTGGAATCATGGTGGCGAATGGGCATTGGCTGATAGCCTCCGATATGAAGCTTAGTCTATGATGTATGATGCACGCCGTGGTAACCTCACAGTTATGGGCACTAATTACGACAAAGCCAAAGCATTGTTTCATTCTTGTCAGGTAGCACACAGACAATGTTGCTCGGACTGCATTTTCAAACTAGGAGGTTATGCATTTTCCAACTGCAATATAGTGTAAGAATTATGACTATTGAGCAAGGTTTTTTGAAGAACAGATAAAGCATAGACATGTTTGGACGGTGACTGTGCAGTAATAATGACACATTTCTTAAGTTAGTTGGTTTTTAGCAGTACAAGTATGATATTGGACTGTAGAATTGAATGTTTAAGTTGTTTGGTAAATGTTAGGGTATTAGCAGCGGCACATCCATCATATTTAATGATAGTTGCATTTCCCCATTTACAGTGACCTGAGGAAGCAGCAAAGAGTGTGGGTGTGGATTGCAAAGTTGTGGTGTGAGTGTGTGTAGGAGGGTGTCACTTAGGCATTATCAACTAGGGAAGCCAAAACTCTAGAGCAGGCCCTGAGAGACAGAAGGATTGTCGGGTTTCTAGATCAAGTCGAACAGGACCAACCCCATGGTCCTCAGTCAGAGACCAAATTGCCACAGTCATAGGCAAGACGTGCTCTCCCTCTGCCTCAAGAAATTGGTATCACCATGGATAGCCCACATTGAGACAAACCACTTCAGCGTCTTGTTAAATGTCGAAACTAAGGCCCAGAGACCAAGGGGATTGTTCCAATCATGTCTGACTTCAGAGTATGCTGGACTCTCAGAGGTGAACCGGACATTGTCAAACACAGCTTCAACAAGGAGAACACAATTTCTGTAAAGGTTTAATTAAACCGAATACAATAATAAAAAAAAATAGGTCTGGCTTCATAAATGTCCTTTGTCCTGTGGTGCAGGGCACACTTTAGAAAAAGAACAACACATGTAAGAATGTAGTGGAGCAAACAAGTGAAAAAAACAAAGCCCCAGGCAGCGTGATTTGCGTTGCTCCAATCTCTAATAGAGCTTTTATCAGGATGCTCTTGTTCTGCATTAGGAAGCAGCTGACTTGAACCAGCAACTCATGTCTAATATGTATCTTCAAGAGTTCTGGAAGAGAGCAAAAGCTCTCTATAATATTCCCACCAGTTTCACACAAGCGCAAGTTGGATTTTTTTCCTGATTTCCTGGCAATACACAATTCAGTGACAATACTTTTTGCATACGGCCAGGAGCAGCAACTATTATCTGATTAATGTCTTCAATTGTGTAGTCTTCAATGCGAAATAGTATGGATTGCAACCATGCTGGACTCTGGCAGTAAAGGCACGGTATAACATATATGAATGAAGCTGCAATTTGCCATAGAATAATTGAAACAATGATTTCAATTGCTTGGATCTGGGTTCCAATGCTCCTTTATTAAAGAAGGCAAGTTTATTAAACATGCCTTCTCGTAAACACTGTCAAATGACTATTCCCATTAGAAATGAATATGTCCTAACATTAATTTATTGGACAACTTATACATCATTGTTGCAATTTAAACATCAATGGGATGTTATCATTTCTCCCCTATTTCATTAAGGCATGTTATCTTAAAAAGCAAAATGCGGGGTAGTAATAGTCTGATTAAATTTCAGAAGTTAGTCCGCATTCTGTATTATAAACATTGTTTTATTAACGTTGTTCGCCACTATTTCTTGTAATAAGTGCACTACACAGAACACATTTCAACCCTGTGAAGGCCAGATGAAAACTGCTCTTATATTTGAAGGGAACAGAGCCGTGGCTTTACTGCATTTAAAGATTTTTCTGAAATAACCCTTCTGATCAAAAAGGGCAAACCATTAATACAAACTCTTTTTGATAGGCTACTTAGGGTTCATACTTAAGCATTTAAGAAAATGTGCTGACTGTATACCAACATGTTCACTAAATGCATTGCTCAATTGATTGGTCTAATTCACCTCCAAAGTCCACTGCCAAGTACCTCGAGTGTGATTATGATGCTAACATATTCCCAAAACACCCTAATTGGTCCATGTGCTTGCATCACATATTACAAATCACATCACAGTCCGAGGCACCCCAAGGCATTGTTTGGAAGCAATTGTGCTGGGTTGGCAAATAACAGCTTCCATTTTACATGTCAGGGAGAAATGCTGACAAGAAAGACGTGGAGGAGAGAATATAAATGCTGCTTCAAATGTTGTCTATCGTTGTCTTGGTGTGGTGTAGCCGGCAATGCATGGGGATTTCTCTTTATCAGTGTCCTGGTGTTGAGGCTCACTGGTGTGACTAGCTGTGCCTGGGGACTTCTCTGTGAATCAGTGTCCTGGTGTTGTGGCAGGCTGTCCATGGTTGTTTCTCTGTGTATCAGTCTCCTGGTGTTGTGGGACACTGGTGTGGCCGGCTGTGGCTGGGGATTTCTCTGTGAACGTGTGTCCTGGTGTTGCGGCTCACTGGTGTGGCTGGCTGTGCCTGGGTATTTCTCTGTGAACCAGTGTCCTGGTGTTGTGGCACACTGGTGTGGCTGGCTGCCTCTGGATTTCTCTGTGAACCAGTGTCCTGGTGTTGCGGCTCACTGGTGTGACTCGCTGTGCCTGGGGACTTCTCTGTGAATCAGTGTCCTGGTGTTGTGGCTGGCTGTCCATGGTTGTTTCTCTGTGTGTCAGTCTCCTGGTGTTGTGGGACACTGGTGTGGCCGGCTGTGCTTGGGGATTTCTCTGTGAACGTGTGTCCTGGTGTTGCGGCTCACTGGTGTGGCTGGCTGTGCCTGGGTATTTCTCTCTGAACCAGTGTCCTGGTGTTGTGGCACACTGGTGTGGCTCGCTGTGCCTTGGGATTTCTCTGTGAATCAGTGTCCTGGTGTGGCTGGCTGTCCATGGTTGTTTCTCTTTGTATCAGTCTCCTGGTGTTGTGGGACACTGGTGTGGCTGGCTGTGCCTGGGTATTTCTCTGTGAACCAGTGTCCTGGTGTTGTGGCATACTGGTGTGGGTCGCTGTGCCTTGGGATTTCTCTGTGAATCAGTGTCCTGGTGTTGTGGCACACTGGTGTGGCTCGCTGTGCCTTGGGATTTCTCTGTGAATCAGTGTCCTGGTGTTGTGGCTGGCTGGTGTGGCTGGCTGTCCATGGTTGTTTCTCTGTGTATCAGTCTCCCGGAGTTGTGGCACACTGGTGTGGCCGGCTGTGCATGGGGATTTCTTTGTGTATTAGTGCACTGGGGTTGTGGCACACTGGCACATGTGCATGAGACACACTTTCATTACAGGGGGTCCTGCAAGTTGGTGTTTCTGCAAATCCTCAACCCTCTTCAGCTGATCAGAGCTCCTGAATCATGCAGAGCAGACATGATTGTACATTTCCCTTCATATTTCTCTGTCATGGGTGATACTGTGTTTGCCAAGGAGGCTTTCCATCCAATGTACATGTTGGTGATGCCAGTAGCTCTGTGCACTTGAAAGAGAGTCAGTGCATTTCATGGCATGCATCTTCCGGCTTGGCAAACGTAAACTTCATTGAGCTTAATAAGCGTGATAAAGATGTTTACGTGCTGGAAAAGCTTTACCAATGTAATGTACCACAGAAGTGAAGAACATACGGATGGAAGGAAAAAAAACCCTGATTAAAAGCATGTTTCAGAAAACTTTGCCCTGCTCAAAAAAGCGCAATTGGCTTTTAAAAGATGGCTGCTGTTGGAACTGAGCTCTCAGAAGGATGCACATGTCATGCTTGAATAGGCCGGCAGAGTGTAAACTGTAAAAAGAGATGAGAATGTAAGCTACAGTTCAAGTGATTTACACATGCATTTTCCCTTGACTGGATGCGTTACTATTGTAATCAAAGTCAAAGCAAAGTGATCTGGCAAATTGCATTGTACTTGAAAGTGAGCATGTGTTTGTGCGCATAGGGGACGTGGGGAAAGAAGTTCACCTAATCTGGAATGTGTCAATGCCTCCCCACACCACCTGGGTGTGCTCTAGAAAGCAAACCCTGACTTCCCCCGCTTCCCGGCCTCCTCTGCAGACCCCTCTGTATCCCTCCCAACCCTGGTTAGTTGGAGGCCACTCTTGGATCTCCTCCTGAGGTGGACGCTCTTGCAGTTTTGTCTTTAGCTTTCAATTCATGTTGTAGTGGATTCTGCGTATTCATTTTAATTGTTTTACCTCCATTCTATTCCTTTCTCATTGTGGATTATGCATAATTTGCCGACCAAGATGTTTGTGGCTGTTAGTCACTAACCATGTGTCTACTTCACTTCCCTCTCCTTCCCCCTTCTATCCTTAAACCATACCCACCTCCACCTGAAGCACTGTCAAATGACTCCTTTGTAATTGTGCACTAAACAACCACAGTCAAATAACTGACTTTACAGCACAGACATCAATGATTAAGGTTTCTGAGCTTCTAGATCTCTTTTTGGATGGTGATGTGATTAAATGTGACCTTCCAGTGTGTACATGGGCCACCTTGATGACAACTTGACAGTACCCCTAAATACTATCAGATACTCTAAATCCTTTGTGCATAATCCCAGATAAAATGTCCTCCATCTGATTGTGGTAATTCAGTTATGGCTTCTGGGACACAAGTGAGAATGCAATTTTCCAGGTCTGTACACTATGAGAGTTGACCTGCTTCCCAGTGCCATCAGCAGATGCGCAATGTTCAGGAGGGTGATGATATATTTCCTTAGAAGGAGGTATTTGACACTTTTAAAACCAGTTAACCCCACTTATGCATGGCCAACCAGAATTCTAGGGAGATGCCACCTACAGTAATTTTGCAGGCTATGGACGGAAAGATGACTTTCCAAATGCTATGCAAAAATATACACCAAAGAAACCTGTAGAGGAGCAGGTGGATGCCTCGCCTCTGGTCCCTGCCACCTCACCACTGTCCTATTGGAGCAGCAGACGAAGAGCTACAATTGGGAACCCATGCATGAATCCATGCAACATTCCTTTACCATGTCGGGGTATGAAAGGCGATATGCACTCAGGAACCCATTCAGAATATACCCCCATGAAGAGGCAGAAGAAAGATGTTACCAGGAAGAATGCCCACTGCCAAGATGCCAGAATGCGGCTATGGGTAATATGGATGAACTCTCAGTAAATTCTGATGACAACAGAATTATGTCATAAAGATGATGCATGAACCTATGCCGAAACGATATGAAAATACTTAAGACTGACAATATAACTGAAGCATTAAGAGAAACGTACCTAAAGATGATGTAATCGTGAATATAAGAAGATGAAGTAACAAGCTGACCAATAACTCTAAATACGCTGTAATGCAAGGTTGAAAAGGTACATAGAAACTTGCTAAAAAGAGGTATATAGACAACGTTTAGGATGGCCATTGGAAGAAAATGAATGACGACCTGTGTTAAGAATCACCAATGCTACCTCAAAAGACGAGTCTAGGATTGCAAATTAAAGAACTGATGAAGAAGCTGTTTTCATGTGCAGAATAAGGGAGTGCATTGGCCTGCAATCAAGGAGGCTTTTTCAAGAGATGTGTGGAAGGCACAAAGGGAGTCGAATGAGCAGACCATGTGCATAAGACATATTTCTGCTAAGATTAGGAGAGAAATGGACATCTGCAAGTGCAAAGTGTTGAAGAATCACAAGGGCAAAAGTCTATGTGAAGAGTTGTGAGCAAGTCCCTAAAGGCCAGAAAGGGTAATGGAACCCTTGAGCTAGGATGGCCAATTTATCTCAGCACATTCAGGAAAAGCCTACAAAAAACAAACATTGGCCAAAGTTCGACTGCATCTCCTAGAGTTTCCAAAAACTGGGTTGTCGCGCTCTGAAACACTTGTGTACGAGCGCGATAGAAATAAAATATCAATCAATCAATATCCAGCACCTCAGGGGCCAGTTTACAGAAGCTTTGCATCGAGGGTAAAGTTTGTCCTATTTCTAAAAACACTTGGAAATATTTTAAAAACCATTGCACCTTGAGAAGTGTAGTTTGGCATGGTATAAGCACCAAGGCAAACATTGCCCTAGTGCAAAAAAGATACATTTTCGATGCATTTCTGCACTTGCACCAGTGCAAAGTTATGTAATCTGGCCCTGGAGTTTATTCTGTAGCTTAATGAGCTATGCAAATGCACTCCCTTGCTCGCTCACTTACATACTCACGCACTCATTCACTTACTCACTCATTCATACTCTCATTTAGATTTCAGCTTCATTCAATACCCATGTAAATAGAGGAACTAACTATCTCGGCAGATATGATCTTTGGACTCGGTTTCTTTCTTTCTTTCTTTTCTTTCTTTCTTTCTTTCTTTCTTTCTTTCTTTCTTTCTTTCTTTCTTGCTCTCTCTCTCTCTCTCTCTCTCTCTTTCTTTCTTTCTTTCTCTCTTTCTTTCTTTCTTTCTTTTTTTCTTTCTTTCTTTCTTTCATTCCCCGTTTTCTCTATCTCCCTTCACAAATGATCTTCCTCCCTTTTTTCTTTCCATCTTCCTATCCCTTCATTCTTTCCATCTATCCTCTCTCCCTCCCGCCCACCTTCCCTTCCTTCCTTCCTGAACCTTGTTCTCTTAAATTGAGGAGCTGTGACATTCAAAGTGAAGTTTCAAGTGAACACGCCGAACACATGTGCTTGGAGGACAGCATAAACAGGCTCCTAGTAAGCTTCTGTAGAGCCTAACCCACTGAATGTAAATACCACAGTTACACATGTGGAAATTTCCTGTGGCTGTGAACGGCGTCCATTTTAGCTTCTTCCTTCGTTTGGCCCACATATTTGCAAGCCAGTTTAAACTTCTAATACTTCTGCATGTAATTAAAACGCCAAATGTAAGAAAGCGTGCTCCACATTTAGAGACAGTTTGCAAATATATACATAAGTGAAAGACGGGCCCAGTGCGCATTTCTACTTGAGTGGAATATTTGTTTCTAATATAAATGAAACATGTTTATTAAAAGTCCATATGATGCTTTCAGTGGATATGTTTATATTTCAGATGTTGCTGAGAGGAAATGTTCGGTTCTTACAATTCATGACCAAACCCCTGTCAGTATAATGTACACAGAGCATTACAAAGAAAGCAAGTGATGTATGATAAAAAAAGCATGTAGAGGTTTGACTTTTTTTCATGTTTTCTATCTTGGGAACATGACTGGTTTTAGTTAGCCCTTTCTGTTAACACGTTTCTGGGGGCTCTGCTCCTTAGACTGATCCCTACAGGCCTGTGGGATCTTCCCTGTCTGTCACCGGCTGCGCTCCTCGCCTCGCCAGGCACGGGCTCAAAGCCAGGGCTTATTCCGTGCATTCTGCCTGCTCCGAAGCAGATTTACAAGGCGTGAAGCGTGGAATTGCTGCGCAATACATTGCTACATCAGCAACGTTAAGAAATCAACGGTCCTCAAAGTAATCCGACTTTGGGAGGCATTTCCAAATATGACTTCATCGTCGAAGCTTGTGCCAAGTTTTGCTCTGAAACGTGCCCATGGCCATGGAGAGGGAACCTACGACTGTAGTGGAATGGTCCAGACGTCTCTGCGTGACCTCTGAAGACAGAGACGGATGCTACCTGGTGACTGCATGTTGTGTGAGCTAATTTCCAATGAAACTCTCTGACCTCCATCTTTTGAAGAAAGGCAGCTTTATTCAAGGCAGGTCCACTTGAAGTACTTTTAAAACATGATAAAACATTGCTTTAAACCCCTTTCTTTATGTTATTTGTCCTTTTCCCTCCCCCTCCCCCTTATTTTACGACTTCCCTTTCTTTTTATCTTTTATTTATTTTCATCTTAGATGATTCCTTATCCCCAGCCCCCTCTCTCCTTGTTCTTTCTCCTTTCTTTCTCTTTGTCCCCTTCTTTCTCTTGCTCATACCTGCCCACTGCAGGACCAAGTACTGCTATTTTCCCTTGTTTTTCCAAACCCTATTCTCTTAGCATAAACTTTAAAACTCCAATTTGGTTAACTTTGTTTCTATTTTTGTCTGCTCTCTCTACTGTGTGCCGGCACTCAGCCGATCCCTCAGCAGATGGTGACACGCTACCCCCCCTCCCACAATCTGCCTCCCCTTCATTAAGCTGTCCACAATATCCATCAAATTCATTAGGTATATTTCCGTCCCCAAGCATGACAAGTGCGCCTCATTTTGTAGAAAGTACACATAGCTAATCAGTCATGCCCCCAGGGACGTCATTTCACTAAAATGCCAGGGGTAGGGGAAGTGACATCACATGATCCTTGACCCCGATGACATCACAGGAAGTGATGTCGCTTGACCCCGCCCTGAAGTGAGATCGCGGGAAGCAATGGAACACGACCTTTCACCCGTTGACAAAACAGGAAGTGGCATCACATAGCATTGTACACGACGAAAAATATGGTTAAGATATCACTATAATGTGATGTACATTTCATACAAGAATGGATCGCCTTATGTATCGTTAAGATTAGTGTATATAGGACCATATTACTAAATTACTGTGAATGCAAGCAGACGTCCATGACCAAATGATAATGATGTGTTATTGTATAGCACTTATGCTTAAGTGCTTTATATAGAAAAAATGTACACCCAATATCACCCAACCTGTGCTGGTACTCATTTATCGACCTCAGAAGGATGAAATACTGAGTTGAGGCATTTAAGAACAGACTAAATCAGTGACTCGCCCCCCGAAGTGTGCCTGACATAAACCTTTGATGAGTCTATCAATTATTGTATAAAATTCCAGAAAGACATGTTATTTGGTATTCCTATTATTTCTTTTTTAGGGTCAGTGCTGAACGTGTTAGACTTGTGGCACTCTTGTTCTTATTTTTCTTCTTTTTTTAAAGGGGCCTGAACAAGAAAGCCAGCCACTGCAGAAGAAAAGAGCCACATGGGGCTGGCCACAGCCCAGGAGCTTGCATTACCAAAAAAAAACATTTTTTTTCGTTTTTTTAAGACAGAGGTCGCAAGGGAGACCACAGAGGGCACAAGGGAGACCTCAGAGGTCACAGTTGTGACCTCTGGCGACCCCTAAATGACGTCCCTGCATGCCCCACCATGGCTCTATCACTAGCCCCCTGTTTCCTCACACTCTCTACACCCTCAGTTATTGTGTCTACACCACCTGCATGCCTGTTCACAATGTTTTTTTTTACTCTTTATTTACATTTAACAATACAGAACAATAAACAATTAATCAATTGTGGGACCATATCAAGCAAACCAAATAAACAGTATAACTATATACAATTAATGATGTACCCCAGTCCAAAATTAAAATTAATCTTCTCTCCCATCTCACCCAGCCCCAACCCCACCCCCAACCCCCAAATCCCCAATGTTCACATTCACATATAATATATCTTAGTACAAAGAAATGAACTTTCCCCAGATCTTTTCAAATAACACATTATTCCCCTCTTTTCTGTACAGTACTTGTTCCATATCAGCTAGGACATGCATATGTGAGATCCACAGCTCTATCTCCAAGATGGTATCAGACTTCCAATTACTCAAGATGATTTTCTTCCCTATCATAGCCCCTCAGAACAGCCACATTTTCTGACATTGATTAAGGTCCTCTAAGATTTCATCGCTTCCTAGAACCAATGTTTTGAAGTCAAATATAATCTTCTTCGCAAGCACCTTTTCACAAATTGTACCTATTTCCTTCCATAAGACTCTCACGTTCCTGCAATCCCACATCATGTGCTCAAAGGTGCTCAAAGGTACCTTTTTCATGGATAGATGTCCAACAATCAGAATCTTCTCGCAGACCCCTCTTCCACAATCGTCCAAAATACCCTATTCAAAATTTTAATCTGTCGTGATCTCTCTGTATGTCCCAGAGAGCACATCTGACATTTTCACACATACGCGTCCACAAATCCACTGTGATTTCAGAACCAATTACTCTACTCCATTCCTCTCTTAATGAATCATTACTGCTGTATTGTGCCACGATCATATTGTAAACTCGGCTGGCCAAACCCACTTCTCCCACCAACACCTTCTTCGTAAACAAGTCTAGATGTAGTCTTGCTTCAAGATCAATCTCTCCGATAGCACTCTTAAGTTTTCTGTAGTCAGACACCTTAACATTCTGAATAGCAAACTCCATCTGTACTTCTCTAGCTGTCATCCACCTCCCGTCCATAAAAAGATCAGAAATCCATCAAACACCACCTAGAAACCATTCAGGCCAGAAGACCACCTTACCCTCAATCTTAATAGAAGGGTTCATCCATACTGAAGCACCAGAATCTTTATATGAATCTTTCCTCAACAATTTGTTCAGCTTTCTCCACACATTTCACAAACATGCAATCAAAGGGTCTTTCACGCAGCCTTTTCTAGAAACCAAGGTCAAAATCGCTCTCGGCATCAGCGGTCCACTATAGCTAGTTTCTGCCAGAACCCATTCATCAGGAGTAGCACTAAGGAAAGGCACAATAAAGTTAGACATGAATGCAAGGTGGTAGGCTCTAAAATTAGGTACTCCCAGCCCACCCTTCGCCAAAGGTAATTGCAACTTCCACAACTTTAGCCTGGGAATGTGTTTGTCCCAAAAGAATGCCTGATGCAATCCATCCAATTCAGTCCAGTACGTAAGGTCATGGGGAGCATGCAAAAGACATAATTAATCTTCCGGCCAAGACCATCTTCAAAGCGTTCACCTTACCCCCTAGTGATAGATGTAATAAACCCCATCATTCCAAATCAGCTCTAAAGTCAGAACATACCACCTTCAGGTTTGCATGTACCAAATCTGCGATCTTAGGCGTAATCCAGATCCCCAAATACCTCAAAATGTTAGCACACCACCTGAACCCTAAGTCAGTAACAAACTTTTTATCACAACTAGGCACCAGGGGCAAAACTTCTGATTCAGTCCAATTAATTTAGTAGCCCGAGGATAAATGAAACCTTGATAAGATGTCCATAAACGCTGGTAAAGAACGTCATACGTTCCTTAGGACCGAAAGCAAGTCGTCAGCGAACAACCATGACTTTTTTTGTAATCCCCAGCATGACAATCCAAGAACCCTATGATCTTGTCTAAGCGCTGCAGCCAATGGTTCTAATGCAATAACAAACAATAAGGGTGAGAGGGGGCATCCCTGTCTTGTTCCTCTCCTCAAAACAAAGCATTCAGAATGTAAGCCATTGGTATTCACATCTGCTGTTGGCTCTGTGTAAAGTAATTTAATCCATGACACAAATTTTCCTCCAAATTCCATCTCCTCAAGAACCGAAAAAAGGAACTCCCTATTAACTCTATCGAAAGCCTTCTCGGCATCGAGGGATAGGACTGCAGTATCAATAAGCGGATCAGTCGCCTTCGAGATAGTGTGGAGCAATCTTCTAATGTTACTCGAGGTCTTTCTACCCTTCACAAAACCAGACTGGTTGTCATGAATTAGAGTCGGGAGTAGCTTTTCCAATCTTAATGCTAAAACTTTAGCCAAAATCTTATTATCTGTATTAAGCAGACTAATTGGCCTATAACTCGCCAGAAGTGTATCATCCTTTCCCTTCTTTGGAAAGACAGAGATCATTGCATTTCTTGTATTTGTTGGTAATAGGTCATCCGCCAGTGATGCCATATACATGTCTTTCAACAAATTCAATGCAGAATCCATTAATATTCTGTAGAATTCCACTGGTAATCCATCCAGACCCGGTGATTTCCCTGTGTTCAGTCTGCTCATTGCCCGCTTTATTTCATCAAATGTTTTGTCATCCTCAAGCAATTGTGAATCAATTTCTGCAACCTTCGGAATCCTCGCTTTTTCGAGGAAATGATCATTTCTACCAGTGATGTTTAATTCATTCTGGTATATGTCCACGTAGTAATCACGAAAGATATCATTGGATGATATGTGATTGGCCCTTTCTCATCCCGAAGTGATGTGATGGAACATTCAGATTCCCTTTTCCTAAGTCTGTATGCTAACCATCTGACACATTTCTCCCCCCTCTCAAAATATGTACATCTCTGGTAGAAGTACTTCCGTTTAGCCTAGCCATCATCAGGGTTTTCAATTCTCTCTTCAGTTTCATAAGCCCAGTGATATTATCTGTACTCATCGGGTTAGCCATGGCTCTTCGTGATAGTTCACCAATTTGCTTCTCAAGTTTTTATGAAACAATAATTTTATCATCTTTATTATTTCTGGCCTGGTCCACTGCACCAAATTGTTCTCTCCCAAATGAAAAATCAGCATGTCAACCACCCTTCTCTTGTCTCCCAATTCACATAGTATGGGTAGCAACTGCCCTTACCACATGCTATAGAAATATTTGCATTTCTATTTGTAAATAGACTTGGCTCAAGCAGACATGGCATGCCAGTCTCAATTTCCCATGTGTGCAATCCCACCCCACAATTCATGGCAAGGAACAGAAAATGAGGTAGTTCAAAAATTGAAATTTATTTGAAAGAATAATGTAACTTCAACCAACTTGGTCTCCAGCTTAGCACCATGGAGATCAAGACAAGGTTATGTATAGCAAATCCAAAACATTTTCACAAATTGAATTACCTGCCTATATGAACTTCACTATCATGAATCCACACAAGCATTCATTTTTATTTCATGAACATATTGTACTCTAAATAAATAATAGTAGGCATTATAGTTATTCCTATACATTCTTTGATCTCAGATATCCAATTTTACTTCAATACTAACATTGCCATTTCTCGGCCTGTGTATGTATTTTACATGTAACCATTCCAAGCCAATTTTCACAACACTCGTTTATCTCCAATATCAAGACAAGTATGGTGTCAGAGAAGATTAGCATGATACAATTACTTGATAGTAAATCCACAATCCACCAACTCCCCTGTGCCGGTCTGTGTCAGTGAATGTGTTGGTTATGTATAAGTCATTCAGTGCAGACAATGGTCAACTTAATTTGGCTACTGCTGCTTTAAATCGAAATTGCACTTAGTGATTTATTTACCCTGCGCTGAACCCAAATGAAACCCATGTTCTCAATATATATGGGTGGAGCTTTGACTAAACGGGATTGTGCTACTTTCACTCTGCACCGGTGTCTGTGTATGGGTGATTGTGAATACAGCTAAATAGGCAGCTTTTAATTCACATGGGTATGCCTGCACAACTTCGATGCATTTGTGTATTGGTTTCATCATGCATGCATTTTGGGCTGAAGAAAATGTACTATTCCCGTGTAACCTGTATACTGTTAAAATAAATGTCCCTTTCACATTAGACCTGAATCTACTTGTGCATTTAAAGGAAGGGAAATGCAGTGAAATCTCTCAGCCTGTAACCTGTGATTTTTGGAGAGTCAGCCGGTTACTCAGTCAGCCAGAAATTATTCTATGGCACACCATCTGTTCTGTCAATATCCAAGCACAGACTGGTCTTCCTTCTATGGGCTGGTCTCTTATCTACATGGGGTGAGCTCTTAAAGCTCTGTTCTCTCATCTCCAGTTCCAATTCTTAATGTTCAACTCCCCATATTCCATAATTGTCTCCTTCTCCTTCCTCCTTTATTCATTAGTGCCCTATCTTTTCTGTACATCAAAATATATATAATTTCTAGTCTTACTTCTGCCTTATGACAGGAGCGTGGTTTCCCAGCCACATGATTAGCAAAGGTGGTAGGTAAAGGTTGCTGCTACTGTAGAGATGCTAATCTTGTTTTTGACAAAACATTTGATTAAGCTACACTAAATTAATAAAATGTATCTTTTCAGATTCAGCAAATCGGGCACACATTTAGAGTTTGGGAATTTTGTAAATTTTTGTTATTTTTCACTCATTTTAAATGTGGCAAGTTATGTTTTGTATTACATAGGCTGATATATATTACTTACATTTACAAACTGCCCAAATTTGGAGTCAATCCGAGCTATATTTTTGATGCACCGATCAGTTCTGGGATTACACATTTTTATGTGAGATTTCCCCAATACCGTAGAAGTGACCGAACACAATGTTTTCAAGGAAGAAGTGACGAATATGTTTTCTTATTTTTTTATCAGAATTAAAAAAAAAAAATATATATATATATGGGGCTGAGGTAAGGGATATCAATAAAGGTAGGGGGAAGGAGGCAGGGGGCTGCAAGGGTTCTCACCCGCAGTGAAAAACAATGTTGGTCACTTCACTCTTTCGAAAATATGGTTTTGGTCAAATCACCTACATCCAGATTTCCCATATTGTTATTGTTATTATGTGTTTCTTACGTGCCGTAGTCCACAGGCATCAGGGCGTGGAGAAGACAGATACAAAAAAGAATAAAAGAAAGGGAGAAAGGAACAGTGCATTGGCAATTTGAGAGAATAAAAATGTGTTCAATACTTTTTTAAAAGCAGGAAGATTTCCTTAACAACAAAGATTTATTGGCAGTGTGTTACAAGCTACAGTAACACCTCTCTTTCCCTTTGGCTCGTTTAGATCTAGGGCATATCAATCTCTTAGAATCTTTAAATGTAGTGGTTCTGATAGAATTCTGAACATTGATGCATGTTTTCAAGTAGATAAGAGCTTCACTGAACAAACACTTATGAGTCAAGATATTGTTTTTGAACTCTATCCTGGCTTCCACCAGAAGCCAGTGAAATTTTCTTCTGTAAAATGATATGTGCTCCAATTTAGGAACCTTGTTTATAACTCTGACTGCATCGTTTTGTAAGATCTGCAGCTTTTTTACACAAGATTTACTTGCTCCACCAAACAAGGTATTGCAATAGTCCAATCCTGGCAAAATGAAGGCTCTGGCCAATGCAATGCAATTGTTATCTGAAATGTAGGGCTTAATCAAGTGCAATAGCCTTCACTTTTAGCGACATTCGTAACTTGGACATCAGCATTGAGCAATGCCTCAATTACAACGCCTAATGTTTTCACCTTATTGACTGTTTTTATAAAATGCTGATCAATATTAAAATTGGCATAGGCTGTTCCAAGTTTTTCCCTCGCTTGAGGTGAGCCAAAAATGAGAAGCTCAGTCTTCTCACTATTAAGGCACCTTCCATTTCCAGTCATCCAGATTCGTATTCTGCCATAGACAGACACAACAAAGTCAGAATCCTTTCTGTGGTCCCCACTCAGCTTAAAGACAAGCTGAGTGCCGTCGGCATAGTTTGTAAAGCATAGCCCAGTAGATTCCAAAAGATGACAGAAGATGTTAGAAAGAGCCGGGGACAAACATGCTCCCTGAGGAACTCCACATGTGATAGGTTCTGAGTGTGAAGAGGAGGTTTCCCTGACAATGTTCTATTGCTAAGAAATGCCTGGAACCATTTTATTGTGTTAGTGGAGCAGTTGCCTATATCCTGGATTCATTGTAGCAACTTAACATGGTCTACCAGATCAAAAGATGCTGATAAATCTAAGAGCATCAGTAGCCCTGATCTACTTTCGTCAATAATGTTTAACATTTCTGTTTGTAGATCCAGCATTGCAATTTCTGTTCTGGAAAGCTTCTAAAGCCTGATTAACGTTGATGGAGTATATTTGACTCCTCCAGGTGTGTTTGGAATTGAATAGCAGCAACTTTGTCCACTAATTTCAAACACTCCATTTATGCCTACAATTGGAGTGAATTGTTGGGTCTAAGTTAGGCTTTTTTCAATAGGGGAGTCACTGATACATTTTTTAAGGAGTCAGGCACTTAATTATCGTAAAAGCAAGCATTCACAAAAACCATGTTAAAAAAGTCACAAATATGTCTGAATGTTCTAAAACAATGTTGGCGGGGAGAATGTCTGCCTGGCAGGAAGTAGGGCGCATTTCTGTAAATAAATCAAATTTTTTAGTGTGGAATTTGCAGATGTTTACATCTGGTGAAAGTGGCAGTGCTCCACCTAAATACTCCCTAGTAAATGCTATGTTATAACCAGAGCAGGCGTTTCTATCTGCCAGACATACATTCTATACATTTCCCTTTATGTTTGTTCAAAGGAGAGGTCTGTTTGCTGTACATAGAGTTCAGCAACCTTTACCCATGAGCCCTTGGGCTATGGCAGTTTTTATGAGATGTGAAATTAAATATTTGACAGGTTCTCTTTAAAGCGAAACTCTGGATCCATTACATGATCTCTGCAGTATGTTTATAGGGCTAGCGCCTTAAAATCAGCCTTCGATACAATAGATCAATACTTAATTGTGGGCCCAAGACCATACGGCCTGGCTATTAAATGCTATAATCTTCTAAACAGGCACCAACCGGACTGAAGACCTTTGTACTCTTCATGTGTCATTATTGTACATTCCTAAGTTGGATAGGGATAGGACTGGGGATGTAAATACACAACATGTTTCCTGTGCCCCTTCTCAGCGGTTTTGAATTTCCTTTTCTATCACCAGGCCCAGACATGTCACTTTGAACTCCAAATAAAATATGTGTTAGAATAAATGTAATGTTGATTCCAGTCTGACTTCATTATATTATTTTAGGCAAAATTAACTACATACAAACACAATCATAGGAAATATAGGCAATTTTGTATATCGCACAAGTGTCATTTAGATTTCCTGTGCTTAGTGTTGGAGGCTCAGGAAATCACCCGTGACTGAAAGACAATGGCGGCCGTGGTAAGAACGGTGCCATTATGAGGTCTGCTCGCGGGTCCCGCTAAACACACCTGGTAAAACTAGGCATCCTTAGCAAGTCCCGCTAGCATCCTCCCCAATCCCATTGAGCCCTATCGGGGCTCGAATGCGAATGGGGATGTACCGGATCTGCGTTCCTGGAATGAGGAAATACTGGGCCCTCCAAGGTCAGAATGGCCCGGTATTTCCCAATTCCAGGAACCCGGACCCGGTACCCGGTATGGGGGTAGCCATTCCGCTAAAATCGGCATGGTTACTTCCTTACTCGTAATGAGGCCCAATATGTAATCTACACTGTTGGCTTTACATGGGAATTCTGGACTCAGAAAGCACTGCCATCCAAAAGTTACCACCACCACATTCACAATGTATTGAGCATGCACAGATTATTTCACACTTTGCAATCACATCTTAGCCCTGCCTCTTCCTTCCTGCTCTTAACTCTTAGATCAACGGCGTCTCTTGCACGGGCGTCTGAAGTGAAGGGCAGACAAAGAAAAGGGCAATTCTTGTTTGGACCTGTTTGGACCAGTAGGGCCCAGGGCCCATCCCCTGCTCAGACAGCAGGTAAGCATGCATCAACATGTGTTTACCCCCTCTGTCCCCACAGGCCATCCCCACCCACTCTGGTCCCCCTGTGGTGTTCCCTTGTGCCTCCCACCCTTCTCGCACACAGGTGTTGCCTGTTTTGCTTGATTGTTCTACCCTGCTCCCCTGCCCCGCAACCCCTTCAGCCTACTTCTCCAGGAGTCTTTCCTGATACATTCTGGTTTCACCATCACCGTCTTGTGGCCAATGCTGGATTGACTTTTATGGACTTCATTGATTCACGGTGCGTCACCGTTTCTCAACTCTCATGCTGGACTTCCTTTGCATCTTGTACTCATGGTGGCCCTTAATCATGCTGTTCCCATCTTCATCTTGTATCCTGGCTTGCAACATTATGTGTTACTACTGACTTCTGCAATTGTATTCGCTCTCCCGTCTTGCTTCGCCACTATTTTTGACTGCGTACTCTCTGTTTTCTCCTCCTCTGCCTTCATCCCTTTTCCTATCTCCTCCCCCCTCCCCTTACTTTCTTCAATGCACTTACACCATCATAATTGTCCCTGGATCTAGTATGATAGCAACCTTGTCTGTCTCCTCCCCCCTCTCATTACTTGTTCCCCCCTCCAGCACTATCTACCACAAATGTCATCAGCAATAGTACAGTAGTCGCCTGTCTGTTTCCATTTCCTTTCCACTGTCACACTCCCCTCCTTATATATATCTTAGCTCTTGCACTATCTGAAATGTCGTCAGGCTGAGTACGATAGTTAATTTCACATCTTTACTGTTCATGGCCTTTAAGAATGTAATTGTATTTTCCCTTGTTCCCTCATTGTTCCCTCATTGTTCCCTCATTGTGTATAGGTGCTATATAAATAAACTATCATATCATATCATATATCATATCATATTTATACTTGGCAGTGAGCAATCTACGCAGTCTGACAGGTAGCCTTTTAATCTTGACAGTAAGCAAGCAGCAGCATTCTCCAAAATATAACAGAATCTATGAGGGGTGTCTCTCTCTTGCTCTGTCAGGAATGCCTTACACACTGTACTTTATTTTAGGCCTAATTTGTGCTTTACACTTACTGACAATGCCCCCTTTCTCGGGCAATACTATTTACACTTCACTGTAGGCTCTTCCCAGCTGCTTTCTGTATGTCTGTGTCTCTGCTGGCCCATTTCACAATAGAGTGCCCACATATCCAAATTTCTTTTGGGACCACCGACACTAGACTGTTGAAAAGGTAACATATCACTACCATTGCTGCCATCAGTCTCTTTAGCAAATCCACTGAAATCAGTCTACGTACATCCGTACTTACAACCCTCTTTCTAACCCATACTTCCAACATGCTCCTTCCCATTTCATCAGCTTTGCATTCATATCCCCAAAACCATTTGCCAGAGAAGGAAAACTTGCTAGTTTTGCCGAAATTGGCACCGGCAACAGCACTTTTTTCACTAACTCCATTGCAAAACGCACCACATCTTCACGCCTCTCCAAGAATTTTAGTGGCCCCTTCTCCCCTTGGCTCCATTTTCCTTAAATTCGTCACACGCCAACCTTCATGATGCCCTTGTGGATGCAAATGACCCTTCACTAGTTCCAGCAGTTCTTTATTCCTAGCCACCATAGTTTGGTGGGCACTGTCGCTATCCATTCATCCACCTCCAGTACCAGCCCACAGAATCTCTACTACTGTGAATGCGTCAGTTATATTATTGTCGCCCCGGGAATATGTCTTGCTCTGAACACAACATTCCCCTTCAAGCATAGAAGTACTAATCTTCTTAACAACCTCAAACTCACGTGTTCTTGCTAGACTGCCTATTGATCACTGCCACAATACCGCCACAATACCTTCGTTATCGACCCTGAACACAACTTTTTTGTTCTTCCAACACTGTCCTCCCAGTTCAATTGCCATGATAACTGGAAATCAATTACAGAAATGCAATGCTATCTTTCTCAGCCAATCACTCCATTCGCCACTCAGCTGTGCACCACTTCCACTCCCAACATAGTCCCGCATTATCTCTACATTTCACTGCACCACATTGTCATCCAACCACATTGATATCCCATTATATCCTGACAGAAAACACTTCCACGCTTCCAACTCCCCTTTTGTTCTCGCCATCACACTGATCCTGTGGTGGGGCGTTTTTGCTCCTGATAGAGCCAACACCATCTGTCTACAGAAAGCCCTGCCCAATGCCACTATCCTGTGGGCAAAGTTTAACTGTCCCAATAGCTGCTGTATTGTTCTCACATCAGACTTTTCTTTTGATGTTTCTTCATATATCTTTTCCCTCAATTTCTGAATCTGGATTCCATCCTTTCCGCATCATGTTCAATTCCCAAGAAAGTCAGAACCAGAGCTGGCCTTTCAGTTTTCTCGGGCACTAGGTGAATGCTCAAGTCATTTCCCCGTCTTTTCGAATTCTAGCAGTAGTTGTGCGATTCCTCCTTACTTTTGCTCATCAACAAGAAGTCATCCAGATAGTGTATTACCTGCTGCAAACATGTGCAATGTGTAAATGCCAAATACATAAAGGTGCTGAAACACTCGAAGAGAGTGTACGCTGCCAAGCATACCTTCGGCATTGCTTCATCTAGGTACATGTGTCCATTAAATTGAATACCCAACAGCTGGAAATCATCTGGCTATACTGGTAGCAGCCCGAATGCCAATGTTATATCACATTTGTCCATCTGAGCCCTTGTTCCACATGGTTTAATCAGGGCAACATCGTCATCCACATTGGAATAATCTACTGTACAATCTCTCTGGTCAATGTAATGGTTAATGGCCAACCCTTCCGGCCAAGACAGGTAGTGTATCATCCTGAACACTCCTTTCTTATTTATAGGCACAATGCCTATTGGAGATATAATCAAGTTCCCCAGTGGTATTTTTTCAAGTGAACCAGCCATCCTACCATTAAACTCCTTTCTTCAGTTTATCTTCCACCAATGATGTGTGTTCTGGAATAGATTTCATATACTCTGCCCTCTACCCACCCTCAGGACTTTGTAAGGGACTCTAAAGCCATTTGCAAATCCATTGGCCAATAAATGGGCTGAATCCCTATCAGGTTAATATTTAAGACACTTCAACAGTTTAAGTATGTTAACTGGAGTATGCACCTTTTCCCAAGGACAACCTGTAAGCCCTAGTGCCTCTACCGCTCCATCCCCCCTAACCAGCATTCTTGCTTATGTTTGTTGGCTACCTGAGTACATGTGTCTCTGTTGTATATGCAACTTGCTCCTCCAATTCAATACCCTACTCTCGATTGACCCCCCATCTCCCCTTGGATGGGACATCCCTGAAAGGGCGTGAACTGCACCAGATGTCCAGCAACTGTGTGCTTGTGCACCTGCCACCAGCCTTGTGGGGGCCATCCACTGAAGCCACAATTCAGTGATAATCTCACCACAGTCTTCCCTGTCATTGTCCACCATTCGTGACCCAAACTCCTTGTCATATCTCAGCCACACAAATACCACAACATTAATTTGTTCTTTTATGGTTACGGCAATATATCTGAAAAGAGCCACTCCGCACTCTGGAAACATATACTTCTCGTAGCATGTACTAGCACATATAGAAAAGGCATATGTCCAATTTTCAATTGTCATAGGCACCCTAGATCTCCTTGCCAATTCCCATTCTTCCTACTTTTAGCTTTTTTTACACCTCACCTTCCTGTGCAATTAATTTAAATATCTCAACAAATTCTCCTTTTAAAATCCTCTCTATAATAAGCAACATGATATGTGTCCCCAGTTGTTTCACCACCCCATGCAAGGCAACGCCACTTCTTTCTTATCTTCCTTTTATATTTCTGTGTCTCAAACTGTCCCTCTAACTATGTCTTTCATCCAAATTTCACCTTTTCTTTCTCTACATTTTCATCTTATTAGCTCCCCATTAGCCTTAGGCACCTGCTCCCCAGAAAGTTATACCGCCACCAAATACTAGTATGCTCCTTACAGCCACTAGCCAGACTGTCTACATCGCATTGCTCATAAAGAGCCTTATGCTCTACCTCATGAAACTCCATATACCAACCTTTGGGAATCTATCCACCATGGCTCCCTCCTATTTGGCTAATAATACTACTACCAAACAATTCCTAGATATGAATGATTCTAAAACCCTAATACCAAGTAATCCCTGCTCTACCAAGGCTAGGAACACTTGCCTTAGAGCTAGGCTAGCCAAAATATTTGAGCCTCCTATTAGCTCACTTCCTACCACTATAGGAAAAAGGACCCCCAAAACCCTGCCTAGCCCAATGTTTGCAAGTACGAACCTAGCGCACAACTGCCTCCCCAGATCAAAAAACCACATAGCCCAGAACTGCAAACCTAAAACCCTACGAGCTCCCCAACCGACAACCACAACTGCTACGAGCTTTCCTATTAAAGGAGCGTTAACAAACTCCAGATCCTTAGTAGCACACGCCACGGAAATTGCTGACCTGATCCAGAGTGACGACCTAGACTGCCTCGCCATCACTGAGACATTGCTACACACTGCAGCTGGTCCTATGCTTATGCTAGCAGTGCCTGACGGCTACACTATTTTGAGACAAGACAGACTAGGATCCAGAGGTGAAGGTATCGCTATAATCTGCAAATGCAGCCTCTCCATGAGATTAGTCACCCCAATCGACGTCCAATCATGTGAACTATTATCAGTTAAAGTACCACTGACCAATGCCCAAATCCTTAATATCCACCTGATATATCGCCCCCGGGGCCCATCAGGGACATTTGAGGAGGATATCAACACTATTCTATCTAGTAATCTTAAAAGTTCAACGCAAGTACTTCTACTTGGAGATTTTAATATGGGCTTTAATGAGCCGTCTGACCAACCTGCCTTAGCAACAGCAAACATCCTATCAGAACTTGGATTCACCCAAAGAAGCAAAACATACACCCACAAGAAAGGTAGAATACTCGACTGGGTGGCAGATTATAACTATCATGCTAACATTCTTACCATCTCACCACTAGCCTGGACTGACCACTACTTACTGTCATTCATGCTCTCGACCAACAGACCCCCACCTCCACCCGACCCAGGGCTCCACCCACACTAACTAGAAACAAAAGAAGTATCACAGTGGATAGGCTTATCCCGGCCATACTCCCCAGCCTTAACTTGCTGCCCAACAGTACTGACCCTGAGGGCCTTGTCGAAGAGTATAACAAAATTATGACCTCCTCCTTGGACCAGATCGCACCCCTCAAACTTAGACCAAGCAAGCCAAAAATCCATTTGAATAAATGGTTTACACCTTTCTTAAAAAACTTAAGGCAACAAAAAAGAAACTGGAAGGCTGCTTGGAAAAAAGTACTGTCAGAAACTAATAAACTCAAACTTACCAAACTATCATCCCTCTACCAAAAAGAAATATACCTAGCTAAACTAACATCTTTCGACACTGGCATATCCCAAGCCAAATCCAATATGAAGGAACTATTTACCATTCTTAAAGAAATAGAGACCCCCATAGCAATACCAGACACAGGTACCAAAGATAAAAAATGGTGCTCAGACATCCAACATGCTCTAGCCAATAAAATATCCACCTTACAAAATAAAATATCCAATAAAAAAGCTTCTTTAAATGACCCACCCCCACCTAAAATACTTGGGAATACCAATGATGACCAACCTACCCGATTCAACTTCTCCAAAGTATTTATTCTCGAAGTGGAAAGAATTATTGTGTCCCGCAAACCCTCCAACTGTCAGGGTGATCTCTGCCCTGCAAAGCTCATCAAGGATGCGGCCCGAGACCTATCAGCTTTCATAACTAAGTTTATCAACGCGTCCTTCTTCACTGGTATCATCCCTACCAACCTTAAACAATCTTGGGTACTCCCACTCGTATAAAAACAACTCTAGATCCATCCACACCTACTAACTATAGGCCAATTACTACAATGCCCTTCCTCCTAAACATTCTGGACAAGGTGGCCTATATGCAAGTCCAAAAGTATCTGGAACTACACCACTTATTAGGAGCCAGAGAATCAGGCTTCCGTCCTCAGCATGGAACAGAGACAGCCCTCATCGATCTCAAGACCCAAGTCGACGAGCTTAGGGATAATAGAAAATCAGCTCTGCTCCTCCTCCTAGACCTCTTGGCTGCGTTCGACCTGGTCGACCATACTATCCTAAGCAACCACCTCGACAAAGCAGCACACTTCTCCAAAGAAGCTGTCACATGGATCAGATCCTTCCTAAATGGTAGAACAATAAGGGTCTTCTTGCCTCTAGCAGCAGCTGACCCTATACCCATGCCTCAGGGATATTGCGTCTCGCCCACATTGTACATCATTTTTACCAAGCCCCTTTTTGATGATCTGGATCATCTCAGTATCACCTATACCAACTATGCAGATGATACCCAGATCCTCCTCCCACTTTCAGGGGATTACGACAAGGATTTGGCCTTGGTGAACAGAGTGTACATCATCATCCAGGCATGGATGGCTACGCATGGCCTATGCCTGAATGATGATAAAACAGAACTCACCATCCTGGGCACCATCCTGGGCACCCCGTCTAACCTAAAAAAAAACTAGGATCTGACTATTCCTCATTCATAATTGACGGCAATAGCATTAAGGTAGAACACGAGGTAAAAACACTAGGTCTTTATCTCGACTCAACTCTCGCCTTTGCCAAACAGGTCAATTCACTAGCGTTTTCTACGGCTTATACGTGTAAACTTATCCGAACCGGTAAGCCATTTCTCTCTAACAGTGGCTGCACCATCCTGGCCAGAGCCCTCATCCTGTCCTGCCTGGACTACTGCAATGCCCTCTATCTAGGCTCGACTAAAGCCACCATCAGAAGAATCCAAACCCTACAAAACAATGCCCTTAGAGCGACATTAGGCATCTCGAGAAGAGATCACATCTCCAAGAGCAGTCGTCAGAATAACTGGCTCGGAACCAATGAAAAAATCCTTCTAAACACCCTGTCACACGCCCACAAATCTCTCAACAAAGCTACCCCCATCTTCCTGGCTGAGAGATTCCACAAACAGACCTATCTGAGACCACCCAGATCAGCAAACACAGATCGCCTGCCCATCCCCAGATTCAAACTCTCCACAATTGGTGGCAACAGTTTCCCTGTGAAAGCGGCTAAATTATGGAACTCCTTGCCTCCTACACTGAGAATAGACCAATCGTACCAAAATTTCAGAACTAACATCATCCTGTGGCTGAAATCCAATGACCATTAAATGTATGATATTGAATCCTGCAATGCAACCAGTAAGGACTTTCTGCTAACGGAAAACAATTGTCATTTTTGCCTGTATGTAATGCATCCCTCCTGCGTCTCTCGACTGGCTACCCCCGTGGTGGTAACCACAACTCTCCTACACATTGCCTGTAATATTTGTATATATCTATGCCCACCCTGTATTATCTGTAAACATCTGTAAACATTTGTATATACCGTTTCTGTAAAATGTCTGTAACACTTGTATATACCCATCTTTTAATTAATGCTTTGTAAGTAGGTATCCTATATCATACTCCTTGTAACTAAGCTTTGCATATCCTTGTAACTGCTGCGCACTGATATCCTGATATGATGCGCATTATAAATAATAAAACAAACAAACAAAACAATGACTACTTTCCTCTTTCCGTCCCCTCTGATTCCTCTCTTTTCTCAACACACCCTGCATCTTTATTTCTTTCATCCGTCTTCCATGTTTCTGCACCTTTTTCACCCACTCTTTCCCTGTCAGAGTCCCAACCACTATTCTTTCTCTTCTCTTTCAAGAATGCATCACCTTTTTCGACTTTTCTCTTTGCTCTTCTCCTTTTTTAGTGCTCCTCCCCTCCACTCTTTTTCTGTGCCATGACCATAGATCTTTTTCACAGTCCTCCTCTCGATCACCATTGATCTTCTCTTTTCCCATGTGCACCCATGCATACCTGATGCTCTAGTGCTGCACCGCGCCTGCACATTGTACGCTGATTCCACCTTTATCTGGCCACTTTATTTCCAAACTGTACAATATCTTTATGCAATTAGATCTCTTTTCTTGCCCTTCCCTTTCTCGCCATTGTCCATTGCCTAAAAAATCTCACCAAGCTCTCACCTCTTCCCATTTTCCTTCAGTAAACATCGAAGACCAATTTCTTCTGACATCACCCAGTCCTTTTCACCCTTCCTCATGTCATTACACTTACTCGCCTGTTCCTCATCCTGCAAGTCTTCTTCTAATAGATACTATGCCCCTAAGCTGTCACCTTGCTTTTGTTCATGGGTCTCTGCCTTCTTTCTGTTTGGTCCTTGCAGTATTCTTCCATACCCCATCCTATCTCCACCAGCCCCAGTGTTGGGTTGCCCATTCGGGCAGCCAGGCCTTTTTTTGTCTATGGGAGTAAATCGTCCTTCCTATGGCTTTCTTCTCCTTATGTTAAGCCCCTCTTTTGAAGTGGACCACGCCGTTGGCGCCTACCCCTTTGATTCCTGTGGCCCCCTTGTTCACACCGTTCTTTTGGGACATCCTCATTTCGCTCCTCCTTTCCTTCCCTTTATCATCTGTTTTTTCACTGTCCTCTTTACCTGTCTGTGTATTCTCTTCCTCCCTACTCTCCCAGTCCTCTTCACTCCCATCTCTCACCCTAATCCTCCTGTTCTGGTCCTCACACTGCCATCTAATTTTACTTTTCACAATACTATCTCTACTATTTACCTTTTTGCTCTCTGTGTACTTCACTATCGCTCTCTCTGGGGCCCTTCTGACCTTGTTCTTGCCTTAGTGAAAGGTTTACTTTGCCCCCTCTTTTCCAACCAACCCAGTTCACTGTCACCTTTTATATTATGTGTCCCTAAAGGCGGCTCCCTCATCTCCCCATCCTTACCCTGCACACTCTTTTTTCTCTATGGGTTACCAAAAGCCCAGCATTTTCTGCTGCCTCGTCTGATGCAGGTTTTTGAAGTCTCTCCCCCAATATGTTTACTCCCAAATCCACCCTTTTTTCATCCCTCCCCAAACCCATTAGCCCTGCTTCTTTTAGAGGAGCAATAGGGTCCACACTCTCTGCTTCAGAAGGAGCCGCTGCTCATACCGCCAGTGATGCCTCGTTCTCCTGTGGCGAAAGAGGGTTTCTTTTGTCCTTCTATCTGTGATACCGGCCTGATGACCAATCCCTGTGAGCCAGAATCGCAGGTTAGCGCATTTCGCTGTCCCCTTTCTCCCGCAATGTCCACACAAGTGGGATTGCTCCGTCCTGCCCACGGGACTCTCTATAGGAATGGAAAAGGGAAAAACATTCAGGCAGGCCAGAGCTCACTCTTTTTTGAAGCCCCCAAACTGTCTTAAGCTACACGTCTCCAGTAGTCTACGATATGTGAGGTGGCGTCTCCGGGCCAGGGTGAAAAGCTAGAACTAATTCCAAGGGTCCCTTTTCATTTCCCTCATCATAAATCAGTAAAGATATGTTGGGGCCATATGCTCACAAGGGGTCTTCGATGTTTTCCCCTAGACTAGAATTAGGATAAGGTGATTTGAATCAGGTGGAAAAACTGCCATGAAGCTGTAGACAGTACACAAAAAAATGTATGCATGGCATTTGCACAGTGGTAAAGTTTCCCTCATCTTGTCCATATAAGTAGGACTCACCCCATTAACCGTGAGATATGCCTTAAAAATATGCAATACATTCATGGTGTGTTTCCTTTACCAATGTTAAGTTAAACCATGAAAATCATGTTTGTGTGCACAAGGAAAGGTAAACGACCCCTCAAAGGCAACAAGTCCCTCGACCTGACTCTCTCAGCAGATGGATCACAACATGCCCCCAAAGCAGTCACAATCAGTAATCTGTGCGTAGCCTGCACGTTGTAGGGTACAATTCTAAAAGGACCACTTAGCATAGCATGCTTTTGATGTTGATGAAATAAGTAAATGAAACAAGGTTCACTCTCTCAACCAATCCCAATCCAGCACATGCAGCGCCTCTATACCCATCCAGAAATTCCAGCAAACTTGAATATCGATATTATATGCATAAATGGTATGCGGTGATAAAATCGCGGCAAAAATGTCACCTTTACAAAAAATGGTATGCCGCGTTAAAGGTGTACTCCAATACACCATTTAAGGGGAGAAGGGGTTGCAGGGGTGTCCCCCGCTCCCCTTAAGTGGTATAATGGGTCCGGGGGTGGTAGGGGTGTCCCCCGCATCCTTAACATGGATTGCCGTGGCAAAACCACTGCATTTTTGCCACACTATTTTGTGTTCACAGCCATTTTTGCTGCGATTTTAACACATCGCACCTCATTAACATGCAGTAACTGGAAGTGCCTGCATCATCAAGAGTCATGCAGATCTGACAGTTATTCCGCATTTTGGAGTCCCATTAAACACAACTGGAATAATGCATAATTACTGCATGCATTATTACCAAATTAATCAGTGATGTCATATATGATGTAATGATTGATGTCACCAGTCACGCCACCAGTGATGTCATCAGTGATGTAATCTCTGATGTCATCATTGTGATCCTACAATGCGCAACAAGGGGCAAGAAGTAAAGGGGGCTTTGCCTGAACTGTCTGCTGAATTTCAGGGGTTTTGCTGCATTCAATGTTCACCTTAACATCCCTGCAAAACAGTTTTATTTACCTGAATTTCAAAAGTTGTGTTACAATGTATTGATTACTTTCACTGTTTCCAAACTAAAACCTTTCTTAGTGAATTTCAAAGGTTTTGTTTTTCTACAGTTTATACATTTTCTTTGCTCTAATAAATAAAAGTATGTACACACATTACAAAAACGCTTATTTTCTACAAATAATATTACAAAAATCAGATAAAACAGCAAATATTCCTCATTATTGCTTACCTGAAATAGTCTACTTCTTTAAATCTTTGTAGCCAAGTCAGCATGAAAGATTTTCACAATTGATTGGAAGGGATCTAAACCCATGACACCATGCACCATTAGAGGCCGGAATTGTATACTCACATTGATCGGGACAAGCTTTCCATAGACCACTTGACATGCGAAAATCTGCATAACCATTTGACTTAAGATGTGCTAGACACTGAGATGCGTACTTACCAATAGGACTCCACTACTTTTGCAAGCCAATGTTCATTCTTTGTGCAATGACCTTCATTAATGGCAAAAAGAACCAATCTTCAGAAGATTTGCCTTGAGGACGACCTATGTTGTCGAAACACGTGTCGGCTGAATTACCAAGAATAAATTGAAACTTTAGAACCTGTTCTTAGATACATGACTCTGAAATAATATGTTACTTGTTTTGTGAACGGACATTGCGGTATTGAGCGAGTCACTTTATTCCGACCCAATTTCACTATATTTCAATACCAAGGACCTGGTTTGGGTGGGCGTTGTGGAATGGTGAATGCTGCATTACCAAAATTCTACTAGCGGTAGAGGTGGTTAATAAGCACACAGGTATCATATTTAAGCCCACTCTTGCATATACATGTACTTTATAAGAGGTCTCCCGATCACCCCTGACATCTTGCTACCAGCATTGTAAGCACAACCACTTGTAGAGACTTTTCATCGAAATTAATTTCATATGTGAAGTCATCAGTGATGTCATCAATGACATTTGTGATGTCAACTTTGATGTCCTGGGTGTTAAGCTTAGCAGTGCATGGTGGTGGTGCAAGTTATGGTTGCTTAGCTTACCATAACTGGCGAATTTCTGTTTTTTGGGGTTTTACTTGTAACCATAAAGTCCATTTAACAACGTTTTTTCACTGAATTTCATAGGTTTTTATTAGTGCAACTTAACCATAATGTCCCTTTACCAAAGTATATTCACTGAATTTCATAAGTTTCCAATTTGCTACAAGTTACATATATTATACTAACCCCTATGTAGCAGCTCTAGATGCTGAGGACAGTACGAAAGTCTGAGGACATCAGGTAGCATTCACTAAGCCCAGAAGCACAGGTGAGAACAGAAAATGTTGTACCCTTCAACCAAAAAACACATATGCATAAAACAACATTACTTATATTTACTACACCCAAGTATACCCTTTTGTACAAATCATCATTTTAAAATGTACACATTATTTTTTCATTTAGCAAACAATATAATGGAATGCACCAACAACAAAACATACTGTAAACCTTGTATTATCACTTCAGTACAACTCTTCATACAGACTCACATGCACCAGGCGCTCATTCGAAAACAACCTCTTACCAAATAGTAAGTACGCTGTATTTATTTCTCTATTATTACCATTCATTATGTTAACATGTCCTATACGTAAATATTTAAAAATAAATGTTTTTAATAGAAATGGCACTTGAGTGGTTGGAAGCAAACTTCCACAAGGAAGAAATGAGTGATGATGACAACTCTAATGGTAAACAATACATCTTTCAATATAAAGAAATAATGTGATTTATACAGAGCTCATTGCAATAATAACATCTTCTGTTCTTTTTCTTATAGCACATACATTACATGAAGAAACAACACCCTAATTTAATTATGGAGAATCCCAAGAATCAGATCCCCAACTGCACATAATCAACTCATGATCTTGTCTGCAAAATTGGATGAATTTAGTAATGACTTTAAGGAACTTTAAAATAATTTTACAAAATCATGTTATTAGAAATGTTGATTATCACTGTCATTCTTGTACCTGTCCCCTATGCCCCAGTAAACACCCCATCAAATTCCCAAAATATAAATGAAAAATGTGTTGATGAAACTTCACTCCCTCCCTCCCCTGATGATCATTGTATAGACTTTCCAAATTCTTCCATTTATGTTTCCCATTCCAATAGCCCATCCCTTTCATAAATACATATATTTTTTATACTGTAAATATCTTGTATATTGTTCTTACATATTTTTTTTAAAAACCCTACCTAATAGTCTGCGGACATTACGATTGTCAGGGGTGTCCGTTCACAATATGTTGTGTCTGCGTACATTACGCGTGTCCGAACATGTCTGTTCTCGCATTACGCACTTTTATTTAGTCCACGGACAGCAGCCAGTAGGCAGACATCCATGGCACACGCCTTGCGTTCTCCTGCCCAATGGTGTTCATGGGCAGCTGTCAACGCTGCGAATTTCCAGGGACATCAAGATGTGAATGCACCCATGCAGCATGACAGCCTGCCCCCGAATGGTGGCTGTGCTCCGTGGACAGTTTAAAACTGCATTTTTAGCCAATCTATGGTGTTGCAAGTTCAACATTACCCTTCCAGAGCTCCTAGAGCCATTCTTAGTTGATATGTCAACTTTTTACAACTTTGAAGGCCTATTTTCAATTCAATAGTCCACAGACAGTCGGGCTGTCCGTGGATGGTTCCTCTGAAGGGACCCACCCTTTACTTTTAGTAATTCACAATCTGACTATCCATGAGAGAGCATCAGGAAGGAGCAGCCACAGAAATGTATCTACTTTGGCATCTGTCATAGTCATCCCTCCTCCCCAGGGGCCACCACCACCACCACAACAGCCTGGAGGGCATGGAGAGGGGAACAGCTGTGGAGATGTAGAATATGATGGAGAGGAAGAGCAAGATGAGGTAGAGGAAGTAACTACATCCAGGGCCCGGAGTGAGTCATGGGTATGGCTGTTTTTCACCACTGTTGGGGGTGTATCTAAGGCTCTGACAGCTAAGGTGAGATGCACTGAGTGTGGGACCGTACTGAGTCATGCAAAACCTGAGCTGTACTACTATGCGACCACCTTCATGCGCCGCCACACCAGATCCAACCACTTGGGTGCTCTGAGAAAGGCTGTTCCTTTCTCAGGGAGAAGGAGGTTGATGGCCTCAACCGCTCCTGCCAGTACACAGGCTACTCCTGTGGAGCAGAGGATCCTGGCAGCTGCCTCACATGCCATACAGAATGCTGTTCACCCTTACCTTTCGAGGGTCACAGTACTATGTTTGTACTGCGATGAACCGGTCTCCAGGGGGGAGCAATTTCAATATGCTTTTTGAGGCTGCTGTTAAGGAGCATGAGAAACATTGTGACCTACCTTAAATTTAAGGCCCGCCAAACATATTCCGCTGTCCACCTTCCCCTCCATTCTGTGATTGGCATCCTCTCTCTCCCTTCCCTCCCCCACTGTACCTTGTCTTTCCTGTAAAAACAAAAAAGCCCCAAAAAATTATAAAATACAAAAAAACTTGTTCCTTTAGGAGACACCTTTCACATTTAAAAAATTCCAGGTGTGGGGTGGCAGAATGAAAATCATTTTAATTGTTGTTTGTTCAGAAATGGTGTCTGTTAAAATAACCTTTTTATTCTCTTTCTGGCTATTATATTTTTTTATTATTTCGTTTTATGTGCTGAACTAACAAATGTTCTACTGAACTAAAAAAAAAAATTACTTTCAAAAAAGTGCTTTATTTTCTTCAGTTTTTCCTCTTTGTTTACTTCAACTACTGAAAAATACTTGAATCCATATTTTATGTGTTCACAGAAACTGCTTCAATGCATTTTTAACATTTTCAGGAACAAACTGGTTGCCCACATCAGTCAGATGAATTCAATCTCTTTGATAACTGTTGACAATATCAAATTTGGTATTTTCATTATGAAAAGAGGCCATGCCAACATCCCGCAAAAAAGCACATTCAACTTTGTTCACATTGTGCCTTGAAAAAATAAATTCAAATACATCCACATTTGTCTCTGAGCTATCCAAGAAAAAAAATGTTTAGATTTTGGAAACAGTTCCATCAACTTTGCAAATATCCCTCATTGCAAACTGTAATGAAATTCCAGTAACATTCCCAAAACTGTTGCCTCCACAGTGAACTACAATGATGTCCGGATGCTTCAAGTGAACCATATTGCCACAAAACAGGAGAACTTCTGCCCACTTCATTCCTCGAATTCCATACCATGAAACATGAAATTCATCTAATCCAAGATTCTCAGACAATCGACAGTGCTCAGAATACACCTTCAGGCAATGGATACAAGGGTCTTCCAGAATCCATACACTCTGCTTCCTCAAAGACATAGCCAAAGCCATCTTTAGTGCACTTACCAAACAAAACTCCTGCTACACTCTCTTCCTGTACACCGCATCCAGGAAACCTGTTTGGCTGATCTCCCGGTGTCCACGGATATCCAAGACTGTCTGCGGTCTCTGCAGTGCCCTTTCCATGACAGGCATCCTTGAATGACCTGGATGACACGTGCAGTGTCCGTGGACTACCGCTTTGACAGCGGACACTGTAGCACATGGAAGTCCTTTTACCTTTTTATGTTTATGTCAGTAACACTACCTCATTAAGCTGCAACAGTCACACATCCATTCACCAATCACATCCAAAAACTCCACATGTAACCCTGTAATTTCAGTTCAACACTTCAGATGTACTCTTGAACTCTCGGAGTACAAGTCTCCTGCTACCCACAGCCACCTGCATCAACAACTACTGTAAAACTCACCAAGATTTCTATTTGCAGATTCAACATCTGCATCTAACAAGACATAGTGCAGGTATGCTTATATTTTATGAAGTATTTTTGTCAACTCTTGTACAAATGTATATATACAGGGTTCATGCCAATTACCCTGTAATAAGATTCTCATTAGCATATTCTGTTTTTTATCCACTCTAGCAAATGCCATGTATTGCAGCATTCAACACCTGTTCACATCAAGTGGCAGTCACTTACAATGCTGTGCGTTTAAAAATGTTTGTTTGCCAGAGCATATCCATGAAAGTAAATAAATGCATATGTCAACATGACCCATTTCATTCTATAGGTGCCTGTATGACATAGCCCAAAATGACTCCTACAAATGCAATGTCACACCAGATGAGACAATTGTCAAATATTCCGTCTCAACTTGTGAAGGAAGCTATGTGAAACCTCCCAAACCCAGCCTAATTAATCATATAAAGTTAAATTTAAATCTCTGCAACAGAGAGAACTTTATTGCATGGTCCTACTGCAACTTTTTAAACCTTGGAGAAAAGAAGAAGAATTGTTACGTGACTATGGCTCATTTGAAGCTGCATTCAAAGCAAATGAAAGCAGTATAACAAATGTCGATTTCAAACACTACAAAGAAATGTTGGACATTGAACGCCAACAAGAGGAAGAAATTGAAGTTCTACTAGATAAAGACACTCCTCAGGGCAGTAGGAGGACCACTCATTATAAATTACGCAGAAATAGCCATAACTGAGGTAGAAAGTACCATGTATCAATCTAAACAATCTGAAGAAGACTTGTCAGTGCTCGAATCACAGCTACAACTCACTGGTTATCTAGAAGTCACTGAAGAAATTGAACATGGTTTTAAACATGAAACTAAAACTTGAGCTGTAAACATTATAAACCTCTGCTCCTGTATGTAAGTGGTGAAGCTGGTTCTGGTAAATCTTTATTTTTTTTTAAACAAGTTTTATTGATTTTATAACACCATAACATGCAGACTTAATAAAACATCATCCACTGGTACATCACATTATACATCTGTTCAACTTTCCCAACTCCCCCCTCCCACCTATTCCACCTGTAATATCCACCTGTGATCCGAGTTAATCTTCGTGGACTCCTCACCGGGATCTTATTCCGTTATTTGTGAAGGTGCATGTGATTGTTTCTGTGTGTCCTCCTGTGTAGGGGGCGCTAATTCGTGTATCAACTGCTTCTAGGCCATCGGATTTGTGTTTTGTTCCACCAGGCCTTTGGGGGATGCCTCCTGCCAAACAGCCGTCTCTGTCAAAGCCCATTTCAGAAGGTCTCTTAACCATACGCTAATCGCTGCCCTTTACGTGCCTTTCACCCCATCGCAATCTTCAGTTTCGCTAGAATGTACGCTAAATCTCTCAATCTGCTAAAGTGTCTAGTCTGCTTGTGTCTTGGAAAAAACGTCTAGTAGGCACGCCTTAGGGGTGATCAATTCTGCCGATATGCCAATCTGTCTTAATATCTGGGATACTCCTTCCCAAAATAAATGTATTTCAGCACAGGCCCAGAACATATGTGTCAGGTCTGCGTTGACCAGGCCACATTTCTGGCAAGTTTGTATTGTCGCTATGCTAAAGTTTGTAATTCTCTCTGGTGTTAAATATGCTCTGTGGGTGATGTATAATTGGATCAACTGTAGTTTTGTGTTTCTGGACACTTTTGATAGCAGTGGGAGCAGTAGGCGGATACATAACTTCTTTTGATACTCCATAGTCCTACTCCAAGCTTTGTCTGACAATTGCTCCCCCAAGTCTGGTTTATAGTGAATATGCCAAATGACATTTTTTCGAATGACATTTTTTTGAAAAAAAATGCTAAAAAAATAATTTAGAATTGTTTTTTTTGTTTCTAATGGCGGGGTTCCCAACCAACCCCCTTTTTCTTTTGATTTACACTTTATTTTTACTAGCTAAACAAAAAAACACATAAAAAAAAAAAAAAATTGCCATCATTTTTTTCGGCATAATGGCATTCGAAAAAAATGTTTTCGACATTTTAACTGGATACCCCCAAGTCTACTTCCCAGCATTGTTTAATCTGTATCAAATTCCTATCTGGCTTTAAAATCAGGATCTCATACAATCTTGATACTGCGTGTCCCCCTTCCGAGATGTCATATAGTGTTTCTATTGTGCCATCTTCAACCAAAATTCCACCCACTGCTGGCCATTTCTGTTTCAGCCCGTGTAGAAGTGAGGCATAGGTTATTTGTTGCCCCAAACTAACCCCTGACTCTGCATCTATCTCGCTAAAGGTCATTGCTCTCCCCTCCCTCAGTATATTGCCCAGCGTGATTACCCCTCTAAGCTCCCAATGTTTTCAAACATTCAGCCGAAGCTGAGTATCTCTGGTCCTGAGCGTCACCAGTGGAATATGGGGTGAATAGGGTGCGTTTCTGCCCAGAAGGTGGTCGGCCCTATGCCTTATCACAATGCCCAGTTTGAGCAGCAAAGGGGGGCTACGGTCTATTGGAACCTTGTTCCATACCATCTACTTTAGGAAGAATGGGGTATATGCCGGTAGAAGTAATTCTGTATATTGAGTCTGTTCGTCAGATAACCAATACGTGGCAAATTGTAGCTGACACACCACAAAATACCCCTCAAAGTGCAGCACTTTTATCCCTCCTTGTTCGTACGGCCTTTGTAATCTTTCAACCGCCAGTCTGCACTTCAAATTGTGCCATTGCAAGCTTCAGCAAATGGTATTCAGCCTTTTGAAAAAAGTTTTCAGTATATTATATGGGACGTTCATAAAATAATGCTGCAGCTTTGGGAGCACCACCATTTTCAACAACGCGGCCCTCCCCATTAGTGACAGCGGCACATTTGGCCCAAAATTTCATAGAATTCTCCATTTTATGGACCTCCTTCACCGTATTCTGCTCGTGTTCTACTTTAGGGTTATGGAAAATATCTAATCCCAGATATCTAAATGTTTCTGTTTCCCATTTGATCGGTAATACTGGTAGCGCTCCCGGGGACTTCTACTGTACCCAGCTATGGGGAATAAGCTTGACTTCTGTGCATTAATTGTGATCCCAGATAAGTCTGCAGAATGCTTCAGCACATCCAGTATATCTTGTAAATTGGTGTCCGGTCGTTGTAGATAGAGGAGCATGTCATCCGCATACAAAGAGATCAAGTGTGTGTTACCCCATATATTAATGCCGGCCTCATGATACTCTCTCAGAGGAATACAGCTAGCAGCTCTAAGGCCAGTATAAACAACATCGGAGACCAAGGGCAGCCCTGTCTGGTTCCTTTACCTAACTCCCGTTGTTCTGATATCATGGTGCCCCTCTTGAGTCTAGCAACCGGGTTGCTGTATAATAGCTTGACCCATCTAATGTATGTGGGACTTATTCCGAAGCCTTTCAGAACGGCTAACAACCATGGCCATCTAACTGAATCAAAGGCTTTGACTGCTTCTAGCGAGGCTACCACCATTGACTGAGCACTATCTTGGGTGTGGTCTATTACATGGTGCAGTCGTCTTAGGTTGCATGTAATATTTCTATGTGGGACATATCCCGACTGGTCTGAGTGCACAAGTTTGTGTATCATTGATTTCAGCCTATTTGCCATCAGTATTTTCCCACCTTGGTTAAGCAGGATGCGGGGTCTTCAGGAGCCACAATGAGTTTCAGATTTATTAGGCTTCAGCAAGGGAACTATAATGGACTCTCTCAATGACTGTGGCAAAATGCCATTATCTAGGGATTCATTCAGCATTGATAGTAATGGGGGCGTAATTTCTGACACAAATTCTTTGTAGAACTCGCTGGGCAGACCATCCACCCCTGGAGCCTTGCCAGACGGTACCCTCTTATGGTATGTTCCAGCTCTTCTTTAATTATGGGGGCTTCCAACTTGTCCATGTCTTCCACATTTAGCTTCGGAAGATCTATCTGCTCTAAAGCCTCTTCTATCTCTGACCAGGGATGTCATTTAGGGGGGACCAGGGGTCACAGTTGCACCCCCCTTAGGTCTCCCTTGCTACCCCTGTGGTCTCCCTTGCAACCCTTAAAAAAATATTTTTAAAAAACTCCTGGGCTGTGGCCCTTTATTTTTGGAGTGGCTGGCTTTCTTGTTCAGGCCTCTTAAAAATAACAGCTGGTTCCACAAGTGACAAGTGTAGCTGTCAGGCTCAGGTTCAAACTCCCCCTTCTCCTCACCTGAGTCTTCCGAAGAGCTCTCCTTAAGTGTAGCTTCAGACTTCTTTGGGTTCTTCTTCTTCTTCTTCTTGGGTTTGTCTTCCTTAAGCTTCCCACCTCTTCTGTCGTGTAAGTAAGGTCTGGCCCCTCCAGAGGCCACCGTGACAGAGTTGAGAACCTGCCCCCGGGGGCCCCTCAGGGGGCTAGCCTCACCCCAGGGAAAAAGCCGAAAAGGCAGAAAAAACCCTGGATAAGGTAATATTCGGATGGATGGATGGTAGTTCCAAAGACCAATTGTCCAGCGAGTGTAATAGTCCAATTAGTGAGAAGGCTGATAATTTGCCATCCGGGAATGGCAGAAAGGATGGCTAAACAGAAGAAACAAATACTAAAGTGGACAGAAAATAAAGGCTGTAGAAGGGAGACGGCTAGCGCCGTGAAAGTATAGTGATAAGAAAGGAAGCAAGAGCGGCAACACAGTGGATGAAATGAAGTTTCAGAAGGGAAAAAACGGCGAGCGCCGTGAAAGTAAATAAAAAAGTGAAGGCAAGAAAAAACAGTAGTAAGGAAACACGGCAAAATGCCATGTGAAAGGGACAATTAGAAACACTAGAATAATTTAGGACTGAAAATGCACAGGCACGGGGAAAAGGAAAAAAAGGAGAAAGAGCAAGAATGATTACTAGCAAATTCACAAGAGTACGAGCGAAGTAACGGGAGGGTACACAGATACAATGCACTGGGGGAGGGGGCGGAGCCGGAAGTTATAGAGCAAGCCGCCATGCTGGATGAGGACTAGAGTGTGACTCTGAACAGGTTAACGCCTCCAGGAGTCCCAAAGCCTCTACCCGCCGATCCTGACAGTAGCACTTTGAGCAGTGGTCCTAAATAAGAAGGAATTGGAATAATACATTATTTGTCTTTCTGGAATTCTATACAATAATTGCTACACTCATTTAAGGTTTATTTCAGGCACACTTCAGAGGGCGAGTCACTGATTTAGTCTGTCCTTGAACACTTCAACTCAGCCTTTCATCCTTCTGAGGTTGATAAATGAGTACCAACACAGATTGGGTGGTATTGTATGTATATTTGTTCTATATAAGGCGCTTAAGCGTAAGTGCTATATAATGACACATCATTATCATTTGGCCTTTGATGTCTGCTTGCATTAACAGTAATTTGTTAATATGGGCCTATACACACTGATATTAATGATACATATGGTAACCATATTTTTTGTAGTGTACTTGCCACTTCCTGTTTTGTCAAGAGGTGAAAGGTCATGTTCCATCGCTTCCCGTGATGTCACATCGGGGTGGGGGTCAAATGACATCACTTCCTGTGATGTCATCAAAGGACAAAGGTCATGTTATCTCACTTCCGCTACCCCAGGCATTTTGGTGAAATGACATCCCTTTCTCAGATTCTCGGGTTTCCAAAGTCTCTTCATTCAACATTTTATAGAACTCCAGAAACAGTTGTTTATGTCCTCTTGTGTCTCGCACAGCTCCCCATCCTTTGTCTCAATTGCTCGAAACACACTATGCTCTGTCTCGCTCTTGTACAACCAGGCTAACAAGCACCCAGGTTTATCTCCCTTAGCGTGCTGGCGTTCCATGTATTGCCTATAACTCAATTTTCGCAAGTCTATCCTCATGCGTGAAACACTGCTGATGTAGGGCGACAGTCTCTCGGGTGCTCCCATTATGTAGGTCTCTTTGACCGTTTATGGCTTCTAATTTAGTTTCGTCCTTACGTAAGTCATTTTTCTATAGCTGCCTGACCCCCATTCACCTTATCAATTGCTGTCCCTCTGATCACCACCTTGAAAGCCTCCCATAACGTGCCTGCTGACCCCACACTACCCGTATTGTGCGTAAAGTAGTCCTGCACCACTGTTTGTAGATGTTCCTGGAATGCCACATCTTGTACGGACTCACTACGTAGTCTCCAAGTCAGAATGTGCGCTCTTGGGGGGGAAACTCACCAAGTAACCACCAAGGGGGCATGATCTGACAACACTTGTGCTTTATATTCTGCCCCCGTGAATTCCCCGTGTACAAGTCTTGGGCGGCTACGTAATGTGAGCAACCTCGGGCCTGCGGATGTAAATTCCGCCAGATATCTATGAGCTGAAATGATTGCAACAATGTGCATAGGGATTTGGCAGATGGGGCCGGGTGCATACATTTCTGATCTGACCTATCCAGTATAGAATTCAGCATACAGTTAAAGTCCCCACCCCAGATCAGTGTACCGCCTATGTGCGGACTAATTAGTGGATACAACATGAAAAAATAGGCTGCCGTCTCTTGATTTGGTGCGTATGTGTTGATTATACAAAATTCCCTGTGTTCCACCTGGCCTTGCAACACAAACAACCTGCCCTCTTTCTCCTGAAAGGTCTTAAGCACCTTCAAAGTTATCGACAGTGCCACCCACATTATTGCACCCCTAGCATAAGCAGAGTATGGTGAGCCCAGCTTAGTACCTCTCCACTTCTTAGTCAATGCAATTTGTCACTGTTTTGTGAGATGAGTCTCCTGTAGGAGTGCAATGTCGATTTCCTGACACGTTAGGTACACCATAATCCTATTCCATTTAATGTAACTGTTAAGGCCTCTGACATTCCAGGACGCAACTCTAAGTTCTCCCATCACATTTGAAAATTCGGACACGTTTCAGCCGTCCGGCATTCAAGTCCAAATACAAGTTATACAGTGTGGATTCATAGGCAAACACCCAACTAACTACCCTAACTCCCATAGCCTCCCCCTCCTAACAATTGCCCAGCTCAATACCTTGTGCTCAGACTTTCCCACATCTTGCCGTTGCTCCAGGGAAATATCCTGGTGCGTGGGAGCAGTAGGCGGATACATAACTTCTAGTATCCGAACAAACACCACCGTCCCTGGGGGTAGGTGCCCCCACATGTTACGCTCTAAAGAAGCACAATGTCATGGGCTCCTGTATTAATTATCACATCCTCTTGTAGCTTCCGTCTGCAAGAGTTTACCCCTTTCGTCATTGCATATTAACTGATTCTTGTACAGTTACTTATCGCTAGTGTAGTGTTACCCTCGATAGTTCAGTATCCGGGCTATTATTGGCCAGGTGGTGGTTTCCTTGCTGGTGATTGATGTGCTCTTTCAACTGTGAATCCCTGCGTGAGGGCACTGGGTCCGATTTCCTGATGTAGCAGGGACTCAAAGTATGCTGTTGGGTTCCCTCCTTCTTCTCCTTTTGGGAGCCCAATAATTCACACATTGTTGCGCCGGTCTCTGCCTTCTTCATCTTCAGCTCTGTCTTCTAGATTGGATACTTGTTGTTGCAGCACTCTGACTTCATGAGAAGTGTCTTTAAAGTTGCTTGTGTTTTCTGCAACTGTCTTTTCCAGTGTCCCCATGCATTCTGCCAGTGCCCTCAGATCTTGTCTCAACAGGGTCACGTCTATTCTGATGGCATACATTTTGGCTTCGAGAGATGCTATGGCCTCTAGGATCTGTTGATCCCCTCTTGTGAGTGCCGGCTCCGCTTGGGGTGACCTTTCACCAGTGGTTTCGGCCGTCGTAGTGGGCTTGGAAAAATAATCCAGCTTTCGTTGCTTAGCTTTGCTTTTCTGAGGCTTGGAAGCCATGAGCACACTTCTTTATCAGTAACCAGTACTGCACAATGGCCCCCTGATCAGTGTTCTGCTACACTCATACAGCCCTCCGGTAGATGGGCCTTCGCTCCTCTGGTATTGTGCCCCTTTTGTTATGCACCCCTTTGTGCCATTCATAGGGTAGTGCCCAGTTCTCGCAACCCTGTGTGCCGACCTGGCTTATGTGGTCTTCTTGCTGGGGCGTTGCTGCTGTTATGACTCCTGCCCTTCCCTCCTGTGAGGACCTTTGGCTTCCGGGTTCCCCCTGTTGCTATATGAACTCTGTATGGGTTGGAAAGCTATGATAGCCGGGGTGCTAGTTTACGCCAGGACCGTCATCCGTATGCCAGCCTGTATTCAGTTGCGCCAGGGAGAGCTTGCAGCGTCCACTCAACCCTGTTTATCTGGCAGTAGGTTGTGTCAGGTGACTCCCAACTTGCTCCTCTAGTGTACAGCTCTGGTCTTTACTGTGTGTCACCCCCTTGTCGCTTGTGTCAAGCAATTCTTGTGGGCCAGGAAAGGCCTTGTGTTTAGCCACCTTGTTTTATGCAGATTTTGTTATGTCATAAGGTCGATTGGAGTTAGACTTGTTTATTGGTCCACATTATACAGCATGGCTAGTACTTTGCTGTGTGTCTCATAATTGCATGAGCAGCTTATTTGCCAACTGCTTTTCTCGTGTGTGTTACAGGGACTGTTTGCTTGCTAGCTGCTTTTATCGTGCGTGTTTACAGTTACTGTATGCTTATTGGTTTGTCCGGTCACCCAGTATTCACTAAGGGCCTGCTTCCAGAGTGGTCCGCCTATGTTCCTTAGTCTGGGTCAGCTCCCTCTCTGGTCCGCCCAAGCCCACGGCAGAATAGTGTCAATTGTAATTATTATTCTGTGTATGCACGGAGCAGGCAGGCGTCTCCACAGGGAGACTTCTTTGTAATGGGAACTGTGCTTATGTACGCGGCTCCTTGTTCACACATGAATTCCCTACCGTAAGCACAGATGTTAGTGCAGCTTGTGGTGCTCTGGCATATGGCCGCCTCAGTGACTCTCTCCGGGTAACTGCTGCGATCTGCAGGGGCACTTGTTCATGAAGGCACACCGGACCCACAGCTGCACAGTCTTGCATGTAGCATGTAACAATGGCTGCCTGTGGTCCCGTTGGCACACCAGTAGGGTCTTCTGCGAGCTATATGTTCCACCCACAACTGGTGCGAAACACCCTCCGCTCTTCCTCTCTTAGCTTATTCTCCATGGGCTCTGACGACCTGGTGTTTTAATTTCCAGAGTATGTCTGGCTTGATCTGAATGAGCCCTACTCTGCGGGCTGCAACTATGTAGCAGCAGACATGATCTGTGTCACATATGCAAGCTCTTGCCTTCCTGCTTCTGGGTCTGAACGCTGCTTCAATGTCATCTGCAGTGTCTCCGGGGTCAGGGTTCCACCACCTGCTTATTCTTTTGTGCTGCACATAGCCTGCTCTTGCACCAAGACTCCAGTGCTCCGTTCTGAATGCTGCGGCAACTTCGCCTGTGTGTTCTGGGAACAACTCCCCCTCGTCCCACTGCTGCGTTGCTGCCAGTGGTCTCGATGTCCCGAGGGGATCATTATCTCCCCAAATGAGGCACCATCTAGTGTGGCCCCCGCAGCAGTCCGGATCAGTTATGCTGCACAATCTCTGGCCCTTCGCACAGTGTCTCATTGTCGCAGTGCTCAGATTCCACTCGGCCCTATGTTCTAGTTGGCTGCCATCTTATTTTGTCCCTCTGCCAGATCTCTGAATTTCCGACAGCTTGCGTTACTCGGTTGCTCACCACAGAGCTCTCAGCTCCTACACCTCCATGCTCCACCAATTCATATATCCAAAGATGTTCCTATTTATGTGCAAATGTGCCATTTAGCTTCAGATTAGCACTGTAGCATGCAGGATCGGCAGGAGCTCCACGGAGTGTCAATCTACTGCATGGCTCCATAGCCACGCCCTCAAAAAGTGAAATAATCAGCAAATGTCTACAAGATTTAACAAACAACAGCCTTTCGGCTGTTGTAACAGCCCTCGCAGGTTTAGCTGCCTACAACATAGGAGGCGTAACTTTACACTGACTACTGTTCCTCCCAGTATAACAACAAAACCAATTAGTTAGAATAGTACAGATTATCAGCAGAAGGTGCTACTGATGTACACAGAATACTGAAACAAATTAAAGTGAGCATGGTTTCTAACCTCATGTTGCCTTTAATTCACCTCAGAATGCAAGAAGTCCTCAAAACTAATTACGAAGAACTGTTTGGAGGAAAACATGTTATTGTTTTCAGAGTCCTTTTAAAGTTAACACCAGAAAAAGGTCAACCTATTTGCAAAAAGTTAGGACACAAACAATGCCGTAACACACTCAGCAGCATTGGAAAAAGCATTACTAAAGATACAAAATTCATCTTAAATACTATACTAATAGTAGACTAATCCATGAGCTGTATGGGCTAAACACGTCTGTTCCTGATGCCATGGAACCACTAACTGAACACATTATAAAATGCATGTCCTTAATGCCAACCCTTGCAAGCTGTAGTCAATTCAACGATACAATGGTGAAAATAGAAATGCGACCCATACTGCATATTAGTCCACAGACAAACTAGAAGTGCACAGCATGACACTACGTATGTGTCAACAAGCAACAGCATGACTAAATTGCTTAGAAAAATGTATCTCCAACACAGCTGGATTAGAAAAAGTATTAACTCTGTGTCTAAACTGCAGAGTATTTCTAAAATGTAACCTTGACATAGAACAAGGTTTAGTCAATGGAGCACTTGGTACAGTTGTTGGCTTCCAAACATAGCCACATGACAAGAACATTCAGTTTGTCAACATCCACTTTGACAAACTTGCAGGAGGTAAAAAAATAGGCTGCACAATAGCATGCTTCCTTCTTTTCAAAGACATGTACATTCTCAGAGAACAATTATCTCTATCTCTTGAATATGCTGTCACTATTCACAAATCGCAAGGTCAAACCCTAGATCACGCAATGATTGACATTGGCAGCACAGTCTTTAAAGAAGTAATGAGTTTAGTAGCACTTTCGCGTCTGCATACACTCAATGGTCTATTGCTAGTTAACATTTATACAAACAAATTCAACTATGACATTCCTTGCATCCTAGTATACAACAGGCAATATGAACTGTACAGCCCATCTACATATGTACCCTGTACCCGAAAAAAGAACACCTTGAATACAAAAACAAATACAAACAGAACCTATAACAAATTTCCCAACAATACTGGTAAAGAAACAAAGACCAACTGCTGCTCCATCAAATAATGCAACCACAAAACTGTCTAGTACAAAATCAACTGCACGCTCATCTGAAGACAAAGAGGCAAATGTCTCTTCTCGAAGACCAACTGCAGGCCCATCAAAGGATGCAGAGGCACAACTCTTTGATCCATTTAAATTCAGCAACACAACAAGCAACACAACTGGAGTAAATTGCTATACAAATGTAGCAATCAATCTTCTCTTCCAATTGCCACCAATTGTTCACAACATTTACTTAAATGGCTCAGACCAGTTGTGTTTGCAAATGCTTGTCCTTCATAGAAAAGCCACAAATAATCCTGACAGTGCTTACAGTGTCTCAGGTATAAGGCAAGAATTAGACTACTGTACAGGAATGGTAAAATTCACCATAAACACACAGGAATATCCAGAAGAGTTCCTAATGTACGTATTACAAGTACTGGAAACCAAAAACATTCCTATAAATGAAATCTTCCAGATTTCATACATGTGGAAACATTTATGCACTCTCTGCAACCCTGTTTCACAAGAGCACATCCCTAATGAACGATTTGTGTACGTATCCATACCAAATTCTGAATCAATTCCATTTCACCAGCTTCTGCAGAATGCAAATGATAGCATATTATTCCCTTTTTGTAATTCAGACAATCGTGCCAGCATACAAATAAACTCATATGGTCAATAGGAGATACTTATGATTCTAAGGTACAATGCAGATGGTACCAAAAATAACTGTCAACTTACTAGATTCACACACAGCGAAGTATCTCTTGGCAAGAAAATCTTCACAACGGTGGGAATAATCTACAACACTGGTGCCACAACCACGTCAGGCCACTTTACTGCATATGTCAAAAAATAAGTGTTTGGTTTGAATGTAACAAAACCTCAGTTACTCCAAAACATAGGTTGCCAGCAAATCTAACAAATGCCTACTTAATATTCCTTCAACCCAAATTTAGTCACTAAACTGGAGCACAATAAACAGTTAGAATACAGCAACGGGTATCTAACTACATCCATAATATTACAATAGTACTTACAGTGTAGCACACACTAATGTTGTACCACACATAGTACATAGAATGTACTCTCTATGACGGTCAAAAAGTACATGTAAAATTGTATGCAATTAAAGCTTTTAAACTATCCTGCTTAAATATTATCCTATTTTTTATCTTCACAAAGGAACACATTCATATTTCATAAGCACTATCCTCAACTGTACTACAATCTTAAATGCCCTGTATATATCATTCCACAATATTCCAAATACGGTATACTCCCCCTAGAGCACCTATAATTAAAATAAACATATTACTATAACATGTGCTGGCAGTGGCGAAATTCTATGGCCATGACCCCAATAATCTGGCCACTGGCCACAACCACCACAATATAATTAAACCATATAACAAGTATGTACAATACACTTTCAAATAACAAGATTCACCCAGAACCCCCTGCCAAATGATGTTGGCATCTGCACACCTTTTTCTCACCTATGAAAACAGCTTCATGTCAACTTTTTCTCCACTCCCCCACCCTTTTCAGGCCCTCTTATGGCCACCAAACAACCCCAAATGTTTTTCCAGACTTTTTTCTCATTGTGCTGTCCGCAGTCAGCGGAGATGTCCGCGAACATGGCGGCACCTGAAAACCCCCTTTTCACCTATAAAAACATATTCATATCAACTTTATTCTACTACCCGACTAAAGGGGGGCAACGTTGTGCACCACCCAAAGAGTCCTCTTAGTATGAGTTGAGCAACTTAACCATAACTACATGCTCGCTAACATAGTCGCTGTAATATACATAAATATACAAAGTAAACATTTTTTTTTACTATTCCACATATCTGTGAATATTCTGTGGTGATAAAAAAATTAAACACAACACACACTACATTTTCAATATGAGTAAATGCCTTCTACAGGTGGCTCTTTAAAAGAGCTGTTGTGATTTTATTTCAAATGTAAACCCAAAAGTATTTTATTCTGAGAGCCCCTCACCTTCTCCAATTCCACTACTGCACCTTCAAAGAATAAAAAATAGCAACATTTCTCTGTGTTCTTCCCTTTGTTTACTAAGTTTCTTTCCCCAAAAAGAAAATATCCTGTGCTCCCAGTCAAAAATATCTGTCCACAGTTTGAACACATAACTCTGTTTTCAAATACTCTGACTAGAGTAATGTTGTAAAATCAGAAAAATGTAGTTTGCCAATGTTTTTCATAAAGTTTACCTATTTCTTCCACATCACTGTAGTCCCATTCTGAAGTTAGATATTCCTCTGTATTCATATGAACAATCAGGTTCATCACTTGACAAACCAGTGAATGAGATGTCAGAATCTGTTTTTGAAATTGTCTCAATTTTTTCACCTCAAAAGAATATTTCATAAATGTCCAGCAATAACAGTATGTATGCACTCTCCAACTCCCCATCTTCTAATAACACACCTCTCCCTTAAGAGAATATAAAAAAGTACCACTTTCTAATACCATAACTTCTACCTTGTATCAACCAATCACGCATTCCTTTCAAACTCATATTCTCATTGGTGTAAACTTTTACCTTTGCTTGTATAATCACGGTTACAGTGTATGCAGGCAGAACCCTATATCCATGGCTACTAACACATCCTTTATAGCTGCAAAAATGTAAACCTGCCAAAACTACATGACAGCCTATGGGCCAATCCATAACCTTGGTTATGATGTGTGCGGTTTAAACACAGCTACTTTGCTGACCTAAAACTAAGTTTAAAATGACATATCCCAAACAGACAAGGCCAGGCCACAACACAATCAACATTTCCAAGTAATTTAAAACATTCAAAAGAAGATTTTAACATTTTTATCTTTCCTGTTACCACGGCACATATCCACAGCTATCAGAGACGAAATCCCATTGGGTGGCAAGGTAACCGCGGTTACAACCAACACATTATTGCTCCGGTTATCAAAGTGTGCTATAAACCCAATCGCCATTGACTGACAATTTAACATTTCCAACCCATTTAAAGGAAGATTTTCGTATTTTTATCTGTGTTTTTTTTCAGATTCCACAGCATGGTAACCACGGCTACAAAAAGCCATTATAACTGCAGTTACCAGAATGCACCAAAAACACACAATGCCTATTACATGCTGGTTTAACCACAGCTATAACTGTGCCCACACAGCTGCACGTACGATAACCGTGGCTATCTGGGCAGGCATTTTTAGTACAACAGCCATTGGTCACACCACAATTAGTCATTTCTGTTCCATTGACATTGTAAGTACAGTCAGAATCATATGATTTCAGGTCTTTTTTAATTTCCTTTGTTCTGTATTCATGGTTAAAAAACTGATCCCACCACATGACCGTGATGATGCCTACTGCACCTCTGCATCGTGGCTGCTGATTGTTTAACTGCAATATCCACAGTTATTTCACCACACCCACAGGAAACGTCATGATTCTCTCATTGCTTTTTTGTCTTTGCTGCAGACAGTTTTACTATTGCTAGTAAGAGCTTTTGAAAAACAGAACCCCATTTTTCCTATCCCTTTATACCTTCCTTTACTCCTAAACCTCTCTCCCTTGACTTGTCTGGTGTAACTATGGAATATTCTTTATTTTAGCTTTTTGTTTTCTTTTTTTAAAAAACGTTTTCTTTCCTGTATAGATTTTCCTTTCTGTCCTACATTTACCATCAAATCAGGACACAGCAGTGACGGCAGCAACGGCATACAGTCGTCTGGGTCACCACCGCCACAACCCTGCAAGAAGTCCTTCAGCATAATGATGGCCTCCAACAGCTGGAGGTACTTCCTGGTGTCAAAGCAGTAGCTGATAACAAAAACAGAGCCCTCTTCAAAGCAGTGAAGAACTGCATCTACCCACTGCACCACCCTGCGATTGCACACTCCATCGAAAAATCCATGCCATCAACACCTTCATCAACAAAATCAGCAAGATTCGCCAGTACATAGATACCAGCACTGTATTCACAGACCCAATTCACGTCCCTCCGCATGAAATTTCCACACCCTGGATAACATTAAAGACACTCTCTACAGAGGATTTGGTAGAAACCCTGGCTGCTCTCAAAGCCACATCATATACAGACAACACCCTCCCAGCATCCATTCTCAAGACCCTGCCAGCAGAAGCTGGCCTTCCCTACCTGGAGATCATCAACAGCTTCCTAACTCAAGGCTCCTTCCCATCAACTCCAAAGACAGGACAAAATACTCCAGTGGCAGCTGGTGAACTGTTTAACTGGAGGGGTGTATATATTTGTTCCAGATATGCCACAGCCACCGAGTGAAGTGAAGGAGCTCGCACCAATAAAGGGGGTTTGAGGTGGTTCCCCCCGAGAATTATTTTGAAATAAAAATTGGTCAAAAGCAAAACAGTTTGCAATTGGTTTTGTAGGGTGACTCATGAAAAAATCCAATAGATGCAAGTCACCAACAGTCCACAGGAGGATTTCTCCAACACATTTTCTTGATGCCTTTTTGCAAAATATGTGCTAGTATAAAGCATTTTCACACTGGCTGTGCCCTTACATTTCCATGCTGACTGCACCATTGTACCCTAAAATTCCCATATGAGAACATACTCATGTCCATGTTTGTTGTGACAATATATGGCAGTATCCCCACGTAAGAAAATACTCCAGTTGGCTTTACCATTAAAATTGCATGCCAAAGTATGAAATCATGTCAAAACTGTCTGTACTAAAATGCCAGTTGAGCTACATAATAACAATTATCATGCTTGCTTTATCAAAGAAGCCCAGTACAAAATGGCATACCGCAATAAGAAATGGCTAGACTAATTGCATAAAAGTGACAGTCTTGCTTCAGAACACTTATCAGGCTTGCTTTACCGAAGATGCTCAATACAAAATGTCATACCACAATAAGAAATGACTGGACGGGCTGCATTGAAATGCCAGTCTAGCTACATAATAACACGTATGGTTTTTTCACCAAAGATGCCTAATACAAAATGTCATGCTACAGTAAGAATGAAGCCAGTGATCCTGCTTGCATTATCATTATCAACTATGCACAATAGAAAATGTTATGCCTCAGTAAGAAATGGCTAAACTAGTTGCATACAAAATGGCAGACTTGCTCCGTAATAAAACTTATCATGCTTGCTTTACCGAAGACGCCCAATACAAAATGTCATACCAAAATAAGAAATTGCTAGACTGGCTGTATTGAAATGCTCGTCTAGCTACATATTAACACATATAATGCTTGCTTTATCAAAGATGCCCAATACAAACTGTCATGCCACAGAAAGAATAATACCATTGATCATGCTTGCATTATCAAAGCTGCCCAGTATAAAATGTCATACCACAATAAGAAATGGCTACATTAAAATGCAAGTCTAGCCACATAATAACACGTATCATGCTTGCTTTATCAACCATGCCCGGTAGAAAATGCCATTCCTGCTCCATGGTGCACCAGTGTCTTGCACTCAGACACATTAATGATGAATGTGATTATGTATGATTGTGAGGTGCTGGGGGTACCAGGGGCAGATGTCTGTAAGGAGCTGGGGTTCCAGTGTACAGCCATCAGATTTTTTATTGGGCATAGATGCCAAGAAAAAACTGCCATGCCAGCCTTCTGAGGCCCCAAGCACCTCACAGGCACACAATAATTGTGTGCGTGTAAGGTGCTGGGGGCCCAGTCATGGAATTTTTTACTGGCCATCTATCAGATGCCCATTAGTAAATGGCATTCCTTCCCTCATTTCCCTCCAGTGCCTCACATGCACAGATAATTAATTGTGCATACATGCAAGACACTGGGGGGCTTAGGGGCCAGGCTTGACATTGCATGTGAGGCGTTAGGAATCCTAGAGGACTGGGCTTGCATTCTTTACTGGGCGTACCCAGTAAAAAATGCCATGCCTGCCTCCTGGGCCCCAGTTCTTCACACATACACATTGAATGTGATTGCGTGTATGTGAGATGCTGGGGGGACTGGGGTCAGGCATTTTTTTTACTAGACATCTATCACAGATGCCCAGTAAAAAAATTACATGCCTGTCCCCTGGGTCCTGAGCTCCTCACACATGCACACAATTATGTGGTTATGTGTGTATGCCAGGCATGGGGAGTCCAGGGTGCGGGGATGGTATTTTATACTGGACATCTATCATAGATGTCCAGTAAAAAATACCATGCCTGTCCACTGGGCCCCACAGCACCAAACACACGCAGTCAACGTGATTATGTGTGTATGTGAGGTGCTGGGGTGCCCAGCAGGCAGGCATGGTATTTTTGACTACACATCCAGGATAGATGTTCAGTTGAAAAAATGCCATTCCTGTCCACTGGGCCCCACGGCACCAAACACGCACGCGCACACACACACACACACACACACACACACACACACACACACACACACACACCATACACAAAGCAAGTAGCTGTATCATTCACGCGAGCACACATTATGCACTCACTCATAACACAAACATGCCTGCATCCATAGACATATTTAAATATATAAATGAAATACAAACACACACATCTACACAAAATACACACAGCAAGCACTTTTTGTTCCATTCACACAACATCCATCATGCACTCACTCCTAACACAAGCATGCACGCATCTATACACATATTTAAATAGATAACTGAACATACACACATTTACAAAACATGCACACAGCAATCACACTCTCATTCACACCAGCATCCGTCATCATACATTCATTCATCTAACAACACAAGCATGCACGCATCCATACACATAATTTAAATTTAAAAAACCATGGACATAAACAAACATACCTTCTGCTGCATGTCTTTCCTCTCCAGCTCGCAGGTCCCTGATAGCATGAACAGGAATCAAGAGGCTTCCTGGTTTTTGCACATGCGTGCAGGGGCCTGAGTGTGGGTGACGAGATGCCCCACTCCAGCCTGCATTGTCTGTACGTGGGAGGAGGCGCAGGAGCGCCTCCTTGTACATACAGACATGCAGTAACCCAGCCAGCATTTCCAATGAGTCATGCAAGGCTGGGGCCTTGCATGGCTAATTGAGCTTGCATGACTCGGGAACTATAACTGTCAAAGGGAAATATTGTTTCCCTTTGACAGTTAAGAGCATACATGCCAACCTTCCCGATTTAGGTGGGAGACTGCAGATTTTTCAGTGAAAAATATTGCAATTTTTGACGTTCTCCCACCTAAAATAAATCTTTGCCCAATGCATTCCTATGGCAACATTTTTGTCTCCCGATTTCTCTGACAAAATCCTCCTACCAGGTGCATTGCAATGTCGGCATGTATGGTTAAGAGTGCTCCCTCAGCTGAAAATAACAGCTGAGACAGTGCTCGTATTTCACTGGGTTGGCTCCTCCATAATGGATGAGAGGGGGTCAAGAACCAGTGTTTCGATGCGCCTTCACCCATTATGGATGAGCCACCCCTGAAATCTTCCCTCTACTGAGGAAACCCACACTGGATCCCAACAACCTAGGTAAATATCGCCCCGTCACTCATCCTCCCTCCCTAGGTTAGATCATCGAGAAAGCTGTACCCTCACAACTGCAGCAACACATCAACACCAACAATCTCCTCCAAACCTACTAATCCGGGTTCAGACTCAGATGCAGCACAGAGACGGCAACCATCGACGTGGTTGAGGACACCCTCAACATCCTTGACTACGGCCGCCCCTGTATCCTGGTTCTACTTGACCTCTCAGCCGCTTTCATCATAGTAGACCACCAGGTGCTCATAGACAACCTACATCAGTGCATGGGGATCAGCAACCTTGTCCTACACCAGTTCAAGTCCTACCTCGTCAACCACCAGCAATGTGTTCAGATGGACTCCTCTACATCGCCAATGTTTCCCATCACCTGTGGAGTCCTGCAGGGTTCCATCCTCTCCCCAGTAATCTTCAATCTATACATGGAGTGGCTGGGAGCCCTCCTGGCCACACACAACATCCACATCCACCAATATGCTAATGACACACAGATATAACTGAATATCAACTCCATCAAGGACATCCACAGGCTCAAAACCTGCTTCTCGCTGATCCAGTCTTGGATGTCCAATGCATACTTGAAGCTCAACCCCAACCAAAACAAAATTCCTTCTCCTCACCAACAACACCAAACACGTAGACATACAGACCTGGCTATCAACCATGAACCCAGAGGGCTTCACACCAGAGCTCACCTCCTGCACCAAGTCAGTCCTTCGTGTTTCACATCGACAAACACTGCTCCTTCAAAACACACATAGCTAAGAAAAATCAGACAGCTTGGTATTAGCTCTTTCTCCTGCAGAAAGTCACCCACCTGCCTCGCAGAGAAACTTGGAATCTCCGGTAGACAGTACACCACCAGAAGCCAGGACACGTGCATACTTGAAATCTGCTGCTGCTATATGGAAAGGACCAGAAAACAAGTATTCTCTGCCTATGCCCCAAGACTATCGAACCTCCTCCCTGTCAGCATCAGACTCGCCCCCACGCTGCTACAATTCAGAAAAGAACTCAAGACCCACTTCTTCAAGGAGTCTCTCCTCCTCAACACCTAAGCCATCATGTCGCCCCCTGCACCATCTAACTCACTAGACGCCATCCGGCCATCTACTCCCTGCTACCCTCTACAGCTGTACCCCTCCTCTGTGCCCCTCTATACCCTACCCCTGCTGTATAGCTGTTCTGTTGTTATCTCTGAAAAGCATTCTTTTATGCATCTGTACTGTTTATAGTGAAAACACCACTTATAACATGTGAAATCTTTGCTTTCTGTTTTTTTATTTTCACTTTAACCATGCATCACAAATCTAGATCTCAAACCCATACAGCCCTCTTACTTGTCCCAGTACTTTATTGGATGGCAAATTCAATATAGAAACAGAAATACTTTCTCAGCACATCCAAATTACATGCACATTTTTAAATATTGCCTCTTTTGATCAGTCACTCATCTTCAATCACATGTGCATGATATTGATTAGATTTTACCTAGTATTGAGATCGAGAATTAACAAAAAAGATGAGCTACGAAGGCACTCTGTGAAGAGAGAACCACATAAAATAATGTTTTCAAAGTTTATGTTGTTTCTATCCTCCACCCAAAAAAATAGAGAATTTATAATGTCATGAACTATTCATACAATACTGAAATGAGGAAGAGTAGATTGAGCAACAATGATACACAATTCTCAAATCAAAATACTACACTACTCTTGTAGTTCGAGAACCACGTATACACCCATTGAAATAAAAACTGCTTCTTAATCTTCCAATAACTTTATTTTATGTCAAGGGAGAATGTAAACAGTACAAAAAACATATATAATTGCATTCTCTTTTGGAAAAGGTTCAATTGATAAAAAAACACTATTTTTCTTAACTGGGCGATTGAAACTGCAATGTAGAGAGCACTAAAATTGGACATTCAATTCTCAAATCTATATTTTTCAGAATATGCGTATAATGAATAAAAAATACATATAAAATTTTAGAAATAAGTATTTGCCACACCTAATCTAATGAACAACTCTTATGCACTTACCTTCCCGGCGTCCCTCTCCCTCAGCCCCCGGATCACTGCACGACTGCTGTCAGCTACGTTATCGCAAGAGAGAAAGTGAGTCAAACCTACCCTAACCAAAAGCGTGACATAGGGTCACCAGGTTAGCTGTGGAGCTAGATAACTGCTAGCTCAATAGACAAAAAACACCTAAGGATGCAGGAATGGCAAAAAAGGTTTTTTTTTAATTTACACTAATTGAGAACAAAACAGTTTTACAAACTGCGCCGTGGCGCTGAAGATATGCATTATTAAGCACATTTTGATCTGCATTTTTGTGAGTAAATGGCAATACATTTAACATTGTTTAACATCAGCTACGTTATCACTCCCATGTAGCCTACGGTGCTCCACAGCACTTCTCTACATTGCAATCTTATTTTTTACATTTGATAAATCACATTTTTTACATTGTATAATCTTCATAAGTCACATCTTACGAATTGAGAAATCATGCAAAATTGTGCAGCTGTATCTCCATGCCCGCCTCCTCTTTCCCAAAACTGATAACACTAATCTACATTATGTATACCCCTCACATCCTCCCTTCAAACACATCAAATATTTAATAATCTATACAAAGCCTGAATTTAAGAACCACGTGGAAGAGACCACTGAATCGAGAAGCGTACCTTCAGATCACGTGAAAACCTCATCCAATCAAAACAAACCACGATTTAATCACTGCTTGGCCATGAACGCGTCTCTGTGATTCACTTTACATTCGCAAAAAAAGTTAAATAACATGGTTTTGATCTCAATATACAAATGCAGAACCTTAAATCACCTTAATACAACCGCCTACAGATTTTACATTAATTTAGACCACCTTTTTTTAATGTATGTATATATTTGATAATGCTTTCTAAATCCACTTGAAATACTCCTCTTCCCCTAACTAGCAACCAAAGTGATTGCCACATCTCAATATATCATAGTTTTTTTGAGTATTTACTCTTTTTTTTGCAGTTTGTACTGGTTCTCAATCTCAGCAAAACGCTCTGAAAGAACAAAATGCGACGCTATCCACAGGCCGCAATCATTCACCAATCATCCTTCGTTATCCTGCCCACATGCTCCCTGGCCTCAAAACAATTTGCATCCTTTATATCATTTTAGGGCACTTTTCAATGGCGATTAGGAGCTTGATTCTCGGACTTTCAGAACTGAAAAAACTTGGCAGCAGCAAGGCATCATGGAAGATATGACTAAACTTTTGGCTACAGGGGCATCCCACTGTGTGCCAACTTGGAAATAACCTATTGGATTGATTTGTGCCAAAACAAGAAAGGATTTTATTTTGAGCGCTTTGTGCCCAACTGGTTTCTTAATTGGCACAAATCCGCCCAGCGGTTTGGGCTGTGTGCGTGAGCAAAAATTGGACATGTGCCCTATGGGAAAATGAAGGGAACCTTTATATCTTTTGAATCGTATCATGAATTTGCACAACACTTTCCAGTCCTCTGGGGCCTGTGCGCTAATATAGGAATTTCAAACGCCATGCGGAACTGTCTTATGGCTGAATGGTTATTAACCATTGAATTTTTGCTTTTCCTATGGATGATAGGTTTCATAGTATATATAAAGCTATATCCAGTTTGATATAGTGGCCTTTGAGGAAATAAAGTTTTACTTTACCAAAACCATCTGATGTCATTGTATAGTCAACTGGTTTCCTGTGACTCCTACAGTTGTCAGATGCGTGGCTCACATATAACAGGATGCTAGGCCAAGCCCTTAGGGCTCCCTTTGTTCTCTGTCTGGGAAGGTTCGACACCTTCTCAGAAGAACAGGACACACCTCTGGGTGTAGGGTGGGAGTCTGTGCATCAAAGGAAGCATTGTCTGCTCAATGGGGAAGTTATGCTTGGGGATAATTATTGCAGTATCTTTGATCAGGCAGATATGTGAAAGGGTATGGTATAGAGGAGTTTAGGAGAGGACCTATCCCCAGAGGAAGGGTTCTGCCATCTTGGACATGTTTAGCACCACTCCTCCCTGTGCACCTCCCAACTTTCTGGAGATTAGGCCCCCTTGGAATTGACAGCAGAGGGCAAAAGCCCTTGTCATAACAGCTAAGATTGTCCCCTTACAGAAGGTTTGAAATTGACCAATCAGCTCTGGCAAAATGAATATATTAGGTAAGTGACCCCCTTAGTTGAGTAATCTCTGGACTCAAGGAGAAACATTCCAATAGAAACGTATTGGGGTATCAGCCTGACCAGCGTCCCCTGCCATTTGGGTGAAGAAAAGGATTTCCACGGAAGGAGCAAGACCCTCCCCCAGCTACTGTAAGGGAAATATTTTGAGTTGACCTGCTCTGGACAAGCCTTGCCTACTCCTAGACACGTGTAGCCACGGTACTGCCTTCTGGAAGTGGCACACCTGCAAGTATTCACTAGCAAAGGTCCTGGCTAGGTATGCCAGAAGAAGGATGTGCCTTTTTTCTCTGAAACACTGGACATGGTTCCACAGCAATCCAGAATCAAAAGTAGAAGCTTTGTGCTTTATTTCAGGCTTTAAACCGTTGTCCAGCAGACCCAACCACCCTCCAGTCATTTTTGATCCACTACAAGACCCAGCGGAGCACCAGCAGTTTTATTGAGTTAATCACTGCTGCAGAACCACATTACAATATTGGATCGAGTCGAAATGGCTCACTGTTGCAGTTGAATCAACGTTTTAAGACACTGTCGAGCTGTCAAGTCTTGAACATCTGCATATTGCCTGTTTCAAATCTACCTTTGAGTCTTGAAATTATTCCTGCTTATTGAAGAGCACTGTGTTTGTCTCCCATCGAACTGACTTGACACCGCATGAGCCACCCAGAAGCTCGGCTTGATGCTGCCGAGCCCCAAAAGCTATACGTAGTGGTTCTGTCCTCATAGCCTTTTTCATGGGGTATAGTGACAATTAAGGCCCCCCTCCATATTACCCAGAGTGCCACCTTTATCCAAAAGACTGCACATTCTGTGTATTTCATTAAGGGGGTAGTGGGTGATTATAAGTGTTTCTATTGGAATCATCATTGAAAATGCTGATTTATCATTCAGCAGTTTTGAAAACTCTTGACCACAGTATTTTAATCCGAGGTTTGAGCGCTGTGGTAAGGGTGTCAATATCTGCACTACATTCATTTGATTCTTTTCTTTCTGGTCCCCAATATTGTTTGACCTTAAATCGAATTTGACAAAGTTTGTTGAAACGAAATATGGTGTTCAGTGTCCATTTTAAAGAATTTCACTCCAGGTTGGGTGACACTGCTATGTTGATGACACCCAATTACTTTTTCAATTTACAGGCTCTACTATCCATAATAATAACATATTGGAAAATGCTTTTGGACAAATTGAAAACTTGATGCAAAAGAACTGCCTTAGCCTTAATACCTCCAAAATTGAATTAATGATGATCGATCCTCATTAAGTCATACCCACTTCTTGGCCATCAAGCTTCCAGTTAGAATCTTATTCTCGCCCACTGCTAAATAAAGTAAAAACTCTGTGTGTATTTTGACCCTCGACTTGATTTTGTTAGAAGCACTCCCTATTACCTCCACCTATTCAGACAAATCCGATCCTACTTAGAAGATAATCACCTAAATATCATTGCTAGAGCAATAATAGGACCCGAAGTGGGTTATAGCAATGCACTGCATATAGGTTTACCAAATGATCTATGTCAAATACTCCAACCTTTGCAAAATAACACTGTACTTATCATTAAGATTGATTCTTTTAGATCCCATGTAACCCTAGCTCTCTACTGACAACACTGGCTCCCTGTCATGGAAAGAATCAGATTCAACCTGACAGTTATGACCCATAGGTGTGTCTATGGTAAAGCTCCTCAATAGCTAAAAAACATAATCAAACTCTGTAGCCCAACTACAGCTCTCTTTCTGTTCTGCCATACCCAATAACTTCTGCCGACAGAAAGATATTTCCTGTGCAGCCTGCCAATATTTGGAATGATTTGCCTGACCATCTGATATTTCAATCTAACGAGGCCCTATTGAGGCAAAGACTAAAAACAAATATGTTTAACATTTACATCAATCCTTAATACTGTCATGTGAATATTTGTTTAGTATATGAGAGTGCTCTGATAGCTTTGGGTTTGAGCACTTTACGAAAACAAAATAATATGACATAACAGATGTAAGCCTTGTATGGGTATACAATCGTGATTTGCCATTTATTTTCGTACTGCAGTACTATTGTTCTTTTAGATGCTTCCTTGCTGGCCAACACACCTCTTGAGGAATTGAGCCTGCCCTCAGCCCATGCTACCTGAAAGGAGAGGTCACATTCATGCTATGCCTCTGTCACCTTTATAACTGAGATGACTGATGGTTTAGTAGTAGTGTGAGGCTGAGGACGAGTTTAGAAACCTCTGTACTCCTGTAGATCAGCTTAGGATAATAAGCAACAGGCCAAGGCGAGTAAAGAGCATAGTTCCTTTGGCAAAAGATGTAGGTCACATTCTAGTAGCCAGGGACATACTATTGAACTTGAGCCAATAAAGGTAACATAGGAAACACAATTAACCTCTCTAACATGGCCCTTTAGACCCTTCAAGTCAATGATGAGGGACAGTTTAGTTATAAGTTAATTTTCACCCATGAGCGGTCCTGGGTGATCTTAGTCATTACATTACAAACTGCTTGATCTTGTTCTCAAGGGCTGGTGCGAGAGAGGGGATGTGTGTGTGAGGGAGTGCATGATGTCAGGTGATGGCTACAGACAATGATGATCCCACGGTCACCAAAGCTTTCAAAGCTGTGAACGTTGTTTTTTCTTGATATAGTCTATGAAGGAGTGCATTCTACATCTTTGGGTTTAGATGGGATATGATTCTACCCCTAAAATAGAATGTCCTTGTTTTGACATCACAGATTATAGACATTGTTAATGCTATGCTCCTTGATGGGTTCTACTGTTCGATGAGGTCCCACAGGTATTGAGCTGAGTCTTCCAGTACAACACCACCCAAATGGTAAGTGTTTAAACTTCACCAGCATGGACAGCATTTCATCTAGCACCGGACCCCAAACACTGGCACATTCCCGCGCTCAACCATCACCCAGCACAAGCATGGCATGGCATTTTAAGTTAAATAAGAAAATTGACACACAATAATAAAAATAAATCAATGGGTGTGGAGATTGCTATAGAAAGCTGTCATTGTCTCCTTCCAGGTAGCAGCTCCACAAAGAACTCGAAGAGCAACTCTCAATATATATATATATTATTAAGAAGTTGTTGTAGAGCGCAACATGCCCAGAGGCCTTGGCGCGCACAAATAGCAGGAGACTGAATGCACACAACATAATAGCAAGGAGTCGGGGTCCCAGAAGTATAAGCATCAGATAATCCAAGTCATTCATAAAATCCAAGTGAAGGAATCTAATCTTTGGAGTTAAAAATAAAGGTCTTAATACCGTTTTTAAAGCTAAAGAGGCCTGGGATAGTTCTCAATTCCAGCGGAATAGAATTCCAAAGACTTTGGGTGGAGGTGTCGAAGCTAGTGTCTCCGAAGTTCTCATCTTTGTGTCCTGGCTGATGTCATATATCAGGGCTGTTTGAGCGAAGAGAACGAGTGACTGGAGCCTTCTGCAGACTCTTCATAAGGTAGATAGGTGCTTTCCCAGTCAGACATTTGTGTGTTAATGTTAGCATTTTGTAAGTGATGCAATGGTGAACCAGCAACCAGTGTAAACATCTCTGGGTTTGATTAACATGGTCAGTTCTTGACAGTCCACACACCGGTCTAACAGCACCATTTGGGAGCCCTGTATCATCTTCAAGTTATTTTGGAGGTGCCTATGAGGAGACTGTTACAATAGTCTATTCTCAAGTTCACTGGGGCTGTGGCAATATAGATAAATTGGCAGTGGTTCTAGGTCGAACTTTTGAATGCATAGGATCGAATGACCAAAGGGTCTAATCAAAAGGACCGAAAACCAAAGGGTTGAATTTTTTTTTTTTTACTTTTTTTGGGGGTGAGGGGGGGCCCCGCAAACCGTCTTTGTTGTGGTAAAATACATTTTTTTCCAAAACGGACGGAAACCCGAAAAAATAAATATTTTTAAATAAAGAAAATCGACCTTTTTGTTTTAGGTCAAATTGAGTCGACACCTTTGGCATTCGATCCTTTTGTATTCGGTACTTTAACTGGACACCGTTGGCAGTTGACAGGCAAGGTTTGATCTGCCTAATTAATTTTGTCATGCAGGCACAAGACGCTTTGATTTGCATCACATGTTTTTTCATGTTTAGGCTATAGTCCAAATGGACTCCGAGCATTTTCACCCAAGGGCTCACTTGAATGACACAATCAGTTATTTCAAATTGGCTGTACCTGACCTCTAATTTTCTAAAACGTTGACTGGAGCCTACCAACATGACTTCGGTCTTGGTGCTATTTAAAGCCAGGAAGTTGGTGTTCATCCATCCCTGAATCATGTTGTATGTTTGATTAATTAACTCTATGTCCTTCTGATAGTCAGCCATCAGCTCAAAGACCACCTGGGTCTTGTCAGCATAGTTGATGTATTTAATGACAGTGTTGTCTTTGAAGTGAAAGAGTGACTGGTGTACAGATTGAACAAGAATGTAGAGAGACATGCCCCTTGTGGACCACCACAAGTCAACAATTCTGGAGGTGCCTGAAATCCATCTGAGGCCACTCCTTTGTCCCAAGAAAGATGCAATCCAGAAAACAGCTGGTTCAGAACAATTTGCAATTTTTTCCAACCTCTCGAGCAGCAAGGTATGATCAACAAGAGCAAATGGACGAGAAGCATTAACAAGGCCACCTTACCAGAGTCCACAATGTTGACTAAGTTTATTCTTAAGTCAAGCATAGCCGATTGCAGCTTACCTAACAGACCACATTTTCCATATACTTCTGAAGCGGGTTTGCACGAAAAGGCCGAAAAAAAGACAGAATGCACAATTAGTGTCATTCGGTCAGACCAAATCCCAAAATACTGAACAAGGGGAGCAGGGTTGTGGGGGTGTCCCCTGCTGCCCTAGTTCGATATCATGGGCTTTGGGAGTCCATGGGGTGTCCCCCGCATACATTACATGCATGGTGGGGGACAGAACCCCCGCCCCAAAAGATCGAGTTACAAAATGCGAACAAGTGGTGTTCACAATTTTGTAATTCGATCTTTTGGTCCTAAATTTTTTATTGTATATCGATCTTAAGCTGCTGGTATGGCGCCCTGCCCAACATTTTTAATAAAGAAAAAGGCAGTGGTAATGGGGCAGTAGTTACCGCTACCCCAGGGTCTAGTGTTTCCTGTTTCAGGATGGGTGTGATCCATACATCTTTAAGGACGGGGCACCACCGTTAAGGCAAATGAGTAATTTATATTCTTAGTAATATGAGGGGCCAGACAGGCAATGGCATCCTGAATGATGCTGGCTTCGCACACATCACCAATGCAAACAGAAGGCTTCAAACTTTTGACAATATTTTATCGGTCGTCCGCTGATATTTGTTTGAAGCAGAACTCAGGGAATGAGTTAGGATGTGCAATTGGGCACTTTAAGATATTGATCACAATGATAGCCGTATGAGATGAGTTCATGAGGTGTGCTTCAAAAGTGGCTCGATGAGATTTAATTTTAGTTGTGAAGCCATTCGGAATTTCAATATACGATATGTCGCTTTCTTCTATAGCAGGGTGGGCCCTAATCTTCCCCTCAATGTCCTTGAGAACAGAAAACAGTTCTCTTGGGCTAGATTTCACAGTAAGGATCCTGTTTTTAAAATTATTTCTTTTTTGCTGTAACAATTGAGTTTTTATATTTTGCTGCAGTGACACGCTATAAAGTAAGATTCACCCGACACGGTCATTTGCCCGATGTCCTCTCGCACTGTCTTTTTTTCCTTCTGCATTCTGTTATGTCCTCAGAGAACCAAGTCCAACTCCAGATGCCGAGCAGGCGTTACATTGTATAACTGGCAAAGCTTCGGACTCGATAATTAAGTTTTTAAAGGAGTCCAGGGCCATAGAGCCACAAAGCCTACAATATTGTTGGGTCAAGCTATGACCCCTATTGTTCGCAAAGCCGCAATAGAGCTCGCCAGGATAAATGTAATCCAGATGTAAGTAGTATAAATCTGGTTATAGGGGTACGGCATAAGGTACCTCTTTCCACCGGTGTTAAACATCCAGTGAAACACATATTCCCCCGTGAAAGCCTTGGCCGCTAAATTAATCAGCCCTCTTGCACAAAGGACCGAAAAAGCCACCGTACATGCACATGTCGTCAGCCATAAGCAGACCTCATGATATAAATGATAAAAAGGAATCTCCATGCAGCCTAACACATCCAAGTCAGGCATTTTGTCTTTAACAGGAAGTAATACATCCTGCAAGGAATGAGATACTTCTAGACATGAGATGCTTTGGGCTATCCTGAAGGCACTATGCATGCAGTTTAAACGAGTCTCAAGTAAAGTGTACTCGATCGCGTAGATGCGAATTTAAACAACCTCCTTGAATCTGACTTCGTTTTCAAATTGTTTGTCAGCCCGCATTTCGCCACCATACAGCAAGACAGGCCTTATTTTAATCTTATACAAATTTATCTAGCTGATTAAAAAATAATCAGCATCATTCCTGGCCAATTGCTTCAGGAGAGCAGCAACTGGTTTAGCTTTGCCCCGAATGCACTCTAAATGCAGGTCCCAATTAAGGTGGCAATCAAAGGTTAAACCTAGATACTCATAAATTTGTACTTGTTCAGAAAAAGGTGCTGGCTCTGGTTTTGTTTCTTCTGGCCAAATGCCATGGATTTGGTTTTACTGATGTTCATCATCAAACTATTTTCCAAACAATAATCCAACCAAGGTATTTTGCTTAAACCCGACCTTGGTGAGACCGTGCTATCAATGTTTAAAGCCACAGAGAGATCACTTAGGTATAAAATCAATTGCAATGGTGCCAGTATACAGCATGTTTTAATCCTCTATGACTTTTAATAGGGTCAGTAGTGGCGCCAGAAGAATCAATTCTGACTTTGACAATGGTATCCGAATAAAGGGCTACAAGCATTCTAAGGATGCCCAGCGGGATTCCCCCATTCACATGTTTCCGCCAGAGCTTGGTGCGACACACCATATCAACTTATACTGCACAAACATTAGAGCTTCTGATATGGCAGGTTTAATATACTAGGTCGGACAATGTCAGCAGGTTAGTAAGGGTACCTGCCTCTTTAATAAAGAAGGTTTAGAACTTTGGCAATATTTTCGTCTCCGTAGCCACTTTGTCACTTCCAATAAGATAACTCTGGCAACAATGTTTGAAGGTATGTCTAACATAGCAAGCAGGCGATAGTACTTAGCAGGGAATTACACCATTGCTGCACCATCATCAAAGCAACCTCTGAAAATGTAGAGTTATTGTGACCCCCTTATATATATGTGGGGGGGTAATTGTATATAATACAAGTAGGGGGCGCTGTGGGGGGTCTCCCCTCGCATATATGTGTGGTGTAAAGAGGGATGAAATAAAAACAAGTCTGCAATTTTGGGGTCGCAGTGATTGGGGTAGCAGTAATCGTATAGATGCCTTAGAAGCATACCTGGCATACCTGGATCCTTTTTTGTGAATGGGGAGAATTATGACCTCCCGCCAGATACCAGGGATGATGTTAGCCATCGATATACATGTAAATAGTCAATGTAAAAGCTCACCCACCACTCAGAATTAAGCCTTAGTAGAGCGTTACTAAGGCCATCCGGCCAGGGAGATCGGGAGTTCTTAAGGGAGACAATAATCATGCAAACGTCTTGAGCAGATAATGTGTACTCCCATGATGCCACAGAAAGGTCAAGCATCGGCCGAGGGTTTACCAATGGAATTACCCATGAAGTCCCCCCAATCCCTCTTGCTCATGTTAGCAATGCACAAGGAAGAAGAGTTGCCCTTATCACGAACCAAATCCCAGAACTGCCTGCAATTATTATACAGGACAGCAGAGGTGAGCAAACCCCAACTGTCAATCATCTGTTTTTTCTGATACACTCTCAACCATTGTTGGCATTTTTGTTTGCGTTCTTTCATTAAGTTTACGAGACGTATGCCCTACGTATTTGATGAAGCTATTGACCTTGGATCCCTGTGAAGATCTTCTTAGCCAAGACAGCGCTATAGACACATTTGTATTCCCCACCGGTTCATCAAAAATCGCATAGAGGCCACTGATGCTAAATATCTGTATCAGATAATTGACTTTACTGAGATTATTCAGATTCCATTAAAATCCTATTCATGCCCTTGTTTACATTCAAGTGTAACCCATGATCTGTGGTCAGGGAAAGGATGGAAAGATTAAGCCAAACTAGCAAAGGATTGTGGTCGCTTTCTTCTCTCTGGAGTATCAACATGTCAGCACCCCCCTGGAAAATAAGCAGGTGGACAAACACGTAGTCTATTGTACTAGCTGATCTAGGTGTCACTCTGGTGTTGTTACCTGGAAAAATCAACCTACATCTTCCATTTAACATATACAATTCATGCATATTCAAAAGGACAGCCCTGTCACTTCCTTTTCTAGCAACCTGAGTTTATTTCAGCTCTGAAGAAGGGGCTGCACCTCGGTCATGGCAATTTGGGGGAATGTTTGAGTTAAAATCAGCTTTAAATTTACCAATCAAGAAGCACAATAACAGGCTATCATATTACTGACTAACTTGCGGATCGCTGCAGTATGTTTGGAGCCCAGAGGATCATAAACATTAATTATGATATATCTCAGGAGCCCATTCTCTGTAGAGACCCAGGTAACACCTGCTAGGACAAATTCAGGAGCAACATCAAGGTTTAGTAGGGAGCAAACAGAAATAAAGCTAATTAGTAATCCACCCATTGGTCCACTGAGCAGGCTCTTAATGACATTGTTCTGTATTGTTACTCTTCCCTCAAGAATAATTTCATTGGTAACCTAAGTTTTGCGCAAAGCAATAATTGAAAACAGGCAAACATTATTAAAAAGTCTATTGTCCAATAACAGGTGTGAAACGCCACAGGTGTGAAAAGCCACAGGTATGAAAAGCCACAGGTGTTCCATGAGAGCAGATTTAAATCACCATTAGGGATGATGCTCGTAGTTCCAGGGTAAAAATGAAGATAGCCAGGACCAGTCTTCCCTATTAGCTTCAGGCCTTGGGCAGCTGTTTAAAGATACCTCTCTCCCACCTTCTCATCCATGACAATGCTAATAGAGTGCACTGACAGATTGGTGGCTGATCGTGAGAGGGTGGGTCCCAACTCCCCTGGTCTAAGAGGTGAGAAATATTTCTCGCCAGCTCCCAAGCTTCAGTAGTCTATAAAAGTCCACCTCACAAGCCTTTATAAAATCTATCGTTGTGTCACTATAAAAGCGAACAAAGATAGTAGCCAAATCAGAGTCATCCGGGATTTCACCTAATTTGATGTCACTCGTTCTTATGACTTTCAGTTGAGTTATGCAATTACAAAACTCCAGGAATGTGGATCAATTCAATGTAAGGACTTTGTATTTTTAACATCCTACTTGAACCCAGTCTGGATTGGCTTTTCAACTGGGCCACATTTCTATCATTACTAGTTAGACAAGGGGAATGAATTAAATACATATCACTTACTTCTGGATTACAGGATAAGCCACTAAAGTGGTTAGTCTCCTGCGATGCTATTGATGGAATAGCATTGCAATGACAGTTCAAGCAGTTGGTGGGGCTAAAGGAACTATCGGATCACCCAAAACTGAAGACTGTTGCACCACAGAGGGGCTCCAATAGTTGCAATTGTCAAATTATGAAAATCAGAATCAGATGCAAATACATTGTGAATGTCTTGAAGTATAACAGAGTCATCCAAATGCGTGGGTTTGTGAAGTGTTACTGTTCGCTGCCTTACTTGGGTAGGGCTTGGATAAAGCAGAGCTCCTGATAGTGCCAGAACCCATTAGTGATCGTACATCACTCTGAAATAAGAACATGTAACGCTATGTACATGCGAATTATTATTATGTGATTAGAGGCTCCCCTAACAGAGGTCTTTTTCCGTTTTTTCTTTTGATTTCCATCACAGCCACCACGCAGCTTATTTCCTAATGTCTAACTTGTTTTTCTATCCATCTCCTCCACTTCAGGTTGGCTCAAACCACTAGATATATAGATTGAATTGAATTCACCTGTTTAACCACATGACGTTTATTCGATTTTTCTGGGGGCTTGTTTGTTACATTTCTTATTTTCAAAAAAAGTACTGGGGTGGTCGAGAACGACAAAGAGGGGGACCTATAATTATTATCAATTGGAGCCACCAGTACAAGATTCTCACTTGAAGGAGGTTTACCTGATTGACATAAAATAACAGACTTATTTCCCTCTACCTCCCTAAAGATAGGGGTCGCAGTGGCAGCCAAATTCTTATGAGTAGTTATTTGAGTGGGGGCCGCAGCGATAAGAGTTCAGTAGAAACAACTTGTGGGCATGCAACGTTAGTCAACGGTCAAGGCGGCTTAACCAAGTCCAACAGTTCAACTCGAACATTGGTGTGTGCATTTGTCATTGCACTTAGGGCGTCACATTGTAACCGTTTTTCTAGTGCATGGAACTGTGTTCATGAAGATATAGATATTGAGGTGATTGAGCCACCAACCGAGCCATTGGAGGGGTTAGAAATTGCTAACCCAGCATTTACCCTCCCAACACTCGCACCTGCTCTCTCATCGTTATCCAGGTCCCTCTCTACTACATTAACAGGAGAAGGCAGAATATTTTCAAAAAAAGATAGTAGAATGCGGTAAAGGCTTCTCCGGGGTGCAAACAACACTTTTGTCAACTTCTAAAAAGCCTTGATGCAACACAATTTCGTCTGTAGCCAGTTCCCGAGGTGAAATGGTAGTTGCAGAGTCGCTAACATGTATTGCAGCTGAGTCTAGGTCAGGCGAAAGTTTTCTTTGGCTAGCTGTTGTGGAAGTTGCGGCAATCATCGTAGTGTCATTGTAGTGTCTGAAAGGCCATTCAGAGGGACCTGATCAATCTCAGCCTCCACTGCTTTCACTCCTGAATCGAACAGTTTAGACTCCAAGCACTTCAACGATGCAGATAGATGTCAACCAAGAAAGGAGGAGGAGGAGGAGCCAGGGTCACTCATGATATGCACACGAAAGAACTTGGTTATCTTCGCATGCTCGGAGCTCTGATGATCTTTGGGGGGCACAGTCTCGGAGTTTGTAATGCATAGAAGTGCGAAGGTACACCAGTAACTCAAGGAACCATTTTACTTACAGCAGAAGCCTCCTTCGCTGCTATACCATCTGTTACATTGGGAATGCTCTCCAGGTAATACCTGGAGAGCATAGCAACACCAGCAGCCTGAGGCCTCCGCTCCACTGTGGAGCCGTCTGACGGCATGACTGCAACCAGGCTTTGCCTGATTCGCATGCGGCACTGCTGCGCCAGATTGAATAACTGCAGTTTGCGGTTCAAAGGGATCACAGTCCCAACAGTCACCACTGAGGAGTCTGGTAAACGAGGTCCCAGTGACCGTCAGTTCAGAACAAACCAAAGTTTGAGGGAATGCAGTTTAAGCTACCAACTAGAAGCTTGGAGTTTCCAAAAAGCGATTCAGGGCTTTAGAAAAGACCATATCACTTCATACTTCCTTTCTATGGTTTACCCGACTTTTGGTGGGTGATTTAAGAAGGTGAATTCACAACTGGAGGTTGAAGGAGTATTGGGAATTGTTTGGAGGAGTTTATAGGAGTGTTGGCAGGATTTCCGAAGAGTTTTTGTTATCAGTAGTTTTTTTCTTGTACCCCCACTGTGCATTGTGTAGATCTTTCTTATATCCCTGTGTATGTTTTGTGTGTTTGTTGAGGTCTTTTTCATTTGTACCCTTTTAGATTTTTTTTTCAAATTAAGAAGAAATCATGTCGTTTCCCCTATTCCCTTTGCCCATGGTTTACCATAAACAATAACAAAAAAACACAACAGTTCCACTGTTACCTTTCCCCCTTCCTTTTACCCAAAAAACGAAACAAAAGCTAAGCGGTTTCCCATTTACCTTTAAGTTCCCAATTGTGTTATCCCTTTATCCGTCCAATGTCTTTGCCATTGTTGTAATTGTGTTGGTTGCATTTAATTATTGAGGAAAATATCATGGTTACGGGGCAGTGAGAAGCACCCTTTCCTTTTGAGGCGCCCACAACCCACAATGAAGGGGAAGAGGAGAAAGTGCTCTACTTGCCTGAGAAGGAGGATGTGACGCTTGTCATGGAAGACAGTGGTTGACTCTGTCTGGTTATTAGGACGTGTTTGCAGGCATTGTGTCCACAGCCACAGTTGGTGGTGCAAGAGGCCAAGACATTCGGGGTGAGCTTAGTGCCTGGTGGAATAAGAGGAGATAGAGTTGGTGGGGAAGGGGTTGGCTGAGAGGAAGACAGGGCTGATGGATGGCGCATATCAAAGGAGGAGGAATTAATGGAGGTGCTTGGTAAGAACATTGAAGCTTTCCTCATGCCTGAGAAGGAGGCACCAGTTCCTACAGTGACACTGAAGGAGAATCTGCACAATGTTGCTGACTGGTCTCATTACATGTATGCTGGGGAGGTGAATGTGGATTGTAGAGACCCATCACACTGAGTATCCCAACAAGATGAGTGCTAAAGAGGTGGTGGGGAATGCCCATTATGAGTGTTTTGTGGAGTGGCAGATGGTGATGTGTCTGCAGGTGGTGGCTCATGTCTATGCCTGCCAATGCAGAGAGGAGTAGACACAGGAGTATCTGATTCCAAAAGAAACAGTTTGGGTTTGTGGCTTGGTTGACCAATGCATCCACTATAGGGGCCTAAGTTTGACCTCATGGTTACAGGTTTGAATCCCGGCAGGTCCACTCAGCCCTTCATCCTTCCGAAGTCGATAAAATGAGCAGCATTGAGATGAGTAACAATAAAGATCTGTTACCTGACAATAGTGCCAATGTGCTCCTCAGGGTGAATGTGTGCTCTGAAAATACACCAGTTATGTAATGTAGGTCACACATCACACAACCCAGCTGTTCCTGGGTGTGGCAGTACTTTGAACTGTCAGCAGGCAAACACGCACTGTTTGTTCACCATCTGCAAGAAAAAAGTCAACAGAAAGTCAAGAGTTGTCTGAGAAATAAGGGTTGGGCAGTGGTCACAACATCTATGTGTCCATCTACAACAACATTTGATGGTGGCAGTATGAAACTTCCAAATGAGCACTGGACCCTGAAGTGGTACTGACGAGGTGGACACTAGTGGGTATTGTACTAAGCATTCTTACTAGATGCAAGCTCATTGGCCCTTGACCGGTCTGTACCTCGCCAACTAGGCACCGTTCCCAAGCCACGTTCTCCGGCGAATTACAGCCATGGAACGGGAGAAGGGACTATGTGTAGTCCCTTCTGCTGTTCCATAGCGGGAATTTCATTTGTTTACTTTTTTTAAAACTATTTTCAATGGCTGCCATGGAAAGGAAGAACAGACTTAGTTTTCTGATCCATGCCGGACATTTTATTTTATTTTTTTTCGTTGTAAAACAATGGAGCGTCTCTCAACCTAAAATAAATTCTCTTAGTAGCCTCGGTCTTACAGGACTGAGTACTAGTAGCGATATGCCCTTTGCAGGGGGTGGGGGATACCGTTTCTGGTAATGCTGCGGGACCTGCGTTAAGACTATGGGCATGGTGCATTACCAGTATTGCCCCAACTGCTTGGGGCTTATTGTCTAAAAATGCTGCTACTTGTATCTAAGCGCAGGATATGAATGATCAGTCATGCCCTCTGGAGCTATCTTAGTTATCCCTTTCGATCCCTAGCTACCTCAGGATGCCAGAGTACTCCCAAAGTCTTTGCCAGGGCTATCACCTGGCAGTCACTCTCCCAGGTGATTGTCTTTTGGATTCTGGTCCACACTATCCACGTTCTGATTCAGTAGTGCAGGAAAGGGACACCCATCCTTGCACTGGCTGTGCATACAGAGGAACCTTTCGGCAACAACTTTGCATTCAGCATTTACCTTCTGCTGCAGGGCACTTCTTGGAATAGAGTGACACACAATAAAAGTTAGAAAGCTGAACATATCTCAAAACACCAACCACCCTCTCTCGGATCTGACCTTTCATTTCTTCTTCCCATTATGGTGCTCCTGTGGGCTGGATCGCCTCATCCACCTCTCAGAATAGACCAGGCACCCCCTCTGCCTATTTTGCAAGGAATATGGTGGGGGAAATTACATCATATCCTGATCTGAAACAGAAAGCTTTTGTGGGCAATATTTACTGGAACATGGTCAGGCAAGTGGAACAAATGTTTACCACTCTCAAATATCCAGCCATGACATTAATATTTACACCAAGAACGTGGTTACACCAACACATCTCAGGATGCAGTGCCACAATTTTGGGCACACCGCCACAGGCTATTCTAATCTCCCCAAACCTCCTTTGCTCAACAACTGCAGGAGTAGTTCCACTCTGTGGCAAAGCTTTAAGAACTGAAGGACTACCTCATCTATGTGTTGAAGTCTTAAAACTAAAAAAACAAGAGTAACAGGGGATACCAGGTATATCTCTATCTTGTGATCTGTCCTGGACCGTACCAAAATATATATCTTTAAACAAAAAGATCACAACATTAGGGTTTCTATTGGCAAGCTGTAGATGTACATACACCTCTGTATGGCCAATATTTCATAGCTACATACTATAAAGTAAAGTAAACATACCAAGACACATGACTCTTGTTGTGAAACAATTAAATTCGCATCACTCCCAATTGCAATTCATAATAACATTTTTATTAATTCATACATTATTTGAAAATCATTGAAACAATTCTAATAATATTTAAATATCACAATATTGTAGTGTATTACATACATCCTGTTAAGTGCTTAAATGGATTAAGATCCCATCAATATATACACATAACCTTCTAACATTCGCTAGAAGCAAACTCCAAACATACCTCACTCATACACACACAACTGAACATTCTCATTTCATCACTCAGTACCATACTACTACCATCACAGTTTAAAAAAGAGTTTTAAAAAGAGAGAGAGAGAGACAATACTATAAAATACAAGCAGTTGTCCTATTGTTTCTGAAACGATAAACGTAAATCTGCAACTCTACGAAACTAATTTCACAGTCGGATCAGAGTATCTAACTGTTTGTTGCATTATGTATTCAACAACATGTTCATGTTCCCCACCCAACATGTTTCTTTCCGTACATCATTTATTAAGCGGAAATTCTTCAGGGCTAAGTATGTCTGGAACCTTGAAGGAAAGGTATGTCGAAGTACAGATGTGTAGAGGACATCAGTAGCTTGTCTACAATTAAAAACAGAAACACGTTCAGTCGGAATGATTGTATAATTGTACCGACTAAAACTATGCATACCACTAAATAAATAAGCAGAGTGCAAAAAGGGGCACCAAGCACTCTTTATTATCCAAACCAAGTGGGTACATCAAGTGTGATTAGCACTTGATGTGACAGGAAAACCATATTAATTGGTTTGACACGTTCAGACAACCACCACCACTACATGACACCGTTTTGGCACTAAAGACATCGGGACCTTATAACCCTGGGTTTCTCACACTGTGATCATAAGTTAACTGGGCATATTGTCGCCATCACCACACCTAACGCCCTGATTCCTAAAGTGCTCAATCGGATGTGCTCACAAGAAAGCACTCATACCCTCGTGATTGCTTCAATAAAGACCATCATCATTAACAAGTGGATTCGACGGGGCATCCGTCCGCTGTCTATAAGTTGACACGATGTAAATTGGTATCCTTACTTCGTCACACATCAACTGTGTCTCGCTTCCATCAAGAAATAAAGGAACATTCAGAATAACCATTATTATACTGCTCATTGGTACATACTGAAAGCATTTAGACTCGACAGTACGTTCGCTTCATAACCAGACTATTACTAACCTTATTTTTCAGTTTGAGTGGTATACGACTTCTGTCGTCACGGTTTCACAGTCTTTGAGGTTATCACTCATCTAATATCCGGAACGGTAATGCCGTCTTGCAGTTTAACTTACATAGAACATCGTAGCATCCCTGTGGTTATTGAAACAGGCAAAAATGCTATTAGTATTGGTATTAGTCCCTGTCATCAAACTGTCACTGTTTCAGATAAATTCTTGTAACAGCTTAAAAGGAATCTATTCTATAACATATGGTCTTGCCGGGACAGCTGGAGGCTCATACAATACTACTCGTTCGTACAAAATCTAGTTCTATGTACCGTTCGTATCATCTCGAAACTCACCATTTGTATTATCGGCCGCTGCGTGGATAATTCCAGTTCATCTGAGGTACTTCTCGGAAAGGGAAGAGATGGTGAGCAACTGCTCTTAAATATAAGTCACGTGAAGTCGGCCTTGGCGCGTGATCACGTAACAACGTGCAGTGGCCATCTTTGGACAAGTTAAGTATTGTGCTTTGAAAGCACTATTGTGATGTTGTCAATATATGTCCCTTCCTATTTGGTCAACTACACAGATTCATAGCAGTACGTCCGATAAGGTGTGCGCATAAACCTCACAATCATGGAGTGTAAATAAAATATGTTATTCTGTGATACACTTAGTAATTGTTCGTACATAATTTTCAAAACTATACCACCGGAACAGTGTTTTATATATTCCAGTCCAACTGTTCATTTAAGCCAAACTGGTGACTCTTCATCTCTTCTTTGGACAGAGTCTGTTTATCTAAGGAGTTATTATTTGTTGTAGGTATCTTCTTAAGGATAGTCCATTTAAGATCATCACAGGTTATGCATAATGAAATGTCCAACCATCGGAGCTGTTAGGGTTCTATTCCTAATACAAGTCCTGTGCTTGCTCAAACGGACCTTGATCTTACGTTCCGTCTTCCCGATGTACAATTTTGGACATAGACTTTATATATGGCATACACTACATTCATGGAATAACAGTTAGAAAACAGTCTCTGTTCCCAAGGTCTAGGTAACCCGATATCAACCTCAGTAGTCCTCTGTGTAAATTGGCAACAAACGCACATGCCACACGGAGCATGACCTCTTAATTTGGCCAACCCCCATTGTTCTGTGATGGTAACCTGTGTATTACGCCTTTTACTCACATTGTTCCTACTCACTGATTCTTTTATGTTGTGTCCTCGTTTAAAACCACAATGTGGAACATCAATGGGAATTTTTGCATTTGCCAAAATGTGCTAATGTTTTTTAACAATTTTCACCACTTGATTAGACAGGTGGTTGAAAATACTCACAAACACTAACGTGTCTTGACCTGCAGGTATAGTTTTTGGCCTATACTCTAACGAGCCTCACGTTGGTTATTGGAGGCTCTTTTTAATGATCGTTTCACAATCTTTTTAGGGTAACCGCGCTCGACTGGATTTTTACTTAGTATGTCTGCTTCAAATAGGAACACTTCCCTACTACTACCATTGCGCTTTAACCTCAAAAATCGGCCAAAGGGCAGATTATCTCTTTGAGATTTAGGATGGAAGCTGTCATACCTTAACAAAGATTTGCAATCAGTAGCTTTGTGAAAGGGTTTCAACTCTAACCTCTTAGTAGAATGATTCGCAACAATTGTGAGATCCAAAAAGTCCATCTGTTCTTTATGATAGTTCAGAGTAAATTTTAAGAACAAATTGACCCCATTCAGCCATTTGAAAAATACCAACAATGTGGGTTCATCTCCGTGCCAAACTAAGAGCACTTCATGGATGTACCTTTTCCGCACAGTGATGTGTGACTTGAAGCTGTTGTTCCCAATATAAATGCTTATATGTTCAAAAAAGTCGACATACAAATTGGCCACAGCCGACCCCATTCCCGTCCCGTGAATCTGCTGGAAAAATTGCCCATTGAACTGGAAATAGTTCTCAGTGAGAGCAAGCATGGTACACCACCAAATAAATGAATTGGGTGTCATCCCTGGTTTAGGTTTGGTCATTAGTAGTTCTTTTATTACTTCCGAAGTGGCATTTTGAGGAATCTTGGTATATAGTGAGACAATAACCATCGTCACCAATATATTTTCACATGGATGAAACTGGAAATTTCAACTAAGTTGATCACGGCCATTGCGCCTTGGATAAATGAGGGCATCTTACTCACAAACCCTTTCAAAAAGGAGTCTGCAAATTTAGCCAGAAGTTCCAACAGGAAGTTGGTGCCAGACACAATCGGTCTTCCTGGTGGAGTCACTAGTGTCTTGTGTACTTTTGGTAGTATGTAGAACAAGGGGATACTGGGATCTTGTTTAACCAAATAATCAGCTTCCTTTTGAGTGATCTAGCATCTCTCTATTGCTTTTTCAACATTATTCAATATCAAGGTTTTTAGTAGGATCATGTTGTACAGGTTTATAAAACGTGGTGTCCGATAACTGTCTTTCGCACTCATTCATGTAATCAGAGCGGTCTAGCAGGACAATCGCATCGCCCTTATCCGCTCTACGGATCACTAATGATTTCTTGTTTTTAAGCGTATCAAAGGCTTTCTTCTGTGCCGTTGAGCAATTCTGAAATGCTTTCTTCGGATGGGTCTGTTCGAAAAGTTCTAGGTCTGACAGCACTCTCCTTTCAAACACTACTTGTTCAGGACTGTGACTACTGACCGGAAGGTTGAAGCTTGATCGATTGTGCAGGCCACTCTTGGACTGTTCCATGTCAAAAGGATTATCTATGAAGAATTGCTTGAGATGGATCTTCCTGAAAAGCCCCTCAATTTCCATCCTAGAGTTAAAACAGTCGTAAGGGACAGTTGGGACAAATCCAAATCCTTTTTCTAACACAGACATTTCGATCTATGATGGTTTGTAAGAGGACAGATTGATCAGTAGGCTCTGCTGCTCCTTGTTACTCGGGGTTCGTAATCCCAAGTCTGCTGGTCCTGATCTGAAAAACCTGTCGACGGGCCTCTACCCTGTTGGAACGGACAAGAGTTTTGTGATCTGCGTCTATTTTAATTGCCACGGCCACGACCAAAACCTCGTCTTTGTGGTCTAGTATTAAATTCATTAGCCAGGATGTCTTCATCTGAGCTATGGGAACTATATGACGTATTAGTGAATCTTACATTCTTTTTCTGTTGTCTGTAAGCCCCATCATACTGTTGATCAGGTACATACCGTCCTTTGTATACCGAAAGGCTTGCTCATGAGAAAACTCAATGATATCATTTTTCAGACGTCTGATCATATCACGGACAGTCGATTCTTTGAACTCATTAATTTCTTTAGTTATTTCATCAATCTCTTATAATAGACCTCTAATGGGACGAGTTTCTTAATTGCATCTTCCAACTTAGTAAGTTCTTCTACTTGTTTGACAGACATTTCCTTGGCTGTATGAATTATAAGTATGAGCCAATCCCTCCTGCATTTGTTTGCAATATAGCTCCACCTGATTACGAATTCCTTATTATTAAGAAATAATCTGGGTTCGTTACGAACCACAAGACCTTATCCATTCCATAGATACTCTAGCATAATAGTGCCATGGAACTCGGTACGGATCAACCTTTTCTTAAGTTGGAATAGCTCGTCCCAATTGCTAATATTAGTTAACGGGGAACCATCTCTGTCATCATAGAACAAAGATGACCTGGCCAATAAGTCTGCTACATATTTCTCGTCATAGCTGAGAGTTTTATCTGCTGCCATGTTTAATGAAGGATACTGCACACCGCTTACGTATACAATTAGACCTGTACCCTAACAGTAAATGACCAAACAATCTCTAGTCCACAACACAAAGTCGAGGGCAGTGGAGCACCTATTAGAATGGATGTATAATCCCACGGTCTAACACTGTTAGGACTAACTCTCTGGCAAAGCCTGGCAAAATGCAGATATATTTCCGCACTGTGGAAAAGTCTCAAAAATCGTAGGAGCAGTTTCCCTTTCTGGCAAAGCCTCAATAAATGTAGGTGTAGTTCCATTCTGTTCAAAGCATCAAACACTGCAAGAAAGGTGTTTCTCTTTGGTGAATCCTCTGCAAAATATTCCAGGGTACCATTACCCTTTAAATGCTTGAGGTTCAGGAATCAATTTGAATTTCTATTACTAAGCCACCACCCGAATAGTGAACACCATCAGTCATGAGACTTTGGTCCTCCTTAAACTCATTCCAAACCAGAGTTACTACTTCTTTGAGTATCAGAATCATCACAACCACTTCTCCTCACAGCCTCACCAGTCGTGCTTATCCAGTTATCCTCATCAAACTTGTACTAGACAACACATTATCATCCTCTGAAACAGTGCTGTTACCAGCGTTTTGTCCTAGAGGTTGGATCAAGTATCATGCCATCGTTGCCTGGGACATGATGTTTGTTCATATTAAGAAATGTCAAATATCTTGACCTAGATCTCACATCTCTTACGTTCTGAGACAAAGCTCCTTCAGCTTAAAAGATCTTTCACTTTATAGACTATTAAAGGGTCGGCTCTGGCTTTTAATGACCAATCAGACAAGTGTGGCCACACAGACCAAAACTATAAAGAATCATCATCCTTTCCCAGATGGCATGTGTCAAAGATAAACACTCATATCGTTTTGCTAGTGGTAGACACACTTTAGTGTCATATGATAGACTTAAATGTATTGATGAATTGACAATTCCTGAGTGGGGAAAGAGCCAGCCAGCATCAACAGCACTTCAAACTGAGCCACGCATAGCATGGCAGCGCACAGCCTACCACAGACAAGTGGAAGCCCTGAAGAATTGCAGAGCATGCCCATTCTGAGAAGCAGACAAGTGGAAGCCCTGAAGAATTGCAGAGCATGCCCATTCTGAGAAGCATTTCACGCTAAGGGCGGGGAGGAAAGATTAGATTCATGTATCTTCAACAACCCTATTTAACTAATTTTGAGCGGAAGACAGAAACCAACTACCCCATCCTGTGGGATCCCTGGTTTTACTTTGAGTCAGCTGGATTCGAAGAAGTGTTCTATTTGAAAAGCACAACATGGGTGGTGTTGGACTGACGAACACTTTCAGATGTAGCAAAAATACGTCACAATTCTGCACATCAAGATTTGTCTTTAGTTAATCGTGTGAGAACCTGTGGCACACCTGAAAATGTCCTAACACAATTCAGGCACTGTAGGACTGGCTAAAATGGAAGTTGATGATTTGCTCTGTAAAATCAACCATGTCATCTAGAGCATTGTAATGGCTGCAACAACCTTGTGATCAGTTTCAGCTGCTGCCAAAAAGCCCAGCTTCAACCGTAAAACATAATGCTTCCACCTCCGGCACCTTCCCTATGATCTCCACTGACCAGTGAGGTTTGCCTTCAGAACCTTCCATTCACAATTCATCCTATTAGTGAATTGCATCCACCTTCTGCTGTTCTTCTGATTGCTGACTTATGATAGAAGCCAGGAAGGTGACCCAGTTTGAAATTATGGCTGTATAATCAGTGCCATAGTCCATATGTCCATGGGAAGTAGACTGCTGTTTTCATACTGTTCAAGTGACACTTCGGCCGCAGCAATAACCTGCTTATTCAACATGGTGCAGCGACTAATAAAAAGTAATGGTGTCTGGAAATTTCCTAGCAAGGACCTGCTGCATGAGTCATCTAAACCATGGTTGCTCAGCAAACGAGTATGGCAATAACTCTACAGCCAATATTACTGCCAGATTAGCAATTGGCAGAAATGCCACTTCGTGTATTTGCCATGATTGTGTGCCTTGCTCAAATGACTCTGGGGCAGTGTCCTGGTACTTTAGGAAGGATCTGGTGAAACCACAGTGCCATGGATTGCGACATTAGGGTAGTGATAGGGTTCCTGTCCCAAAACATGGATGATACTACCTCATATATGCCCACACCAATGAGGTACACACAGTGGACCCAGCTATCTTTCCACACACTGGGCCTCATTACGAGGTGGGCGGTAAGGGATTACCGGCACCGGTAAGGGCACCGGTGCCGGTAATCCCTTACCGCCCTACTATGAGTTCCCTTTGCGGGTCCTTCCTTAACGCCTGGTTTTACCAGGCATTAAGGACGGGACCCGCAAAGGGATACCGGGGTCAATAACGGTACCGCAATTTGTGGTACCATTATTGCCGCCTTCCCCCTTCCCATTGAGCCCTATGGGGGCTCAAATGGGAATGGGGAAAGGCTCTGGTGAATGGGGAATTACCGGTCCCGCCGACCTCGGAATGGACCGGTAATTGCTCCATCAACCAGACCGGAGTCGGAACGATTTTGGAGGCAGCCATGGCGCTAATAGCACCATGGCTACCTCCAAACTCGTAATGAGGCCCACTGTCTTGTTCCATACAGCGTGTTTGTTAACAGTTGCCTGTTGCATGTCCATTGCAAAGTAATTCCACACATTGGATTTCTGTTATGGGTAGAGGTTGGCCTTTGGTACAGGATGCTCATGTCACCACATTGCAATGTTCATAAGTCGATGTGGTGGTGATATTACTGCCACATGCTAATAACTTGCGTTAAACACTATGGTTTTGAGACTCTTTTTAAACAAGACTGTCCACAGGATGTTGCCAAGTCCTTGACACTTGTTGCATGGATACTATTCCGGTGTCATCATCTTCCTTTGTTGCTAAATTTAGTCTATGATCTCAGTCTGCGCCGTAGCCATCAGCATTGGTGATCGTTTTGCCAATGAGCTGTTGCAGCATTGGGTTTTGGTCATCATCGCGTTTTGATTTGCTGTAGTTTAGAGACAGGGACAATTCAGTAAGGGACTCCTCTAGATACTGTGCTCTTTCATCTCCCCATGTATGACATGACGATAATGCCATTTACTCCGCCTCATATGATTTCACTTCAGAAATGTGCAATGCGCTAAAAGAAAAGAGAACAAAGCAGAATAAATTACATGTAGGTACAGACTGCATCATCAAATGCGCCATATACATTTAACAAAAAATATATAATTATTTAGAAAGTGAGTTTTGAGAGTTTTCCAAAAAAGGGTTAAACAATCGATGTAAGAGTATTAGAGAGAGGGTTGCGAAGACGAAGGCACAGGACAGAGAAAGGTCTGTCTGCGTTTAATCTCTGTTTTGAGGGGTTTAGTTGTGATTTATTGGACATCATCAATCGTCTAACTTCCAGCGTGCAGTTGGAAAGGTTCTAAAAAATATCTGTGCAATTATTGACATGTAGATACATCTTCATGGTGTCTGCATACGAGTGGTATTCGAGATCAAATTCGGGCAAGATGGACATAAACAGCTGAATGTCGATATTGAAAAGCAGCAGAGCAACACGAGGCCTGACACCCCACATAAAATTGCGATCGGATCAGAAAATAGCCCCCAAATTTAACCTATTGAGTACAATCATTCAAGAATGAATGAAACCAGCTCTGTGTCTGCTGGGGAAAACCTGCAACGTCAGACAGCCTAGACATAAACATCTTAAAGCCTACACTTTTAAAGGTTGCTGATAGATCAAATATACTCAATAGAGTGAAGGTTCCATCATCAGTATTTTGCAGGATGGTATCCTAAACAGTTACTAGAGCTGTTTCTGTTCAGTGGGATGGACAAAACCCTGACTCAGAAGAGTCTAGGAGTGGGTGCCTTTCAAAATATTCTTGAAGTTGAGAGGTAATCACCGCTTCCAAATGTTTTGCTGGTCAGTGATTTCTCCTTTACTGCGCTTCATATATGCCCCAACTGTAGTGAGCTCACATCCCCCTAAACCTCCTCCTATTTTTCCAGTTCCAGCTTTGACACCTCTGCTTGGACTATAACATTTGGTACCGCACCAGAATCACCTGTGACAAAATGTCCTCTGGCAGGTGTGAGGAGTCAGAAATGAGAGGCAGACACAAAGATATGTTATTCTCTAAGTCAGACATTTAATTAAACAGAAATGGGTTAGAAAAACACTTCACTAGCCTTATTCTAAAGAGGATTCTCCCTACCTAAAATCTAAACTAAGGCTCTGCCTGTGTCAAGTAGTCAGTAATTTCAAAGGCAGTCATTGTGCCCAGAACATTCTAAGCTCACCCTCACACTAGAAACAAAACAACAAACACTGGTGGTAAGCGTCTTTGACTTAATAGTGAAAAGTGTTCACAGCCAAACATATAGGTACAGTTCCAACAAAAAGGTGTTTCATGGAGAAACCATTCGATCCAGAGGGTGGTTCCCCTCCCCTGGATGTTCAGGTAGGATGTCAAAAAGAGTCTCTTTTTCCAACAATTAATTTGTGTGATGTTTCCAATGAGAGACCCTTGGATCCAGAGGGTGGTTCCCTTCCTCTAGATTTTTAGATAGGATGGCAACAGGTATCTCTTTATCCAACAATTCCTTTGCATCAAAAGGTATCTCTTTAGCCAACAGTTTCACTGTTTCTTTGACACTGGATTCACAAAGTTCTTGTCCCAACAACAATTCGCAAAGCAGTTTTTCTTTAACTTTGAACAATAAATTAACAACTGTCTTTCTTTCTCTATTACTGCCTGCCAGGAATCAGACTATGGGGTGTTCAGATCCACTGTTATACTCCCCTGCTAGGTATCCCTCCCCAATGTCAAGCTGTTTACACAACTACAGGTACCCGGTATACTCCCCTGTCAGGACCTCTGGAAAAGTTCACGAGGCAAGGGGTTTCCGTTTTCTCCCCTTTTCCTCTCACAGGCATTGCTTCCCAACTGCCTGGTGTTCTTCTGTCTGGGCTTCTGCAAAAGTTCACAAGGTAAGGGGTTTCCTTTCTCCTCGTTTACCTCTTATGGACTTTGCTTCCCAAACTGCCTGGTAGTCTTCTGCTAGGCTTCCTGTTTGTCTCACTGTTCTTTTCACTATACAAGATAGAAAATGTTCTACAGTGTTCAAAAGATTTCCCAGGATAACACTTGTTTCAACTTTGCCCCACATTGACATCCATGCATTCGGGCTTGCCTGGGGTTTGATGTGGCCCTTTGTTTCGTTGACTTTTAAACATTCTTCTTATTAGCATTTGAACTTGTGCTTTTCCTTGATTGCAATTAACTGAGCTTGGTGTCTATCTGTCACTTTTAACTTCATACAGTTCAAACATTTGCTGGTGTACGTGTGGTAATGCCCTGCGATCCCCTGCTGCTCTAGGCAGACTCACCGGGTTTTCTTTGCATCTCCAACTTTGCTTGTGCTTCCATACTGTTGTCTCTTCCCCTTTGGGATCGTACAGATGCTCTATCAGTGTCCAATGTGGCTCTGCATTCAACCGCTGGCTTCCCTGGACCGGAGAAGGATGTTTTGGTGCGTTCATGTTCCCCGGAATTTCTCCACGGTCTCCAGCCTCGCCACAGCTTTCCTTCCTCCATGCTCTGCTTTCCGTCTCACCACACCTGTTCCGGATGCCTCGCGGTCCGGAGCCCCAGTACGGGATTCCTTGTTCTCTCCTGGACAACAGCAGCTCTGTTCTGTACTGCTTCTGACATTTTAAAATGTCACGCTTACTTTGGGTCCAACACAACAACTAGTCTGGACATTAGACTTCAGGCTTCTCTTGATTGGCATACACTCCTTCCCCATCAAAATCGTCTCAGTACTTCAGGATTTATGGGAGTTGAAGTCCATAGATGCTAATGGATTTCTTAGATATGGTTGTTCAAATGCTTTACATAAAGTTACCTGAGAATCAAAGGATGCTACATATCAGATGTGAATGTTTAAGTCATAACTGGGGTTTTGACCAGTGTGATTTCTAGAAAAGATTTTCAGACTTTTACTATAGGGTGGAACTGTTAGATGACAACAAGCTCTTAGTGACTTGGATATTCTAGTCTTCCTCCAGGCAAGATGGGAATATCTTTCCATATTCAATGGAATAATCACCTCCGCTTTAGTAACTATCGTCCTCTATATAATCCTCCCTTATACAGCCGCAAATCAGGCAGTAACTGCCATCCTCTGGCCTTAGCGAAAGAGGCCACAGCGGGGAAATCAGTGATGACTCCACTGGATTCATCACACAGGTAAAGATCTGCAAGTTGACCTGAGTAACTGATGTGTCCAAACAATAGCACACACAATTCTGGCATCTCCCATGATTATAGCAGCAAAACTTGCTGGTGAAAAATGGCAAAAAGCTGAACCTCTCAGCATGTCCCTAAACTAGCTCATGTGGAGCTCCAGACATAGATTGTGTGTAATATAGAATAGTCAATGGGTGTGATTTCTCTACTCCTGAAATACAAATCAAGAGTCAGTGTGTGTGATGAATTTGCCGCTTCTGTACGTAAACCAATGACCACCTGTCACAAAAAAAATCATGGATCAATGTGCATTTTTTGTTTCACCTCTCCTGTACCCAAAAAATTCATGCATCAATGTGTGTTATGATTTCACATCTGCTTTGCCCAAAACAATCACATGTACATGTGGTTGATTTGGTTTCTCATTTAATGTGCAAAGAAAAGGCATCAATTTGTTTGACTTCTCCTTTCCTTCGCCAAAGAAATTGAACATAATTGTGTAATTTGGTTCCTCCTCTCCTGGTTCCCAAAAAATCAAGTTCCATGCATGTGATTTGGTCTTTCCTGCAGAACAAAAATATTGTGTAAATGTGTGTTAAGTGGTTTTGTCTGTATTGCAGATAGAAAATAAATCACAGATCAATATGTGTGATGTCTCTGTAGAGGAGCAGACGTACATATCTGCAGGAGATCCTAGCCCCCTACCTTCCCTGTATTGGAGCCATGAGACCATGCCCTGTCTAACCTCAGCTACTGTACCAACGCCTCAGCGAGCTTATGGAAGAAGGTATCCATTAAGACGACCATACCGAATGTACCCTCGAGTTGATGACAGATTGCAGGAGAAATTCCTTGAGGGAAAATGAGAAAGAGCTAGGAAAACAAACTGATGACATCATAACAAAGTGTACACAACGTCCTTAAATGCTGAATGAAGACGATGATATGGATCCTAGAGGACAAATGACGAAGTAAAGAATCATGTGAACCATAAAGAGTACAAGAAGATTACACGTTAACAAAGTGCTGCTGAAATCCGAAGTTTAATGAATGTACAGATGCTGAAACGCAAGATAGGTCAAGTCATCGTATAGGCTAGCTACAAGTAGTGAATAGAAAGCAGGTGAAGCCATCATTGTATGGAAACTGGACATTGGTATCATGAAATAATAAGCCAAAGAATCATTAAGAAAGAATGAAAGGCTGTGTTGCAGTAGAATAGCAGGCTGCTGGTGCTGCATAGAGAGGCTGTCTGGCCTTTAGTCAAAAACTGAGAAGTCGAGGTCAGCTTTCTACTCTGAAGAATGTGTGTGCGGAGGATGAATCGTCTCAGGTTAAGGTGCAAAAAAGAACACAAAGGGTTATTGTATTTTGAGTGGAAATTGCTGAGAGACTGAGCGTACATCCGTTGATGTTCATTGTAACCTGTCTGTTTTAGATAATTGCTAATAAATCAGCAACTTGCCATCTTCTTGAGATTTTCCAGTTATTTGGACTCAGAATTATTCTAGTGTAATCCCATCCAGCCATGAATGCACGTTCCAAGGGCCATAAGCCCATGTGGTAGCGGTGCAAATGGTTTCAGATCTAAACTAGTTTGACTTTAGAGTTTTGGATAATAGCTGGAAGATTGTGGAGTTTCCTGTGGAGAGCGGCCGATAGAAATAAACTTGCAAGAAGAATCAAGATGGTGGGCAGGTCCGTCTTTGAAGAAATCCCTGTTAGGTTTCCATGGGAGCTCTGCGGAGGGAAGGCAAAGTGGTTGGATTGGAGGAGGAGTCGATACCGAAGGCCTCAAGTTGATTAAATGGATGTAAGTAGACTAAGGGAAATGGCAATATAAAGGGGTGGGATTGTGATATTTTTAAGTAACAGTACATTTTGTGTGGATAAAAGAACGCCTAGGTAATTCTAATTGAAGGAGGTAGAAGAAGACGTCTCAAATCCCGCTCAGAATATTACAAAGAGAGAATACACACGGTCAGGACCATGTAAGGTGACGTCTTAAACTCAGTACGGGGTAATATAATTGGCGGCGAGGAAAGAATACCTATTACTATAAACATTTTAGGAAAAAGGGAAAGTGATCACAAGAGGTATTAATGTGTGTTGTGTTATCATTTTAAGTATTATTTTATGCATGAAGTTTTTTAAAAGTGATGAAATTATAAAACATTGACGTTGTCTTATGTTAAAGTGCAGTACATGATTGGCGTCAATCAAAAGACAGACAGGGCTAGTCATAAGACATATAGGACCGGTTAGAAGACAGAATAGGTTGTTGAGACAAAAGAGGATTGAGTGGCGAATGATGATGCTTGCTCATATATATTGTTTTGAGATTAAAAGTGTGAGCAACAGGATTTGCGATAGGTAGAGATTAATTAATGACCTGGTAAGTACTGACAGTTAATTGTGACTTTTCAATATGGAGGACACTTATCTTATGCACCTTTGTAAAACAGTGCCACGGCATGCGCTCAAGCTCAAACAGTACAGTGCAGAATGGGTAAAGGGCACAGCTGATAAAACATTCATGCCAAGGCAGCAAGGGGGATCATTGTCAAAGGCAGTATTACAACACATGAGTACCTTTGTGCATGCTGCATATACAGGAAAGAAATTAGATAAGAGATGGGCATTTTTAGAACTTTTGAAAATGTAACAAGAGGAGAAAGAGGACCAATTATCAGAGGAGTGGATGCTTAATCAGCATAAAGGGGAGGGCATTTATCCCTCGGCTCCTCTTACTCCACCCGAGATTAAGAGTGTAGATGCAGAGGAGGCAGGATTTTATCATTAAAGGAATTCAAATCAGCGGCAGGTTATAGTAACCCGACATGCAGCAATGACAGTCCAGAAGAGACTAAAAGGAATGAAGATACCTGTAAGTTCACACGGGATAAAGAGGGAAGAGATTGAATATATCAACAGATAAAGACAGAGAAATTAAGATATGGAAAGGTGAAAAGGATAGGGCCGATGAGATAGTGCTTGCACAGAACAAATGGATGGGAGTACAGATATTTCTCAAGTTAGATGGGAAAAGCATTGAGGAGGTTAGGCAAAGGGAAGACAAAGATGAGCAAGAAAAGAAGGACAGGGAACGAGAAAAGCAGTTTTGGGAAGATGAGCAAGGAAGGAAAAGCAGGGACCGACGGGAACAGATATATAGAGAAGAACAAGAGAAAGACAAAAAGCGGGCTTAGGAACAAATCAAGTATGACAGAAAGAAAGAAATAGAAGAAAGGGCTAGAAGGGAAAGAAAGAGAGAGAAAGAAGAGGCACAACGAGTGAAGGAAAAAAGATTACAGGGAAGAAGAGAAGAAGAAGAACGAAGGGAAGAAGTAAGAAGGAAATCAGGAAAGCAAGAAGAAGAGAGGGCAAGAAGAAATGCGAGACAGTGAATGGAAGTGAAAAAAGGAATAGAACAGAATAGAAGGCAGCAAGGTCTTGATGCCAGTCTCGTTCTTAAAGAACGAATAAGACAGAGCAACGAAATACAGGGACGGTTGGACTTGATAAGGGAAGTTCTCCCAATGAAAGAAAACAGTCAAGAAATACCTAAAGTAGCACAAGAAGAGGAAAGATATGATGCAGAAAGTATTGGAGAGAGGATTGATAAGATATATCAAAAAATAAGGCAGAACAGTGAACATGGCACTCAAGGGAGCAGCACACGATCCCTGATACCAATAACAAGAGATGAGGAGGAAAATATGTTTAGTGGTGAACGCAGAGCACTGTCTTCAAGTAGACTACATTTAGATAGAGAAGAGGAGGATGATAGTCACACCAGTTGGGGTCTAGCAATGTCAAATGAAGAAAGAGTCTGGTCGTGAGATAGAAGGGGAGGGTATATGTATCCCCTTGGGAAGTAAACATCTGGATAAGGAGATAAGATGGTCAGCTCTGGAACACCCTAAGGAAAGAACACAAGATCCGGCCTTGTATCCCAAACTTTCCTGAAGACGATCATGTAGTGTGGGGGAGAATTCCCACTCAATGTGCAGCAAGAAGCCGAATAGGGTCGATAACCCCCACATTGGGTAAACGGGTAATAGGATCCAGTTATAGGATGGGGTTCTCACAGTTCCCCTTGCTAGAGAAGGGGGGCAAGGACACAATATATTCTAAGGCCCCAGATGGGTAAAGATAACTTGAAATGCAAGTTACCTAGTTTGACTTCAGGGGCTGGGAAATGGATATACGAATTAGAGAAAATGACAGGAGAAATATGTTGGCCATAGGGGACATAAATGCCTATTGGCAGCTATTTTTGGAGAGAGAGCGGAAGGCATTTGGAGACGAGCAGGATATGCCAGTGTGACAGCACAAAATACAGTGCATGATGGAGCGCCGTTTAATAATTGCAGAGGAGACGTGTAGAGGGCTCTTAGGGTACAGTCTCCTGATATGTCAGACATGGGTACAATTATGACACGTATAATAAAGGAAGATGAAGACCCTATTGCTTATAGTCAGGATATTCAAGAGCGATGGCAGCTTGAGAAACATAAACGGTGGGAAAAACAGTGGCATTATTCTATCATATTTTATGTCAGGGATTGCCAGAACAGGTACATAGACAAATGAAAAAACAAGTAGGAATGGAAACGAAGCCATGGGCTGAGATACAGTCGACTATCATGCATCATTGCTGATTGTTACAAGGGAAGAACATAAAGATTGCGGAAGCCAAGTTAGTTCAGAATAAGTGTCAAAATGTGCTATAGAAGGGGCGGTATTGACGAGTGGAGAAGGAGTAGCGATACAGGAAATAACGGTGCATTGCAGGTGAATAATGTACATCCAGTGGATCAAAGTGGGTATGGATTTTGGCTGTGAGGTAGAGGTGGAGGATTTAGAGGAAGAGGAGGTGGATTTCAGAACATCTAAGGTGGATTTCAGAACACCCAAGGTGGATTTCAAAATGCCCAGGGTGGAAGTCAGAATACTCAGGGAGGATATAATGGTGGGTTTGCCAGAGGGCCATTTCCAGTATGTTGGAATTGTGGGATAACAGGGCATATTGCGCATGTATGTAGAGGCCAAGGAAACATGCAACAGAACGGACAAAATTCAAGAGGGGCGATAGGTCACCCACCACCATACAGCACACAAACACGAGAGTGCTATGCCCAAGATCCCACATCCTATCAGACACAGGTGCCACAAGCGCAGCAGGCACAACAGCAGGGGTCAGTGCAAATGTGCCACCGCAAGGGCAATTGCAACAATAACCTGTGCAAACACAACCGAATGCGAACGCAGGGCTAATACTGACTCCTAGAATAGGGGGTGTCACTGTGATGGGAGGGACATCTTTCACGGGGACAGAGATGAATTTGCACCCTCAATAATTCAGTTCACAGGGTGACTTGATGTGTTCCGTACTATCAGTAACACCAGACCCCCAAGAGGAACCAAGGGTTGATGTGATGATAGGAGGCAAATCTTTTTTTTCTTTTCTTGTTGACACTGGGACGACTCGCTCTTGTATACGGAAGGGAAAATACCCAATGTCAGGTATTGCCATGAATGCTCAAGGGTTCTCTGGAGCTAGGAATTTAGTTCCTCCTACTGATAAATGATCTGTTTCTATAGGGGAATGTGACATATATCTCCCCTTGTTATATTTGTGACAAATGCCAGTTAACATTCTGGGTAGGGATCTGATGACGAAAATTAATATGACAATTTCATTCACTGATCAAGAAATAGTGTGCTCCACTCCAGAAATACACTATTTAAATGGGAGAGAGTTTATATTGGCATTTACAGGACAAGTGGTCCTACAAGGAGTTCCAGTAGATCTGGAAGTCTTCATGTATGGGGTAAGCATTTTATTAACATGGCTACCTGGATTAGTAGGGAACATTGTGAGGATACCTGATGAATTTATATTTAGGCCACAAGTACCTATGGATGAGGAAGAAGGGCAGACTATTCCTATAGAATTGGAAGCAGCTATGGTACGAGGGGAAATAGCAATGCTTGAAGGGGTAGATGATGAAGGCAGAGCATGAGAACAGTAATAGCTCTTGAAGAGGGATACAGATTGACTGATTTAACAGATGAAGATATGTTCAAAGATGCACGTATTGATGACGAGGTAGTGTTTATTATAAGTATTACATATTGGATTAAGATTGAGAAAAGAGAAGTCCCACAGCAAATGGCACTGATGCAGTAAAGACCGCTGGGGGGCTTGCTTTCGTATAAGGAAGGGAAAATACCCAATGTCAGGTATTGCCATGAATGCTCAAAGGTTCTCTGGAGCTATGAATTTAGTTCCTTTACTGATAAATTCCCTGTTTCTATAGGTTAATGTGACATGTCTGTCCCCTTGTTATATTTGTGACAAACGCCAGTAAACATTCTGGGTAGGGATTTGATGATGAAACTTAATATGACAATGTCATTCACTGATCAAGGAATAGTGGGCACCACTCCAGAAATACACCATTTAAATGTGATTGAGTTTATATTGGCATTTACAGGACAAGTGGTCCTACAAGGAGTTCCAGTAGATCTGGAGGTGTTCATGTATGGGGTGAGTATTTAATTAACATGGCTACCTGGAATAGTAGGGAAAATTGTGAGGTTACCTGATACATTTTTACTTAGACCACAGGTACCTATGATTGAGGAAGAGGGGCAGACTATTCCTATAGAATTGGAAGCAACTAGAGTATGAGGAGAAATAGCTAATGCTGAAAAGGGTAGATGACGAAGGCAGAGCATGGAGAACAGTAATAGTTCTTGAAGAGGGATACAGATTGACTGACATAACAAATGTAGATATGTTCAGAGATGAACGTATTGATGACGAGGTAGTGTTTTTTATAAGAATTACATATTGGATTAAGATTGAGAAAAGGGAAGTCCCACAGTGAATGTCACTGATGCAGCAAAAACCAGCATTCTTTCAGGAAGACCTATAAAAGGTGTCAAGTGTCCTTTGGACTATGGGCCCATATGAAGTTGACCTATTGAAGGGAATAAGAGTGGTTAAAATAAAACTAAAGCCAGTATCAATTTACCCCGAGAAAAACAGTACCCCATGTCTCGAGAGGCTGATGAAGGCATATTTAAGATTATTTCAGTGTTGATGATTAAGGGAATTCTAGTGCCTTTAGAGTCCCTGTGCAATACTGCGGTGTATCTGATTAAAAAATCAATAGGGGGGTCATGGAGATTTATCCAGGACCTACACCCTCTTAAACAGATTGGAGGAAAAGGAGAGTTTCCATTAGTTCCAAATCCTGCGACAATATTATGTAGCATCCCAGTTGAAGCTAAGTACTTCACAGTGATCAATTTGAAAAATATATTTTTCTCGATCCTGTTGCACAAAGACTCACAAGACTCTACTTCCTTTACGTTCAGACAAAAGAGACTAAAACATACTCGACTGCCTTAAGGGTACTGTGAGTCGCCGTCGATCTTTAACAGGGTCCTACAGATGGATTTAGGCAACATTGAACTCAAGAGTGCAGTAGTTCAGTATGTAGATGACATTTTAATCTGCAGTGAAACAGAGGATGAATGTAGTCAGGACTCTGTTCAGTTAATAACTATATTGGCAGACAAGGGATACAAGGTAGACAAGGAGAAATTACAGTATTGCCAGGAAGAGGTGTTGTACATAGGTCAATCAATTTCACATGAAGGAAAGAAGGTGACACCTGAAAGAGCTGAGGCTATCATGAAAACACCAAAGCCAAGTACAGTAAGGCAAATGCAGCAATATCTGGGTGTATGCAATTATCACAGGGCCTGGGTGTTCGACTGCAGTACATATACAAAACCATTTTTGCAAGCACTTAAGAAAGCACAAGTTGGTAAGGAACTGATAGAATGGACTGAAGAAATGGAGGAAGGATTTGAGGAATTAAGAAGATCATTCTGTACAGCTCCAGTTTTGGGAATTCCCAATTATAGTGAAGAATTGTATTTGTTTTTGCATACCAATGGATTGGTAATGATAGCAGTACTCACACAAAGAACAACCCTACGGTATAAAGCTTTGGCGTATTACAGTGGGATTTTTAGAACCAATTTATGAGAGGGTATTTTACATGCAAACAATCTTTAGTTGCTGCCGCATTTGCAATTGACAGGTCCACAAGTATTACCATGGGCTGTGCCATGACGCTATACGCGGAGCACACCTTATTTGCCATTTTAGAGAAATCCAAAGGTACATTGATGCTGCAAAGAGCATCTGCGTATGAGGTGATGATTTCGAATCTAGCGATTAAAATTGTGAGGTGTAAAACAGAGAACCCAGCCACGTTTGTAGCTGAACCTGTGAAGGTGATCATGTGCATGATTGTTCTAATTATGTCAAATGTTATGATGATATACCCTGTGTGAAAGAAAATGCTTCAGCGAGAGGGGAGATTATCTTTAATGATGGGTCTTCAAAAAATCAACCAAATTAGTGGGGAGAGGCATTCAGAATCCGCAGTTGTAAGACACAGATTAAATGGTGAATCTGAAGTAGTGGCGAGTGCAAGACTACCATCCCATTTTTCAGGACAGGCAGCAGAATTAGTAGCGTTTATTGTTGCGCTCAAGAAACACAAGGAAGTGATGGTGTACAGTGACTCCGCCTATGTGACGTCAACTGTACATGCAGGGCTGTCACGCTGGAAAAGGAGGGGTTATCTCCATGCAGACGACACTCCAGTGCAAAATGCATCTTCATTGGACAGGCTTATTATGGCACTACAACTTACAGTAGCCATAGCGGTTGTAAAATGTGCAGCGCATACTAAACAAACAGACTTTATTTCTTGCGGAAACAAAGCCGCAGACTTAGACGCCAAAAGGGTTGCATATTCCTCAGAAATTTTAAAGAATGTTAAAGAAGTATTGAATAGAAGCATGCTGTTATGATGGGATTTAATAGAGATACAGGGTAGAGCCCCACAAGAAGAGCGGGAGCTATGGAGACATAGGGGGTGTTCATTATCCCCCAAGGAAGCACTATGGAGACAGAAAAGTACTGGAAAGTCAGTGATGCAGCTGCATTACCCCTCACATATAACCAGAGAAAATCTTGCTGCCACCATGTAGAAGACATTGCGCAGTTCATTGTGAATTGCATTGTGTGTCAGAGGTTTACAGCTGGGCACACACTAAGAACAATCAGAGGAGTAATACTCCATCCAAATGGCCCATTTCAGCATTTACATATCGACTATGTCGAAATGCTGCAGACATGTAATGGATTTAGGTATCTATTAGTGGTGGTGTGTCCCTTTTCTCAATGGATCGAAGCTGGTCCTTGTACATATCCTGATGCCACTTGCTCAATAAAGTTTCAAGTGTGCAAAGTATTTCTAAAATGGTGTGTGTGCGAAGTATTGAGGTCAGATAATGGGCCACACTTTGTAAATGAGCTGTTTGAACAATTAGGGCTTTTATTGAGTATATAACATACGCTTTCTTCTGCTTATCACCTGCAAGCAGGATATGTGCAAGACTCAACGGCCTTCTTAAGGAAAGCATAGCCAAGATCAGATTCACTTTGAAAAAGGGTGGCTATATTGCCTACGCCTGGCCTTGTACGCCCTTCGAAATCAGCCAGGATCAGACAATCATCTTACGCCCCATGAGTTGGTAAGAGGGTGTCGCATGGGGACGCCTCTTACACCCCCATCTAGAGTTAGAGGTGATGCCCAGAGTGTAGTGCAGACTCTAGGTAATGAGATGCACGATTATTTGACATGTATGACTGCCAGTGTTTCTTTCATTTCAAATCAAGTCAAGCATCAGAGGGAGGGGTCCGAGTGAATTACCGCCGAAGTTGTATGTTGGAGACCAAGTGCTTATTAAAAATGTTACCCGTAGGTGGCACAAGTCAAGGTTTAATGGACTTTTTCAGGTGGAAGAAGTTTCACCTACTGCAGTTAGGGTGTCTGAAAGAAGTGCTTGGTTGCATTTGGGCGATGTAAAGATCTACAAAAGTGAGACCCTCCCTCTAGTACCCGCTAACCAGGAAGCAAGACAGGAAGAAAAATTGCTGCATGTGCAGACTCGATCGATGACCAGGAAAAAGGACGATAAAATAGTGTGCGATTGAAAAAAATAATCCTTTTGGACTGGAATTCATTGGACACTCCTTAAAAATTTAGCAGGAAGGGCATGGACTTGCAGAGAATTCCAGAGCTTAAACTTCATTTTAGAGATTCTTTGAAAAAAGCTAAATCATATTGACAATATGTTGAAGGGCCAATTTATCATTAGAAATTGCAAGAGAATTCAATACCCAGATTATTTTTCAGGAGCAGATCTATTTGAAGGAAAAACACATGACACCCGTCAACAGTGACACACATAGCTTTGTAGTTGCCATTTGTGTGTTTATACTCCAATCATACCCTACCCTTGTTAGGAGAGATGTTAATGTTGTCATGTTTCTTCATGACCCAAAGAATGGTCCAGTTATTAAAAGGCTTCTAATTGCAATAATTGAGCAGATTTTGCAACTACGAATATGAGTTGAACATTTGTATTGAAAAATGATTCAGGACGAAGAAAATGCTGTTCATGGAGACTAGCAATTCAAAGAGAAATGGTGTGGCACAAAAAATGTTTTTCTAGACTCTTATGCCTGATATACATATGCATGTGCTTTCTCCTTTTCTTTCTGTACCTTATATTTCGAAGTATCGATCATTCTGATGGTTCAATTGAAAACACGACACATGATTTTTCATAGTATGAGTACAAATGATGATACTTTTTTTGACCTATTTGGGCATGTCAGATGACATAAGAGGGGTGCAGAAGAAGATAACCAGGGGATAGATACCTATCTTGATAATTCAGCTCAGCTGGGGAATAATATGTGGTACCAACATAGGAAAAAGGTGGGGGAGAGGGCATCTATGAGAGCTGCTATGTCTGCTCTCTCCTCCCGAATGCCACGAGTACACTAAGCACATTCATTTCAAAAGAGATGCCGGCACATTATGCAAAGTACCTCAGTCATCTAGCAGCATGTACTACCAGAGGGCAATTCCAAGGGAGATGGGAAACCCTGCGATGGCGATCAAGACAATTGGTCCCATACCAGGATGATTATATCAAGACAACACAAATGGAAAAAGAGCCTGGATGGACAGATAAGTGATAATTGAAGAAATGAAGAGGATGAATTGCTCTGACAAAACTGAAAAAACTGGAATACCTGGATTCTGGGGGCACTCACAACTGTTAATCTATTCGCGAGTGATTACAACCAAGGGATGGGAAGATGGGATAATGTCCTGTACAACTCATCTATTAAGGAAGGAACCAGTGTATGATGTGCAGAAGGCGAACGACAAGTGCCTATAGTCATGGGCCAAGGACTCTAAACTGTTGACATGGTGGATGATGAAGCAGAACCCTGCTTGCGAAGTACAGGTAAAGTTCGAGTTGGCGAGAATAAGGGTTCCAAGAACATAATTGATGTCTCAGGAATGAGGAAAAGGACTGCTGTCCTCATGGATTGATATTGGGCCTGTGGATCCAGAGCATATATGAAGTTGCCCAGGAACTGGGGAGGAATCTGTTTCATTGTACTCATCCATGTTCCAGCCTCGGTGATTCCTCAGAGCGACATGAAGATCGAGGGATGTCCACAAGTGCACTTGAGGAAAAGAAGGTCACTTGCACTCCGGCGGATGAAAAGAGAGAATTATTTCTCAGCGAAATCCAAAAGGCTTATGAAGACATTCTTGATGAGCACAAGTTGTTCAGCAAGACTTCTATGATAATGACATCTATATTCACGCCTGGACTCCAAACAGTAGTAAATGCCAAATTGCTGCACATTACGAGATGGGAGCTGCTACAGACAATCAATGCCACCATAAAAGGATTTTAGGCCATAAAAGCAGAACTGAGGGCCTTAAGGTTAATGACCCTCCAGAACAGGTATGTCCTTGACATGATTACAGCAATGCAAGGAGGTGTTGGCACCAAGGTCAGGCCTTCTTGCTGTACATTCACACCATCTCGTAATGGTGAGAACGGGACTCTGACGGATGTTATAACCATGTTTACAGAATTACACATAAAAATGGAGGAGGAGGAGACAGAGGCTATTGGAGATGGCGATTGGTTCTCAAACCTGTTTTCATGGATTCCTGACTGGATGGTGAGTATATTCAAGTTCCTTGGAGCAATATTTGTGATCATAATGTTCTGATTCTGTGTTAGAAGGATAAAATTGGACAATGCCAGAAAACAGCAAAGAAAGCAGTGGGAATGTGGATCATGACTGATGTGAAGGGTGAAACAGAAGACAACGCTCAGACTGAAGGTATCATCAGAGACCGCATTAAAGCAAGTATTGTGGCACCTGAGGGAACAAAGTTCCTGTATCCAAGAGATCCTAAGAATTACATGGGACGTTGAGTCTTCTGTACCCCAAGTGGAGAATGTAATTACCTGACCTGGAGTGTGGATGAACATATGAAAAATGTGTGCACCCTGAGGGGGGGTGACAAAGATGTGGATACCAAAGAAATCTTTCTTCAAGAAAAAATTCAAGAAGCAGGAAGTCTCAAGGAGGTGGTTGAGGACTCGACCAGATGGGGGAATGTAGAGGAGCAGACATATATATCTTCAGGAGATCCTACCCCCTACCTCCCCTGTATTGGATCCATGAGATCATGCCCTGTCTAACATCAGCTACTGTACCAATGCCGTAGAGAGCGTATGGAAGACGGTATCCATTATGACCAAACTGAATGTGCCCTCGAGTTGATAACAGCCCGCAGGAGGAATTCCTTGAAGGAATATGAGAAAGAGCTATGAAAATGAACTGTTGATATCATAAGAAAGGGTGCACGATGTGTTGAGATGCTGAATGAACACAATGTATGGATCCTAGAGGACAAATGATGAAGTACAGAATCGAGTGAACCTCAAAGTGTAAAAGAAGATTACACGTTAACAAAGTGCTCCAGAAATCAGAAGTTTAATGAATGTACAGATGCTGAAATGCAAGATAGATCAAGTCATCATATAGGCTAGCTACAAGTAGTGCAGGTGAAGCCACCATTGAATAGAAACTGGACATGGTATCATGAAGTAATAAGCCAAAGAATCATTAAGAAAGAATGAAAGACTGTGTCGCAGTAGAATAGCAGGTTACTGGAGCTGCGTGGAGAGGCTGTCTGGCCTGAAGTCAAGAACTGAGAAGTCGAGGTCAGCCATTTAATCTGAAGAAGAACGTGTGTGCGAAGGATGAATCCTCTCACATTAAGGTGCAAGAAAGAGCACAAAGGATGCAAAGTCTTAAGTCATTTAAAGCACGTAAAAGCTTGCAGAATTAACAGAATCATGGTCTCTTGTCACGTGAGCCAAGTATGGAAATAGGGCCTGAACTTGGCGTTCCAGACACAATAGCGAGTGCCCTCACTCCTGTGCATTTCCAGGACAAGAATACTCTGCAAGGACAACTACAAAGAGAATCTCATGGCAGAAGACATGGGTGATGAGAGATGCTGTGCTAATTGGGTGGTAGGGCAGCCTTGTGTCCTATCTACTTGCACCTGGGTCTTGGCTTATGTGCTCCTAATTGAACCAAATGTTCCAGACATGGCACAAGTGTGACAACCAATTGTATTAGTCTGTATAACGAAGGACCTTATAGCTTAAGAAACCAATGAAATACTTTGTAACTGATTTGTCTTAAAATGACGCATATGAAGAGGTAGGCATAAGTTGTCCACCTGGTATCAAACAGCTAATAATAAACCTAGATCCTATATGATTGTATATCTAGATGTGTAACTTAACCAATCCCAACCCTTGATAGGTTTTTCACTATTGCCACGTAGTATGACATCACTCTGATGCATAAAGAAGTATATAATTGTGTTTTTTGCGGAAATCACTCAGAGACTGAGCGTTCGTCTGTAACCTCACTGTTTTAGATAATTGCTAATAAAACAGCAACTTGCCATCTTATTGAGTTTGTCCAGTTATTTGGACTCAGAATTATTCTGGTGTAATCCCATTCAGCCATAATCGCTCGTTCCAAGGGCCATAAAATAATCTCCTTTTAGGTGCCCAGAACAGTCATGTGTCAATGTGTGACTTTTATTTCTTCTGTCCGAAACAAAACAATCATGCTGAAATGTGTGTGATTTGGTTTCTTCTCTGCTGACTCTGAAGAAAAATTCACACATATATGTGTGTGAAGATGTTGCCTCTCATATGTCTAAAGCAATCACATGTCAATATGTGTGATTTTCTTAATCCTCACCTTCTGCCCCCATAATCACGTGTAAATGTGTGTTATTTGTTTTCTCCCCACCTGTGCACAAAAGACCTGCATCAATGTGTGGTATGATTTATTCTCTCCTGAGCCCAAAAGAATCACTTGTCAATGCGTGTGATTTGACTTTTCAGATTCAGTTCTAAAAATAATCCTGCATAATGTGTTTAATTTGGTTTCTTCTCCCTTATGCCCTCAGAAATCATGTGGCAATTGTTGTAATTTGTTTTTTCCACTCCTGCACCCCACCAAATCACACATCAACGTGTGTGAGGATTCCTCCTTCACTGTACCACAATAAAAGTCACATCAATGTGTATTATTTACTTTTTCCTCTTGTGCTCCTGAAACCAACATGTACCATGTGTGACAATTTCATGTATCAGGCATGCAAAACAATTGCAGGTCAATGTTTGTGATTTGGTTTCTTTTCTGATGTCCAAAAGAATCCACATTATTCTGTCTTTGTGATGATTTCGTTTATTTATGTCTCCATGTATGCAATTAGATTTCTAGGCAGTGGCTCATGGCACTCACTGTCTGTGAATTGCTCTAGCCGTATCTGTATCTACACTCTATTGCCTTTTACCTAGCCAATACTACACCCTCACACATACTGCACATAGACTACTACCGTATTCGATTTTTGAACGCAGCTCACAGCCACACTGCTTAGACCCGACTCAGTTAGCAGCACATCAATACTAAACCTGATACCAGTGCCCCCACCTACAGCACCCATTCCAACAATGCACACACCCGTGCGCATCCAGCTCCCCACTTCCTACACAAGTATCATATACATCCTGCTCCTAGCACTAGCAACTTACCAATACTACACCATCTACAACACCATGCCACCACCTCTCAACCACATTAACAAACTCAGGCCAATTGATTGCGCCCACAACCCCAGTCACAAAACACACTACCTTGCAACACCCTCTAGAGGAACAGCAGACTCCGCTCAAGACTCACAAAACTCTATGAACCATTAGCGAGAACCCTGGCATCCACTAAGAAACACACAACCAAACACTGGCCCACTCCAACCACCTTCAGCCCCTCCAATACCCAAATTACAGCCAGTCTCACCACACTCGAACCAAACAAACCATGCTCAAGTGCGGCCTCATAAACACTAGATCGCTAGCTGCACACGCTACAGACATAGCTGACATCATCCACTCTGAACAGCTAGACCTCCTAGCAGTCACCGAATCCTGGCTACACGCCGCAGCAGGACCCGCCCTTTCACTGGCCATACCTAATGGATATACCATATTGTGATCAGATAGAACCGATACTCGGGGTGGAGGCATTGCACTCATAACAAGAAACAATCTACCTTGCAGACTAGTGCCATCCCCAGTCATCAACTCATGCGAGCTCATGACAGCCAAAATAAACATAAGCAACAGCCAGACCCTCACAATATACCTGGTCTACAGACCGCCAGGCCCCATTGGGACCTTTGAAGACGACATATCTAATATCATCTCAAATAACCTAAAAAACTCCTCTCAGGTCCTACTACTAGGCGACCTGAACTTAGGTTATAATGATTCCAAAGACGCACACGCATCCAATGTGGCTAGCATCCTAGCGGAACAAGGATTCACCCAAAGAGTGCTCTCCCCCTCACACAACAAAGGCAGAACCCTGGACTGGGTAGCAGACCATAACAGCATTGCCACGATAACCTCCATATCCCCCCAGATTTGGACAGATCACTACCTCATAACCTTCACCCTATCCACCGGCAAACTCACCTTGGCTCCCGCACCTCTAGCGCCGGCCATCCCTACCCGGAATAAAAGAAACATCACCTGTGACAAACTGCTACCCCTCATCCTCCCCACACTCAATGCCATCCCAGAAAATCTGGACCCCGAAGCTATGGTTGAAGAATTCAACCACATCATGACCACATCTCTAGACTCCATAGCACCTCTCAAACTTAGACAAAGCAAACCCAACGCCCATCTCAATTCATGGTACACCCCATACCTAAAATCTTTGCGCAAACAAAAAAGGCATTGCGAGACATCCTGGCGATCACAACCCTCCGACGAAAACAAAGCCAACCTCAGTTCCATCACAGCCCTATACAAAAAAGAAATCATCCTAGCTAAACGCGAAACCTACAACTCCAGAATCACCCAAGCCAACTCCAGCACGAAAGAACTCTTTGTCATCCTCAAAGAGCTAGAAGCACCCATCCCTGTGCCGGAAACTGCACCAAAGACCAACTCTGGTGCTCCAATATACAGCAAGCTCTAGCCAACAAAGTCACCACCCTTCAAACAAAAATTGCCAAGAAAAAGCCACACTCTCTGGCAACAAACCCACCAGCATCAACCTAGAGCAACCAAGTTACCCTACCAATCACCCCAGATTTAAGTTTTCCAAAGTCACCATAAAAGAAACAGAAAATACCATACTATCCCTCAAGCCCACCAACTGCCAAGGCGACCTATGCCCCGCTCAATTCCTAAAGGACGCAGCCAGAGATCTAGCACCCTTCATCATGAAACTCATCAACTCATCCTTCTCCACCAATACCATCCCATCCAACCTCAAAGAATCATGGGTGCTTCCTCTACTGAAAAAGCAGACCCTAGACCCACTTATACCCACCAACTACCGCCCGATTACCACAGTGCCTTTTCTCCTTAAGATCTTAGATAAAATGGCTTATTCCCAGATACAAAAATACTTAGAAACCAACTCCCTACTAGGAACCAGGCAATCTGGCTTCCGACCCCAACACGGCACAGAAACAGCCCTCTTAGACCTTAAGTCACAGATTGATGAACCCCGGGATGAAGGGAAATCAGCCCTCCTTCTACTTCTGGATCTATCAGCTGCCTTCAACCTGGTCGACCACACAGTCATATGCAGCCACCTGAACTCGGCAGCCCACTTCTCTACAGAAGCCATAGAATGGATACAATCTTTCCTAACCAACAGGACTATGAGAGTCTTCTCTCCTACTGCAGCAGCTAACCCCATCCCCATAACTTGCGGAGTGCCCCAGGGATCTTGCGTCTCACCCACCCTCTATAATATCTTTACCAAGCCCCTCTTCGATAATCTGGACCTTCTGGGTGTCACCTACACAAACTATGCAGATGACAAACAGATTCTCCTACCGCTTACCTGTGATTATGACAAGGATTTGGCCATGGTGAACAGGATATATCTCATCATCCAGGCATGGATGGCCACCCACGGTCTATGCCTTAATGATGACAAAACAGAGATCATCATCCTGGGCACTCCCTCGACCCTCAAAAAACTCAGCCCCAAATACTCCGCATTTAACATAGACAATAATATTATTATGGTTGCCAAAGAGGTTAAAACTCTGGGCTTCTACTTGGACTCAACTCTCTCCTTCAACAAGCAAGTCAATGCCTTGGCCTCGGCCACAGCTTATACATGTAAGTTGATTCGAGCTGACAAGGCCTTCCTGTCACAGGACAGCTGCATCACTCTAGCCAGAGCCCTCATTTTATCCAGGCTGGACTACTGCAACGCGCTGTACATAGGAGCCAATAAAAAAACCATCAAAAAAATCCAACTCCTACAAAATAACGCGCTGAGGGCAGCCTTAGGCATCGCGAAGAGAAATCATATTTCTAATACCAGAAGAGCCAACAACTGGCTCTCCACCCACGGCAAAATAAAACTAAAAACTACATCCCTCACCCACAAATGCTTGAACAATGCAGCACCCCGCTACCTTTGCGACAGATTCTCCTTGAAGCCCACCACAAGAATCACCAGACTCGCTAACACCAACTACCTCTGGGTCTCCAGATTCAAACGGGCCAAAATCTGAGGCAGCAGCTTCCAGGTCAAGGCAGCACTCCTTTGGAACTCACTTCCATCCCCCCTAAGAACCAATCAAATGTATCACAAGTTCCACCATAGCATCACTAGTTGGCTCAAAGACGCCGACATATAGGCACACACCCGCTGACTCTGCCTGCTACCCTCTACACAGTCCAGGCACCAGCAGCACCAACCAACTACCTGTAAATCTATGCATGTAATGTACCTGCCTTTAGATATCGCAGCCTGATTGTGCCAACATGTAACCAAACTGCACTTGCACACAAATTTTTCATGTTGTAACCAAGCTTTGAATATCCTTATGCCTTGCGCCTGAATACCCTCAGGTCTGGAGCGCACTACAAAATAATAAACTAAACTAAACTAAACTAAACTCATATCCAGCGCCGCAAAAAACATCACTCGTCAATTTGTCCACTGATTTCGTTTTTGATTTTTCCTCATATGAAATATCACATATGAATGTGTGTCATTGGGTTTCGCCTTTCTTGAGCAAAACAAATCATTTACAAATGTGTGTGTGAGGCCAGAACATGTCTAAGGTTGCTTGCAGTCTTGTGTAGAAGGGATGTGACCAAGCAGTTTGGGCTGAACTGCACCCTTTGGTGTGGGACCAAGCCTGATTTGCCTATGGTCTTTCCCCTTTCCGAAATGGCTTGTCAGACGAAGAACAATGGTCTGGAGGGTTGCCCAGAGCAACACCATGGGTTAAGATTAATTCTGAATCTTTCAGCTATCACCTCTTTTGTGTTGATATAGTCACCCCAAGTGGGGCAGATATGCCCAGTTGTAGGCCCTGTGCCTGCCGGCCCTAGACACCTAAATTACACCTCAATAATGACGCCCAATGAGGCTGAAACATGTCTGGAATTACTATGGTCTCATGCAGAAGGGATGTGACCAAGCATTTGGGGCTGGACTGCCCCTTTTGGGGTTGCACCAAGTCTGATTTGCATATGGTCTTCCCCTTTCTGTAATGGCTTGGCAGGCGATGAAGGTTGGTCTGGAGGGCTGCCCAGAGCAATGCTAGAAGTTAAGATTATTTCTGAGTATTCCAGTCATCACATCTTTTGTGTTGATTCTGCCCTCCTGCGCCTCAAAAAATCATGGACCAATGGGAGGAATTTGCTTATTCTTCTCCTGCGTCCAAACAAACCTACATCAAAAGATGTGCTATTTTCACCTCTCTTTTATTCAAAGTAATTGGGTGTCTATGTGGCTGATTTCGTTTCTCCACTAATAATCATGCATACATCTATTTTTATGATGTTGTTCACGCTCCTGCACAGAAAACTATTGTGTGTCAATGGGTGTGATTATTTTACCTTGGAGCCACCAAAATGAAATCATGGGTCAATGGGTATGACTTTTCCTCTCCTTTGCCCAATTGAATCATTGGTCAATGTGTGACATTTGGTTACTTCTCTCCTGCATCCCAAATATGCATGCGTCAATGTGTGGGGTTTGATTCCGCCTATCCTGTATCCCCAAAAAAGAATGCGTCAATGTTTGATTTCATTCTCCTATGCCCTAGAAAAGAGTGTGTGCGTGTGACCTGTTTTCTCCTCACTCATATTGGCTTTTGCCTTAGTATTTATCTGGATTATGCCCTGGCATAATATTAGGTCGGTAATCAGAAAAGGTGAATTTGGGTTTTTCTGATTTTATAGAATGTCAGTGTTAAGCCCAAACTCAAAGGAACAAATCACACAATGTGTACTGTTTACCAATGCAAACAGTAACTATCTCCAGGTGGAGTGGGATTATGCAATGTTGGTGTAAATGCTGGTCTAGAATTGGGATTTCACCCCTCGGTCTACCATCTCTGTAAGGCCAATTAAGCATGAAGTCCCAGCAGGTCTTTATTAGCATGGGCATACCCCCATGATAAGACAGCCTGTTTACCATCCCCGCAACTCTGCCAGGTTCATGTAATAGGTGGCAGAGACAGCCTGAATGTAACCACACCTACTGCCAGACACTCATTTACGCAACAGGGACCAACATCGTTATATAATTTCGTCATGGCTCTCTTGAATACATCATCATATTATCTTAAGCAACTGCTGATTAATCATGATATACGTGATATCATGATTTCATAAGTGAATTCATCAGCTGAAATCATGTACATTTTGGCTTTGAATTGTCTGTGCAGTAAACCCAGACTATGGCAGCCTGGTATATTGCTCATAGAGCGCCAGGGGACCACTCCGGTGGTGACAGTGCGCGGTATAAATGTCCTTTAACATTAACATCAACATATCCCTCCTCTACAGACAATCATCGTTAATAGTTGGGCCTGGTAGTGCAGTGATTGAAACCGAAAGTGTATTTTTTCTCATCTAAATTCAAATTATTTTAATTATCCGTGAATCCAGTTTATTGTATCATGAAGTGGTTTCATACGACACCTCAGCAGCTACTAGACGTCTCTGGCTGCAGTAAAAGGTTTCAGTACTGGTGGGTGGCATATATGGATTTGCTAATTTGCGCATATTTTCTTCCCAGAATGCAGCAAAAATAAATGCCAGCAATTTCTAAACACCATGCTTGTATCTATAGTTTGTAAAATAGTTAATTGCGGCAAATCACTCAAAAGCATTTAGGGTTACGAGATTATAATGACGAGGAAAGTTGTGTAGTGCGTTTTGTCTTGGGCCACTCACCATAACAATACAGGGATAACCACACTGGTGGTATGATTGCCAGCTTTGCGCTCTCTATCGCTCCACGGTGGAATGTACAGGATGTTCTATATGCATAGTTGCTAGCATAGAAGAAACAGCTTATACTCCTCTGATTTTATATTATTGTATGCTTTTCTTATTATCAGCAAAATGGGCCTTGCAAGAACATCCAACATACCAAACTTTCATGTCATCTGAAAATGGCATTTCTGGTTCAGCTAAAGAAAGCATTTTCTTTCTGCTGTTTGAGATATGTTCATGTAGTATTAAGGCGAGGAATGTGTCTCTGCCACTGGAATTCCTCCTGGGCATGTCTGTCCATGAGTGGAAGCGCAATCTTGAACGGTATAACTATTAGGACAGAAATTACTCTTAGTGCTTAAAACATTTTTGTACTAGTCAAACCAAGTGCTAATATCAATCCATGTTGTCACCAGGACTAACCATGTCCTTAGTGCAAAACATGCATTGAAAGAAAATGGTTTTTGCAGTAGTGCAGTTGTTGCCGTAGTGCTAATAGCGTGCAAAATTGCAAGTTTTATTTAATCCGCCCCCTGGTGTGGTGCTACTTGCTATGTGGTGTGTGCCTATACTAGAAGGTGTGCTTTGTTTAGAATGGAGGCTGTGAATGAAAAACCCATGCATAAAATAAATACAGACACCAGAAGCTGCTGAAATAGAAATTAAGCTAAGAGTATTTTACACAGGAGTTGAAGGGGTAACCAGGGTCGGACTGGGACAAGAAATAGGCCCGGACACCCCAAAAAAAAGTGGCTCACCCCTCATGACCCTTGAACTCTGATGACATCACCAGAAGTGATGTCCTTTGACCCCACCCCAAAGTGACATACCGGGAAGCGATGAAACATGAACTTTCACCCCTTGACAAAAGAGGAAGTGGCATCAAATAGCATTGTTCCCAAGTACACTGCAAAATATATGATTATGATTTCACTAATGTGATATACATTTCATACAAGAACGGATCACTATATGTATCATTAATATCTGTATAGTATAGATCCATATTGTCAAATTACTGTGAATGCAAGCAGACGTCCAAGGCCAAATGATAATATGTTATTGTGTAGCACTTACGCTAAATCTCTTTTTTATAGAACAAATATGCATACAATATCACCCAACCTGTGTTGGTACTCATTTAATCGACCTAAGAAGGATGCAAGGCTGAGATGGCCTTGCTGGGATTTGAACCTGCAGATCAGGCACACATTGCAGCAGCGAGCTCTCAACCCACTGAGCTATCATATCGGCTATAGAAAAATGAGCAATTATTCTTTAGTGGATACCATTAAACAGGTAACTGAGATTTAACAGCAGACCAGTTAAGTTCATATGCAGGTCTGGTGCAAAGTTGGCCGCACATCAAGCCTGCATGCATCTACTTTCAGGCTTCAGAGGTTGGCAAAATAGGGAAATCAGCACACTCACAGCACATCCCATACTCTGAGCACTCATTACCTCATACATGCAAACAAACATCCTGAACAGCATGCCAGCGAGATGGGAAAGATAGACACATTACAACAAAGCATTCATTGTGGCACAATGAAGTCAATGGCCAGTTGATGTTCTATGGTCAAATATCTGTACACTGCACAGAAGCTTTTAGGCACAAGGATTTTGTCAAGTGACTGAGGACACCGAGATGGAATGTCTTGTGATAATCGCAACAGAGACAACAGCAGGAAAAAAGCATGCTATTACTGCAACTTGCAAAAGGCAAAATACACAGTCCAAAATGGATGCTTATTCTACTCTAAAATTGGTTGTTTATCACTGATATCACTAATACATATGTATCACTAATACAACAGCACAGCAACTCCAGGGGGCACCGTGCCCCTCAACTTTGCATGGTGCAGCAGCATGTGCATTATGCATGCATATGGGGCTTTAAGTGGGCCGGGGCCTGCCGGGGCTGGGCCCCGGCAGCCTCCGAAATTTCGTTTTGAGGCGGGGCCCTGCCGGGGCCCACTAATCTCCCCTGGCAGCCCCGGCCATTTATTTCTACAGCCTGAAGCTCTCGCTCGTGAGTGAGAGCTTCAGGCTTCAGAAAAAAATGCATTTTAGCAATAATGGTGGCGCCGCACCTGCGAGGCATCCCTTTAATCAAGTGATGCACGTGGGCCGGCGCCACCATTATGGAGAAAACGTGAGGCTGCGCTTTTTAAATACTGAAGCTCCTGCGGATTCGCGGAGTTTCAGTCTTTAGGAAAAAGGCCTCTGCTTCCAGTGGCCTCGGCTATTCAGCCTTAATGGTGACGCTGCCCTTCCCCAGCAAGCGAGGGGCAGCATCACCATTAAGGCTGAATAGGCGAGGCGCTGTCCCCTGTCAGGCAAGCCTATACAAAATAAACGCAGAGATCAGCACCCTCTCCCCCATTGGGGAGAGGGTGCTAATCTCTACAAAAGGCTGCCTGGCAGGGGTGCCAGTAGCCCATTGAGCCGGGGCTCGTCAAGGGGGCGTGGCCTAACGGGCCATGAAGACCCCCGTTGTCAGGCCACGCCCCCTCGATGAGCCCCGGCTCGATTTGTAGTGCCACTTAAGGCACTGCATGCATCATTATGATGCAAACATCATGCATGCAAATAAATCATCAAAGCAAGCTAACATTTGTCACCTTGCTTGATGAATTATGCCGTTGCAGGTATTTTTTTTCAAAAATATATTTTTTTTTCTCCAATTTTTATTTTTTTCAAACTGGCCTAGGCATGGCCAGAAAACCGGCCCCCAGGGACGATTTCAGCCCAGCCATGGCCGAAAGGCTGAGGGGCCAATCCAACCCTGGGGGTAATGAGATAATGCTCTGTGTATTTATAGGCCATTAAACAGCTACCAAGAGCATGACTGCTGATAGGATTGCAGTTTGCATTCATTAAACTATCGTATCAATCCTTTAGCACAGGACACATTACTAGCATTACAAGTTTAAAAGCAATACCTACAAATCCTTGTTGAATCCAAGAATCCAACACTTAATCCATCACGTCACGCCAAGCAGCACCAGACTCACTTGACGCCGTCTGCCCCTCACCTCCCCACCACCCTCTACAGCTCTATCCCTCCTCTCTCCATCTCTCTATCCTACCCCCCCATATCTGTTCTGTTGTTACCTCTGAAAAGCGCTCCCTTACGCCTCTGTATTGTTGTATACCTCTTTAAAGTGCTATGTTGCTTCTCGAAGCTAGGTCCACATCCAATAAAAGTAACAGCTTCATTTTCATGGAGGAATACGATCCACTGGGAAGAGCCCGACTGCTGCGGCCGTTGGCTCTTCCCAAAGGATTGCAATGACCCACAGCACGATGTGGTTTAAAGCACAGGAACCTGGGAGTACTGTAGATTCCTGGGCCCAGCACAGAAGCGTGCAGCGGATCTGATTTGCTCTCTGTTGTGTGCCCACATGCACATGGCGGAGATCAGTCAAGGCGCACGTCACGACAAAACGTTGTGACCGCCATAACAACAGATCCTTAGGGACGTCCCCTGCTATCAGCACTCGCTACAAAGCAGGCACGGTCTGTAGCGTGCCCTGTCTCCCCTCCAGCATCAGATTACAGATGCAGGTGAAGATGAAGGCGGACTACCTGCATGGATTGGGTTAATGCAGAGACGGTGACCATGTTTCAAAATGTTGCGGATACGGGCAAACGAGCAGTAACAAAAGTGTCTGGATGTGTTTCCACATCTGTGTCTTTAAACTGGCATAATAATGGGGGTGTATAATGGGTGCGTAAGTGCCCGCAAGGGGTCATGTACGCATTCTTTAAAATACCTAAATAAATAATCTGTAGTAAATTCCCTGGTTGATGGTAAGCAGAGATACATGTTATCTTTATCGTTTTAATGAGGGATCGCAAGGGACGATTCCATCCGCTGTGTACCTTCCCAGCCGTGCCTAATGAAACTAACCCCTGTTTGGATGTGCTCGTGGTCTGCTGCCGCAGGCTTTAGGCCTAGCAATTCAGGGGGGAGCGCCCCTGTTGCCCTGTGGCAAAGGCTGATTTGCGCATCGCATTTGCCCTTCTGTGTAACTGAAGCAGACTGAAGATGAAGGGATGCAATGGACGGCTAGCCAGCGCAATTGACAGAGTTTATGATTAATTTACTGAAACCAGTCCGAACATGGTACTCTAGGAAAAGCAGAACCCCCCCCCCCCGCCCAACAATGCAAATTTCATCCAAGCATGAAAAGGGGGCTTATGATTCATTCAAAGCAATCACCCCTTATGTGATATTCTTCCTGAACGGAGGATAGGGGTAACGCGCAGAGCAACAGAGGTTTGAATCCCGTATCCACGCTTAGAACTCAGGTATGGTATTAGGAGTGTTATAAAAACCCAATTAAATAAATAAAATAAATTGTACGATCAGTAAGACTTTCCCCTGCTTATCTTGCCAACAATGCAGAAATGTGATCAAGGTTCATGCTACACATTGTCTCTATGCAGGCATACTTACTGTAGCAAGGGATTGCCCTGCCTTGCCACTCCCAGTGCGATGGATGCGTAGACTCAGATGCCCTGGAAGGATATACTCGCTATGCCTTACAACCCGCAAGCTAAATGCTGATGGGAAGAGCACAAGTACAACATCCGGACTGGAATTTAAAATCACCAATAGCAGCTCATTTTTTTATAGTTTCTACATGCCACTGCATCACTACAATTACTGATTTTAGAAACTTTAAAAATCTGAAGATGGAGGCAGAATATTTGAAAGACTATTTCACATAAATATTTTTGAATGGACAAACTATAATTTTTGAAACTGAAGGGCATGAATGAATAATGTTCTTTTTTTATTGTATATGGTTAATTACAAACTTTTACAAGCGATTACAAAAATACAGCAAAGAGAAAAGAAAAAAAACAAGCAAATGTAGAAGAAGCAACAGTGTGCAACCTCTGTTTAAAACATGCAATGTTAATATGGAATTGTAATATAATCCCTCAGTGTGAATATTGTTCGAAGTAACCATTACATTCATACTGTAAAACACTCAAGTCAGTAAAAACATCTTTCGATTTCAAATTGCTGGAAGTTTCTAATATCAACCACAGAATGGATGTACAGCATAGCAGCAATAATTAAAGATTGAGACCTTCCATTTATAATTCTATTCCAAAAGTGATAAGTCTGTTGGTTGCAAATGCCATGGACAAATTTACGAAAATATAATCCTGAGAGACAGCAAGTTGCAGCATTCCTCAAATAAATGTTCTACAGACTCCACCTTTCCTGCTTTCTTACAAAAGCGACAATCTATAAAGCAGGAGTCCTACTTACTTCTAAAACCCAATAATTCCAAGGCCGACAGAAGATTAAACCTGAGCCTCATAAAATAGGCTCTCCAATAAACATTCGGAAATTGTGTTAAGTAATGAGGCAACCGGTGTACTCCCTTTTCTTCACAACGTCAATGACAAACATCTTATATTCATTGTTCTTCTTAGAGGTGTTAATCCAAACATTGAGCCATAATTTAGTTTTTAGATTAAGTTTATTAGAAATTAGGTCCTCATAAATTACATTAATCTTTCCCAGTAAATATGAGCAGTATAGGATCCAGTAATTTAAAATCGAGCAAGAGCCTTGTGTGCTCAACACTGATAAATCAGATCATAGAGAATTGGGTACCGGTTTCAGAATACTGACATAGAGAGACACAGTTCTCCACTACACCATTGCCTGAATAGAAATAAGGCCCAATTCAAATCTGATTACAGCAAAGAGAACTCCTTGTGTTAGATGTAAAAAACAGCGCCATAATTTACCCTCTTCTTTGAACCAAGGAAACTTGCAATCTTTAAATTCTGCTCCATACGTCAAGGCCAGAATAATTTTAGCCTTTTAGAATTGTAGCGGAGGTAATTAAAATATTTTTTTATTATAAAATATTTACATTCACTTTGCCCATCTGGGCTACAAAGTCTATGATGCAGGGTGTAATATAATTAATATCATTAACATTGTCATACTTTAGTTTAATCATAAAACTAAGATATTTCCATGGTACTACCTTCTCTAATTCGGTTTTATAAGGATAACATTTAATTGTTCTCTTGCCTGGTTTCTACGATAGGAACAATTGTTGAAAGGTGAGACAAAATGGTGTGGTGGACATTCAAATGTATATGTAAAAGAAAAACATAATGTTTATCGTTGTTCCCATGTTATTCTATGTCAAAGGCTTATGATTTTAGTTGCAGTTGTATATCATCTTAAGATAGCAGACAGCTGAATTGAAGAATTAGATTTTCATAGGAGAGGTGGAAATGTAACCAATTAATGACCAACCTGAGTTTACCTGTTTTATGTGTAAATCTGAATAATCATTTACAGTGTAGACCAATTGTTATGTTGATATTCCAATTTATATTTGAAAGAAAAAGGCAATCACTTTGGTCGTATTTCTGCAACTCTATTAAGAAGGCTTACTCTTTAAGTTGCAGTCACATACCATTTTAACATGGATGGCTGACAGGGTAATAAGCAGCGCTAGATCATGTGGTTTCCGTTCTCTGCATTCCGTTCTAAATCAAAGCTGTGCTACATATTTTGACATATTTTGTCACGAATCAGAGAAAGGTGTAATTTCCTTGGTTAACTGTGATGATATTCTTAGAGACAAGAAAAAGCATAAATACAAATAGAACAAGAAAAATCTTGTTCTTTTCCAGTTTATTTGTGCAAAGTAAAGGGATCATCTGCAGAGTATAAACCAGACCTTTAATATCTTTGAGCCAAAAATGCCCAATTTGGGTTCTTCTTAAAGTCATAAACTATCCTATTCAATTTATTTTTTTCTGTAGGGGCAGGAAGAGGCACTACAACTTGAAGGTGTATAAGTGTGTGACCCAACATTAGTTATCAGCAGGGGAGAAAGTGAGGGGTAGGTAAAAGAGATAAGATTTCAATTTTTTACGAAACCAGAAATACGTTTTCAGTCCCGTGAAATATTTCAGGGAGATAATTCCAGAGTTTGGCTGCACTGGATGTACCAAATGCCCTGGACTGTTTGAAGCAATGAGTAAACATAGTCTTTTGCGTGAAGCAGCGTTGGGGCCAGAAGGACACATGCCAATTAACATGAAGTTTGAGATAGTATGGAGCATGGCCAAATTATCGAAATCCGCAATATCGAGCATGGCCAAAAAGAGCTTTGTGGATCAGAGTGAGCAGCTTAACGGAAATTATGCTCCTCACAAGGCAGACAATATAGTTTCAGAAGAATGAGGGAGATGTGAAGCTGGGTGTATTGGTACCAATTCTGGCTGTTCTGTTGGTATCAGGTAATAATGTCGCCATGAAAAAATAAGTCATCAGGTTGGCGACTTTAAAAAAAAAATGCATTAATGATGCACCCTCCAGGCTATCAAGCAATTTCCCTAAATATTCTAGGTCTGGAGGTAATAATATAAAATTATACCCTTCCTAGAATATTTGGGGAAAGAATTTTAGTAGCCAGGAAAAAGTCGCCAGAACCTGGCGTCTTTTTCACAGCGACATTATTACATGGATCCGTTCTGTTCTGTAACATCGGAAGTTGGTGAATAAGAATTCCTGATATGCCAGAATATATAGAGTTACTGTAATTTAGTCATGGCTCTAGCATTTATGGGACAATTGGGTTCACAGAGAAAGGACCTGATTTGCCTAAGAAGCATTAAATAATAGTTACATTTTTTAACACTTGATTGAACTGGGGGGCCACCACACCAAGCGTTTTGACCTTAGTCTGTATTTTAATAATAATGTCTGCAATAGTAAAATCATGTTATGCATTCAACAGTGTAGCAAATAGAGAAAGGGAAGTGTAAGAGCATTCAATTCAACACTACAGCTAAGTCAACGCCTAGTCTGGGATACTGAATGGAAACCCTTACTGATATATCTTTATGTCCAGTTCATGTGTTCTAGATGACTACCCCTATATAACACCCCTCTCTTGGAATCCCCCTGACCTCACTGAGCCAAGAAGTAGTTCTGTTTTGCAAGTTAAAAGGTTTATTTGAGAATTTAAACAATATATATATATATATATATATATATCACACTTTATAATAAATTAATAATTGAATATCACACTTAATCTGAGCAGTAATCAATAATGGATAGTCTGGCACTAGCAAACGTCTTTATAATCAATGATGAGTGGTTATAGGATGGATAAGATAGCAACAATACTTTTATGGTTTCAAATGGATGCAAGGTGGAATGAAAATGCAGTACAGAAAATAACTTGATAGGGTTTCAGCAAAAGACAATGTAATCACTTTCTTGGACAATTCACCCCCCCTTTTATGCAATGTAAGGAGATGAAGATGAAGATGACACAGTTCTTAGGAATGCAATCAAATAGAATTCAGTTCAATTCCCCCCCAGCAGCTTATACAACAGATAGGAGTTTTGAAACACAGGCAAAATGCTTTGAATATGGTGACATTGCAGTGAGAAATATGCTGAAAATGCTTTTAATTCCCTTCAGGAGGTTCAGGTGAGTGGTATCTAGTTAATATGAGTTCAGGCTCACTCTAGCAATGATTCAGGGATGGTTCTTAAGAGGCAAACGAAATTTAGCAGTTCAGGCAAAAGCAGCTATCTTTTTACAAGTAAAGAAATCTGGCCAAATCGCAAATCGCGGCAAAATTCGCGAGTTCGAGAATCGTGATTACGGCAAATGTATAAGGAGTAGCAAGTCGGTTCTAAGCTTGTTGAAAAGCTGAGATTCTGAGAGGAACGTTAAACCAAGTTCCTAGCACAAACGGTTCCAGAGATACGGACGATTAAATAAAGGTAGTTTTTCGGATTTGAAATTTTAAAAGTTCAAAGCGACAGGTTACAGCTTGCAGCTAGAAAATGACAGGTGACAGCTTTGCAAATTACAGGTGACAGTTAGGAGGCAGTTCTGGTTAGATTTAAAATAGATTGAATTATATTATTTTAACTAAGAGATTGGTTCTGCACAGTTCTGCTAGGTACTCACAATATATTTTGAAATAGGCCTCCCCACGGATCTGGTCAGGTTTTGGACTGGACTCCGGTTCTGGTCTCGGCACTTCACAGTGATCTGGGTCAGCTCTCTGGTTCTGCTAACAGCGGTCTGGGTCACTCTGGATCTCTGGCCTCTGGTTCTGGATACTGCTCTGCTTTCTCTGGGTACAGCACTGCTTCTGGATCTTTCTGCACAGCTTTCTCTGGACCCAGCGCTGATCTGCACGGTTCCTGGATGCTGCTACCGCTGTTAGGTTTGCTGGATGCTGAGGCCTACTGAGAAGAGTTCTCATTTGGTGGGTTTAGGCCCTTGCTTTGAGTTCTGAAACAAGTTCTTTGGAGTTTTAAAGTCTAAGTGTTGAATCTGGTATCTTCTGGATGTTGTATGGTCCGGCAGAGCGCGTTGCAGCAACTGGATTTGAATGTCCTCTCTAGCTTCCAGTGGCTCTTTTTATGTCTTTTGAAAGTGGGTGTGTGTGCAGCATCATTAGCCAGCCCCTCTTTCAACTGCCCATTGGTCAAGCTTTCCGCACGGCTTTGATTGGGGGAAGGAAATGTGTGTCATGGTGATGCTGTAGGTTTTATGGGTCAGAGGATCCTCCCCTGGTCAGTTTGCCCACAAATCTATATTTGACCTAAAGACATATTTCATAGATACACAGTGGTTTGAAATTACATGCACCCATCACGTATCACATGAGGTATACTCTGTTCAAAACTCTGATGTTTCTAAGAGCTTGCATTCAGAAACGGCAACATTTTGCGTTTTTTAACTGGTTTTGCAATATTGGTTTTTCATTAAAAATTATACACATATACACGGCCTGTCCATACATACTCCAGTAAATTCCCATGTCTCTAGCTTAAACACAGAGTCTGTAGTATACATAAATAGCAGGGTTTTGCCCCAGAACATCACACAAATTGGAGTTTGGGCTTGAATCGAAGGTACATTTTTTAAATGAAGGCTCTCAAAGTTATACATTCCTGTCATTTGATTACAAAGAGTTATCAGTGTTTCTGTAAAATATATATTTTGCTTTCAATTCAGTTCTCAGAGTGTTGGAGTCCGCCTCCAAGACTTGGGTGGGTCAGTGATCACATGTGTCTTCTGGCAGGCAGGCCTTTGTTGACAGGAAACAGTCAAAATCAACATATTCTGTTCAAGTGCAAGAGCCTATTGTGTGGTCTCCAGGAGGCTCCCAGCCAGTCTGCATTCTATCAATCAAGAGGTCATGTGAGATTCTAACTCCTGGTATGAATCTCTGGAGGTGAGAGGTTTCCCAGCCTTTGGCCTGTTAATTAAATCAGATTGTCTTGTGGGAACAGCATGTGGTTAAGATTTTAATTAACTCCCAGCCTTTGATGTAAAGGCCTCTCCTGCAACTCCTGACATGCAGTGTCCCTGTCAGAGTTTAGACCGCTAGCGCCGCCCTCAGTCAAAAGCGGGTACTGCATGCAATTTTTTTTTTGGATCAGTCTTGAATTCAAGCATTTCAAACAAGAGATATTACATGGAAGTATATTGGCCAGGTTCAACAAATGGCATTGGTGTAGTTCTGCAGTAAAATAATTTTGTGCCCATAAATTAGCCATGTTTGACCTGAAGAAAATGAATTCCCACCAGTTATGGGTTGCTTTTGGCAATCAGCATTGCCCCTTTTACAATGGTTTTAGGCTCTGTGCCCTTCTGTGTTCACAACATAGGCAAAAATGGGTGGCATCCTATTCTTCATGCATTTCCCTGTGCATTTTCTGGGAAGTTCTGGCCATCATGATGTTTTCCATGCCAGTACTGCACAGTTTTTGTGGTAGGGCTCGGATGCATGGGTAAAAACATCCCACAGAAGCTACAAGAAAAATGACAGTTTTGCTTTGATTCAGCCGCATCCAATTTTGGACAATCTATTGCTCTACATAGCTAGAGACAGATTGAGTTTGCCTAACATTGGAATGGTAAGACAGGATCCTGGGTATCACCGATCAGGCCCTGGCCTGGCTGGCCTCTTTCCTCTCTGATCTTCCCCTCTGTCCTCATCCTACTCGATCTCTCTTCTGCCTTTGACACGGTCAACCATACCATCCTGCTCAACCGTCTCCGTGACAACCTAGGTATCACCGATCAGGCCCTGGCCTACCTGACCTCTTTCCCCTCTGATCAACTCTCCCAGGTCTAACTTGGGTCCTTCCTTTCATCCATCTCCCTTTCTACTTGCAGTGTTCCCCACGGGTCTAACCACTCTCCCTGGCTTTTTAACCAATACCTGGCAACTCTAGCCCACCGCATTGCCATTTTCTGCTCCAATTTTCAGTGCTATGCTTATTACACTCAACTCATTTGCAGGCTTCCCTCGGCCACCTCTTCTCTGTCTCTCATCTCTAATTGTCTGTCTGCCATTCAGGATTGGTATGCCGCCAATGATCTCTGCCTGAATGCCTACAAGACGGAGATCCTTCTCATTGGCACACCTTCACCCTCCTTTCCTGTGACTCTTTGGCCGGCCTCCCTTGGCCCTCCTCCTACCCCCACCTGCGAGGCTATGAACCTCAGGGTTATATTTGACTTCACGCTTTCCTTTTCTGCCACATCTCCGATGTCTCAAAAAGTCAAACTTCATACTGCACCCACTCAGAGGTATTCTGCCTTTCCTCTCCTAAGCCCAGAAGCTCACTGACTCGTAAGCCCTGGTTCTCTCTAGGTTGGATTATTGCAACAGCCTCTTTCTAAATCTACCTGCTTCTACTCTCTGCCCTTTGAAACTTATCCAGAACAGGACTGCAAGACTTGTCCTTGCCTCAAGCCCTGGGATCATATCTCTCCAGCCCTGAAATATCTCCATTGGCTCCCAGTGGCTGCCAGGATTAAATTCAAGACCCTTTGCATTGTCCACAAAGCTTTCCGGGGCCTGGGCCCAAAATACCTTCAGCTCTGCCTCTGTGAATACCTTCACTCCCGAGTTCTTCGCTCCTCCACCTCTAACTCCTTCAGGGTCGGTCGTTTTTCAAAGAAATGAGCTGGGGGTAGATCTCTGTCTTTGGCTGGTGCCTCCTTCTGGAACAGCCTCCCTGCCACTCTGAAACTTGAGGAGAACCATCTCCAGTTCCGGAAGCACCTTCCTCTTTGCTTATGCCTTCTCTCCTCCTCTCCCCTGCAGATCTTTCTATCTCGGCATCATGCATCTGGTCACCCTCTGTATTTCGTGCCCAGGTACATGCTCACCCTGCAGCCCACCGCACTGCCTCCTGGCAATCTCTTGCACTAAGGTCTGTATCTGTAACCCTACAGTCCCCCCCCTGTTTTCTACACTCATCAGACACACCCTGTATGTTGCCTTAAACCAAGCACTTGCCACTTGCTGACTGCAGTACCACTGTTTGTACTTTTATTATTTATTTATGTTTTTATTTATTTGTGTTTATTCTTATTCTTTTTCTCATCACTTTCCATCCCCACCCCCTCCCATGCACTTTTCCTCTTTCCCTCTCCCATGCACTTGCGTGTTCTCAATGTCACTGGGCCTAGTAAGATCGTTGTTTGTTCTCCCCTGTTCCCCTCCCTTGCCTCGTCACGCTCTGAAACACTTGTGTGCGAGTGCGATACAAATAAAATATCAATATCAATAACTGTCAAGTCAGAAATAATATACATTTCATCTGTGTAATTTTGGAATAATACACCTAGAATTTCTAAAATGCCACTCCTCTGGGTGGTGACACAGCAAAGCATGGGCAATGGTAGCAAATGCTGCAGAGTGATCGAGTCGCGTGAGTAAGCCTGCGTGCCCCTGAAACAGCAAATCCTTGAAATCTGATAGAGACAAATCCGTATCTCTACCAGGGCAGAAATCAGATTGGGCTTGCGATTGTAACAAAGCTACTTGTTCCAAATATTGTAATAGAAACAGGATATTAGTGATAGACACAAACGTCAGGATCCAGATAAGGCTTTTTCAAGAAAGGTGTAATCCTAGCTTGTTTAACCTGGGATCATTTGGACAGCTAGTAGTTTTAATAGAGACAGGAATTGTGAAAAGTAAAGGGGAATAGCGAAAAGTAATTGACTTGGGACTCACTACTGACTGAGACTTTAGTATCCAGAGAAACCGTGGAGAAGGTTCAAGTATTATGATCTAAATAGGAACTAAAAGAGCATGGAAAGGATCTAATGCAGGCTGTAATCTGCATGATTTTATCTTTAAAAATGCAGGTATTTTGTTAGGCCATATAGTAGAACAGCTGCTAGATAATGTTAAAGATGAAGCATATGTGCCCTTGAAGTTTAGAATATTGAACATCTCATTGGATGATTAGGAGGCACTATCAGTTGATTGGGCGTTTCTTGGCTTCAATGACCACAGATTTATACATTCATCCAGCAGGTTTAAAGTTCTTACTATTAAATCGATTGGGAACTTTCCTCCGTCTACGTTCCTTACTTCCATCTGTCAATGCCATGACATTTTTATGAATCAGAGTATCCTTAACATCAACACGTATACATATGTATTGCATACAGTGTGTGAACGCTATCGCAGGTCGAACAGGGCAAAACAAATAGGGGACTAGTAATTCGTGTCCATAAAAACTCTTAGTTGGACATACGTTCTCCAGTTATCATATGAGTAAATATATTTTTATTTCCAACAAAAATGTTGATTTGCTCAACTCTTTGAAAGCCATTGATGATATGTAGAAGGAGGTTTGGATCTCTTTTCTGGTATAAGGCTTCTGAAATCTGATTTGGATGTATCCTGGAGTCTACCTATGTAATTATACACCTAGTAATATATACCTCTTTTGTATCATAGGACATCTGGCTGCATTTCATCTGAGGAAGAGCCATTTGAAAACCTGAAATGTGTACAGGTCAAGTTTTAGAGTCTGGCCATGTTGAAAGTATCTTTAAATACACTCACATGGCGTCCATGCTAAGCTTACAGAAATTGTGCTTTGAAACATGTCTCTTTGTTGTTTACAGAATGTTTTATTTTGAAGGTCATTTATGTGAAGCGGATGTAAGAATTGATTTATAAATTGGTCACTTACCTTTTCTTTTAAGATGGGGCTGCAAAAGAAACACAGAAGTCATTTACAATAAACAGTGTTCGCTTAGTTAGTTAAAATGATAATATCAACTTGATTTACACTTTTTTTTTAATAAATGCATTGACCAATTATTTTGAGGCTGTAATATCTCTTTTGTGAGAGTGACATGGCTTATGTACGATTCATAATGAACCCTTCATTAGTCAATATTTATTATTATAACATTAAAAGAAAGACCTACAGGAAGACACTAATGGGTGAAAGGCATGTATGTGCTAACACAGAACGCTAATTTCCAGCTTAAACCTCTTAGGAAAATCCTCACTTTCTTCAACCACAAACTCATTGTGGGCTTCTTCTGAACACTGGCTCCCAATCCTCTAAACTACTTCAATAGTGACTTCGCAGAATTACCAAATGACAAACACAGTTATGACATGTTCTCTATAGTCACTAAGCATGGCTATTACAAGGCTTTGGAAGAAGAAAACCCATCACCATAGATTTGAATGAAATCCCTTGCTACATGTGTAACAAAGGATCACCTCCAAACATGTGTGCATTATCCCTCAGGCCTGCTGGAAGACAGGCTGTACTATAGGGATGGAAGCTGAGCGGCACTACAGCCCTTCAAGGAGCCGGTGAACAACCATTGAATGGTAGAATCTACCTACAAGATTTAAAACAAATGTTAGCTGTAGAGAAACGATGCTCAGTCTATTAAACCCAAACCTATGAAACAATCGATACCAGTAACTCAGATAGCAACAAGACTACTGTAAATTCAGGAAGTCATTAAAGGCCATCCCATTTCAATAGGCCTTCAAAGAGTAATGTCTAAAGGCCTCAGTACCAGTTAAATGGTATTGACTCTGCATATACTGCCAAACTTGCTCACCATTACTGCACGTGGTAACCATGAATGCATGCATTCATCAGATGGATCCACGTGATTTAGGGACACGCTGCCCCTTCGATTATTCTAAACTTTGGTCTCCCATAGTACTCCACTGGGGACATCTGGTATTACCAAATACATGACTGCATGTGGTATTACTATATGCAGTAATACCACATGCTGATATCGCATGCAGTAACACTGTTGGGTAGAACATATTTCCTACACACAAAAGCATGTGGTTGTGAAACCGGTGATTTTGCACAGTGGTAAAACAGTCAGTATTCCAAAATAGCACATGTTTTACCACAACAAAAACATATTGAGTCCTGCTCCTCCCTTTGAATACATGATTCTTAAACGTTGCAATGGAGGTATCTGGAATGAAACACTTTTCCAGCTGAGAATGATTCCCAGGCTAAAGCTATTGTCCAACCTCCTTCCCACCACCTATTTCCGGTCTGAAGATGTGTTAGTCAAGCAAGCGTGATGGCGAGTCGACACGCTGTTCGTTAAGGTTCATGTGTTTTGAAATAGTTGATGATTGGGCTTCTGCAGGGCCTGGGCATTGATCTGGCACTGTCGCGCTGCCTGAAACAAGCACATTAAAGGTAGCCGGTGCAGTGCTTATCAGAGCCCAACTGACGGAAGAAGTACAACTCTAGGATACAAGAATGTTTTATGCGTCATTCACAAGTTACATAAGAATTGAAGGCACCACTTTGCTTGTTGTGCCGGTTGTTGTGCTGGTACAGTGCATTATGAAATTTGTAAAAATAATCCAATTTGAAAAATCTCCTAATTAGCGCCAAACCTGTGCTGAATGAGAATTAACAAAGAAGTGTAATACAGGAATGAACAAAACAATCTTATGACATACCATTGGGTTACTTCTACACTTGACTTCCACAGGGCGGGCTCTGATCAGCATTGCATTGGCTACTTACAAATACAAATAAATATCCTCAATGTTTCAATCATTTTAGATTCCTAAAACGTTTCTGCAAGGAAGGCATGTATACATTTTTCAAAATATTCCTCTGTCATCTAGACAGAGTAATACTTTGAAAAATGTATACAATCAAAGAGCCAGTATTAGGCGTGCACTTCTGATGTACTAAGAATGAATGGACATTGGATAGTAGAATAGTTTTACATATAACAGTATCCTTTAAAGACATTGGGCCTCATTATGACCCTGCCGGTCCGGAAACAACGGTGGCGGTAAATCCGCTGCCACTGTTGTTTCCGGACCGGCTGGTTCTGAGTTCTGCAGGCGGGAGGTGTCACTCCCACCAAGTCTGACCTGGCAGGAGTAACGCCACCCGCCTGAAGGCGGAAATGGAAACACTGGCTCCGTCATAGACGGAACCAGTGTTTCCATTGTCCCCATCCCCATGGAGTCCTATTGGACTCCATGGGGATGGGGATTTACAGACTTCCACCTCCGGAATTACCGGGTCACCGGGGTTGTTATGCCCTAGTGATTCCGGCAATCATGGAGGCGGAATGGTATTTCGGGTCTGGCTGCAGCCTAACGGTTTTTCCGGTACGGCTACTGCTGAACTCGTAATGAGGCCCATTATATTTTTATTAGCCAAGATGTATTTTTTAAAAAAATCAGATTAGTCCATCATCTAGACATACAAGAAATGGACTGTATTGCGTATTAATATGATAAAGTAAAGGTGAACTTGCAATAAACATATATTTTTAATTAACAGATTTTAATACAGTAAGGCCCTTTGCAGGAGTGACTAGTGTGGTGCTGTACTAAGTTCAAAATAAAATAATACAAAATACAACTTAAAATACATCATACATCATGGTACATTATCATAATAAAAAGGACAACAAAAAGAACAAAAATATAAACTAAAATCTACATAAAGCATTCATTAAAAAAACAAAGACTTACATTCCCACTGAATATGAAGTAAATGAGCAAGCCACGGGAAGGCATCCTGGGAGTTCCAGAAGTGAGGAGCTGCTACAGAGAATTACTGATGGGAAGTCATGACTTTTCTGACTAACCCGAGAGCCACCAAGAAGCAGCAGTATTTCTGCCCAATAGGGTGGCCAATTCAAACTTAAATACTTGGAAACTCTACAGCGGAGCTTATAACCTATATGTGTTTCAAGGCATAGTCAAGGAAGCTCACTGAACGGCAGGAATATATAATGAAACTTATTGGCTCCATTGGCAAAACTCGCAACTTAATGAAATGTAGCTTTCAGTGTAAAGGAAGTGGCCTTCGTTAGGCCACTTTCTACTTATATACACATCTGGAGTTCAAACGTTCACCTTGTGGCTTCTTGCCAATGATAGAAGTGGATTGCAAATGAGATATCAGAGAGAAGGCAGGATAACAATCTGGAAAGAGAACATTAAGCAGTGAAGCAGTTTTCAAAAACGTAATAAGTCGGAAGTCGATCTTATAGACAAGGGACGAGAGTTCCACAGCTTGGCTGCCTGCCAAGAGACCGACCTGCCACCCAGAGAGATCTGTTTATTGCATTAGCAACAGATTGCTAGATGAGGCTCGACAACATGGGAGGGTAAGAAGGAATCACCAGTTTGTTGGCTAGATTACAAGGTCTTGTGCATGTTCTTTTTTATGGGCAGCCAATATAGACTGTGGAACTCAGGGAGCACATGATCTCGTGTTCCCAGAATACATTGATGCCTGCTGGCAAGATCCTGAACTCACTGCAATTTAATGATTTTGGTGTCTCAGAGACTAAGTTAAAGCGCATTAACATTTTCTAGCTTCTATGGGTTCGGACCATTGACTAATGGAGCCTTTAACACATTATGGTGGGATAATGACTCGCTGCTAATTTAGGGCCTGCAGCGAAGCTGAGGGCCATCTATTGGAAGGCATCATTATCCCAGTGTTCATGACCCCTCCCGAGGTCAATAAAGCTATTGGCACATGGTGCTTGTATCAATAATTGTTTTGGAGTTTTGATGATGACGTGAAATATATATTAGTTTAATAATTAGTAAAGCACTCAAAACGTGTTAGTAAATTAAATGTGGATTTGTTTTGTAATATTAAAATAACTGGGTGTAATGTAAGCGCTTTAATCGTAAAGTTGGTTGAACTGGAACGGTTTTAACATGAACCTGCTTTAGGTGCAATGTTAAAATGTTTGTTTCTTTACAAAAGTGAAAACATTCTACCACGTTCCAGCTTTTACTATGTTGTGTTAAATTAGGTTGCAGTATCATGCTGAAGTACATCTTGCTGGGCAATTGGGCTGCTGTTCCTTGAATTCAGAGAAGGGGTTTCTGTGGTTTCCCTGGCTGCTTCCCGAGTCAGAATTCCTGCAATGCAATAAATACTAATAGTTATTGAATACTTTCCAAACATTCTGACTGGCTGGGAGAGGGTCACTAATGACTTCCATGTTCCTGTCTTTCCCTGTCTCTCAAGATGTTCCTGTTAGTCTTTGTTCAAGTCCTCAAAGTCCGCAGGGCTCACCCCAGAGACTCTGAGGAGTTTTCAGGTACTGTCCAGCAGGTACCCAGAGGGTGATGAAATCCTCACAAACTGAACTCAGACACATTTTGTAACCCCACTGGGTGGCTACTCATTACTACTTTGTGGCAGAAGCGAAAACTGACAATCAAGTAAAGGTGTCTCAAGGGGCAGTGGCACCCCGTATACTAAACAAAGCTGGCATTACCTTGCAATGACTTTACTTCCCCTTACCTCACTTCCTGTGGTGTCATGCATGTTGTATGCTATTAGTCCCCCAAATTGTTTTATTAGTAAATGTGTCCCTCTGATAACACACTGAGATATAATTGTGTTTGTTTGGCATGCTAATAGTCAGAGATCCCGCTTTCGGACATGAAATCTTTCAGTGGTTACATATAAGGATTGGATAACATGGATGGCAAAATGGTCCCCTTAGGGACTCTACAGTATAGTTGTGACATCACGACTCTCCTGTAAAAGAAGATGATGAAATCGGCAAGAGAGGTGGGCCGAGGAAATCCCCTGCACCAAAACAATGGAAGAGTCCAACAGCGTGACAAATTTCACTGTTTATTGAAAGCTTTGTACAGGGATCAAGTTAATGGACAATAAGCAATTCTCCAATAATTTCTCATTGTTCTCAGGCTAATAACGATCTTTTAATGCCCTGTGATGTCACAAAATACAAAATACATTGTAAGAAACCTAAGGGAACTCAGGATTGTTCAGTGAGGTAAACTACATATGTAATACATACAAGGTTAGGAACTCTATTAGCTAGGCCATATCTGGTGGCTCCTTCTGTGACCTCCTCCTAAATGTTGCAACTACAGGAAGGTCAGGTTAGCGTGCTTTGATTGGGCCTCGCAACAAAGTGTGAGCTAGCGTGGAAAGTGGATAGGGATTGGCTTCTCAGCATTGGTGCCTTGGAAGGGTACCAGCCCATGGCCAACCATTGAAGGTGGTGGGAACAGCCACCGAGGTGCTGCTCATACCCAACAAGTTACCATCTCTGATCCTCTAGGCCTTGAGACAGAACATTAAGCTTTCATCCTAGTATTACTTTTGTATCATCTTGCCTTCAGTTGGATGGGAACGATGGTCTCTGTCTGGCTCTAATGAATGGGCTCTGTCTTGCAGGTTTCAAGTCATGTGTAGAGGTACAAAAACTTAATTTTCATGCTTGTATTTATGATGATTTTCAGCTTTTACTCTGGCAGGTGTCCTGTCTCTTCTATTAACTTGAAACTTTCCCTCCCTCAGTGTGTCGCCGTTAGAGGGTCTCACCTGAGTATCACCGTCTCTGTCACCGGTGGAAACCTCTGAGTCTGATAAGGCAATTGTTGGTTCCTCTGGAACCCCTTCTTCTTGAAGAGATAGGGTCTGTTCCGGGAGCTTGCCACTTTTGTTGGACCATGAAACAGTGCCAAAACGAAGGGTGTATTCCCTGAGCAGCCCTGAAAGGGGAAAAAGGCAAGCGGTACATTAAACCCCAGGTTGCTATTTCAGAGCAAACTGGATTCTATGAAGATAATCAGTGGTCTTTAATCTTCAACCGGTGAGGAGTGACTTCCTGAATGATATGGTGAGGCAACACCTAGATGACAAAGAGATCCAAAAGAAAAGAAAAGAGAACAGTGGTCCAGTAATCCAGTAACAAGTCTGAAGAAGTAGGCACTGAGTAGATGGATGCAGGCTAGAACCAATGTATGGTGGCGGTTGAATCCAAAGAGCTGTACACAAAAGAAAGGTAATGCTCCTCTGAAATAACAGAGCAGAGAAAACTGGAGGAGGAAGACAGGAACAACTACACGTAAGGCAAACCAATCAGAGAGACCACAGAGAAGGGACAAGAAAGCAGAGCACGTAAATATAGCTCATGAAGAGTGCCGCGTAACCCCAAGAGCAGAGGCGGAAGATAATTAAAATCACCGCCAGCTGGTACTTGTGTGAAAACGAAGGCAAAAGGTAAGCGAAATCCAAAATGTCTCAAAGAAAACAGCAAGAGATACCACGATTCCATGCCGATGATAAAATGCACCGGAATCGAAGAGAGCCCAAGAGAGGACAAATCGGAAGATCCAAAAGGGAGAATGAATGGAAGAGATAGATTAGGAAGAGCGAGAGAGAGAGTGAGAGCCGGTGGCAGAGGAGCGCGAGGCGAGACTCGCGACCGGCAAAACAATGACAGTGGTAACAAAATGAAAGGAAGCCAAAGTAGAGCAGAGTGTGGCTGTAGGTACATGGGGGAAAGGATGAAGCTGGACAGTATCCCAAAGACAGTTCAAGTAGTGAGCAGGAATGGAGAGAAAGTAACTCCTAGGGTGACCACGCACCTGAGGGTGGGGCTAGCTAGCCGAAGTAGGAAACACTATCAAAAGACTAGATCACCACAAGGAACAACAATGGAACGTTAATGGTGGATCCTCCACGTAGTCCAGTGTTTCCAGGAACCAGCCCTCATAACACAGTGTCCTTGGCAAAGATGTGCACAACAGCTGCACTGACAGACTGGTCTGTGTATCTCAGCAAAGTCAGCATGTCAGGCCTTTCACTGTATTCTCAACTTCTTCCAGTGTCTTCCATTAATTTCAATGTGGCTGTGGCTTCCATCTTTATTTACATGGCCGTTCATGTTATTTGTATTTAAGCATCAGCAAGCAGTTCATATGTATTCTTGTGCAACTTGAGGTTATTGCATAGTGCAGATGTGTCTGTCCTCTAGCTATTTGAGTCATAAGCATGTATTTTGTGTCTAAGAGAAGTGTGGCCTAAGTATCTGAGTAACTTTGTACAGGAATATGTGTGTGCTTTATGTGTAGTGCTTTATGTGTACTGCGTTTATGTCATAATCTTAGTCGTGATGTCATCAGCTTTCTTCGTGGTTACATTCAGTGGACTTGCTCCATCGATTGCACATGTATCTCTTCAACAATGTCATCAGGATAGGGTCTAAATGGCTGTCTAAGTGGATAACATTTTTCACATCTGCGGTACATCGATGATCGGTAGAGGGGCCAGGAATGATGTACACCTGTCATTCCTGTAGCGTCGAGATGAGGGTGGGACCGGTGCAACAATGGCCACATTTAAGTTTCCCTCTTCAATCCCCCGTCTGGTCGAGCAATCACCCACACTTCCTTGGATGTGTTCCCTGCTTAGGTATGTTTTTGGAATCCATACTTTCACCACTCCTCTCAGGTGACCTTCATACTTCACTTGTTCATTGAAACCCTAGGTCATATATCAGCATTCTCAATGGGGTTTTCATCTCATACAACGTCCCATTTAGTTGCATGGAACCGGGGGATATAATAATCTTGTGCCTGGAGGGAAAAGGGAACTTTGCTTCAAATGAGATTGTAGTACTTCGAAAGTCTGTATCTCTCTGTCTGCCTTTGTCTCTACGTCCAGTAATATTTTGATCCCTATTGTATTCTTTGTAGTCTTCTTGCAATGGGTTATTCCTAATCTGATGGCACAGAAGGCCAGTAGTACTAGCACAAAAGCCGCTACCGGTACTTTCAGTCCTTTGGCCATCCATGATGGTATCCAGGAAAAGATATACGTCAGCCAATCTTCATATTCTCCTGCTGGGCTCATGATTTCTTCCATCTTGGCATGTAAATCTGATAAATGCATGATAGCTTGTGTCGGGTTTCATTTTCTACATTGTGGGAGGGCACTTATGAGCAGTAAGACGTGCCGATCGTTTTGCACATGCCTCCTTCCATAGCTGCGAGGAGATCCAAAACATATCTATTCTGGAGAGTCATGAGTCTGACAGATCTCAATTCTTCTTTGATGGTGCTGAACCCCTTAACCATCTAATTGATCATCTGCAACAGTTCCCATTGTTTGATTTGGAGCCATGTGGCATCCGTGTTGACTGGGACCCCTGCAACAACTGATGCGAAGAACACTTCAGTTCTGTTGAACAGTCTGTGCTCTGGTGGTATCGCATCAAGTGCTTCTTCCATTTTGGATGAGACATAGTTTCCTCGTTTCACTCTTATCAGCCCCACAGATATTTTCTTCCTTTGGTGTACATCCATTTCGGGAAACCCATCCAGTTGTCTGTCTTTCTGTGCCACTACCAAGACTGGTGTTTTGAGCTGTACTAAAGAGCATGTCCCTCCTCAGTTTGGTGGCAATTGCATGTATGCTTTAAATCCACAGGCCCAGTATTGGTCCATTATTACTGCAGTACTGACCTGCATACCAGGTATCTTTGATGTTCATTTGCATCCTTTATTCGCCCCAACCTTCACTGGACCATTGTTCTGTGAACACGGGGAAGCATTCTCAAGTGGTATGATAGACATAAGGCCCTCTGAGGACTGAGAAATGGCCGACAAGTGATTTTATGGCTGGATCTACCAGTCTGTTTTCAGTCACTACTTTGTGGGAGGAGCCTACTTCATAAAGCTTTGGAGTAGAAGCTAAATACTGCATTACAGGGCAGAGCACGCACAGACTGAGAAGTGGCTGACAAGTGGTCTTACGTACTGAAGTCACCATTCTGTTCTCAGTGACTACTCTGTGGGAGGAACCTACTGCATGAAGCTTTGGAGGAGAAGCTAAATATTGCATTACAGCACAGATCTCAAACAGACAGAGAAGTGGCTGACAAGTGGTTTTACGGTCTTGGGGCTCATGGGGCATACAGCATCCTTTAACAATTTCAAGGCAGCCTCTACACTGCAATGGGTAAGCATGCAAGTTGTGCTGTCTTTGGTGCCACTTGATTGACATTACTACCTCTTTAATTGTTTGAAGCATTCGAAACTGCAGAGTGGGAGACTGAAGATCACAAACAAGAGTTTGGCAGCACTACAAGCTAGGGAACTAAACTTGAAGTTGGGGGTGCCCATCGTTCAAACCGCTCCAGAAATCTTATAGGAAAATCGAATAGTTCAATTAGAAGGGGAGGGTAAGATAGGCACTCCTCCCAAACAGTCTACCTTGCTTACCTCGCCCTCCTCTTCTCTCAGGTGGTGAGCTCCTCACCAGCCACAACCAATAATCCCACTCAATTCACTTCAAACATAACAAACTCTTTGAGTGAGACCAGGACAGATAGTTTCCCTCATTCTAAACAACAATGAATTCCATTGTCGGTCCAAGAGACTTTAAGACTGCAACCCCTGGGTCAAAGTACTAAGGGGAGTGACAGGTTGGGGTGCACTCAACTTTCGCAAAATATAGGTAGTCCAATGCAGCAGGAACTACACAGGAAGTTCCCCTGGGCTCCTCCAACAGTTATTAGCATAAGAGTATGGTTTGTGTAGTTATACTGCGCAGAAGACTCAGTATTCAAATATTCAAGTCCTTAGTATTAGTATGTACCCTCATATATCTTTGAATAAGCAAAGAGCAGACATCCAAATATCAGCCCTTTTAGACGCTGCACAAGGGATGTACCCCTTACACTGTACTCAAAGGTATTATAACCCCTTATAGGATCATAATATACTGCCTGACTACTAGCCCTAACATCTCTCCACTGGCTCCCAGTGACTGCAAGGATCAAATTTAAGACCCTCTGCAAGATCCACAAGGCTTTCTGGAGCATGGGACCGTGCTGCTACAGTCAATGTTTGCTCCCTAAATACCACCCTGCTAGAGTATTTGGTCCTCTAGCTCTAACTCTTTGCAGGTCAGACGTTTCTCACTGCAGAGAGTGGGGATATATCTCTTTCTTCGCAGGAGCCTCCATCTGGAATGGGCTTCCTGCCCCTCTCAGACTTGAGCCAGATCTCCTTAAGTTCTGGAAGACCTTCCTTTTCTCCTCCTTCCCTCTCCCCCTTCCTTGCTAATGCCACCCTACTGCTGTGACTTGCTGCCTGTTCCTTTCTGAGTCATACAGGGGCCAGGCCCTCCCTCGACCAGTCTGTCCCAGCACCCCTTCATACCAGCACTTGCCTTCGTGCAGCCTTCTGTGAGTAGACTACTGAGTCTACTCCATCCCTCTCCTCGCACTAGTTAACCTTAAATGCCAGGGGATGAAAATGCAGGCGATGAAAGGAAGTCGTACCCTTTCATCTGCAGCTCTGCACTTGCGTTTCAGGGCTGCAAGTTCAGAGTCGTACCAGGTGTTATGCTTGGAGGCATGTTCCAGGTGGATCCTCATGACTGGGGCAAGAATATCAAGAGTGTTAGTGATGCAAGATGGAGGTTGCTGAGAGCGGAGTCAGTGGTAGAGTCTGCAGGAGGGGAAGGGGGGATGAAGGTGAGAGGTAAGGAGAGAATGGTGTGACCGGGAGAGAGGGTGTCGAGTGGGGAGGAGATCAAGAGATCAGTGTGGATGATGGCATTGAGAGTGTGTTCAGCCGAGTGGATAGGACCAGAGGGGAGAATGGAGAGGGAGAGTGAGGTGCAGAGGTCACGGAAGAGAGTGGATGCCTTGATTGAGGAGACAAGGTGGATTTCGAAGTCACCCAGGAAAAGATGTTTAGAGGCGGATGAGAGGAGAGAGGATTAGAAATCAGCCCATTCAGGGAGGAACACGGTGGTAGGACTAGGTGGCCTGTAGATAGAGGCAATGGTTAGGGGGGAAGTGGGAGAGATGACCAGTTTGCTAACCAGGCTCTCGAAGGAAGATTAAGGCTGGGTGGGTATGAGTGAATAAGGGACCCCCTCAGGGAAAATCAGGGCAACCCCACCGCCAGCACGGTTAGGGCGAGGCTTAGAGATGATCTTGTAGCCATCAGGGTGAAGAGAGTCAAAAGTAGTCACTGAGCTTGCATAGAACCACGTCTCGGTAAGAGCAAGGATATCGAGGTCTAGGTCTTCAAGGAGGACAGAGATGGCAGAGTGTTTGATAGCAGAGCGAGCATGAAGCATGGCTAGATATTCAGAGGTGCCTTTGAAAGTTTTCCAAGGAGGGGTACAGGGCTCGTGGTACACCAGTCGGAGAAGGGGGGGGCAGAGAGAGTGGGAGAAGGAATAGCAGGTGTGGGAAGGAAGTTGACGAGGGATGGCAAGCACTGGTGAAAGAGAAGGGAGTTGGGATGAGGACCCTGATCCAAAATAGTGACATTGTGATAGATATTAATGATACACCTGGATGATGAGAAGCCCGTCAAGAGTACTACCCATCTAGTGCCACCAAAAATGGGTGAAGATGTGAGAGCAAAGAGAGTAGAGTTAAGATGAGGAGTCCATAGATCTGGAGAGGGGACAGAAAAGAGGATATCAGTGAAAATCTGTCTGGAAGTTGCACTGACATAGGTGTCTGAGATAGGTAGGCCAGGGTTAGTGGTCAGGATGTCTTTTTTAAAATATAGAATAGTGCGCTCAGAAATATTAATTGCTGAAATGATGGCAAATAGTCTAAAACATAGTTTAGACATATTTTGAATAAAAGTTCCTATGTAAACACTTTGAGCAAAGGAGGCTCAAAGTATTTACATGGGAGCATCCATTTTGTGATTTCAGGCAGCCTCCTCAGCTCTGCCCTGGTGGCACTAAGCAAGCAGCAAAAGCCCCCTACTGGGAGCTTTTGCTTACTGCAGCCAGAGCAGAGCTGAAGAGACTGCCTTCACTTTCATTTTGAGGCCGATTCATGGAATAAATGTGCGCCGAAAATTTCGGCGCAAGCATGCCAATACGTGCGATTCGCAGTGAAAGAGCGAAAATCGCAGTGCAAGTGCGAATATCGCAGGGAACCCATTGCACATCTATTCATGGAAGTCCGTGCGCGAGTAAAAACAGGGATGTGCGCTGAAAAAGTATGCGGCACACGCCGGCGCACAGGTCATCTAACGGCGTGCGCCAAGGCCACAGCAAAAGCGTACATAGCGCAGCACACATAACAAAAGTAGGCGGAACACGGGGCGGAACACTCGGAATGGGGAACAACTCGTGAAAATGTGGGCGTCACAGGGGAAGTACAGGAGGCAAGTGCGCGGAACGCCCACACGCTCGCCTACAACACGTATTCATGGAATCGAATAGGGCAAACCAGCGCACAGGCAAAGACGCACACTGACCCAAACCCGTCTGCCACAGGAAGGCAGGCGGTAGCGTCCCTGCACTGGAAAAAAATGTGCACCAAAATGTGCGCTAACAAAAAGCATGAATAAACAGCTCTGATGAATGTCCCATATTGTGGCCCCTTAGGACAAATGACGTGCAAAGGGGTACGCGACAAACAGCGACACCCACTGTGTGAAAAATTAGCTTGTGCGTGTATTTCGTGTGTGCGCGTGAAGTTTCACATGCGATCGGGCATGGGTTAGCGGGGTACGTGTATTTCACGGGTGCGCGTGAAGTTCCACACGCGATTGTGCCTGGGGGAGCGGGATACGTGTATTCCAGGGGTTCCCAGGAAGTTTCAAACGCGATAGGCCCTGTGCGAGTGGGGTGCGTGTATTCCTGGGGTCCGCGTTAAGTTTCACACACGATTGGGCAGGGTACGTGTAAATCTGGGGTGCGCGGTAAGTTTCACACGCGATTGGCCTTGGTCGAGCGGGGAACGTGTATTTCGGGGGTGCGCGGGAATTATCACACGTGACAGGCCCTGTGCGAGTGGGGTACGTGTATATCTGGGGTGCAGGGGAGTCCTACACGTGAATTGGCAGTGTGGGTCCTCCCAGGTGTTCCTCTACACCCACCATGGCCCCTGCAGGCAGCCCACACCACAGGGGACTTCATGTTCCGCAGGCAGCCCATCCACCATGGGCATGCCCCCCAGGCAAGCCACATGTCAGCTTGCACCACTACTACTACTGATCACCAACGCATGAGCCCCTGCACCCGACCCCCCAGCAGTGCGGGGCACCTGCCAGCAGGCCCACACTCATGTCCCACTCATGTCCCCTTGCACCCCCACCCCCCAACAGTGCGGTGCACCTGCCAGCAGGCCCCCACTCATGTCCCATTCATGTCCCCCTGCACCCCCACCCCCACCAATGCGGGGCACATGCCAGCAGGCCCCCACTCATGTCCCACTCATGTCCCCCTGCACCCCTACCCCCCAGCAGTGCGGGGCACCTGCCAGCAGGTCCCCACTCATGTCCCCTTGCACCCCCACCCCCCAGCAGTGTGGGGCACCTGCCAGCAGGCCCCCACTCATGTCCCCTTGCACCCCCACCCCCAGCAGTGCGGGGCACCTGCCAGCAGGTCCCCACTCATGTCCCCTTGCACCCCCACCCCCCAGCAGTGTGGGGCACCTGCCAGCAGGCCCCCACTCATGTCCCACTCATGTCCCCCTGAACCCCCACCCCCAGCAGTGTGGGGCACCTGCCAGCAGGCCACCACTCATGTCCCTTTGCACCCCCACCCCCCAGCAGTGCGGGGCACCTGCCAGCAGGCCCCCACTCATGTCCCACTCATGTCCCCCTGCACCTCCACCCCCCAGCAGTGCGGGGCACCTGCCAGCAGGCCCCCACTCATGTCCCACTCATGTCCCCCTGCACCTCCACCCCCCAGCAGTGTGGCGCACCTGCCAGTAGGCCCCCACTCATGTCCCACTCATGTCCCCCTGCACCCCCACCCCCAGGAGTGCGGGGCACCTGCCAGCAGGCCCCCACTCATGTCCCCTCTCACCCCCACCCCCCAGCAGTGCGGGGCACCTGCCAGCAGGCCCCCACTCATGTCCCCTTTCACACCCACCCCCCAGAAGTGCGGGGCACCTGCCAGCAGGCCCCCACTCATGTCCCACTCATGTCCCCCTGCACCCCCACCCCCAGGAGTGCAGGGCACCTGCCAGCAGGCCCCCACTCATGTCCCACTCATGTCCCCCTGCACCCCCACCCCCCACCAGTGTGGGGCACCTGCCAGCAGGCCCCCACTCATGTCCCACTCATGTCCCCCTGCACCTCCACCCCCCAGCAGTGCGGCGCACCTGCCAGCAGGCCCCCACTCATGTCCCCTTGCACCCCCACCCCCCAGCAGTGCGGGGCACCTGCCAGCAGGCCCCCACTCATGTCCCCTTGCACCCCCACCCCCCAGCAGTGCGGGGACCTGCCAGCAGGCCCCCACTCATGTCCCCTTGCACCCCCACCCCCCAGCAGTGCGGGGCACCTGCCAACAGGCCCCCACTCATGTCCCACTCATGTCCCCCTGCACCCCCACCCCCCAGCAGTGCAGGGCACCTGCCAGCAGGCCCCCACTCATGTCCCACACATGTCCCCCTGCACCCCCAACCGCCAGCAGTGTGGGGCACCTGCCAGCAGGCCCCCACTCATGTCCCCTTGCACACCCACCCCCCAGCAGTGCGGGGCACCTGCCAGCAGGCCCCCACTCATGTCCCCTTGCACCCCCACCCCCCAGCAGTGCGGGGACCTGCCAGCAGGCCCCCACTCATGTCCCCTTGCACCCCCACCCCCCAGCAGTGCGGGGCACCTGCCAGCAGGCCCCCACTCATGTCCCACTCATGTACCCCTGCACCTCCACCCCCCAGCAGTGCGGGGCACCTGCCAGCAGGCCCCCACTCATGTCCCACTCATGTCCCCCTGCACCTCCACCCCCCAGCAGTGCGGCGCACCTGCCAGCAGGCCCCCACTCATGTCCCACTCATGTCCCCCTGCACCCCCACCCCCAGCAGTGCAGGGCACCTGCCAGCAGGCCCCCACTCATGTCCCCTTGCACCCCCACCCCCCAGCAGTGCGGGGCACCTGCCAGCAGGCCCCCACTCATGTCCCCTTTCACACCCACTCCCCAGCAGTACGGGGTACCTGACAGCAGGCCCCCACTCATGTCCCACTCATGTCCCCCTGCACCCCCACCCACCAGCAGTGCGGGGCACCTGCCAGCAGGCCCCCACTCATGTCCCACTCATGTCCCCCTGCACCTCCACCCCCCAGCAGTGCGGCGCACCTGCCAGCAGGCCCCCACTCATGTCCCACTCATGTCCCCCTGCACCCCCACCCCCAGCAGTGCGGCGCACCTGCCAGCAGGCCCCCACTCATGTCCCACTCATGTCCCCCTGCACCCCCACCCCCAGGAGTGCAGGGCACCTGCCAGCAGGCCCCCACTCATGTCCCACTCATGTCCCCCTGCACCCCCACCCCCCACCAGTGCGGGGCACCTGCCAGCAGGCCCCCACTCATGTCCCACTCATGTCCCCCTGCACCCCCACCCCCGAGCAGTGCGGGGCACCTGCCAGCAGGCCCCCACTCATGTCCCCTTGCACACCCACTCCCCAGCAGTACGGGGTACCTGACAGCAGGCCCCCACTCATGTCCCACTCATGTCCCCCTGCACCCCCACCCCCCAGCAGTGCGGGGCACCTGCCAGCAGGCCCCCACTCATGTCACCCCTGCACTCCCACCCCCCAGCATTGCGGGGCACCTGCCAGCAGGCCCCCACTCATGTCCCACTCATGTCCCCCTGCAGCCCCACCCCCCAGCAGTGCAGGGCACCTGCCAGCAGGCCCCCACTCATGTCCCACACATGTCCCCCTGCACCCCCACCCCCAGCAGTGTGGGGCACCTGCCAGCAGGCCCCCACTCATGTCCCCTTGCACACCCACCCCCCAGCAGTGCGGGGCACCTGCCAGCAGGCCCCCACTCATGTTCCCTTGCACCCCTACCCCCCAGCAGTGTGGGGACCTGCCAGCAGGCCCCCACTCATGTTCCCTTGCACACCCACCCCCCACCAGTGCGGGGCACCTGCCAGCAGGCCCCCACTCATTTCCCCTTGCACCCCCAGCAGTGCGGGGCACCTGCCAAAAGGCCCCCACTCATGTCCCACTCATGTCCCCCTGCACCCCCACCCCCCACCAGTGCAGGGCACCTGCCAGCAGGCCCCCACTCATGTCCCACTCATGTCCCCCTGTACCCCACCCCCCACCAGTGCGGGGCACCTGCCAGCAGGCCCCCACTCGTGTCCCACTCATGTCCCCCTGCACCCGTAACCCCCAGCAGTGCGGGGCACCTGCCAGCAGGCCCCCACTCATGTCCCACTCATGTCCCCCTGCACCCCCACCCCCCAGCAGTGCCGGGTACCTGCCAGCAGGTCCCAACTCATGTCCCACTCATGTCCCCCTGCACCCCCACCCCCCAGCAGTGCAGGGCACCTGCCAGCAGGCCCCCACTCATGTCCTAATCATGTCCCCCTGCACCACCACCCCCCACCAGTGCGGGGCACCTGCTAGCAGGCCCCCCCTCATGTCCCACTCATGTCCCCCTGCACCCCCACCCCCCAGCAGTGCAGGGCACCTGCCAGCAGGCCCCCACTCATGTCCCCTTGCACACCCACTCCCCAGCAGTGCGGGGCACCTGCCAGCAGGCCCCACGCATGTCCCACTCATGTCCCCCTGCACCCCCACCCCCCAGCAGTGCGGGGCACCTGCCAGCAGGCCCCCACTCATGTCCTCCTGCACCCCCACCCCCCAGCAGTGCGGGGCACCTGCCAGCAGGCCCCCACTCATGTACCCTTTCACACCCACCCCCCAGCAGTGCGGGGCACCTGCCAGCAGGCCCCCACTCATGTCCCACTCATGTCCCCCTGCACCCAAACCCCCCAGCAGTGCAGGGCACCTGCCAGCAGGCCCCCACTCATGTCCCACTCATGTCCCCCTGCACCCCCGCCCACCACCAGTGCGGGGCACCTGCCAGCAGGCCCCCACTCATGTCCCACGCATGTCCCCCTGCACCCCCACCCCCCAGCAGTGCGGGGCACCTGCCAGCAGGCCCCCACTCATGTCCCCTTGCACACCCACTCCCCAGCAGTGCGGGGCACCTGCCAGCAGGCCCCCACTCATGTCCCACTCATGTCCCCCTGCACCCCCACCCCCCAGCAGTGCAGGGCACCTGCCAGCAGGCCCCCACTCATGTCACCCCTGCACTCCCACCCCCCAGCATTGCGGGGCACCTGCCAGCAGGCACCCACTCATGTCCCACTCATGTCCCCCTGCACCCCCACCCCCCAGCAGTGCAGGGCACCTGCCAGCAGGCCCCCACTCATGTCCCACACATGTCCCCCTGCACCCCCACCCCCCAGCAGTGCGGGGCACCTGCCAGCAGGCCCCCACTCATATCCCACTCATGTCCCCCTGCACCCCCACCCCCCAGCAGTGCAGGGCACCTGCCAGCAGGCCCCCACTCATTCCAACACATGTCCCCCTGCACCCCCACCCCCCAGCAGTGCAGTGCACCTGCCAGCAGGCCCCCACTCATGTCCCACACATGTCCCCCTGCACCCCCACCCCCCAGCAGTGCAGGGACCTGCCAGCAGGCCCCCACTCATGTCCCCTTGCACACCCACCCCCCACCAGTGCGGGGCACCTGCCAGCAGGCCCCCACTCATTTCCCCTTGCACCCCCAGCAGTGCGGGGCACCTGCCAGCAGGCCCCAACTCATGTCCCACTCATGTCCCCCTGCAGCCCCACCCCCAGCAGTGCAGGGCACCTGCCAGCAGGCCCCCACTCATGTCCCCCTGCACCCTCACCCCCCACCAGTGTGGGGCACCTGCCAGCAGGCCCCCACTCATGTCCCACTCATGTCCCCCTGCACCCCCACCCCCCAGAAGTGCAGGGTACCTGCCAGCAGGCCCCCACTCATGTCCCACTCATGTCCCCCTGCACCCTCACCCCCACCAGTGCGGGGCACCTGCCAGCAGGCCCCCACTCATGTCCCACCCATGTCCCCCTGCACCCCCACCCCTCAGCAGTGCGGGGCACCTGCCAGCAGGCATCCCACTCATGTCCCACACATGTTCCCCTGCACCCCCACCCCCCAGCAGTGCGGGGCACCTGCCAGCAGGCCCCCACTCATGTCCCCTTGCACACCCACCCCCCAGCAGTGCGGGGCACCTGCCAGCAGGCCCCCACTCATGTCCCCTTGCACACCCACCCCCCAGCAGTGCGGGGCACCTGCCAGTAGGCCCCCACTCATGTCCCCTTGCACACCCACCCCCCAGCAGTGTGGGCACCTGCCAGCAGGCCCCCACTCATGTCCCCTTGCACACCCATCCCCCACCAGTGCGGGGCACCTGCCAGCAGGCCCCCACTCATTTCCCCTTGCACCCCCAGCAGTGCGGGGCACCTGCCAGCAGGCCCCCACTCATGTCCCACTCATGTCCCCCTGCACCCCCACCCCCACCAGTGCGGGGCACCTGCCAGCAGGCCCCCACTCATGTCCCACTCATGTCTCCCTGCACCCCACCCCCCACCAGTGCGGGGCACCTGCCAGCAGGCCCCCACTCATGTCCCACTCATGTCCCCCTGCACCCGTACCCCCCAGCAGTGCGGGGCACCTGCCAGCAGGCCCCCACTCATGTCCCCTTTCACACCCACCCCCCAGCAGTGCGGGGCACCTGCCAGCAGGCCCCCACTCATGTCCCACTCATGTCCCCCTGCACCCAAACCCCCCAGCAGTGCAGGGCACCTGCCAGCAGGCCCCCACTCATGTCCCACTCATGTCCCCCTGCACCCCCACCCCCCACCAGTGCGGGGCACCTGCCAGCAGGCCCCCACTCATGTCCCACGCATGTCTCCCTGCACCCCCACCCCCCAGCAGTGCGGGGCACCTGCCAGCAGGCCCCCACTCATGTCCCCTTGCACACCCACTCCCCAGCAGTGCGGGGCACCTGCCAGCAGGCCCCCACTCATGTCCCACTCATGTCCCCCTGCACCCGCACCCCCCAGCAGTGCAGGGCACCTGCCAGCAGGCCCCCATTCATGTCCCACACATGTCCCCCTGCACCCCCACCCCCAGCAGTGCAGGGCACCTGCCAGCAGGCCCCCACTCATGTCCCACACATGTCCCCCTGCACCCCCACCCCCCAGCAGTGTGGGGCACCTGCCAGCAGGCCCCCACTCATGTCCCCTTGCACACCCACCCCCCAGCAGTGCGGGGCACCTGCCAGCAGGCCCCCACTCATGTCCCCTTGCAACCCCACCCCCCAGCAGTGCAGGGACCTGCCAGCAGGCCCCCACTCATGTCCCCTTGCACACCCACCCCCCACCAGTGCGGGGCACCTGCCAGCAGGCCCCCACTCATTTCCCCTTGCACCCCCAGTAGTGCGGGGCACCTGCCAGCAGGCCCCCACTCATGTCCCACTCATGTCCCCCTGCACCCCCACCCACCAGCAGTGCAGGGCACCTGCCAGCAGGCCCCCACTCATGTCCCACTCATGTCCCCCTGCACCCCCACCCCCCACCAGTGTGGGTCACCTGCCAGCAGGCCCCCACTCATGTCCCACTCATGTCCCCCTGCACCCCCACCCCCCAGCAGTGCAGGGTACCTGCCAGCAGGCCCCCACTCATGTCCCACTCATGTCCCCCTGCACCCCCACCCCCACCAGTGCGGGGCACCTGCCAGCAGGCCCCCACTCATGTCCCACCCATGTCCCCCTGCACCCCCACCCCCCAGCAGTGCGGGGCACCTGCCAGCAGGCCCCCACGCAGTGAAATGGCGATCCCACGACACAAATAAAAATTCAACTATGTACATCAACACATGTCCGCCACATGAAGGCAGGCGGCAGCGTCCCTGTGCATTAAAAAAATGTGCGCTAACGAAAATCCGTATATACAGCTCGATGAATGTCCCATACTGTGGCCCTCTAGGACAAATGACGTGCAAAGGGGTACGCAACAAACACGGACACCCACTGTGTCAAAAATAGCGTGTATTTCGGTGCTCGCGGGAAGTTTCACACACGATTGGGCCTGGGCGAGCGGGGTCCGTGTACTTCCGGGGCCCGTGGGAAGTTTCACACACGATTGGGCCTGGGCGAGCGGGGTACGTGTATCACTGTGGTGGGCGTGGAAGTACAGGAGGCAAATGTGCGGAACGCCCACATGCACACGCAAAAAATCTCGTGCTAATCCGGAAACACGTACGCAAGCAGGAAGCAGGCGTACATCGACCCGCGCAGCATAAAAGTGCGCACAAACAACAAACAAGCTCAGACACCAGGATGAATATACCGTTCCTAGCAGCAGAGGCCATGGGATACCGCAGGAGGAGGAGGATAGCCAGGGCCAGAATTTTTACACCCAGAACCAGCCTTTTTGGGATGCCTGATGACCACATGTATGGGAGGTATAGGTTTCCACCTCACATAATACTCGACCTGGTCAGTGAGTGTGAGGATGACCTCACATCACCCACCCTCTGCTCCCAAGCACTCAACCCCCTGGTGAAGGTCCTTAATGTACTGCACTTCCTGGCCACTGGATCATTTCAGCGGACAAGTGCCATAGTGGGAGGGGTGTCACAGGCCACGAAGTCATGCTGCCTACACCAGGTCTTGGCCATCATGACTGCACGCCCATCAGTACGCAGGCACATATACCTGCCCAGAACACCTGCAGAAAGGCAGGCTGTCGTCCAGGATTTTTACGGGGTGGCATACTTCCCCAAAGTGCTTGGTGCCATTGACTGCACCCATGTGGCTCTACGTCCCCCCAGGGTATCTGAGCACATCTATAGAAACCGCAAGCACTGGCATTGCATCAACGTCCAGGTAGTATGTGATGCCAAGGGAATCATCACCTTAGTATATGCCAACTATCCAGGGTCCACCCACGACAGTTTCATTTACAGAATATCAACCCTAAACCGGGACCTATAAGCTGGTCGGCATGGCGATAGATGGCTGGTTGGTGAGCATAAATGCCACAGCACATGCATGCATGTCAGATACTGAGTAATGTCACAACCCCACTAATGATACCCATCACCACCTCCCCAGGGGACAGTGCCTCCCTCTGAGCAACCACATGATGATGCCAATTCGAAACCCCACCACGCCACCCGAGGTAAGATACAACACAGCCCATATTGCAACCCGGGGCATAGTGGAGCGCACATTCGGAGTGCTCAAGTCACGCTTTCGCTCCCTTGACCGCTCTGGTGGGCAGCTGTTATATGCTCCCCCATTAGTGTGCAGGATCATAGTGGCAGCATGTGTACTGCACAACGTTGCAACACGCAGGGGCCTGCCGGTGGACATGGTGGTGCCCCCACATTCCCAACCGCATGCACGCCCGCTGCGCATGGGAGGGGAAAGGGCACGGGGTGAGGCAGCCGGTACGCAGCTGGTGGCTAATTACTTCACCTGAAATCACACCCCTGTGGAGTGCACACAGCCCTGGCACATACCAGCTGACTATCAATGATGATGAGTCAACCGACAGTCAACTGTCACAACCATACCAGCCTTAGATTGTTCACCTGGTAGTGTTCCATTGTGTGCATCCCTACCTACACAAACCCCACCAATGCTGTGTCATCAAAAGACACACTTCTATGCTGCTAAAATCATTACCCCCTTGCAAGATACAGCATGACAACAGTGCCATGTCACCCAACACCACCCCAGCACCGTCCCCAACACACCATGGCATGTCATGCTATGTGAGAGCAAACAAAGGAATCCCCAAAACATGACACAAGTGTCACAAAGTACAGTGTCCCGATGGGAAAATGGCCACACACAATGTGCTCCCATTAATGTAGAACTGACAACACACATGACCAAAGACTTACCACAATACAATGCAGCTAGCCACCCCAAACATAGCATTTACATGACAGTACTAAATTAAAGGATACGTAGACTTACAAACTGGTGATGCTAGCACATCGACCACCCCCAACTGTACAGTGTTGGTGCCACGCAAATCTGGAAGTGCACTGCTTACAACATGAACTCCATCTCCAAAGTAGACAGCCTTGTGAAGACATGTGGAATGAACCTGCAAATTAGGAGGGAGACATGGATGCACAAGCACACATCAATACACCATGCAGTGTACAATACTACAACAATATGCACTAGGAATGTATACACAGTATTGACTACAGACTGCCCACACATGTCATGGGAGTCCAACGTCACTGTGTAAGTTACTGTCACTTGGGCACACCCTTTGCAAGCCCATGGTAACGGGAAGCAGGAGGGGTGTGTGTCTCACGAACCCAAGCATCTAACCCAAACTCAGGACAAGCCTGAATGTGCCCAGCCGCAATACAGTGGATGCCCATGGGAGCTACACAAGGCAACACACTGTAACAAAAAAGCAAAAATCAAAAATCAAAAACCAAAATCAAAAAATCAAAAATCATAAATGGCCATGTGGGGGCCAGGGGGGGTGGGGGAGGCCTCCCAGGAGGTCCGAGGACAAGGTGCACACCAACAGCCACCTGTGTGGATGTTGCGAAAAAAAAACACCTCCATGGGCTCATGACCTGCACGGCTACGCTATTGTGAGAGATTCTGAATCGCTTTGGTCGCTCTCATCACCCTGTGCTGCTGCCACCACTAGAGGTGGTGGTGCTATGGGAGGCAGCCCATGCAAAGCCCTAGTCTGGTCCTCCATGGCAGCAAGCATGCGGGTGTGGAAGGTCTCGTTCTGTAGGATTATGGTGCGGAGATCCCCATGCACCACCTGACGTGATGCCCGGACCTCCTGGAAATAGGCATTAGCACCAAGGCACACAATTAGGCCTCACGAGGTACAGACCCAGTACTTGATTGACACATGGCCCACATGACTATAACCCTCCCAAGCATGCACTGTCACTGAGTTTGAAGGGGAGGAAAATGTCAGACACTGATGACACCAAGATGGAAGAGCAACACATTAGCTGCATGCTGGCTAGCAGAGCCATCACACATTGGCCTGTGAGTGGCATGTCCAATCCACATACATGACACATGCCATCACACAGATGGCATGTACCATAGGCATGTCACATATCGTTTGACAATAGGGCTGAGATATGCGTAGTGAAAGTGGGGGGATCGAAACAATCAGCATGAATGAACAATGAGAAATACGGAACAATGTTGTTGCAAGATGCCACTTCGAGGGCTACTGGCGTGAATTTGCACAAAAAGTCTACTGTGGGCAGAAGGGATACTGTAATACCCAAATCCAGGGGTGCAGAATGTTATGGATGAAGCACATGGGTGACCCAAACCACTCAGGCACAAACACCCTCACCTAGCACTCAATCAGAACCCCTCACACACACAACATACACATGGATCACACACACATGCATGTGCACTCACCGGACAATGCCTCGTAATCTGGCAGATCTCCCACACCTTGGATCTGTTCCTCTGTGACGTAGGTCCCAGCAACAGACTCATGTACAGTGAGTTCAATGTCCTCTTGTGGAGACCCACCTCCAGTCACCAGAGTAGCGGCATGACTTGAGGCCAGCTTTTTCTTTGCCCTGCGCTTAAGGTCATTGCAGCGCTTGTAGCACTCACCAGATGTGCGCCTCACTGATCCAAGGGCACTTATGATGTCCGCGACGGTCTGCCAGTGTGCCTGACATTGAGCAGGTGTGGTCTTGCACCCTGCAGTTATCAACATTTTGCTGTTGTGTGCGGACACATACTGCACAAGTGCATCACGTTCGGCTTCATTGAAGCTAGGCTTCCTTTGCGTGCCGGACTGCATAGCCGTGTCTGGAGTATCAGCCTGTAGTGGACGAGCACTCTTCCTCTTTTTCTTGGAAGGTGGTGGGGATCCTGAGTGGCCTACGCCACTCTGGCCACCAGGGGCAGGAGCACTGGTGGACTGGGTAGTTGGAGTGTGGGAATGCACACTGAGCATGGGACTTGGTGCAGGCATTGGCTGAAGTGTTACGTAGTCAGGGGGAACGTTAGCAAGATGGACTGGGACCAACACTGCCCTGGCTGGGAGAGTCAGAGCTGGGGTGGATGGAGCTGCAGCTGCCCCTACAGCCTCCCCACCCTGCCTACTCGGGGCAGCAGATGACATAGCTGCCCCTGATCCACGTGGCTTGGTGACACCAACTTGCACCACCACACATGGCCTAGACTTGGTGACCTGGAAGTCAGCCTGGGAGTCACCCTCTGCCATGTCAGGTGCCACAATGGGCCGGTCCAACAAGGGCTGATCAGAGATGGTGTCAGCCACGTTTCCCTGAACTATGGGGGGGTCATGGGTGTCCCTGACTGGTCCTCCACACATGGGGGGCTATGGGTACCCTGCAAATCCCGGCCACATCCCCTAACGCGCCCACCACGGCCACCTCTTGCGGCTCGGCCACCTTTGCCACCCTTACCGCTTGGTCGCCTCCCAACCATGGCACTGATGTTGTTGTGCGTATGGGAGTTGCAGTAAACTATTGTCCTGGGCAATTGGGTGTCAAAGGGGTAGGGTACTAGATGGAATTCGTACCCTAGTGCTCTAGCAAGGCTGTATGTGACCCCTGGGGAAAGATGACGGGTCACGCAACGCACAGGCACCCCAAAAACAGAAAATAGCGTGCACGCAACCCCTCGTAGACCACGTGCGTGGAAAAATGAACCTGCACTACGCTGTGGCACCCAGAAACACAAAAATGAATGTACGCGTGTTACACGCAGCCTACAATGAACTCTGAAGGGGTACGCGACACACAGGGCAAGCACAGTTGTTAAATACGTGCGCGACTCACCGTCTGCCTGGAAAATGAGCTACACATGGCAACACCCCCGCCAAAAGAAGAATTGTACACTGTCTGAGGAGACAGGACAAAAGAAGAAGTGAACGCTGTTTGAGGAAACAGGCCCAACAGAAAATCAGAAAAAAGCTGTCAGAGGTAACAGGGAGTACGAACTAGAAACGCTGTGAAGTAAATCGCGTGTGAACTGACAAGAAGTGCAGAATTCACCCACTCGCTCTCCACGAAAAGCATGTACAAGGAAATTACGTCCTACACGTGCCTTTTGAACAGGCCCACACGTCCCACGTCACTTCCGCATATACGCGCTAAGCCCCTATCCTCCAATTACACGAGCTGACACTCGGACGTGCAGTTCTTGGACATGTAACATGCACCCGTGTACAGGGAAATGCCTGCGCACGCACGTCACAGACGCGCTTACGCGCTAAGGGCCTTTGGTCCAATGAAATCGCGTACGCGTGCTGACGCGCTTATGCACTAAGGGCCTTTCCTCGAATTACACGCTGACGTGCAAGATTTTCACGTGCCAAATCACTCCGTATCAAGCTGGCCACGCGTAAGCACACAGAAGACCATGCTCCTGCCCAGAAGGCCGAATTACTGCCCCCCAGAGCCCCGAGCACGCTCCCACCTGCCATCTGCTGCTGCCTGACTGCCTGCTGCCCACATGCCCTACTATTTGGTGCCTGCACATCAGCCATCTGCAGGGGTCCAGTTGCTGTGTCCACCCCTGCTGGAACTGAAGACTCCCGACTGGGATACCATCGCTCCACAGCCCAGCCCCATGACCCAGTTGCCCACCCACGCCTGCCTCTGGGGTTGCCATGTCAGGCACACCACCATCTGGCAGCACTGGCAACCCCCAGCCAGAGAGGCAGAGGGGCACCAGCTTCACTGCCACCGAAGTTGGTGCCCTGGTGGAGCTTGTCCTGGGGCATTATGATGCCCTCTTCGGATCATCACGCGCCAACATGGAAGGACAGGACAGGATCTGGGACGACTTTGTGGTTGCCATCAACACGGAGGGGGTGGCAACCCGCAACATCAAGCAAGTGAGGAAGCGCTGGGAGGACTTGAGGTCCAGGACCCTCATGAAGGCCCGGCGCCTCGTGGAGGGGGGCCGGGGCATCATGAGTACCATCCAGCTGAGGGTCCTGGAACGCGTATGTCCAGCGCTCCACGCCCAGATCCTTGAGAGGCAGACCCGTCTGGAGTTGAGCGGTAAGTGGCCAAGCATTGCCGTGTGAGACAGGGCATGTTGCAGTGTGCTGGTTGTCTGAGACCTGCCTGTATGTGTGACATAGGCCATGTACGTATGTGTGTGTGCAGGGACATCATGGTCATGCATGTGGGACCAGTAATGTGTGAACCACATGGTTGGTGCATGTGTCGAAATGCAACATGGGGAGCTCTATGCGGAATGGACACATGAAAGCATGCCAGTCTCTGTTCCTGGACATGGGTGGGGGTTGAGGGATAGGTGCTGATGCCATGTACATGTATGGTGTCCATATCTGTGTGTCTGACCTGCATGTCTGTGACTTGTAAATGCCATGGTTGCATGACACATGTCTGTGACAATGTTTGGATTCACTGATGCAGCCTAGTCATCCTTGTATCCACTGTGTCTGGGGTGTACGAGTCTAGATGGATGAAACTACGTTGAGGTGTGTGCATGTGATAGGCATGACCCATGATGCATGTGAGTTTCAAACCAACATTGTATGTTTCAAGAGTCCCTTGGACATGTATGCTAATGTCCATGGCATGCGCCATGCCTGTTACTGCATGTGTTTTGCCTGCACTGACCCATGTGTTGTGGAGGGACATGATGGAAGTGATGTTTGACAGTGCCACTCATCTGCTATTGCTTTGTGTCTAGGGGACCATTGTACAGTACCCTGATGCTTGTGTTCTATGTCTCCCTCTACACAGCGCCAAGTGAAGAAGAGGGCAGAGACGGCGCTGTGGAGCAAAGTGGCGGGGATGCCCCCACGGCTGCAGCCGAAGGGGTGGGTGAGCCCCCACAGGGGCTTGCAACGGCGGAAGATGGTGTGGAGCCATCCAGGTTGGTGGTTTCCACAGAGGAGGAGGAGGCCACTACTGAGCCGCACATGGGGTCTGGTGGGGGCATCCCTGCTGGTGCAAGTAGTGCAGTCCAGGGGCAGGGGCAGGAGGCAGCACAGGTCACCGTGGAGGGGCCTGTGCATGTCACTGTCCCTGACACTGTGACTGCACCACCATGCACCAGCAGGGATGCCCCATTCCAGGCCCGTCCACAGGTAGGGGGGATGTCCATGTCATCTGACACTCCTCTACCTGCGGATGAGGGGACTCCTGGCCTTATGGAGAAGGTCCTGATTGGTGTCTCGTTGCGCACGGGTTTCATTCATGATGAGGTGCGTGCTGTACGGGGGGAGCACTCACGTCATCACGAAGAGCTCCGTACCAACGTGGCCCAGTTGGGAGCGACCATGGTCGGGGGTTTCCTACATGTGTTGGGCACTCTGGCGACCCTCTCCTCCTCTGTGGAGGCTATGCACCAGTCGTTCTCCATGCCGTCTTCCGGCCCAGATGCCACCAGGGCCCCCTGTGGACCTGCCCCGACCAACGCAGCCAGCTCGGTGGGGATCCCATCCCTGCCACAGTCGGGAGTCGGAGGTCCAGCAGGGGTGGACACACCAGCAACTGGACCCCAGCAGATGGAGGATGTGACGGCATCATCGGGCAGGGCACGTGCACGACGGCGTCGGTGGATTCCATCAGCCTGGATGCCGTCGTGCTGGCAGAGGCAGTTGCGTCGGAGGCAGCGGCAGGCTCGACGTGGGAGGCATCATGTCTCAGGGCCATCAACCTCAGAGGGGCAGGCATCGGCCGGATGGCAGGAGAACCCTGGAATGGGAGTGTCTTCCGTGGGGGAGCGGTTGGGCCAGCAGATAGGTGCGGAACGGCGCCGGGCGGAGGAGGAACGGCTCACAATGGTCAGGGCGGAGAACTCCATGCGGAGGGCGCTGAAGCGAGCTGAGTGCCTCGAGGGTATTCGCAAGGAGTTGGAGCTGGACACTGCATTATCCCTACGAGACCTCGGTGACAGTGAACATGCCCGCCTCCAAGCCATTGAACAGGAGTTCGATGATGCCCTGGCCCATGACATCAACCAGTGAGCCGTCGGAATGGCCCTCTGCCTTTGTATATAGTTATTTAGGTTTAGGTTTCATTTCTTTATTATTATGATTTGGAGTCCACAGACTTTGCTCCACTTTTTGTATATAGTTGTATTTTAGATAGGGTTTTTGTTAGGTTTCATTTGCTTTTGGGATAATGGACCCTTCAGACTTTCTTTTTCAATTTTCAGGACATGTATATACTTTCTTTTAGTCATATTCACATGGAGTAATGTTTTTTTATGCTTTTCATCTTTGGATTTCGTTCTATGGACTTTGGGGATGCACTTCTTATATTTTTTAATTTTTTGGATTTATTTTCTTGCTTGGATTTGACTTTCCTTTTCTTATTTCAAAAAACATTTCTTCTTTTGCATGTGTGCTTTTCATTTTAACATTTGTTGTACTTTTTAATACATTTATGTATTCTACATTATTGGTGTGGTGTTGTCTGTGCTGCCTGTGCCGAGGACCTTGCTTGTCCAACAGAGACCCAGGAGAGACCCAGGAAATCGAGGGTGCACGGAGAAATCTAATCCATCAGCTGTTTTGGATAGCGACAGCGTGTCGCTTCGTTCCCAGGAGGGGGCGGAGCCTTGTTGCTGCTCACGTGAGGAGTCACGTGACCCAAAACACACTGAAAAAGCATCCGCTTTCACCCTCGCTGCGTTGAGCCCGGTAGGGGTGGAGGGCGTTGGCTGTTGTGCGGCTGTTTTCCGCTGACAGCGCGACTAGAGACTAGGGAACGGGAGACGGCGGAGGTATACCCTCTTTGATCCCGACCCAGAGCAAAAGGTAAGTCCAATCAACACTGCCCAAAGGTCCTAGATAAAAACTTGTGCACCGTGGTAAAAATTAAGTACTGTAAGTCTTAGCTGGTGCTTGCTGGTCGTTCTAAGAATAAAACTGTCCGATAATGTCAGCAGCAATGAGGGGCACGCTGTCATGACCACTGCTTTCAAGGAGTCAGGACCTACCCAACACCCTTGGAAACAGGCTCATAACATGCCTTATCGGCACCAGCAAGTCCCAATAGGGACCTTTTGGACCTTGTCCTGGCACCGGTGGTGCCAGGCTCATAGTAAGGACCCGTCCCGGCACAGGAAGCGCCGGGCTCATATCAAGTGTAAAAGTGCTTGGGTGAACCTACCTGAAGCAGACCATGCTGCTTACTTACCAGCCAGATGATGCTTTACTCTCTTCTAACTGGGACTACTTTTCTTTCTGGGTGGGGCAGGCACCACTCCCTGGATCACTGATGCTGGAACTCTTCTGGAAGCAGGAACTCTTTTACCTGGGCGCGGCTGCTGTGGAAGAAGACCCCTAAGTACTCCTATGGGCTATTTAAACCACACCCGATTGGTACCACATGCTTCGCGTTATTCTGCATCTGCAGCAGGACGCTCACCGTGTCAGCTCCAGCGAATCTTCAGCTCCGGATCCTGTAGTTACGAAAATTACCTGCTGGGAACCAATCTTCAATCTTCAGCAGCTCCTGCAAAACAAAAGGCACAGGTTAGACAAAGGCAAAGTTAGCGCTTCAACTCACCCGAGCCATCGGCAGCATCCAAGTCGTTTTCTTTTCTGCATTCCGCGTCCGGCACCGGGCCTGCAAAGACAAAGAACATTGGTTAGTAACGTTCAGTTACAATACTGCTTACCTGTGTTGCGCTTGCTCCAACTTAGTTCGCGCTGCATTCCGGCACCTGTAAAACAAAAGGGGACATTAAGGTGCATTCTACGGCCCTAAAGCAGTCTTCCTACTTACGTGCCTTCGAATTCACCATCTTCTTGTTACGCTCTCTGCCACGAATCTGGGAGAGCATCTTCTTTGGCATCGACAGCATCCTAAAAGCAAAAGACATAATCATAAGGAAAAAGACATTTAAAGAGAGCAATCCAAAGAGAACTTTAATACTTACAAGTCACGCTCGTGCAGCAAAACGGCGGCATCGCTCTCACCTTCCCTCTGCAATCAAGAGGCGGAACTCACATCCAGTGAAGTAACTGGACCCAGCGCCCCTGCACAAGACGCAGGATGGAGAGCTCAACATTCACTTACTTAAGGTGAGCACAACAATCATCTGAGTACCACGGGGAGAAAGGGAGAGAGGGGCTAGGAACTTCTCCCATCCTTCCAGCCACTAATACCTTGATTTTCCACTTGCAGACACCTCACTCTGCAGGTCAAGCTTTCGGTGAGTAAGGGGCCAAATCCGGGAGCCAAACGAACCCTACGCCTAACTTTGAAGACGTTTGCAGCGCCCAGCCCAGGACCAGCGCCTCCGAGGGAACCAGGTGAGCGTTACAGAACGCGAAGCCTCCCAAACATTTCCCGCCCAGGCGCAATGGAGACTTCAGACACAGACCAATTGGCCCAGTTGCTCGGGGAGTTGAGAGCAGAAGTACACGCAGCATGCCAGGAAACAAATGCCCTAAGAAGAGAGCTAGTGATTTCTAAGGAGCGAACAGACGACTTGGCTAGACAATTGTTACAAGCCCAAGCGGGACAGACTCCTCTGCCTACCCCTGGTGGAAGCCATGCCCCAACGGCTTCCTCTAATCCGGTGCAAATTAATCTACCAGGAAATGTACCTTTGGCTCCGCCCGAACGCTTTTCAGGTGATCCGAAAAGGTTTGCTGTGTTCATCAATCAGTGTCGTTTGCACTTTCTGTGTAGACCTGCCGCTTTTCCAACAGACCAGGCTAAGGTAGCCTTTGTGCTCTCATATCTTAGTGGCAGCGCTGCAGATTGGTCTATTCCTTTAGTGACTCAGGATAACCCTATCCTTTATAATTTCCAGGACTTCCAAGCTAGTATGGAAAGATTGTTCGCAAGGCATTCTCAGGGACAGGCTCTGGACAATGAACTTCTTTCACTACGACAGGGCAATCAAGATCTTCTGGCCTACATTGCATCATTTAACAGACTAGTGGTTGAAACCGGATGGCCTGAGGATAAGAGAATCACCCTTTTCTATAGAGGCCTTCGTGGAGAACTTAAAGACGTTCTGGCCCAGGTGGTGAATCCACCACAAGACTGTTCCGAATACATTGATCAGGTGGTGCAATTAGATCATAGGATACAAAATCGAAAAGCCGATCGTTCCAGGTTTGAAAATCGAGTTTTTTCAAGACCACAGAGCTCCGTTAAAGGAAATGATACCGTGGAACCCATGCAGATTGGGGTGGTGAAAGGACCTCTAACCCAAAAGGAAAGAGAAAGGAGAAGACAACTACAATTGTGCCTCTATTGCGGGAACTCAGGGCACTTCCTCCAAGATTGCCCAGTGAAACCAAAGAAGAAGACAGTAGGAGCTTCCGATAAGGGTGCCAAAGGTTCAGAGTCGGAAAACGACCTCGCCCGACAAGTGTAGAGGTCCGCTTGCCGAGCGTAAAAACCAGTTCTTTGACCTCGCATTTTACCATGCCCATGGTCCTCGTGAGTCCGGAACAACCCAATCGTATGCATGCCATTAAAGCATACATTGATAGTGGCGCAATCGGCAATTACGTGGACTGTGAATTGGCCGCCAGGATGAATCTGTCTCTTTGTCCTAAGTCGGTGAAAGACGTCATCACCACCGTGGATGGTACGGAAATAGCTTCCGGACCAGTTACTCACACCACCATGGAAGTGACGTTGGTAAGCCAAGATGGACATCAAGAGAAAATCGTGTTTGATGTGATCAAGGCTCCACAGTTTCAAGTTATCCTGGGAATCCCTTGGCTGGAAAAACACAATCCTCAAATTGATTGGCGAGCAAAGACAATCCGGTTTCCAGAATGCGCACCTACCTGCTATCCGCAGCCCCCCACGAAACTAGCTGCAACTGCTTCTGAGAGTCCTCACCTGCCTCCTGAATACCGGGAATTTCAGGATGTCTTTCGAAAAGATCAAGCTAATTCACTGCCTCCTCACAGATCATACGACTGCCAAATAGACTTGGTTCCAGGATCCACTCCTCCATGCAGTCGAATTTATGCCCTCACAGAACCTGAAAATCTTCACCTAAGGCAGTATTTGGATCAGTACCTGGCTAATGGATTTATCCGTCCCTCGAAGTCCCCAGCCTCTTCAGCTTTGTTCTTCGTGCCAAAAAAAGAGGGAGACCTAAGAACATGCATAGATTACCGTGCCCTGAACCAGATTACGATTAAGAACAGATATCCGTTACCATTGATCCCTGAACTTCTTGACCAAGTTAAAAGTGCCTGTATCTACACAAAGCTGGACCTCAGAGGAGCTTACCATTTAGTACGAATAAAGGAGGGCGATGAATGGAAGACGGCCTTTCGTACTAAATATGGACTGTTCGAGTATCAAGTAATGCCCTTTGGGCTTTGCAACGCTCCGGCAGCCTTTCAGTATTTTATGAATGACGTCCTCAGAGAGCTCATTGATGTATGTGTAGTTGTCTATATTGATGACATTCTGGTCTACTCGTCCTCTGAGGCGGAACATCGAAAACATGTCACCGCAGTACTGGAGCGGGTCCGAAAACACAGACTCTTTGCAAAATTGGAAAAATGCGTTTTTCACGTCACGGAGGTCGAATTTTTGGGATTCATTTTGTCACCAAATGGAGTCCACATGGACTCAAGAAAAGTGGACGCTATCATTAAGTGGCCCTCACCAACGTCAGTGAAAGGAGTTCAAAGCATGTTGGGCTTTGCTAACTTTTATCGAAGATTTATCCCAGATTTTTCTCGAGTTGTCCAACCCATTACAGCCCTCCTCAGAAAGAATAAACGTTTCGAGTGGTCTACAGAGGCTGAACAAGCCTTTCTGGAACTAAAAACAAAATTCACCTCGGGTCCAGTTCTAAAACATCCTCACCCGGAACTTCCCTATATCGTAGAGACTGATGCTTCCAGTCTCGCAATGGGAGCAGTGCTTTCGCAAAGAGACCCGGAAACAAATCAGTTACACCCAGTGGCATTTTGGTCCCGCAAATTTTCAGCTCCTGAAATCAACTATACCATTACAGATAAGGAACTTTTGGCGATTAAGTCCGCCTTTAAAGCTTGGCGGCATTATCTCTTGGGAGCCCGACACACAGTCACCGTCATCACGGATCATCGTAATTTACAGTACCTTAAATCAGCCAAAGCTCAATCCTCTAGACAACTTCGCTGGGCATTGTTTTTCGCCGAATTCGACTTTGTGATAACTTACCGACCAGGCAACAAGAATGGTAAAGCAGACGCTCTCTCCCGAATTGGAGTAGATGAACTCACGACCAATCTTGAACCCGTACCTATAATTCCGGAACAGAGAATCCTGGGTTTAATAGATGCACAATCCATTGAAGACATTGAAACTAAAGTTAAAGATCTTCTGACTCCAGCAGAAGTGCAAGACTGGCAGCTCAAGGGAAATGATTTCACAATGGATAAGAACCTATTATACTTTCGAGGAAGATTATATCTACCATGTACCGATTTACAAAGACAGGTGATCTCTTGTTACCATGACTCCTTAATGGAAGGACATCCTGGCATTACCAAAACGTTGGAAAAGATAAAGAGACATTTTTGGTGGCCATCTTGGAGAAAGGACATTAAAGACTTCATTAATTCTTGTGGCGTGTGCGCTCAAAGCAAAAGCCAGAAGGAGAAACCAGCAGGCCTCCTACATCCAATAGACATTCCTCCACATCCATGGCATACTCTCTCCATGGACTTCATCACGGATTTACCACCATGCTCCGGATTTAATACAATCTTAGTGATTGTGGACCTATTCTCGAAAATGGCTCATTTCATCCCATTGAAAGGGTTACCTACAGCTCAAATTTTGGCCCGAGAATTCCTCGAAAACATCGTTCGGTTGCACGGCTTTCCTTCAATTTTAATCTCAGATAGAGGGAGTCAATTTATTTCTCACTTCTGGCGGAGTTGTTGTCGTCTAGCCCAAATTGACATAAGGCTTTCGACCAGCCACCATCCCCAGACCGACGGGCAGACCGAGAGGACCAATCAACCCTTGGAACAGTATCTACGCTGCATGTTACAACAATCAGAGGGCACTTGGAAAGACATTCTCTGGATTGCGGAGTACGCTTATAATAACTCAGTCCACGCCGGAACAGGAAAAACTCTGTTTTTTCTTTCATATGGAATCCACCCTCGCACCTCAAATCTTGACCCACCTCAGACTCTTGGAACACCCGCTGTAGATCATCTGCATTCGACAATCACTCAAGCCTTTAAGGAGGCCACATCTCACCTTAAGCAGGCCAAGGAACAATATAAAAAGAGTGCGGATCTACATCGAAAGGAAGCTCCTCAATATCTTGTGGGAGATCAGGTCTGGCTGTCCACCAAACATTTACCCCTAAAAGGACCGCGTACTTTCAATCCACGATACCTGGGGCCTTACCCAATCACTGCCATAATCAATCCAGTGGCGGTAAAATTGGGCCTACCTGCTCATATGAAAATACATCCAGTTTTCCACGTTTCACTACTGAAACCCATGCAACCTGGAACCCGTTTGACAAAATCTCCAGACCCTATTCTCGTGGACGGAGAACTAGAATTCGAAATACAAGACATATTAGACTCCAAGATTTCCAAATCTAAATTATACTATCTGATTGACTGGAAAGGTTATGGCCCCCAGGAACGATCTTGGGAACCGTCGGAACATGTTCATGCACCCCGTCTGGTTAAGAAATTTCATCGAACTTTTCCTGATAAACCAAGACCCCCGGAGGGAACAAATTTGGGAGGGGCCTTGAGGGGGGGTGCTGTCATGACCACTGCTTTCAAGGAGTCAGGACCTACCCAACACCCTTGGAAACAGGCTCATAACATGCCTTATCGGCACCAGCAAGTCCCAATAGGGACCTTTTGGACCTTGTCCTGGCACCGGTGGTGCCAGGCTCATAGTAAGGACCCGTCCCGGCACAGGAAGCGCCGGGCTCATATCAAGTGTAAAAGTGCTTGGGTGAACCTACCTGAAGCAGACCATGCTGCTTACTTACCAGCCAGATGATGCTTTACTCTCTTCTAACTGGGACTACTTTTCTTTCTGGGTGGGGCAGGCACCACTCCCTGGATCACTGATGCTGGAACTCTTCTGGAAGCAGGAACTCTTTTACCTGGGCGCGGCTGCTGTGGAAGAAGACACCTAAGTACTCCTATGGGCTATTTAAACCACACCCGATTGGTACCACATGCTTTGCGTTATTCTGCATCTGCAGCAGGACGCTCACCGTGTCAGCTCCAGCGAATCTTCAGCTCCGGATCCTGTAGTTACGAAAATTACCTGCTGGGAACCAATCTTCAATCTTCAGCAGCTCCTGCAAAACAAAAGGCACAGGTTAGACAAAGGCAAAGTTAGCGCTTCAACTCACCCGAGCCATCGGCAGCATCCAAGTCGTTTTCTTTTCTGCATTCCGCGTCCGGCATCGGGCCTGCAAAGACAAAGAACATTGGTTAGTAACGTTCAGTTACAATACTGCTTACCTGTGTTGCGCTTGCTCCAACTTAGTTCGCGCTGCATTCCGGTGAAGTAACTGGACCCAGCGCCCCTGCACAAGACGCAGGATGGAGAGCTCAACATTCACTTACTTAAGGTGAGCACAACAATCATCTGAGTACCACGGTGAGAAAGGTAGAGAGGGGCTAGGAACTTCTCCCATCCTTCCAGCCACTAATACCTTGATTTTCCACTTGCAGACACCTCACTCTGCAGGTCAAGCTTTCGGTGAGTAAGGGGCCAAATCCGGGAGCCAAACGAACCCTACGCCTAACTTTGAAGACGTTTGCAGCGCCCAGCCCAGGACCAGCGCCTCCGAGGGAACCAGGTGAGCGTTACACACGACGAATAAAGCTAACACACAAGCTCAAGCTAAGCGAGGGCTGAATACTATGTCCATTACTATAGGAAATCCTACTGACATGGAGAGAGCTCTTAATCAGTCCTCCGCCTCTTCTAATGCCCATGTAGCCGCTACTATGGTTAGTAAGAGCGTCACTCCCCAAGTTAACGGACCCAGGATGGCAGCCATCAACGTCAACACTAGACAGCAGCAGTACTCTAGCACCGAGGCACCCAGCTCTACCGGTTCTCATGAACATATGGGAATGGTGTGGATGAGAAGGGAAGGAACCACTAATGACTCGATGGATACTTTCGATCTAGGAAGTGACTCTGAAAGTAACGAAGACCAAGAACGGGACAAGGCTATCGAGAAGGAAACCAAAGATGAGCCTGAGACTGAAAAAGAAACTCAATCTGAGAACTGCAGGGAGAGGCAAGGGACAAAAGACATTGGTTCACCAGAATTGCAGGGAAAAAAACCCAGAGCAACCATGGAAATGGAAAAAGAGATGCAGGTGGTCGAGGCACAGAGAAGAGACAGCGAATCTGAAGGAATCCAATCAGGAACAAAGAGTGTTGAAGTCTGTACTGCTATGATACACCAGGTTCTGAGTGACCAACCATCTCCCAATACCCCCTACTTCGGGCATAAGCCTGAGGACCCAACACGAGACCCAGCCCATTTGACTCAAGACAAGAACATAAGCCTAGTGAAGATACAAAGAGCGGCAGCCAAGGTTGAGCATTTAAAATCGAGTTCATCGCTAAAACTATTGGCTTGGACAAAGGTAGCTGAGATGCATAAACCAGAGTCAGACAAAATAGAGATAACAGCAACCACGAGTGAAGGAGATGAGCAATTGATCAAATCACTACAAGATACAAGGGGTTCCCTTGCCAAACTAAACACAAAACACCTTACTGCGCTAGAGAAAATGGAGGGTACTAGAGAGATGTGGTTACCTCCAAATGAATGGATAGAATGCTCTACACTACCAACGACGCTACCACAAAATAATCCAAATTCAGGAGAAAGAAGAAATTCAGTTGGGATTGCGGATCAAGTAATAAAAGATCTAGCAAAATTGAATGCAAAACTGCTGCAAATTCGAAGGTCATCCCAAATAAGCGCCAACGTGGAAAATCCACTATCTGCAGAGCTATACTATCCTAAGCATAGGAGTATCCACGAAGTAATGACCCTAGAAACAAATTCGCCAGCATTCGAATCTAGAAATGAGGAGATTATAGTGTCTCAAAAGAGAAGTCGTAGAAGAGAAAGTTCCGAAAATGAGGACAGACGTCTGAGGAAAAGACTCAAAGGCCAAAGAGAAGAGGAAAGCATGGGAAGAAATACATCTGGTGAGACTCAATCACCAAAAAGGTCCAAACGACGTGCCACCTTAATTCCATCTACAGATTCGGACGATGAAGATGGTACAACAACTTTGAGAAATGAAAACTGGCGGAGATCAACAGAGATACCCCTGACGGGAATAAACAATACAGATGAAACATCGACCTGTGTTGAAAAAATAATATCGAAGCTAAGTCCAATTCTGATGTCTGCCGCAACAATAGCTGTTGCGCCTCTGATGAAGCTATACGAGAACTTAAATGAGAACTACAGAGACCAAACAACTTTGATTGCTCTACTAAACTCTAAAATGATCAAACTAGAGACAGACCTTAAGGAAATGACCTCTGAGATTGTGGTAGCCAAACGAGGGAACGATATTTCACTAACGGCTTTAAAAGAATCCCTAAGAAATAATTCTGAAGATAAGAAACTCCTAGCAGAAGTGACAAGGCAAGCCCTTACGCTACTACAAAATGAACGAGAAAGAAGGAGAGACTCAAATACAACACAAGTCCCAAAAACAGTGCAAACGAGCCAGACCTCAGTGATCAACCTAGAAACATTAGAGTTACCCGAGAAATCTGGTGTAACTAAGCAACCATCTGAAAAAAAAAAGAAAGAAGCAGAGATAAGGGTATCTCAACAGAACTGCTGTTATGATAAGGAACTCGTAATTAGGCATGATACAGTGATTGTGGAAGGATAGAGTTTAATAGTGCGGAGATTGCACAGAAAACAGGGTCTTGCTCCTCGACTGTCTCTACGAAACCTATAGAAAAAGAGGTCAAGAAAAGTAAACAGCAAAATGGAAAAGAAGTAGATAAAGAGCAATCACTTCCACCACCCAATCCACCTGAAACGTCTAAATCCATTGACACAAATACAGAGAATCTGGGAATTAAGCCTGCAACTGAACATGAAAAAAAGAATGAGAGGGAGTGGTATGATATATTCGAAAACCCGAAAATCTGTGCAGGAGTAATGAGAAGAGATCAAAAATAGCTAAGTTAAACTCAAATGATTGTAATAAAAAATCTAAGAACCAACAAGTAAAAAAGAACAGGAAAGCTCGTAGTTCAGCCAACTTCATCAGAGACATTAAAGCATTGAACATAACTGTAAATAATTCTGAACTATCGACATTGAAGGGAGAAAAAAAAAAAAAAAGACGATGAGATCCAAATCGTGGATAAAAAAGTACAGCCAGTAAACCTGACTGAAGACAATATGACGCTGACAGGGAGAACAATTGAGCTGGATGTGGAAGACATAGAAGGTGATGAGGAGGAACTGTTGAACATGTCAACTTACAGTGTGTCTGATGCGGAAGAAAACAAGGATAATAATAGGGTAGTGAAAACAATCGAAAATGGAAGTAATATTGGACAAGATAATCGTGAGTCAGAGACAAGCCCGCAGAAACCGTCTACAGAAGGATACGAGAAAGAGAAAGAAGATAAAATGTCAAGTAAAAGAGTGATTTCGTGGCCAGAAACACCTAAAAAACCTCAATTTACAGCAAAGAAAAAGGTGGAAGATCCACAAATCTTTTTCACCTTAGAAGAGAAAAGGCTGAAGAGTATGTTGAAGCAGGGAAACTCATCTAAGATCAGGGAAGTTACAAAAAACCCCATATTAGATGAGCAGGAGAACAATATGCACGGTACTGAGCTCCCGAAAGAAAATCTACAACAATCCACAAGAGAAGTCGGAGCATCTAGAGGGAATGTCGAAGAGTCCACTAAGTTAAGAAATCCTAACTTGATTGTCGGAAACCAAACATCACGGAAAAATCACCAGTACAGATTACTGGTTGAGAAAATTGACGGAAGAAAAGGTGGTACCCCACTAAATCGGTACACCATTCTACAGATATTCCAAAAAATTCCTGTGTTAAGGGTAATAAAGAGTGCTCGGATTGATCGTGTGGAAATCATGGCTGAGATGAACCAGAAATTTGTACTCTTACACATCAACGACAAAAAAGATGCAGAATTGATCATGATGAGTGAGAGACAACTCCTGGAAGTTGGATACCAAGTATACGAAGTAGACAACACCTTAAAGGGAAGTGATGATGCAAAAACAAAAGAATCAAAAGTACAAAAAATAAACAAGAAAGATCTAGTGACAATCAAAACAACTGAAAAAAGCAGAATAAAGGAACACGTGTCTAATGTCAAGTTTAAAGACACTGAAATGGAGACTGAAGTAGCAGGTCTTCCCGATGATATAAAGACGAAGAAAATCAAAATAACAGTGGACAATCGCGAAAAGTTAGGTCCAGTGAACTCTAAATCCCCGGAAGTAAACTCTGATGTAGATGAAAGGAAAAAGTGGTCTTGGTTGGCAAAATCACTAAACTCAACAACGAAGAGCTAATGCTATGGCGAGATAGGGACACTGATGATAGCCTCGTGGAATACCAGAGGATTTTCACATCTCCTAGGATCTCCACCTGAAACAATACAAAAGGCAGACTTGATATGTTTACAAGAGACATGGGTCCCAATCCACCATGTGTGGACGGTTACGAAGTAGCGATAAATCCAGCTATAAAACAAAAAAAAGGGCGGCCTATGTCAGGACAACTGACTTTAATCAAAAGAACATGTGGGCTAAGAATAAAATCGGCCCGTAACTTGTCACCTTTCCTTCAGGAGGTTTGCGTAGAACAATCAGAGCCCACAGAGAAGCTGACGAACCAATTACATATATTAAATATATACTGGAACACAACGCCAAAGTTCAACCAAAAGCTGGAAGATGATATCACTGAAGCCATAGACACAATTAAAACAGAAGATTCAAAGGCAATAATCATCCTATGTGGAGATTTCAATAGGAAATTTATTGATCTAGACCAACGAAAAACAACGAAGATCAACGGGATGAGATTTAAAAGTGAATGTTGGCTAGAAGAAATGGCAAATAGAAATCTATCAATGCTTAACCGAGCAACAAGAGGGGACATTCCAGCAAATCCGACCTGGGAAAGAGGAACTCAGCTATCTATTTTAGACTATATCTTTGTCTCGGAGAACATATTACACGAAATAGTTTCCTTCACAGTCACTAAAAACATCCAAAGCGATCATAATATTACATCAATGGAATGGAAATGGAGAAAAGTAGAAAAAAAGGAACAATGGAGATGTGACATCTCAGTGGAACCTGGGCGTAACAGACTAAGGATAAATAAATCAAATATTAAGGTGATATCTGAACAATTGCAAAGATCCCAGGAGCAAGGCCTGACTGAGGCAATTGAATACCAGCATTTACTAGAAATTTATAAATCTAAAAAAACAAAGGCTCTAAAGAACCAAAATTTCTGCAAACATAAGTATGACCCGGAAGTGGCGAAAAAAAAGAGGGAATTGAGGAAAGCATTAAGATCGATTAATGCCACTAAAGGAGTAGCAAATCAAAACCAGTGCAAAAAAGTGAGAAACCAATATAACAACTGGCACAAGTTACACAGAGCTAAGATGGAGAAAAACGACGCAGAGATAATATTGAAAGCGCTGAATCAAAGGAATTCCAGGGGTTTTTGGGCCTTAATAAATGAATCATCTAACTCAGAAAAAGCGATTGTAACAAATATGGTAACGGAAACGAACTGGGAGTGTCACTACAAAAATCTGTTTAAAAGAAGGGAAGGTCCAAGTACAGTAGAGATCCACACAAAAGTACCATGGGACCTACAAATGGACAGAGAGGACATTCGAACCTCAATTGCAAATAGCAGTACATCCAGAGCCGCTGGACCTGACGGCCTCTCGAATGCTGATTTAAAAGAAAACATCGATGAATGGTCGGAATTTTGTGATATCCTGTTCAAGGCGATAATAAAAGAAGGAAGGATCCCTGCAACCTGGAAATTAGGAGTCATTGTTCCGATATTCAAGAAAGGCTTACGGTCGGAGCCAGCAAATTACCGCCCCATTGCCCTCCTCGACGTTATAGGTAAAGTGTTTGCAACTCAGCTCCTTAAACAACTCACACTGTGGATTAATCACGAAAAAATCTATGATGACCGACAGTCTGGGTTCGTAAAGGGAGTGGGTTGCAGCACAAACCTTCTAATATTAAACCTACTAAAAATAGATGCCATTCGATCGGGCCAGAAAATCTATCTGGCATTTATTGATATGGCAAACGTGTTTGATGGAGTAAACAGGGAAATCCTGTGGTGTAATTTAAAGAAGAGAGGCTGTGATGAGAGTTTGATTGCAGCCATCAAAGAACTCTACTCCGACACCTACATTCAAATAAGGCTAGACAAAGAAGGAAATCTGTCAAATCCAATTCCTACAGAAAGAGGAGTGAAACAGGGCTGCCCATTAGGGGCGACCCTGTTTAACTTCTACATCTCGGAAGTAGGAAAAGCACTGACAAACGTGACTTCATTCCCGCCAACCATCAATGGATTCCAACTTCATCACATCTTATACGCAGATGATATGGTGATCTTGGACTGAACACCAATCGGTCTACAGAGGAAATTGTCTGCACTGAAGATCTATTCAGAAGAACTCGGACTAGAGATAAATGCAGCCAAATCAGAAATCCTAGTCCTGGAGAATAAAAGAGGAAGGAAATCTGGCAAGTATAGATCAAGCTGGTCCGTGGGATCAAAGAAGCTAGAGAAAGTGCATTTTACAAAATATTTGGGCACAATAATCAACTCCAGCATAAATGACGAACCAATGGTAAAAAAATTTTTAAATAGCTGCAAACAATTAACCTTACAAGGGATCGTAATGCAGAAGAAATTCGGGAAATTCACGTGTGAGCCAGTGAGAAAATTTTACCAAAATAAAATTACACCGATCTTGATCTATGGGGCAGAGAACATGTTTGGCTGTGACCACAAGATATGGTCTAGGTGCGAAGGTTTCTTCTGGAAAAAAGTTCTTCAAATACCACAAAGTACACCGACTGCGTGTGTTCTATATGAAGTAGGAATATCCACTCTGATCGCAAGGATTACATGGAATAAGCTATTGCTCTTTAGGAAAATGCATGACGAAGCAAATCTACCACCTTTCAAAATCCTATTAGGAAATGAAATAGGTGAAAAAAAGTCGGCCCTAAGAGACTGGAAACAGCAATGTGGAGAAATCCTCAAACAGTTAGGGACGGATGAGTCAACGTTATGGAATAATCCAGATTTTGTAAAAAGAAAATTGCTGGATCTCGACTGGATTACAATTGGGGAAAGAAGAGCCTGTCAAAAGTCCATGATAAATCAACCAAAAGAAGCAAAAAAACGGAATACTCTTCAGAAATATCTGGCACTGGCTCCATGCAAGCACCTCAGAAAACATTATTTGTTGTTTCGTCTAAACATTCTAGAAACAAAAGAAATCCTGGGAATCAGGCGTGTGATATCAAGGGAAAACACTCTATGCCGATTCTGTGGGGAGAAAGATGAAAATTTAAAACACCTCATTCTAAGCTGTACTGAACTAAACGACCAACGTGATAGTTGCATGGGAAAGATGAAGACAAAGTACCAGACGCTATCTGAAGAAGAATGGTGGAGACAACTACACATGACTGAAAGCAAGCCACTGTTGATCGCAGTAATGCGATTCTTGGAGCTCCTGCAGAAGCGCCTAAAAATGAATCCGGTGGTTGCCTAGAACAGCGGTCTGCACAGTTATAGGTCAGGAGACCAACCTCTCTGAAAAGACTGATAAAGACAGAATATCTGTTGGTGCAAAGGCAGAGGAATTAGGGGTAGAAAAAGTCTAGAGAAAAAGACCAATAAGGTGTTTATGAAAAATAGTTAAGGACTATAGATGGAATGTTGATCTTATGTTAAAGATAAAGTTTTTCAAAAGTTTGTATAAACTAAATGAAAATAAAAAAAAAATAAAATAAAAAATTGGTGTGGTGTACAGTGATGGTTTGGTGCATGTCTCCATGAGCATTGGCACAGTCATGTGTTGCAACTGTGTGGCTCTGTAGGACATTTGCTGATGGGCATGCTGGTTCTTTTCAGACTATCATGGAATGGGTGATTTACTAGGGAGTGGGTGCAGTGGATCGTTGGGTGTTTGCACTGGGGGGTGGAGGGTTGGTATTTGGGTTGGCATTAGGGCCATGGGTCTGTAGAGTCATGGCGTGGTGTTTGGGGGACATGTGTGGAGGCCTGCTGGCAGGTGCCCCTGACTGCTGGGGGGTGTGCAGTGGAACATGAGTGGGGGCCTGCTGGCAGGTGCCCCTCACTGCTGGGGGTTGAGGGTGCAGGGGGACATGAGTGGGACATGAGTAGGGGCCTGCTGGCAGGTGCCCCTGACTGCGGGGGGTGGGGGTGCAGGGGGACATGAGTGGGACATGTGTGGGGGCCTGCTGGCAGGTGCCCCTGACTGCTGGGGGTGGGGGTGCAGGGGGACATGAGTGGGTGCCTGCTGGTAGGTGCCCCTGACTGCTGGGGGTGGGGTGCAGGGGGACATGAGTGGGGGGCCTGCTGGCAGGTGCCCCGCATTGCTGGGGAGTGGGGGTGCAGGGGGATATGAGTTGGTGGCCAGTAATGCAAGGTGACATGTGGCTTTGCTGGGGTGGCATGGCCATGGTGGATGGGCTGCCTGCGGGACATGACCAGGGGTGCAGGGTAGTCCCCTGTGATGTGGGCTGCCCGCAGGGGCCGTAGAGGGTGTAGAGGGAACACCTGGGAGGACCCACACTGCCAATTCACGTGTAGGACTCCCCGGCACCCCCGTAATATACGTACCCAGCCCATTCGCATGTGAAACTTCCTGCGCACCCCTGAAATGCACGTACCCAGCCCATTCGCGTGTGAAACTTCCTGCGCACCCCTGAAATACACGTACCCAGCCCATTTGCGTGTGAAACTTTCCGCGCACCCCTGAAATACACATACCCAGGCCAATCGCGTGTGTAACTTCCCGCGCACCCCTGAAATACACGTACCCAGGCCAATCACGTGTGAAACTTCCTGCGCACCCCTGAAATACACGTACCCAGCCCATCTGTGTGTGAGACTTCCCACGCACCCCTGAAATACACGTACCCAGCCCATTCGCGTGTGAAACTTCCCGCGCACCCCTGAAATACACGTACCCAGCCCATTCACGTGGGAGACTTCCCGCGCACCCCTGAAATACACATACCCAGCCCATTCGCGTGTGAAACTTCACACGAACCCCGGGAATACACATACACCACTCGCACAGGGCCTATCGCATGTGAAACTTCCCGCACACCCCTGCAATACACGTACCCAGGCCAATCGCATGTGAAACTTCCCGCGCACCCCTGCAATACACGTATCCAGCCCATTTGCGTGTGAAACTTCCCGCGCACCCCTGAAATACACGTTCCCAGCCCATTCGCATTTGAAACTTCCCATGCACCCCTGAAATACACGTACCCATGCCAATCGCGTGTGAAACTTCCCGCGAACCCACCCCAGTTATACATGTACCCCGCTCGCACTGGCCCTTTCGTGTGTGGAAGTTACCGCGAAACCCGTAATACACGTTCCCCGCTTGGCGTTTGCTGTTTGGCAGTCCGGTAAACTGGTTTTGGGTTGGCGCAGACCTTTGCGCTGGTTTGGGGATTTTGATGCCTTTTCCTTGCACGAGGGTATTCTTGGGGGCGTATTGGCGCTGCTGCAGGGTCGCTGCGCCACTCTGCACCACGGGTGGTTTTGGAGGCTAAAATCCATGAATACGCTGTGCGCTGAAATGGATTTTATCGCATGCGCCACTTTTGTGCGAATTTCCATGAATTACCCTGTTTATGTTTTCGGTGCTCCCCAAGCCCAGGGAAGCACCGAAAACGTAAAATTAAGGCAAAAAGCCAAGGCACATCAATTAAAAATACAACGTTGTTGTATTTGTGATTGCAATGGTTGGAAAACCACGGAAATCATAAATACAACAATGTTGTTATTCTGACTGTGGCAGATTTGCGTGGAGTCTCCTGGGCTCCCCCAACCCTGAGGGAGTCCAGGAGACTCCAAGCGAAAGCTGCCGCATTCAGAATAATAACGTTGCTGTTAACACAAAACCGCGTTGTGGTTCTGCCTGCAGCGGCTTTCGCTTTGGGGCTCACTGGCTCCCCTGGCAGAGCCCGCGAGCCCCAAAGTGAAAGCTGCTGCATGGAAACACAACCGTGTTATGTTTCTGCCTGCAGCGGCTTTCACTTTGGGTCTGCGGGGCTTCCCTGGAGCGAGAGAGAAAAAGAGTGTATGAGAGCGTAAAAGAGAATGATAGAGTGGGAGAGAAGGGAAGGTGACAGAGTGAGTAAGCGGAGGGAAAGAGATGAAGAAGGAGGGGCATAGTTGCACCCCCGCAGCACCTCATGGATTAGCCACCAGGCATGCAGCCTGTTACCCCACGAACTTGGGCCTCTGGATCGTTTTGCACACTCAAGAATACTTGTGTTTCAAGGCTGGACATTGCTATCGCTTACTAATAACCTACACCACTATTGACCCAAGGTGTGCCTATGCCATTCTGCCTTTCCTGCCTCACTTAATCATTCTATAAATCCATTTCTGTACCCTTGTGCCAATTCGAATCCTGGTGTGTTTTTAATATCTCTGCACCCCATTTTGCATTGCATTCTGTGCCCTTGTGCAAATTCAAATCCTGGCGTGTTTTTAACATCTCTGCACCCCAGTTTGCATTGCATTCTGTGCCGTTGTGTAAATTCGAATCCTGGTGTGTTTTTAATATCTATGCACCCAATTTTACATTGCATTCTTTGCCCTTGTACAAATTTGAATCCTGGGGTGTTTTTAACATATCTGCACCCCATTTTGCATTACATTCTGTGCCGTTATGCACATTCGAATCCTGGTGTTTTTTTAAATATCTCTGTACCCCATTTTGCATTGAAATCTGTCCCCTTGTACAAATTCGAAGCTTGGAGTGTTTTTTAATATCTCTGCACCCCATTGCTGGTACAAAAAATGCAGAAAGAGGGTTGACTTTGAAACCCTTTGCCTGTTGTGTAAATGTATCACTGGCCCTCTGCTTCGTTCAGCAGACCAGCACTCGGTTTGCTTCTCGAGGGGGCAATGGATGTTTTCCATATATGGCCCCCGATTATGGAACTTTATCGATACAAAGTTTGACTTAATTCCACATTTTTCAGAAGTCCTTAAAACCTAACGTTTTACTTAAGTCAGGTGTGTTTTAAAAAATGAAGCTGATTCCTAGGTTACGGGATTATTTTTATATTTAGTTATTTGTAACGCACTTAATACCCACAGATTTCTAAACGTGGACCCGGGGATCAAATCTGTGTTGCACCGTGTTGTCTTGCTTCCAAGGCGAGCACTTTGCCCCTGAGCTATCCTCCCGTGATTAGATCTCTCTCTAATGACTTTTGTTCTGGGTTGATAATGGGTCACAATTGTGTTTTGGCACTACGTGTTCATTATAATATTCTGCGTTTAGATGCAGTTAATTCTTCTTGATACAAGTATAACCATGACATTGAAATGAAAACATTTAATTGCATTTCTGCGTTTACACTATCTGATGCCACCTGTTCTGCTCTCCACCTATCTACATCTGCAGAATTAAAAAGAAGAAGAAATGAAGCACCATAGGAAACTTTTGAATACCGTAATGGCTTTGGAGGTATAAATCTTAATGCAAAGGTCAGTAAGGGAATGATTGTGTATGCTGTCTCCAGTCCAAGATGGCTGCTAAACCAGGGGAGCAATGTAGAGGCGGCATGACTTCCAAGACGGACCTTTAGCCGATCAGTATATTAAACCCATTCACCCATCCCTTTCCCGTGTTAATGAACGACACATATTACTGCAACATTTGCAAACACCAGCAGATAGATTGTGGTCTTAACACAAGGTTTTGCCAGCCTATGCAACACAGGGAGACTTGGAAAGTCAGCCCAAAAGTGACTCCCTAAGAGACAGTATGCAAGTGGATGAACTGTACTCTTGCCATGAATCTAAGTTTGATCCTACTCCACTGCTTTTGTTTTGGGATTTCTAGTTGTACCCTGTCAGCATCCTATAAATTACATTTCACTGACTAACTTACTGTAGCCAGGCTTCAGCCTGAGCTTTTTCTGACGTAGAATAAAGTTTAAAAACTAGAAAAAGCAAAGGGGAATGCAGGGCTTCACCCGTGCTGATAAAATAAATATGAACAGTTACAGTCAGGCACATGCAAAGGGTGCCGAGGGCTACAGTAGGATGGGAGTGGAAATGTATGTGCACGATTGCACCATGTTTTAAGTGCTTCAAGCACCCTCCTCCCTCCCCACCTACTCAAGCAATGTCAAAAACCTGTACCGCGAAGGCGTGAAAGGCAGAGTGGATGCAGGATGCAAGTGCTGCACAGGACAAACAGGAAGTGCGTCACGCGAAGAGAGCACAGCAAGGAAATAACATCTCAAACGTACACTATGGAACACAAACTTGCGATAAGGTGACCCCGATGCATCAGCCTGATGTATCGTGTGTACTAGCGACATGTGGAGCAGTGGCGTGTCCACTCTTCTGACTGGGGTGGCCCAAGTGTGACACTGACGTATGCAGGGGTGGCATGAAGTAATGATCATAGTTTAGACTAATGGAATGGAACCTAGGGTGGCCAATCAGATTCCAGGGATAACACATGCCACCCCAGGCCACGCCACTGATGTTGGGAGCTACAGTTAGCATTTTGCGTTGGCTTGAAGTTGTACACAGCACCCAGGTCTTCTCGCCAAGAACCTCCACCTCCCTAACGTTCCCAGGCCTTTGTGACCTGGTTCCACAACACAGGAGTGCGTTCTTCTTTTTTCGTCTCCAGCATTATTCACCAAGATGTTAAGGTGCCATTGTCTTACCAATGCTCCATCGGTCACACCTGCTTTCTATGTCAGCAATCGGAAACTCATTTGATTTTCCTTTTTTTATATCACCCTACACATTTTACACCTCAGTTTGTTTTTCATGTTCACTTAAACTGACTTTAGTTTTCTTGAAGGGAGTATAAGCCTTCAGCATAACATTGGGCCTCATTCCGAGTATGGCGTTAAGGGATAGCGGCCACCGCTAACGAGAGCGGTGGCGGTAATCCCTTACCGCCATACTCCGAGTTCCCTTAGCGCCATGGTGCTTTTAACACCTGCTTTTAGCAGGCGTTAAATACCATGGCGCTAAGGGACCTTGATGTTAATTACGCCACCGTAATTTACGGTGGCGTAATTGACGCCTTCCCCACTCCCATTATGCCCTATGGGGCGAGAATGGGAATGGGGAAGGGTAAATGGGGATTGGGGAATTACCGCCCCGCCAACCTTGGAATGGGGCGGTAATTCCGCCAACCACCAAGGCGCTGCCGGTCCGGGTACGGCGTCAACCAAGGCGTTAATAGCGCCATTGGTTAGCGCCGTACTCGGAATGAGGCCCATTGTGTTGATACTCATCAATTTATTTATTATTTCTGACCCCCATTAAGTAAAAACCCTCTCTCCGGCCTCTTGCTGTTAAGGGGCGATATACGGAGCATGCATGGAAGCTATTGAGGAGTAATGCGATTGCTTTTAATAGAAGCTTCAGCATTCCATGCATTGATGCCCAGGTCCCTTGACGCTTTACTTATAATATGGAATAATAAGTTATCAAGCATCATCATATCGGTCCTTCCCCCAAAATAGCCTGATCCTCCTTTAGCATGTTTAGAGTGATTACTGCATTGTATTGCACATCAGCTCGCTATGTTTGCATTACAACCATCACAGGGTTTCTGAAAACACACAATACCATGACTATTAAAAAAGAACATTTTAATCTACGAGTGCAAAGGCAACCTTGAAACGGTTCACAAAAGCAGCAAGGGATTTCCATCAACTCATGAAAGGTGAGGGAATGGGATGCAGTGTAATTGCTTTTCTCAATCTCCAGCCCAGAAAGCTCTCACTATATGAACCTGCCACGATCTGAGTGGATAGTTCAATACTAGACAGATCAGTAGTCTATTATCAATTATCCGTACAATTCATTATCTGAAACAATTGTCATCAGAGATCATACTTGAGACACACCTAAAACTAACTTAGAAAGCTTCCTTGCTGCACCAATACTGGCAACTCCCTCCCCCTATCTTCTGAATAATTCCCTGATGGCATAGATAATGCCTTTAAAAAGGAATGACGCAAAACTTAACATGGATGGCGTAAAAAGAGGTTATCAAAAAAATACGGTTGATTTATTACTTGTTTGTTTATTTGTTTATTTATTTATATAGCGCTGCAAGCCTGGAGGCATCAGAGCGCTGACAAACAAAAAACATATAAACATATAATATAAATTATTGCAAGACTTGAAACGAGAACATAGAAACTACAAACATAACACTAGTCAAAGAAAAATGATGAAAAACAAAAAGGGACAAATATACCAGAGAATCAGCATGGCCCAACCACTCCAACTAAAAAATGCATCTCTGAAGATAGAAGGGGGCGCATGTACTCTTGGACATTTAAAGGTTAAATTACTCCAACATACTAATACTCAAAGTGAATGAAGCTATCTACTCAAACTGGATAAAACCAACAAAAAATTGGTCCAACACAATTCTCAGATTAGAGTGAAATGGTGTACTTTTCAGGCTCCTGCAAATGCTCGGAAACGCGGGCAGGCTACTTTTGCCGCATCACACAATGCTACAATCTCTGTTGTTGAGAGGGCACCATTCATTAATATGGACTATCAGGTCAGCCAATCTTAGAGTCCCATGTGCTTTAGAGCAGATTCTCCCCAGCCCTGAAATTGCTTCAACAGCTACAGAATAGTTAAGGAATTGAAAACAGAATTTACGGGCAATACCATTGAGCCTGGGCGAATTTCCTGAAAACCTAGCACCAAATCCCACAGGGCTAAACCGCTGGATCTAGCTTGATCCACAGCAGACCGTGTCAGACACATTGCACCCAAACGTTTTCGGGTGAGATCGGGAAGCCCATGCATGGAGTGAAAGTGTGCACGAGGATTCGCTGTGATCATGATGTTTATGTGCAATTCGGGTACTCAGCGAGGATTGGGGAGAGTTTCAGAAACTGCCTGCTTCCTGTGTGGGTTGGTTTGGCCACAGGAAAGAGAAGCAGGGCTGATGGATACCACAGTATAAGAGTAAGAGACATTTTGAAGGGCAATCAGGCAGCATTTCTTTTTCTTTCCAGTGAGGAGGACTGTGCGTTTTGTGAAACCTTTGCTATTTTTGTAGGGAAACTTTATTTTGTTTCTTACTTTGGAAAACACTTTTAATGTTGGGCATCATTAAGAGATATTGGGCCTCATTACAAGTACTCCGGTCCGGAATTAACACTGCCGGTAAAACCATACCGGCACCGTTTGCATGTCCGCGCAATCATGACCCGCGGCCCCGGTAATAGCACCACCCTAAACCGCCACCGCGGAAATAGGGTTCCCCTTAATTCCGCCTGCACGGAAACCCCTCCGTTACCGGCAACACGAAACACCGTGAGCATCACAACTAGCGCGGACACGGAAATACCGGGAAAAAAATGGCGGAAATACCGTGATCACGGTGGCGGAACCGCCGCCACCGCGAACATGGCGTTATACACTGCCGGCTGAACTGAATCAGGGCACAGGTGCACCAAATCAGCCCAGCTGGACCTAGCAGGCCACTGGGAGCCTACAAAAGGGCCACACCCAGCCCAACACAACACAGAACCATGCAGGCAGCAGGGCTAGTAGCACTGGGACTGGGCCTACTCAACCAACAGGCAGTACTGCACATGGTGGCAGCAATGGCGCAGAGGAGGAGGCGTAGGCGGAGGAGGCGCAGGCGGCAACCAGCCAACCCTGCAGCTATGGCAAACCCCATTGCCCAGCCAGCCCGACCCCGCCGCCAGCCACCAATACCACGCATCAGGGCCTCACCCTGGAACCTCACCCCAGGACAGATCCACACCCTATACCGGCTGGACCGTGCAACAATCATGCACATCACCGCCATGATTGAGGACAACATCAGCAGCCTAATTGACACCCCCACCGCCATCCCCCCCCTCTTGAAGGTTGTCTCAGTTCTGCATTTCCTTGGCACTGGCACCTATCAACACACGGTTGGTGAGCTGCACGGCATATCACAACCGTGTTTCTCAAAAGTCCTGGTACAGGTACTGGATGCCCTGTTGCGCCATGTGTCGGAACACATAGCCCTACCCCGCACCCTCCCCGGGGTCATTGCCACCAAGTTGGCCTTCCATGCCATAGCAGGCATGCCAAATTGCATAGGCGCAGTTGACTGCACCCACGTCGAGCTGACAGTACCACATGCAATTGAGGCGGTGTTCCGCAATAGGAAACAGTATCACTCTTTGAATGTCCAGATGGTTTGTGATGCCATGCAACTGATCACACACTGCTGCGCACGTTTCCCAGGCTCATCACATGACTCAATGGTACTGCGGAATTCCACGTTGCCACGGTACATGGAACGCTATGCCGGACAAAGCACGTGGCTATTGGGTGAGTACAGCTGACGATGCTACAACCCTGTCGGAGTGGTGTGTGTGTGTCCAGGCAATGAGCATTGTGAGTGTGCCGCTGTGACCGCACATGCATCACCCCCCTTCCATCTACCAAATACACAGCGGATGCCAAACATCATGAAGGAAGACATGACAGGGCACCACAATGTGCCCGTGCACACGCTGCCACAGCCAATCCCGTCACTGTCCCATGAACCCTGTGCCACTGCAGACACCCACCCTCAATTGAAACACTGCCCCAAAAAGCACGAGAGGCGTGTAAATGATACGACGAGTATTTACTACTTCCGTACAGTGGAGTCACTCTGCCATGTGTGGACAGCACTGCACCATGACATGCACACAATCAAATGTCACCCGCAGGGCACAGCAAACATGCAAGTTAATGTGTAGGCCCATATGCAGTCAGCGACATTCCTCGTGATGGCCAAAACATACCTCCAGACACTGCATGGTTCATATGCATGAATGAATGATGATACAAGAATGCACAGCAGCAGATGAGGACATGATGCCACAAACACTGACATGTTCCCCCATCTACATCCCATGTAGGTGATGCGGGATATGCACTCACGCCATGGTTGATGACACCTGTACGGAGACCAAGGAACAGGCATGAAGAGGCATACAATAGGGCACATATCCGCACACGTCGAATGATTGAGAGGACATCTGGACTGCTGAAGGCCCGTTTCCGCTGTCTGAGCAGATCTGGCGGATCACTGCTGTACAGCCCAGTGAAGACGGGCAAAATCACGCTGGTATGTGCCATGCTGCACAATATATGCCTGCGCAGGAACATCCCAATGCCACCAGACGCAGATGAGGAAGATGGGGATGGGGATGGGGATGGAGATGGGGATGGGGATGGGGATGGGGATGGGGATGGAGATGGGGATGGAGATGGAGATGGGGATGGGATGGCACCGCCTCCCCCTGGGGGTGCACATGATGGCCAGAGAGCACGGGATGCCCTGATTCGCATTTACTTTTGAGTCACAGCACATTCACAGTAATGCACAAACATGGTGACGACAATGAATTAATAGTTGCACTGCAAAATAAATGATCAATGTCCACACATGTATGTCTTGATTTGAAATGGTGATGTATTGATGTAATAACAACAGGGAAGAAGGTGCATTGGTTAGGGAAGCTGTACACCCGGGGCCACCCACCACCCAAACGTGCCCACCCCCACCCAGAGCCCATTGTCCAAACCCCCAAAACTACCTACCCCACCACCCAAACGTGACCACCCCTCTCACACCCTTGTAGTCCACATGTGTCCTGCACTGCCCCACACACATGCCATCACTTCCGTGTGCGCTTCTGTGCAACCTTGCCCAAGGGACCCGTTAGCCTACTCGAGCGCCTCCTTGGACTGGCAGTAGTGGAGCTGGATGGGGTGGTAGTGTTTGATTGGCCAGAATCAGGGATTGAGGGCATCCGTGCCAGATTTGCCTGTTGGCCAACCAACATGGCCTCCACAAGCCTGGAGGTGTGGTCATTGCCCTCCCGCACATGGCGTGCAAGGGTCACTATGGTGCTCGCAAAGCGTCCAATGGACCTCGACAGGCGACGCACTGAGGCGCTGTAGCTCTCCCTCTGCAGCCTGGATTCCTCTAGCTGCCTCTCCACCAGCTGGGTGAGGGTAGCCTGCTGGTCCTCCATCCGCTGCATGCGGGCATTCAGTTCGGCCATGGATGGGGTGGGCGACCTCATGGGACTCCCCAGTGAAGTGGGGCTGAACCCCAGCTCATGGAAGGAGCCCAGGTCTTCCAATGTGGGCATCTCCCCCTGTGGCCCCGTTTCCGAGTGCTCTTGCGGGGCACTGTTATCACTGCAGGCCGCCCCCTCTGCAGAGCTGCTGCCTTCCGTGTTGTGTTGGGTGGCCATGATAGGTTCCTGTGGCACCTGTCTGGACTCAGCCAGTGTGGAGATGGTGGGGATGTTGGTGGTGGTGGTGGTGTGCTGCACATCTGTAGTGGCTGGTAATGTGGCCAGAGGTGCAGAACTGCCGGCAGCATCCTCCTGTGTGGTGGCGGTGGCTAGTGTACTTGCCGATGCTGATTGGCTGGCCTGTTGTGCAGTATCACTGTCACTTGAAACGGCTGTGGGGACACAAAGGGCATGCAATTAGTGTTGTTGTGGTGGCAGATGGGTGCATCACATGCGTCATTAAGATTGTACATTGAATAGTGTTAGTCACATGCATCTGATTGCTGGTGTCTGCATTCAGTGATATTGGTTGCCATACGGATCATAATGGGTCCTTTGGCCCACACATGCACTGCCTGGGGGGGGGGGGGATTGTTAATGGGTCCTTTGGCCCACACATGCACTGCCTGGGGGGGGGATTGTTAATGGGTCCTTTGGCCCACACATGCACTGCCTGGGGGGGGGGATTGTTAATGGGTCCTTTGGCCCACACATGCACTGCCTGGGGGGGGGGATTGTTAATGGGTCCTTTGGCCCACACATGCACTGCCTGGGGGGGGGGGATTGTTAATGGGTCCTTTGGCCCACACATGCACTGCCTGGGGGGGGGGGGATTGTTAATGGGTCCTTTGGCCCACACATGCACTGCCTGGGGGGGGGGGGTTGTTAATGGGTCCTTTGGCCCAGTACTCACAACTGCATATTTACATGTGGCATTCATGTTTGGGCACTTACCGGCATCTGCAGGTGGGCTCACTCCTGCCTCAGCCTGCCCAATCCCATGGATTCCCTCTAGGTGGAGGACGCTGCTGCAACGCTCCTCCCATGCTTGCAGCCTCAGTGGGGAAGGGGGTCCTCCGCCTATCCCACTGCTGCGTTGGTGGTGCGTGGAAATGAGGTTGCGTACCCTCAGCCTCAGGTCGTCCCAACGCTTGTGGCAGTCCTTCACGCTCCTCACTGCCACGCCCACAGCGGTGCACTTGCGTGCAGCTTCGGCCCACACCTCCTTCCTCCGCTGCTGTGTGGCACGCCGTTGGTCGGCGCTGAACAGCATCTCAGCATTGTCCACAATGTGCTCCACCAAGACGGTTAGCTCCGCCTCGCTGAAGCGCTGTTTGCGCTGCCTCTGAGCAGGAATCCTGGCAGACATGCTGGTGGTCCCTTTTGGCTTCTCAGAGTCAGGATTGTGCTTGTGCTGGCTCTGGATGGCAATGGATTGTGCTTTTATATGATGGCCGCCTCTCTGTTTCCTGTTTTGGCGATCATGGTATTTCCGGTTCCGTGTCCGTGGCGGCGGAGGCGGAAACGGGTTTTGCGCCACTTGTGGCTTCGTTATTTCCATTTCCGTGGGGTATTCCGTGACAGCGGTAACAACGTTTCCGAGTCCGTGTGGTGCGCGCGACCGACAGCGTGTAATCGTGCGGTTTTTCCGCACCCTTGCGGACACGGAAACGTTTTTACCGCCATCACGGATTTTGCACGGTCCCGGACTGGCAGGTTGTAATGAGGCCCATTGTCCTGTGTGGGTTAAAATGACAGAAACATGGCGTTCATTATGCTAATGACAATTTACTGCAACATTTCTGCACCACTGAATCCCAAGGTAGGTGGTGAAGTGAAGAGTTTACCTATTGCAAAAAGGTAATTCCCCAATTTTACATCCAAAAATCACCAAATTTATCCCAGCGGAATTACTGCTCACAGTAAAGCAGCTGAAAAACCCATGGAGTCCTATGGATTTCAAAAAAGAGAACTAAGTTTTCCATTACCCACTGGGTACATCCACAGGACTGAATGGTGGCAATGGTAAATGAGTTTGCAGTCATTTCAATGGGATTACACCAAACTCATAATGAGGGTCTTTGTTGGTTCTGGGGCACCAGTGTGCTATGGGAAGTCATTTTATTTGGGCTATTTGGGGAAAGCTTTTGTTTTTTCTTGAAGGAAATGGCAGAGTGGGAGGACAAAGCTGCACATGCTGTTCATCAGTGAGTACAGCAATCTTCATTTTGGGCTGCTCATAGACACGAAACCGCTGTACTACCCTGCATCTGATTGCGGGGAGGCACAGTTATATTACCTGTTTGGTATGAGGTGGCACATGGACAATCTGCCTCCTCCTCCAACAGATGCTGCTGCTGTTGGGTTTGTAGGTTGGACTGGTGGTTATGATTAGTATGGGTGTGATGGTGGGAATGCTGGTGATGTTCTCGAGCCGGAGGTATGGGAAGAGGGAAGGGATGGAAAGGAGCATGCAGATACAAGGGTGTGGAGGAGGAAAGAAGGAGGGCAGCATTCAGGTGAGAGGGTGGTGGTAGAGAGGAAACCACAGCCAGCAGTGCAGTGGTCAGACGACACAGGCACAACCCCCAGTAGGGTGCAAGGCAGGCCAAGAAGTCCCTCTGGAGGTACGTGGAGGGCAAGAGAAATGCCCCGTGTGACAGATGATGGGAGTAAGGAGAACATGGTGTCTGTGTGCCACAACCCGCTCTGTGAAGCAGGCCACGGAAGAGGTGGCTGGAGGATTCCCTCTGCTTGCCAGGACATCGCCAGCCTTAAGGAACGGACATAACTTTGGACCCAGGTAGACAACCGGAAAGAGCATCACAGGACCATGAAAGATGAAGAGACCGCAAACCAGGGGACACTTGTGGTAAAAGCTTTGGTCCCAAGGGATCAGTGGACTGGTGGCAAGTGGAAGATAGGAAAGAAAAGGCTGACACCTGCAGAGAGGCAAAAGCTTAAGGAGAGCAAGTCATCACGTTTCCCTCAGTTGAGACACACCCAGGAATAGTAAGAAGAAGCGCTCAAGCCCTGACTCACACAGTAATGTCTGCCAGTAGAACCTAAAAAGTATATGAATAATCTTCATAATAAAATATATTCGGTTGACCATCAGATGTACACGTTGTGACAATCTCAATCAAACTTTGTACAATCATCCAACACATAATGTCTTCCCTTTATTCATTGTATCATACCTTCAACCAAACCCTCATCCATCTAGCCACAGACAAACACATTCTTGTGCCTCAGGGGTGCCTCAAGGGTCAGTTCTAGGCCCCTTTCTATTTTCCTTATACACATCACCTCTCGCTGATATTATCTCCTCCTTTGGCCTATCACATCATTTCTATGCAGATGACACTCAACTATTCCTATCCTTTTCCTCCTTTTGCCTGGATATTCATCACACTCTCTCAGTCTGTCTTATTGCTATTAAATCCTGGATGTCCTCTCATTTTCTGACCCTTAATGCAGGGCAGGCTGAGGTATTGTTCTTCCCTGCAAACACTCTTCCTCCTCATCTTCCATCTCCTTTATATCCTTCCCACCTTCCAAGTTCCCAATTTCAACCACAGCTCGTAATCTTGGTCTCCGCTTTGACTCAAATCTTTCCTTTTCTCATCATATTGTGGAAACAGAGAAATTGATATGAGGCCGGGAAGCCCAAAAGGAAACACACCAACACAGGTTACAAAGGACATACAAAGCGCTTTATTTCAAAGTTACAAAGTTACCAGAGTCAATTGACATGCGAATAGCTATTCGGCCCTCTGACTAACACGCGAACCTTCAACGTTAGGTTCGCACTGAAAGTGGGAGAGACCGACCATCGGGATGCTCGGGTTTTTATACATTTTGTACTGCATTGGCCAGCCCTCTTGTAAGTTAACCATTCTTGGAACAACGGCTAGGGTTCGTAGCCAGGTCGAACATGCAATTTCCATATATTAGATCGGTTCCGCTGATACAGTTACATATTTACACCTAGGTTAAACAGAGGACAGGGTCTTAGTTCATGACCCTAACAGGTAGCCTGCGGACATATTATTCATTCACGTGTGCGGAGGTCACCATAGCCGAAGTCTTACTCGAAATGTCATTCGGCCTCCATTTTGTGATTCGAGGTGACTTTCACACGGCAAGAGTACCTAAAATGGCGGCTAAATCCAAGATGGCAGCTTTCACGATACTTTAAGGTCAAGACCTTGCCGCGGAACCTATGTACATAATATTCTTTAGACAGCTTGGCGTAGGCCAACATACATTTAAACAATGCGATTGGGGTCACAATATTATCTCGATTTCCACAGACCCTCCTTTTGGCCTATGCCAAGTGCTAAAACATTATTTCCTAATACTCTTAAAAATACTTGAAGGCATTATCATTCATAGGTTCTGCATCATTGTCTGAAATGTCAATAGCCATAAAGTTGTTCATAAGAACTTCTTGCAACATGAATTCTTTAGATGCTGTCTTCGGGGTATATATTCTACGCCCTATTGCGCTCATAACTTGGGCACAACATCCCCCTATCATTCCGCATATACTCGGGAGGCATTGAAAACAGCAGCAAAGAAATAACAGAGTCCCTAAAATACCTAAAATAACAGAAAGCACCTTCCACCCCCAAGATCGTAGAGAATCCCAAAACCAAGTACTAAGGCTTCAGTCTCCTACAGGGATATGGACTTCAGAACTAAGAGTGTGTAAATTCTGAATTGCTTTAAATATTGTTGATGAAGAATCTGGTACGAAAACACAGCAAGCAGACCCCACTAATTTACATACTCCACCTCGTTCAGCTAAAATGACATCTAATGCCATTCGATTTTGAAGTGCTACCAATCTTATCGCCTTTTGCTCTAAGGTCATATTGTAAAGTATGTCCGTGGTCCGGTTGATCGTTTTCTCCAATACCCTCGCTAATCCCCTAATGTTTTCTGAATTTGCTATTTGTCCCCAGAAGGGGACTACTGATTTGGCTATATCCCCGAATACTTGTCCAGGGGTATCTCCATCATTATCCCGTCGCGGGCGAGCCTTAGATACCTCTAAGGTACTGGCTATAAACACACCTGGTAACAATATCCCTAAATAACAAGTCCCCTGCCAATCCTTGGGCAACCAGGGAAAAGCTAAACTACCACAAACAAAATAAACGGGTCCCCCTACATACAAAGGCCTATTTTCCCCAGTCAAATTTACAATATTTACACAAGGCTCAAAATCTCCCATTGGCCTAGTGCCATTTCTTTGTACACAGAAAGGGACAGAATCAGGATTGTGATTTACAGAATAAGAAGGAGGCATGGCATCCTTATTGCCTATCGGAGCCATCTTAAAAGAAACTAGATTTTGAAAAGGAAAGGAAAGTTTATCAAACGGCCTAATAGAAGCGATATTAGGCCTACTCCTATTTGCGAAAAGCGAGCATCCCAGGGGAGTCAATTCACGTTTTTCAAATTCATTCAAATTAGTGCCATCGAAGTTCCCTGAGATGCTATCATTCCATCGGCCAAAGAAGAGTGCTCTAAGAGAGGCATAGCAGGAAGTCGTTAGAGGTAGGGGATGTATATACCATCCCAGTCCCTTGTTCCCATGTTGTGGTAAGTGAGTGCAAATCCAACAATTACTCCTATTAAGAATAGCATGCGTAGCATTCATTACTATCATCAAAGTGTTATTATGATATTTCTGCCTATGCCGAGAGTCCCTAGGGGACAGAGTATGAAGGTGTACAGAGGGAGTCAAAACAGTTGGTACAATTTCGGTCGGTAACAGAGGCTTCAAAGGATAAATTTCTTCAAAGTACCAAAGTCCCACGGCAGCAGTTGCAAAACTAACAATAATCAAAACAAGAACACAACAGTACGTTTTCAGGGCCCAGGCACATTGTCCATTGTTCGATTTGGTCACCCCCTTATCTAATAGTTCGATACGAGGAGCAGCGGTGAAGGCGGCAGGCATCATGGTTATCCCGATCGTCGGCCCCAATGTTCGTTGCTGGCGGCACTTCGGCCGCGCGACTTCTTAGTCCTTCCCAACCCTAGCCAACAGAACCCACGTTTTCCTTTGTTCCAAAAAAAGGAAAGACAATAGTATTTCGATCACTCCTTCTTTCAGATGCACTATACTCGCGCGGCGCGTGGTCGAAGGTTGTACCTGATGGTACCCAAGTTTGCTGAATCCAAAAGCAAAGTATCGTCGCTCCCTGAGGGGAGCGTCACGTCGGTGGCGACGGAAGTCGCAGAACTTGAAACAAGAGTTTCCGGAAGTGATCGATCAAGAGAGTGTGGAGACGAGATGGACGGCTCCCCGAGCTCCTCGGGCTCAGAGAACTTCTCCGACGCACTCACAGCGCTGCCTGCTACTCCGCGATCAGAGATCGTAGCATCAGCAAGGGGTTCTGTTTCTTCTGTAACGTGTGGCGTCGGGTGAGGGATCTTCTTCACATGCGTTGCATGTACCCAGTTCTTCTTTCCTGCCACCCGCACTGCCGTCCTGGTGACCAATAAAACCTGGTAGGGTCCCCGCCAGCGAGGCGCGAGACAGGAAGACCTTTCGTAGGCCTTTACCAGGATCCAGCTGCCGGGCAATATATCGTGTCCTGGGCCCGTAAACCGTACAGGTAAGGCGGCATTCACCTGGTGGTAAATGAAATACAGGTTTTTAGTCAATTGATTACAATAGTCTACGAGCAATACATTCTCCACATCCCTCAGGGCTTTAGGTTTAGGGAGACCCCAAATGTTAGCAGGCCTTCCCATTACTACCTCGAATGGAGAAAGCCCAGTTCTAGTCTGGGGTGTGGTGCGCATAGCTAACAATACAATGGGTAAAGCATCTGGCCATTTTAATTTAGTGTCGGCACATGTTTTTGCAAGTTTGTTTTTCAAAATACCGTTGTGTCTTTCTACCAACCCCGCACTTTGAGGGTGCCTAGCTGAATGAAAACGTTTCTCAATCCCTAAGGCAACACATATTTGCAATATTACAGCTGCGATGAAATGTGGGCCATTATCCGACCAGATTATCCTCGGGAGCCCAAATCGAGGAAAATATTCTTTCACCAAGATCTTTGCGGTAGTCATGGCGGTAGCATCTTTGGCAGGGAAAGCCTCGACCCATTTGCTAAAAGCACAAATGATAACAAGAACATATTTCAAGTTATTACAACGTTCCATTTCAATGAAATCAAGGTGAATGGTTTCAAAGGGGACAGAGGGGGGCCCGAAACTTCCCCTTGGAGTCACTGTCCCTTTACCCACATTGTGTTGTAGGCAAATCATACAGTTTCTAACATATCTTTTTGCAGTTTCCAAAATTTTGTCATTCACCCAAACCTGCTGTAATATCTTCGCAATTTGCTGGGCACACACATGTGTTGGACCGTGTGCCATTGTGACCATTGCTAATACATAAGAATCAGGAAGCAACCATTTCCCGTCAGATGCGTCCACCCAACACCCTTCGTCATCCAATTTCCCATGCCTTCAGCCCATTTCCTAGATTCTTCAACAGAGGCATCAGTCTGAATATCTCGCACAGACCCAATGCCTTCATCTATTATACAACCATCTCTCACTTCCCTCGAGGTATACATGTCTGTGCTAAGGTCTGTGGCTGTTTGTCTAGCTATCGAATCTGCAAAAGCATTTCCCTTGCCCACATCGTCTATGACCTTCCGATGTGCTGCACATTTCATGATCGCTAGTTGTTCAGGGAGTGAGAGTGCTGAGAGTAGTTGTACTATTAAGGGGCCATGCTGAATCTTGGTCCCATGTGAGGTCAGAAACCCTCTTTCCGACCACAGTTTTCCGAAGTTGTGAGCCACCCCAAAGGCGTACTGACTATCCGTATAAATGTTAACTCTATGCCCTTGGGAGAGCTCACAAGCACGGGTCAACGCTATAATCTCTGCGGCCTGCACGGAGTTATGCGGAATCCTTTTAGTTTCTACAATCTTATTCAAAGTAGTAACTGCATAAGCAGCTGTAGATGTGCCATTCGGAAGTTTAAAACAGGAGCCGTCACAAAACAGCTCCCCTTCCGCATTCTCCAAAGGAGTATCTGAAAGGTCTATTCTGCCCTTTGTTTCTTGTTCGGTGGCGTAAGGCAGTCATGTGATCCATCATCGCCGCAAGCAGAAGTTTGCGGGAGAGGCAAAAGTTCAGCCGGATTGAGAACACAACACCTTTTAATTTGGATATGAGGAGCGAATAGAACTAATTCATACCTGGTCAACCGGGCAGAAGTAAGGTGTTGTGTTTGAGTTTTATTCAATAGAATATCAACAGAGTGAGGTACCATCAGAATCAAATCGTGGCCTAGGACCATCCCCTCACTCTGTTTTACAGACGCAGCAGCAGCAGCAACAGCGCGCAGACATCGCGGCAAAGCGCATGCAACAGGATCGAGGGCGGAGGAATAATAGCCGCACGGCCTATTCTTCCCTCCATGTTCCTGCGTTAACACAGACAAAGCACATCCATTACATTCATGCACAAACAACACAAAGGCCTTATCGTAATTTGGTGTACCCAGAACCGGTGCTGAACACAGCGCGGCTTTGAGAAGCTCAAATGATCGTTGATGTTCCGATTCCCATTGCAGTGGCAGAGAAATGCCCTTCTTCGTCAAAGCCAACATCGGTTTTACCACTAGGGCAAAGTTCGGGATCCACAGTCTACAGTAGGACGCCATCCCTATCAGGGCTCTGACTTCCTTCTGTGTTTTTGGGACAGACATGCCAGAAATGTGTTTTATTCGTTCAGGTGTCAATCTTCTCCCCTCCTTTGACAGGAGGTAGCCTAAATAGGCAACCTCCTGGCAACAATATTGAAATTTCTTAAGTGAAGCTTTGTGACCATGTTCAGCTAAATGAACAAGCAACAATATAGTGCCTTCTTTACAAGCTTTCTCAGAGTCTGCAGCTAGGAGCAAATCGTCTACATATTGAAGCAGCGTGCAAGTAGGTGGCAGTTCAAGGGTGTCGAGCTGCTCTTTTAAGGCTCTACTATAGATACTAGGACTTTCAGTATACCCTTGAGGTGCCCTTGTGAATGTAAATGAGCGTCCCCCCAAGGTGAACGCAAACAAATACCTGCTCTCCTTGTGTATCGGAATACTAAAGAAGGCGTTTTTCAAATCTACGACACTAAAGTGCGTAGCCGTAGCAGGGATCATTGTTAAGATTGTTGTTACATCAGGCACGATTGGAAATTGTGGGGCCACTACCCGGTTAATAGCACGAAGATCTATTATAAACCGGTACGGAATTGCATTGTCGCCTTTCTTATATACCGGCAAGATCGGACTATTACATAAGCTACCTGTAATCTCTTCGATCACTCCACGATGTACAAAATCGGAGACAATGCATTTCAGAGCGCGCTCGCCCTCAACTGAAATTTTATATTGCGGAATGCGCGGTAGCTTAACCCCATGTTTCAATACTATCTTAACAGGGTCAATGTGCAATATCCCGACATCATTGTCGTCTATTGCCCACAAACATTCTGGGACAATGTCAAATTCGGGAGGTAGAGGTCGGGTCAAGTATTGGGAGTTAAAGGGTTGCTGTGGTGAAACTGTTAATCTTATTCCGTCAGGGGAACAATGAATCACTGCGTTCAATTTCTTCAACAAATTCAACCCCAGCAAATTTTCTCCACAGTTTGAAGTAAGAAGAAAAGGGCACTGGTCTGTAAAAGGGCCCAAAGAAATGGGTACCGGTGCAGAAACCGGACAAACAGTTGGTATACCAGAGAACCCTATAGAAACATTCGTTTGCCCTGACAGGGGGATGTTTGGAACCCGGGAATGGTCGATGGAGCACTTCTGTGCTCCAGTGTCGATCAAGAACTGATGTTTCCTATTCCCCACCAATAATTCAACATAGGGGCCCTTCTGAATAACGGGAATAGGTAAAGGTTCCAAACGCTGCTTCGGGCAATCCTAATAAGGCAGAACTTCATCAAAGGGAAGTTCCTCAGAAAGATAGGCGGCGGAAGGGTGATCAAATATATTTCTCGAGTCCATACTCGGAGTCTGATTTTCCCGTGAAAAAGGTTGCTGTGGATCTTGTAAAAGCTGACCCCTATCAGGGCCCCCTGCTCCAGGGCGGCCCCGTGGTCGCCTACCCATACCTCCGAATGTGCCTCCTGACCTCTGACGGAGGGCAGGGCACTGTGCTCGCCAGTGACCTTCCTGGCGGCAATAAGCACACTGATTAATATTTATAGAATTTAGAGGAGTATTTCCTCTTGGAATGTACTGACCTCTAGTTTGTGTCGTACCTCCTCTGGGGTGTCTGACAATTTGCTGCAACAATACCTTAGTCTTTAGGTCACCCCTTCTTTTTTCGATTTTCTCTTTTTCGTTATTAACCCGATTCTCATAATACTGAGCCATATGCAAAACCTCTGACTGAGATTTTGCCTGCCAAGCGCTCTCTGAGGACATAATTTGTGACTGGATGTCGGGCAACAATCCACGCACAAATTTGTCCACAAACAACCTCTTCCCCGACTCTGTACCTAAATCCTGTCCACTGAAGTCGGAGAACACCTGTTCGAATCTATTAAAGAATTCGGTAGTACCTTCAGTTTTCCCTTGGACGCAGGCCGTAAGCTTGTCCCAAATAATCCTTTTTTCTGGGATTATAGTTTTTAATTTGGCAACTATTCTATCGGGTAAAGTGAGTATTACCTGGGGTGGTTTCTCACCAGCTGGTCGTTCCCCATCTATTCTAGTCAAATTTACCCATGTATCCCCTAACCCCGGCACATCATCTATTGTTCGTACCTGTTTCCATACATCAACAGGTAAAAGCACTGGAAACAATAAATCCATGTCACTTAAGGTGAACACAGAAGACTGCAAAACGGATTCTATTTCTTTGTAAAACCCTGTCGGGTTCTTCCTGATGTCAGGAACTGATTGTCTAATCGTGTTCACTTCCTGTCGAGAGAACGGGACGTGAACAAACTGTGATACGTAATGTGCAGGGATATCCACCGCGGGAGTACCAGCCACCGCGTTGGCGGGGATTTCTACTTTTGGGACAAGGGTCGGAGGGACCTCTCTCATAGGCAACTGAGATATAGGGACCTCCGACCGCTTACTAAGTAATAAGGCCAAATCGAGCGCTAAAGCAGCTGTAGAAGTGTCGGGCGAAAAAGCTCTTTTACAAATACCTAATAACTCTGTGGGGCAACCAACCTTTTTCCTTATACATTCCTCCTGTAAATGCTGTACCATCACTTGGATCACCTTCCTTTGCATCTCTACCGTGTATTGACTATATGTGTCATATACCTCATCTGGCGGTATCGATGAATCCGAGATCCACCGAATCGCATCTCTGGTACAAATCCGTACTTCCTCAGGTGCTGATCTTCGGCACGAAAGGAACCGTTTCTGCACATATATCCTATCGTCCTCATCATCCTCGTTTTGTAACCTTTCAAAATCCCTTCTAAACTCAAACAACTTATCGACATGCCCATATACTTTCTGCTCTGTATCCCTCGAGAGTGCCAAGGCATTCAGATCTCTCACCCCTTGTGGGAGATCCGAAGTCTGCAATCTACCCCACATTACACATAAATGAATCCCCAGTCCTTCAATAAAAACGTTTTTCTCGGGAAAATCGTGCAAATTAGATAATGTTGAAAATACATCAGTTTGATCACCTTTTTCCATGCAATGTTTAGCCCAAGCAAATAGTTCCTGTTTCCTGCCTGCAGGAACAGTACTACGAGTCACTATTCTCGACCCTGCACCGGGATCTGATTTAATGAACACAGGACTCCCCGAAATCGAAAGTGTAGGTGAACCTAACATGGGTGCAGGGGAAAGAGGTAATGTAACAGACGAAATAGACGGAGGAGCGACAACTAAGGAACTAGGGGTAGTAGGCTGTGTAGGAGGAGTAGGAATAGCGATAGGAGCAATAGCAGGAATGGGAAGAGCGCCCACAACGGGAGCATACGGAGGTGGCGCTGAAGAATCAGGCCTCCGTTAGTTTAATATTTTCTCAATAAACTCCTCGGAAACATGGAAATCTTTAGAAGGGTAAATTTCCTGGACTCCGAGCGAGAAAGCCCTGTCCATTTTCTGGGTTTCATCTAATCGTTTTTCCTTGTCATATAACAATGCCTTTTCGGCATTCGTTTTATGACGTCGTGCATGTTTATCCCTACTTTTAAGCTGCTGTACTGCTTCCTTTTTCCAGTTTTGTAACACATCAAAGGCTGCTGGCCTAGCCTTTTTCTTAAGCAAGATCGACTCTAAGTATTCGATACGGGGGATCTCAAAACTACCATTGATTGGCCACTGAAATTCGGAGGCATTTCTGGTCTGTCTGTGCCAAATGTCATTAAATACAATACTACCAATGCCATACTTACAGTACATAGTACACGCCGGCGACCCCTCCTGTGGTGCCGGACGGCTAAATTCCAAAGATTGTCGATCGCTGCGGAATAGAGCCCTAAAACAGCTAGACAATTTCCCAGGCATTTCTCAAAGAATTGGTGTTACCTGGTCCAATAATTGTGTCTGCAGATACAATACGCCAAATTCAAATTGTCAGGGTTAAATTAAGAGCCGGGTCACAACTACACCTGACCAAACCTAAGGAGGACCGTACGGTTTACAAAGGACTTCAACTAACAAATTTTACCTGCGTTCGGTGGTTTCGGCAAATCTGCCCGCCTCGGAATTGGACCCTCGTCAAGATGCCGTGTCAGACCACACGACTATCGTCCGAGGATCGGATCGTGCAGCGCTGCCGAGGTATCGCGTCTCGATCGGTCGGGCCCGCAGAATCACACCGTCCGATCCCAGTTCGATAGTCTGCGTCAACCTTCAATGATCCGGCATCAATCTTGAGGGTCCCTATTCGGGCGCCAACTGTGGAAACAGAGAAATTGATATGAGGCCGGGAAGCCCAAAAGGAAACACACCAACACAGGTTACAAAGGACATACAAAGTGCTTTATTTCAAAGTTACAAAGTTACCAGAGTCAATTGACATGCGAATAGCTATTCGGCCCTCTGACTAACACGCGAACCTTCAACGTTTGGTTCGCACTGAAAGTGGGAGAGACCGATCATCGGGATGCTCGGGTTTTTATACATTTTGTACTGCATTGGCCAGCCCTCTTGTAAGTTAACCATTCTTGGAACAACGGCTAGGGTTCGTAGCCAGGTCGAACATGCAATTTCCATATATTAGATCGGTTCCGCTGATACAGTTACATATTTACACCTAGGTTAAACAGAGGACAGGGTCTTAGTTCATGACCCTAACAGGTAGCCTGCGGACATATTATTCATTCACGTGTGCGGAGGTCACCATAGCCGAAGTCTTACTCGAAATGTCATTCGGCCTCCATTTTGTGATTCGAGGTGACTTTCACACGGCAAGAGTACCTAAAATGGCGGCTAAATCCAAGATGGCAGCTTTCACGATACTTTAAGGTCAAGACCTTGCCGCGGAACCTATGTACATAATATTCTTTAGACAGCTTGGCGTAGGCCAACATACATTTAAACAATGCGATTGGGGTCACAATATTATCTCGATTTCCACAATATCTCCCTCACTTCTTGTTCCTGTCGCTTTCATCTCCACAACATCTGCAAAGCTCGCCCGTTTCTCACTTTTCATGCATCCAAACTTTTAATCGCCTCCCTGATCTTTTGTCGACTCTTCTGATGTTCTACCTCTCTGTTTGGCCTTGCCAGATCTCGTATTGCCCCTTTACGATCAGTCTTCAACTCTGCTATCCATCAATTGTGTCTTCTTCCCTATCAGGACTCTACCTCCTCTTCTCTCGCAACACTTGGTTGGCTGCCCTTCCACACTCGAATCAAATTTCACTTTCTTTGCCTTGTTTTCAAATCTCTCTATGGGCTCGCTCCTAACTACCAATCTCGTTTTCGATCATTTGAACTCCTTGCTTCTCTCTACTGCAATGCTTTCCGACTTTCTCTTTGTTCAATCACTGCCTATTCTCTTTTCCTTGGTTCTCTAAAAACATACCTACTTCAGCACCCCTGAGTGATCATCTTCTGAATTTAGCTGCCTTCTCAATTTTATTGTAGCATTTTTCAATTTTAATGTTCAGCGCTTTCGTTTAAGGCACTCTATGAAAGACTAATAAAATACAAAATACAAACATTCTTGGGTCTAAGAGATATTTGCATCTTTCTCAAATTGTTGTCATGTGTGGAACACAAACAACATTAGAAACTCTGACACAAAAACGCTGTTAATGAGACACACTTATGGAACAATTAATGTGGCGTTGTGCAGGCTTACGCAATGAAGAATTCAGTGTTGGTTTGAGGAACCAAGTTGTCAGGCAGCAGGCTGTACATGCACCAGTGTCCGCGAGACTGGGGCCACTTTGCTTGCAGCTGCAAGCAGCATGCAACCACCACACAACTCTGCCACTGGATGCTGCAGGGACCACAGCACCTTCCCCCAGCTAGGACTGCAAGGAATGAACAGGGAAGATGGCGGGTTGTCCTAATGAGGGCTCTGTCCGTTGTGCAGCAGGCGCTTGCAGAGGCAAAGTGGAATCAGCTGCTGATGCGGGTTCAGATGCAAGGAGCCAATCCCCACACTTGCCGTCCTGGCTGTTCTGTGTCCATTTTGGTGGTTAGGAGAGGTTCTGCCAAGAGCAATTTAAGAGAAGCCTCACATCTCAAATATTGCTGTCCCAAAATATTATTCTGAAGAATGAATACATTTTAACCTTTATAAAAGATACTTAAAATGAATGTTCCCTTCTGCTCTGAGATATCCCACAAACTGTCTGCTCTCAAGATTGCATCGTGGATAGGGATGGGCTAATAATGAGATTTCCTTTTAGATATTTCATTAGATTAACATTAATCTCAAGTGTCCTCTAGATATCCGCCCACTAGATTTCAATGCTTAACTTGGAATAACGAGGATATTCACCGTTTTTCTGGGCCACGCTTTGCTGCCAAGATTGTGCTTGGTACATAAATGGGCTTGTAAAACCCTCACACGTATTTCTATCCCAACATATTCTTCTAAACTATAGAAACTAGTGGTGCTCGAGTTTCCCAAAATGTGCGCTGCAAAAAGCGCACGCATTTACTGGTGGCTTCGACCTACCCCATTGGGTTCACCCGGAAATTCCCAAGGGTTAAATTCTGCCTCGGGCCTCAAGGCTGGATTTGAGTGCCACCATCCAATTGGGAGATCCAAGACTAGAGATGCATTTCTAAAAGAGGTTTGGGGGCATTTACAAAGCTCAGCTAACTTACTGCTTTCTTTGTGGGATTTGTTTTTCTGTCGAGTTAAGAATGAATAGGACAGGATCACAAACTGGAGGAGCTTTATAGTGCTTTTGGTGACTTTGGGAACATTTAGAAGGGCGCTGTTTGTTGAGCCCTGTTTGATCCCTTTTGCCTGTTTAGATTTGTTTTTGGTATTTATGTGTAATGTTGATCTCTGTTTTATGGCCTTTTGTATATTTGTGTGAGTTCATTTTACCCTCACACACTTATATTTTATTTTAAATAAACCAAACAATGTTTTTTTTCCCCTGCTGATTTTTCCTATTTTTAAATAAATGATAAAAAGGCCATCTTGTATTTTCCCCTTCTAATTTTACCTAACACATCCTCTTTCTGTTTTTACAGAAACCAAGTAGTCTTCCTGTGTTAGGCAGTCACCTTCACTATGGTTTGTGTTTAGGGAGACACCTTTCTCATTGTGTGAGTTGCGGGTGAATCTCTTTGCTTGCCTTTGTCAGTTGTTTTGTGTTTTGAATTTTGAGACTGATGCCTTATCCAATCAGGCCTTTCATTCAGAGGGAGTGGCAGTTGAAGACGATTGGGAGCTTTGTCACAGAATGAGGAAGTCATCTGGGGGATGAGGAGGATGGCGTTGGTTTAGATAGAAGTTGAGAAGAAACGTGAGGTGGGCAGGTGGTGATTGAGGTAGGGGGACAGATATTGAGCAGGGACAGGAGAGCCTTCATTGGAGGGGGGCAGTCAGGACAGGAAGTGCCTGGGACAGGCCAGGTGCTTGAATGAGCTGGTGAGGTGTCAGGGAAGGATGTGGCTACCAATCAGGATGAGAATGAGGTAGATGCACGGTCCCTGTAACATGAACGTACATTGTCATTGGAGTTGGCAGGGAAGAGGTGTACCTGGGCAGCAGCAGGGAGAGGTAGACACAGAGGTGCAAGGCTTTGGCTTTCCATGCAAAGGTGAAGGGAAGTCAGAAGTCATCCCCACCCATGACATGTCTATCCATGTGTTCATGCGTGTGTGAATACTTCAGCTTATTGAAGGGTAAGAATGTCAGGGGGAGGAAGTCATAGAACATGTAACTTCTGCCAGAAACCAGTTAAGCAAGGAAACCCACAATCCAGTAAATTGGGCACTTGATCAATTCCCAGGCTCTGTATTTTGTGCCACATTGATGTGCATAAGAAGGAAATATATGCCACAAACCTTGCTACTGCAGCACCCTCCTCTGGCATTGGCGGTGGTCACAAGGGGTGTCGAATAATACACCAGTTGATTGCACAGCCAGTTACAGTCAAGCAAATGACCCTCTTTGCCCCATGGCTCTGGGTCAGCCCATATGACTTCATGGCCTCCGTTGTCTGTCCCAGTCCAGCATGACCCACTGGTACCATCAGCTCGCCGGTCCACTTTACCACCAGTAGCACAACAGCATTGTGTTGGTGTCTCTAGAGTTTAGGGGGTGTTGCTATTTGGGCAGGAGAGGATCGACAGACTGATGAAGAATGCAGGCAGGTAATGGATCTGTGGCAGTTGTGGGTGCCATGGGGAAGCACATTCTCCAGCACCACGTATCCTCTGGTATGTGACTGGGCAAGAGATACTAAAAGAAGAGGTAAGGGGTAGAACTTTTTTGTTGGGTGAATGTCATCCATTCTCCCTCTTGTGCTTTCCTTTTCCAACTCTTTCTTATCCTCAGCCACCTCCCAAACTCCATCCACTGTCAACTGATGCAAGTGTAATTGTGATGCATTCACAATTATATTTCTTCTCGTTGCACCATATTCAATTCAGACAGATGCCCCTATTCTTTCCAGGGGAACAGACCTGCAGCTACTAAATGAATGGGGTGGCTGCAGCCCATACCCATGTACTATCTGGGCTTCTACAATTCATACAACTACTGGTGTATCAGGCAACAAAACACCCAACAGTTACATCCTGCTTTTGTCCCTTCTCCATCCCTACCATGTTTGAGTATTACAGCATACTCAGACATGTTCATTCTATCAACTTCCACCCTAATATCAGAAGACTGCATACGATTGCTTTGGCCTTCTCAATGCCTACAGAATAAAGTGGGGTTCCCAGTGCTTTGGTCTTATCATATGTGAATGAATACATATTTTTTTTCTAAATGTTTGGCCTTCTCCTTTGCCTACAAAATAACACAGTGTTATGAGTTATTTGGCTATCCATAAATCTAATAAATGCACAAGGGTTTCTCACTGCTTTGGCCTTCTCCTTTGCCTACTAAATAACACAGTGTTCTGAGTTATTTGGCTATCCTTACATCTAATAAATGCACAGGGGGTTTGTAGTGCTTTGGCATTCTCCGTTGTCCACTAAATTAACATGGGGCTCTGAGGGCGCAGGCCCTCTTTTCCACCTGCTTAATGCATGTGGGTACTCATTGTGTTGGCCTGCACCCACACCTACTAAATGATCATGGGATATTGTTGCTTTGGATGTGTTCTCTGTCTACTAAATGCATGTGTGGTTCCCTTTGCTTTGGCATTCTCCTCTGTCTACTAAATGTAAACAGGGATCTCATGCTTCGATCTTTCCTTACACCTACACAAGCCATGTGGGTACTCTGTGCTTTGCCCTTCTACTAAGCCTACAAAATGCACATCAGTTATCATTGCTTTGGATTTCTCCACTGCTTACTAAATGCTCATGGGGTCTCAGTGATTTGGCCTTCACGTATGCCTAGTACATGCACAAGGGTTTCTCTGTGCTTTGCCCCTACCCAGCTACTAAATACACATTTTATTTTCAGTGCTTTAGCCTTCCCATCTACATACTAAAGGCACATTCTATGCCTCCCAAGTATCATGGATTTATCATTGATTTGGCATTTCCCCATGCCTACTAAACGATCATGGGGTTATCTACATCCTCTAGATGTTCACATGGTTCTCAGTATTTTGTCCTTCTCATTCTCCTATTAAATGCACATGAGATTCTCAGTACTGTGGCCTTCTCCTACAACTACGAAATGCAATTGCGTCTCAGATTGCTTTCTCCATCTCCACATCCTACTAAATATACAACGGGTGCCCAGTACTTTACCTTTCTTCTGCACCTACTAAATGCACATGGGGTTCTAAGTGCCTTGACCTATATCTCTGCCTGCTAAATGCTAGTGGAGTTCTCAGTGATTTGGCTTTCTCCCACACCAACTAAAAGCACACGAGATTCTCGGTGCTTTGGCCTTCTCTTTCTCCTATTAAATGCATATACTTTTCTCACTACTAAATGCAAGCGTGCCTAACCCTGCTTTGGCTTTCTCCTCTACCAATTAAATGCACATGGGGTTCTTAGTGATTTGGCATTCTCCTACACCTGCAAAACACTAAAGAGGTTCTTAGTGCTTTGGCCTTCTCTACTACCAAATACATGCATACAGGTTTCTCAGTGATTTAAACATGCTGTTCTCAGTGTTTTGGCCTTCTTCCAAGCCTAATAAATGCATGTAGGTTTCTCCAAGTGTCGCCATTTTCCTGTGCCCACTAAGTGCATATAGGATTATCAGAGGTTTGGCCTTACACTCAGCCTACACTCAGCCTACTAAATGCAAGTAGGGTTCTCTGCACATTTTCACTTTCCTCCACCTACTAAATACACCGGGTTTCTCAGTGCTTTGGTGTTTTCCTGGACTCCAAATTCCAGGGCGTCTAAAACTGACTTGCCATTTGCCTCTGCATTCTAGGTGTTTATCAGTGATTTCAGATTCTCTGCCGTCTACAAAAGGCATGTGCACTTCTTAGTTCTTTGGGCCTCATCATGAGTTGGGCGGTAGCCCTTAAATGCAGCGGTAAAGCTATTACTGCTGAATATAAGCGTTCTGCCCAATCATGTGTCTGGCAGCATTTACCACCAGCTCGAGGCTGGGGGTAAATGCTCCAACTTAGTTCCCATTTTTGGGCACAATTAATGATTGTGCTGAAAATGCCCCATTGGGTCCAATGGATCCAATGGGGAATGGGGAATACCGCTGGGATACCGCCCAACTCGTGAAGAGGCCCTTTGACTTTCTTATCTACCTACTTAAGGCATGTGGGGTTCTCACTCTTTTGTCCCTTGCACATGCGGTGCACACTTGGCATTCCCTCTGCCGACTAAATGTAGGTGGTATTCTCAATACTCTGATCTCCTCCTCGAACTAACAAAATAAATGTGCAGTTCTCAGTGCACTGCCCAATGAATAGACATGTGGTTCTCAGAATCTTGCCCACACCTACTAAATGCATGTGGGGTTCTCAATGCTTTGGCCATTTTCTGTGCCTACTGAATGCATATGAGTGCTCAGTGCTTTAGCCTTCTCCTGCACCTACCAAATGCATGGGGGTTCTCAGAGTGTTGGCCTTCTCCTATGAATACAAAACGCACGTAGGATTCTCAGTACTTTGGCCTTCTTTTACAGCTGTTAAATGCACATGGGATTTACAGTGTTCTGGCCTTTTTATACACCTACTAAATGCACAGCGGGTTCTCAGTGCTTTGGCCATCCCCGCCACCTCATAAATGCACATGAGATTCTCAGTTCTTCGGCCTTCTCCTCATCCCACTAATTCACATAGGGTTCTCAATGTGTTGCCCCTTTCTGTCACCTAGAAATGTAAATGGGGTTCTCAATATTTTAGGCATTTTCCTCCACCTAGTAAATTGTGTTTCCCTTTGCTTATGCCTACTAAATGCATGTGGGGTCTCTGTGCTTTAGCCTTCTCCTCTGCATACTAAATGCACATAGGATTGTCAATGCGAAGGCCTTTTTTGTCACCTAAAAAGTTTAATTGGGGTTCTCAATGCTTTGACATTCTTCTCCATCTAGTAAATTCACATGGGGTTCTCAGTGCTTTAACCTTCTCAGCTGCTAACAAAATACAGGTGCATCTGAAACTGACTATGTGTTCTCCTGTGCTACTAAATGCACATGTGGTTATTGCTGCTTTTGTCCACTCTTCTGCCTACAAAATACAGGCAGGGTTCTCAATGCATTGGCAATTTCTTTATCTACAAAATATAGATGTACCTAATACTGCCTTCATCTTCCCTTTTGCCTAACAAAATGCATGTGGGGTTCTTACTGTTTTGGCATTCTCCTCCACCTACATGAATCCTATGTGCCTGCTACTGTTGTAATCTCACTTATTTGGTGCACTGCCCCTCCACCCACAAATCACATGACACCAAACACCTAAAATTCTAACCTCCTTCCTTTACTCTACCTAGACCCTGTTATGAATGGATATTACTTTACCCTACACTATCCACCCTCAAATTCACTTCCCTAACTAGCCAGAAAAATAACTTCCTGTTCAAACCCCAACCACCAACTCTTTTGAATTTGTACTCTTCTACCTTTAGAGATCTGGGATGGAACTAAGAAGGGCTGCATAGTCCGAACCTCAGTAAAAATATGAAAACTTCAACCTTCCAGAGCCTGTCATAATTCTAGGGGTTTGTGTTTAGCATAACCGTCCTGCCCATGGTTAATCATAACTGTATAATTCTCTATGAGAGGTTTCTGCATTTGGGGCTGGCAGTTGAAATGCACTAATATTCTGCAAGGTGCCTAAATGCAGCAAATATCTCCACGAAAACCAAAGCAGTGTGAGAAAGTATTGTCTCCAGAATCAAAAGTAGGAGAGCCTTGGAGTGATAGCATCTTGTAGCCACTTTATCCTCATATCCTAATCATTATATTTGGCTCATGGTTACAAGCAATATAATGGTGAATGTTGTGAAAAAATAAAATGAGCACCAGACATATTTTAATTCTTATGTTTGCTCTCAAGATAAACAGACAACACCCTAGACTGTAACCCCATTCCTTTCTAACTAACCAACCCTGCCCTTGAGACCTGCCACTTTTATAATGTACTGGATGTAACAGCAACATGACAGTCGATCATTCTAGAATCCTTAAGCCAGGCCTACTCCAGCCTCCCTCCTAAAACAAAGTGACTTCTTCATCCCAATGGATAAGGGAGGAGGAGTGGCTCTAATAGTCAAACACAATCTGGCCCTTTTTCCCTCACCTATACACTGCAATGGTTGTGAAAAAAGGTTAAAAATGAGACCAACAAATTACATCAGTATCAATTGCTATTTATAGACCACCCTCACTGATTATTGACTTTAATGAAGAGTTAGTCCACCTCTTAAATTCTGTGAACTGACCCAACACAGTCACTATCCTACCTGGGTACCTTAATAGGTGGAGAGGAAGCCTACAAGACAAAGAGGCCATCCTCCTTGAGAAAGAACTCAGTGTTATAGACTTTCAGGTTGTCAATACAGAAATCACTTCAAACACTGGTCACCAGCTTGACTAGGCTATATCCAATAATGTGAACATCATCGTTCTTGGAACGTACCCCTGTATCTAGACCGACCACTATAAAATTGAATAAAGTTTCTCACCTAATGATACTGTTAAGAAACTGAATAATTCCCCTAAACTGTTGTCAGGTAGAAACCTTAAGAAGATCTCACCAGCCATTCTTGCACTTGACATCTCAAAAATCATGCATGCCACGAGCAAGGATGACCACTGTGAGAAATGAATAACTACTTTTAACGATCATTTCATAGAAATCCTTGATGAGTATGCTCCACTTAAACAGAAATTAGTAAGACCCGAAAAAAAACCATCAAAACTGGCTTAATACAGAAACTTGTAGACTTAAAAAAGAAAAACAAAAAGCAGAAAGAAATTGGCAAAAAGATCCATCCACTATTAATAAGGAAATCTGGAAAAAGTTAGATCTCATTAACAAAGAAAAACTGACATTAGCTATATAAAATTACAATAATGACCAGATTATTTCTGCATCCAATTCAACAGGCAAACGGTTTCAAATTCTTAAATCAGTTGACAAGCCAGCAACATTATCTCACCCGTTCCAACCATCGCAAAAAGACTGTGAGATTGTCCAAACCGCCTTTTCCAACAAAATATTAAAGGCTAGAGAAAATATTAAATCCTACACTATAGCAAACTATCCATCACCCTGTCCCATTCCTGTTGCAGAACCAGAGTATTCTGAGATGACGAAATTCAACTTTTCCCCAATCTCTGTTGATGAAATGATGAAAATCTTAAGATCCACTAAATGGACCTGGTGTTCAGAAAATATCTTACCGCCAAAGTTGATACTAGATAATACTGATTTGTTCACCCCTTTTCTCTTTTACATGGTCAATGCCTCTTTTAGAGACCTTAAAGTACCTACTTCTATCAAAACGGTAACTGTGACCCCTCTAGTAAAAAAAACAGGCATGGACCAACGTGACCCAGTAAACCTCTGTCCTATTACTAACTGGAACCTTTTGTTGAAGATTTTGGATAAAGTTGCCACAGGGCAATTACAAAAATATATCGATGAAAACAATCTCTTGCATGCCCAACAATCCGGCTTCAGAGAGGCACATGGAACTGAGTCAGCATTGTTGGACCTTCAAACTAAAATGCTGGGGATAATGGACAACAGCAAGTCTGGATTGCTCATTTTATTGGACCTCTCGGCAGCTTTTGATTTGTTAGATCACCAGAAGCTCTAAGAGGCCCTAGACAAGGCAGGTAACTGTTCACAAGAGGCCATTGAATGGATGTCCTCATTTCTTGGCAACAGGAGCTCCAGGATATAATGGGGCGACCATTCATCAGGCGCTCAGCCAGTAGATTGGGGGGTGCCCCAAAAAGACATCTTCTCCCCCCTCCTTTTCAATATCTATATTTGTTGTCTCTGCACCCTCCTTACCAACATGGGCATATTTTACACCAACTTTGCAGATGACACGCAGTTAGTCATTGAATTAACAGGTTGTCATATCACCGATAACGACAAGCTTAACACCATCTACAACTCCATTGAGGCATGGATGGAGTCCAATTCAATGTGCCTCAATGGAGGGAAAACGAAACTCATGGGTTTCATTTCTACTCAATCTAGAGCCAGACTTGATTCCGCTTATAGTGATTTTGAAATAAGAAAATACCACAGTGAAGGTATCAGATAAAGTTAAGACCCTTGGCGTTTACCTGCAAGCTTCCTTGGGAGCAGATGCACATGTTGCATATCTGAAACCAACCTGCCGGTTCCATCAAAAATGATTAAATCGAATGAGACCACATCTGAGTCAACCAAATAGTTCTACCATTGCCAGAACTACTAGTTTATCTAGACTAGATTACGGGAACTCTCTCCTATTGGGCGCCAGCACTAAATGCATTAAGCAATGCCAAATTGTCCAGAAGAACATGGTTAGGACTATCACGGGCAAAACCAAAAGGGATCCCATCACAAAGGAGAGGAAAGCCCTTCATTGGCTATCGATTCAAGACTGCATTACCTTCAAGGCAATGACCTTAGTCCATCACTGCCTATATGGAACCACCCCTGACTACCTGAAAAAGCAAATCAGCCCGTACATGCCCAGACGGACTTTAAGGTCTGAAAATAAAGGTCTAATTCTGACAGGAATTGCAAAAAAATCAAATGGACTGGGACGGGCTTTCCCCACCAGAGCCACAATAGGATCGAATGATCTTCCTCTCCCCCTTAGACGAGAATCAATTTACCTTAAATTCAGAAAGAATCTGAAAACTTTTCTCTTTAGATAAATCTATATACTAGGACCCACCAGCTGCTGATCTGCAGGACCTGATATAACTGTCCTTTTCTCTCTATCTTTTGTCTTTGTCTTTCATGTCAGCGGCCTGATGCCTATGGGCTCCGGCGCTACATAAATACATAAACATAAACAATAGACAGTCCTATGACTATATTGATGTAGAACGATACCACATGATGGTGTCCTTCTGGGTAAGATGGCTGACCAAGTTGACTTCCAGTCTTGTCCTCCTCAGGCAAGGGGTTTAGGTCCTCCACCCCTGCTGACGACTTCCGTTGCCGATGAAGAGGCCGGCTTGAGTTGGTGTGATCCATTGGCCTCAGTTCAACGGCCTTTCTCCAGTGCCCTCTGACTGGCAGGCATAATGTGTACAGCCAGCAGTTTTGGTGCATATGCACAGTCCAGTTCACAAAAGTAGGTTTTGCCCAGTACCAATAGGGGAAAGGGGTTACACCTAAGTCCACTAGAGAAGAAGGAAACAATTGTAAATGCTAAAGATTGCAGCACATAGCATGACTTTGTTATGGGCAAGACATACATATATTTTTCCTGAAAAGAACTCCCTCATTCCTCCATTTTGTTTCCTTAGCCCCTCGATTTCTTTCTTTATAAACCAAATCTGGTCTGGCTCTTCCACACCCTGGCCATTTCTCATAGTGTATTTTGAATGCGCACAATAGGAGTGAAGCAAATTGTCAATTTTGGAATGATACCTATCTATAAAAAAATAATTGCAATGTGTATTCTATGTTTTGATAATGTATATTGCTCAGATGGACAAGTGTAATTGTCTTAATATGACTATAATGTATAGTTTAAGGGCCCGGATTTTTTTTTTTTTTGTACCGTTTAAAGTGACTTTGCACTGCTGAAAAGTGACTCTGCACTGCCCACACAAACCCTGATTCATGGAACTGTGCAAAGTGTATTTATGCAGTGCAAGGTCAGTACAAAGTCAATTTTGCAGTACAAAATGACTTTGCACTGTAGAAATTCACTTTGCACAGTTCCATGATCAGGGTTTGTGTCAGCAGTGCAACGTCACTTTTCAGCAGTTCAAAGTCACTTTTCAGCAGGGCAAAGTCGCGTAGAACCGTGTAAAACATTCCATGAATCGGGCCCTAAGTGAACATTATAAATGAACAATGTAGAATGTTACAAAGGGGCTAGTTCCAATGTTAGTATAATTAAAGATATTTTCTATTAATTAGCCTCTTATGCCAAGAATACACACTTTGGGCCTCATCACGACTTGGGCGGTAACGGTAACACTATTAGCACGGGCGGTATTAGCCCTACCGTCGAACTCCCCGGCGCTAATAGCGCCGGATCACAAGTTCGGCGGTAATGTAAGTCCCCATTCCCCACTGAGCCCATTCGGGAATGCCCCATTCCCCGTTGGGCTCAACGGGGAATCTTCGCGCTAATACCGCTGGCGGATTTCCCGCCGGCGGTAATAGCACAAATTTTTGGCGGATTTCCCCCCAGCTCAGAGCTGGGATGAAATCCGCCAAAGCCCTGATTCGGCGGACCCTTAAATCTGGCAGTAATAGCGCTACTGCCGAATTTAAGGGTTACCGCCGAAGTCGTGATGAGGCCCTTTATCTCTCAAACTGTACTTCCTTCATGAAAAGGATCACACCAAGATTAAAACAATGATCTATTTCATCTGAGAGCACCAAGAGAATGTTTAATTTTGCACTCTGGTCTTTAGAATGGCACATTTGTTGTAGTATATAGACTCTGCAGTCTGGTCCACCACTCCCAGCAGAGCCTATCCACCTCTCCCTTACCTCCACCTTATTGGGATTAATGGCATCTAAGACTGTTTTACTAAAGCAAACTGATACTGAAAAGATGGTGCTGCTTCTTTCTAATGTGGTGCATATGACCCAGCTATATGGAAAACGATTGTTTGATTTCAGACTCGCATGGAACATTTATTTAAGAAAACTCAAAAATGAAAAGAACAGGTTGATTTGTCATCAACTTTATCTGCAGCAAGAGAAGATTTCGGATGCCTCTTGCATCTTTATTGAAAAAGGCATGATTTCACAACTTACCTGGACAAGGAAAGACAGGCGCTCTCAGTAGATTGCATTCATAGGGTCTCATCATGAGTTGGGTGGTAGCCCTTAAATGCGGTATTATCGCCAAATTTAAGGACTGGCCCAATCACATATCTGGTGTATTTATCGAAAAAAGCTGAAAAAATGCCAATTTTTGGGGCATTTAACGACGGTGGTATTACCCCATGGTAATTGCACCGAAATTCCCCATCGCGTCCAATGGGGATACAGTGGGGAATGGGGACTAACAGTTAGCGCCCAACCCTTGATCCAGTGGTAATACCACCGGACCGGTGGGCACTAACGCTAATATAGTTGCGCTTTATTACAACCCACATACCGCCCAACTCGTGATGTGGCCCATAGACGGGACTTTTCCAATGCCAAAGGAAAAGCACAAAGATGCAAAAAACATCCAGTTCTGGCATGTCGAGTGAAATGCCGATGCACCCCTATGTAAAAGACACAAATGTAAATTGTGTATTTAATCAGCTACTGATCAGTATATAAATTCATGATGATATATTCAGCCAATTCATATTACTATATTAAATATTGCATATTACTTGAAAAGCCACATTGGGGGTCATTCCGAGTAGGGCGGTAAGGGTTAACGGTCACCGGTAACGAGACCGGTGCCGTTAAACCCTTACCGCCCTATTCCGAGTTCCCTTTGCGGGTTGGTACTTAACGCCTGCTTTTTGCAGGCGTTAAAAAACCAACCCGCAAAGGGACCTTGGAGCTAATTACGGCACCGTAATTTACGGTGCCGTAATTAGCGCCTTCCCCATTCCCATTGAGCCCTATGGGCCAAAAATGGGAATGGGGAAGGGCCCATGGTGAATGGGGAATTACCGCCCCCGCCAACCTTGGAATGGGGCGGTAATTACGCCATTCACCATGGTGGAGTCGGAAAGATAACGGCGTCAACCAAGGCGCTAATAGCGCCTTACTTAACGCCAGGGTCGGAATGAGGCCCATTGTGTGTAAATTGGAAAGTGTAGTAGTCATTTCTCTTGCATGGTGCTGGTTTTAGTGGACCTGAGTTCAACCTCAGTGCAGCCCCAACCTTTGGAAAACATCTTAGGAAAGGGGAGTGGAACAAGAAATACATTCTAAAAGGTTTCAAACTCAGGCAGAATTGTGTTTGCCCATTTAATTACAGAACTTCAAGATACATCAATCAAATTGGCATGGTGAATGTTTGCAAGGCCCAATAAGCTTTGCAAGATGCTCAGCTAATGCATGGGTACAATGGAGCTGTCACATCCATCAATTGCATACCCCACATAGAAGATACATTTAACTGAAGCCATAGTACTGCTCACAGATTGGTCTGTAAAATGAAAATAGAATAAGTCTGGACTTGTATTATCTCTTACGAAAAGAGCTTGGTTGTCGTGTAACACCGAGGACATCTTGTTGTTGGAAACAGTATTTTATTTAGATGCATTCAAGTCAAGATACACAAAAAGCTTCATGTTTGCCATGTAGACTAAAATATGCAATAGATTAAAAATCCATAACTTTATAGTCGAGACTACTAGGAATCTGAAACCGATTGTGTTTGATAGATAGTTAATATCTTTCAGTCAACACCAAATTTGAATTGTTTACAATTATGAAACGTAATAGAAATATGACAAATCAATAATTTCCTAAATACATATGCCACAGAGTCTGGTGATATAGGTCTCCAGGCCACACAACTGAAGAGTCTAATGGTTGTTGTTTTATTAAATGACCACCATTATGTAAAAAGTTATAAAGAAAAAGCAATGCCATTTTATGTGAAGCAGGATTTTTTTATCCCATCTTTTTCAAGGCATATCAGCTTAAGTGACCATGTAAATTGAGGTATTCCAAACTGAGAGGGCTCATTTGATTCCTAAAAATATAAAGCAACATTTTGATATAAGTACTAAGCCCCAGAGTAAATCCATATTGCCCTATATTCCTGTTTATTGTAGCTCACTGGGAGTGAGGGTGGTCTGAGGGCAAAAAGGGGGTTCTAGTTTTAAAGAAACACAGGTGCAGTGTAACAAACATTTACTGTGTTTTTCCATTGTAGTTAAATCTAAATTGAGAATTTAATTTCTATAAAACCCATTGCATTTTCTATTGCGAGTGCAAAGTTAAAACAAACATCATTTGTGTAACATCAACACAGTTTGATTTTGTGAAGTAAAATTAAAATAGAATCCATGTGTTACTGCTGGCATAGTCTGTGGTTCGGGGCATAAAGTAGTCATAACATTTTATTGCATGACAGAAATTCATTGATAATTAATGCCGTTTTGAGCCTAATTATTAAATGGATACCTGCGAAGGACAGTAGCAATAACGGATTTATTTCTATTCACAGAAAGTAGAGCAAAGTGTAAAACTCATGCAATCCCTTATCCTGAAATGCACAGGTGGACTTATGTGTGATATGAAAGGGTGAGGTAATTATGGAAATTTGAGTGTGACGTTGTGAGACTCATGCAGGCAGATATGCTTTTCTTTGTAGACCGGCTGCTTGTGATAGTGCAAAATTGTGTTGACTTCCCTGTCATAAAGCTGGAGACCACCTTTGTCTGGATTTGATTTTTATTTCATTTAAATAAATTTGAGTTATGAGAACACTGTCGGTTTTCTTACCCACAATTCTGGGGTCAGAATATATAATTTAGTGGCGTTATATCAGGGGGTTTGCCGGTTGTAAGAATCGTGGATTAACAGAAATATACCTTACAACGTATACGGAAAATGCACCCTCAGAGTGATCACAACATTCATGCAGGACTCTTGTGATGACAATGTATTTCTCAGCCCAGTCCTAAATTCAGGGGATGACTCTGCCCCTGCCACTGACATTATATTTTCAACCATAAAAGCAATGCGCCGAATTTCAAGATATCTGTGTCTCTTCTCTGGTAGTGCTGTTATCAGCAATGGCAGGGACTGCTTTCTCAAACGTGCACCTGACTACACGTCCACAGAGACAAAGACACAGAGTAAGACAGAATGGGAGAGACAAATAGAGAAGACAAAGGCCTGATTCACAGACAGTTTTCCAATAGGATTGTGCCATTGTAAAATGCTTCTGTGAATCATGCCCAAAGAGAGTACAGAAAAAGAGAAAGAGAGAGAGTGAGATACGGAGAGAGAGAGAGCGTTCTAGATTGGCATTTGATACACTGAGTATGGTTAGTAGCTGCGGATTGCACATAGATTTGAAAACTGACATTGAAATAACGCTGTGCCAAGCTTATTCCAGGAACTTTTTGTTATTTAGAATGTGCTCTTGACCATAATGGCTTAATAAAAGCATATGCATTCACGTTTTTCTGTTGCAAAATAATTATCTGAAGCGTAGATACCTGGGTCAGCTATATTTCAATGCTTGAATAGGAACTACAGTGCCATGCTGTGTCAGGTTATTCTTTGTATTTTTTCATCTTTGGAATGGGTTCTATGCAGGAACCCATCAAGAATGCATACTATTCCACTCTAAAATATTCTTAAGAGTACAGTTTAGATGCCTTGCACACATTCCAATCACCATACCTATCTGGTGTGTCCTGTCACTTTGAACTGTGTAAAACTGGCTTGTGGCAGGAGCCGCTTGTTGATGACTTAACATTTCTTTTTAATTGTTATAATTGTTCTTTTTTTCTCCAAATTAAATATAGATACATATATCAGCTATATGTGACTACTATACTTAGAATTATCATGCAATTTTGGCCTATTTTGTGCACATTGTGCAGTGCCTAATGGCTTTTAAGCAGGAGCAGGTAAATGACAGGATATTATTCCCTATTTGTATGTTCCTGCATACCTTTGAAGTTCACAAAGATTTCACAGAGAGCTTGGAATGTTTAAATTGCAATTACCAGGTAAGCATGAGCTGTTCTGGACTCATTTTCATGCATTAACAGGATCTAGACAGGAGGTGGTTAAAATATCACAAGTCATGTTTAGGTGTTTTCATGTATTCACCACCACGACAATCTAGAAAAGTAGTAAAGACAGATTAATGACAAAAAGGGGAAATAATGTCCGTTGCTTTCAGCTCTATCTAGGCAGGGATGTCATTAAGGGGTTGCCAGGGGTCGCAATTGCGACCTCTGAGGTCTCCCTTGCTACCCCTGTGGTCTCCGATGCTACCCCTGAAAGAAAAAAAAAATATATATATATATATATATATATATATATATATATAAATGTGTTGAAAAAAAGAGGAGAGGGGCGCACTCCAGTTCCCTGCACAGTAAACCTTCCCAGCCACAGGTGTTCTCCTCCGACCGGTTTCTGTGCCAATACACGTCATCAGGGAGGCTGTCTTAACTTGCAGCTCACAGCAAGTGCAGGTGTTACCACTTAGTGAGGATTCTGCTGCAAGGACTTCTGGTAGCTGTAGTCATCAGGTTAGCAAGGAACAGACTCACACCCAATCCCACAGTGGGGAAAGGGGGGGAGTAGCCTACAGTGAGGCACTCCAAAGTTGGGCATAAATTACCCCGGTGCAGCACCCTATTAGATTTCTGAAGATTCCACCCTTCAGAAAACTTACAAATGTGTTGAAAAAAAGAGGAGAGGGGCGCACTCCAGTTCCCTGCACAGTAAACCTTCCCAGCCACAGGTGTTCTCCTCCGACCGGTTTCTGTGCCAATACACGTCATCAGGGAGGCTGTCTTAACTTGCAGCTCACAGCAAGTGCAGGTGTTACCACTTAGTGAGGATTCTGCTGCAAGGACTTCTGGTAGCTGTAGTCATCAGGTTAGCAAGGAACAGACTCACACCCAATCCCACAGTGGGGAAAGGGGGGGAGTAGCCTACAGTGAGGCACTCCAAAGTTGGGCATAAATTACCCCGGTGCAGCACCCTATTAGATTTCTGAAGATTCCACCCTTCAGAAAACTTACAAATGTGTTGAAAAAAAGAGGAGAGGGGCGCACTCCAGTTCCCTGCACAGTAAACCTTCCCAGCCACAGGTGTTCTCCTCCGACCGGTTTCTGTGCCAATACACGTCATCAGGGAGGCTGTCTTAACTTGCAGCTCACAGCAAGTGCAGGTGTTACCACTTAGTGAGGATTCTGCTGCAAGGACTTCTGGTAGCTGTAGTCATCTCCCTGATGACGTGTATTGGCACAGAAACCGGCTACTCCCCCCCCTTTCCCCACTGTGGGATTGGGTGTGAGTCTGTTCCTTGCTAACCTGATGACTACAGCTACCAGAAGTCCTTGCAGCAGAATCCTCACTAAGTGGTAACACCTGCACTTGCTGTGAGCTGCAAGTTAAGACAGCCTCCCTGATGACGTGTATTGGCACAGAAACCGGTCGGAGGAGAACACCTGTGGCTGGGAAGGTTTACTGTGCAGGGAACTGGAGTGCGCCCCTCTCCTCCTTTTTTTCAACATATATATATAAATATATATATATTTTTTTTTTTTTTTAATGCAAGCTGCTGTGGCCAGCACCATGTGGCTCTTTGCTTTGGGAGTGGCTGACTTTCTTGTTCAGGCCTCTTAAAAAAAAAAACAAAAAAACTGAGGTTCATAAATGAGTACCAACACAGGTTGGGTGATATTGTATGTATATTTGTTCTATACAAAGCGCTTAAGCATAAGTGCTACATAATAACACATCATTATCATTTGGCCTTGGACGTCTGCTTGCATTCCTAGTAATTTGGTAATATGGGCCTATACACACTGATCTTAACGATACATATGGCAAACCATTTTTGTATGAAATGTATATCACATTATAGTGATATCGTAACCATAAGCTCACCGGCATCCTTATTTCCAGACCGGCAAACGAGGAGTCTGTCTGCCGGGGCTGCTGGGCCCGACAGGTCTGACCCTGCCAGGCACAACGGCCATGTTAGGCAGACCGGTCACAGAAGCACCAGCACCGTTACTAACGGTGGCACTGCTTCCGTGTCCCCACTCGCATAGGGAATGAAGACTTACATTTTACCGGCGCTTGACTTCCCGGGCCGCCAGAGTTCTAATCTCCCGGTGACACCAGGAAGTCAGGCGCCGGTAAAATTGTACATGTCTGGCAGCAACCTGCCGGTAGCACCGGCAGGGTTACCACCGGTCTCGTAATGAGGCCCTATGATTTTAGATACCCTGAATCTTCAAGTCGCTGTGTCTTTTTAATCCATTCATGTATTCATAAAAAATGTCAGTACACTATTTCAATCATGTAAAATTGAAAGGTGTCCTGTGTAAAGCACGCCTCTTCGTCTCGAAACTAGGTTTGCCCTATAAAAATACCACAAATAACACATAAGTATTTCTTATGAACAACGTAAATGCAAATGAAGCTGTTAGGTATTTCATTGTGTTCTAATGCTTAGGAAAATACTTTCTGCCAACAGAATATTTTATGGTGTATAGTCCAATGCCTTAATTGCCGCCAGGCTGAGACTCACCGTTCTTTCTTCAAGGAACCCCAAACTTGTTCAATCGAGGAGAAATACTTCTATGCCTGCAGGCTAGTGTAAGACAACCTTTGCTGAAAAAAGAACTACAGGGTAGATTTCGGACCTGTGTCCTCCTCGCCAAAACGGTTCGAACGGCGCGTGGGATTTTCCCTGTAGGCCCCGCAGTGTGGCATTATAGAAGCGATATGCAAGCACTCTTCTGCAGAATGGAATGTGCGGAAACTGTTGTTCTGGGTGTGCATTGAAGTCCCCTCATTTCCCTAGTGAAGTGCACTACTCAAACACGAGAATCCTTACTGTCCACGTGCATATTTACATTAACAAAGCATGCTCATAGTCAAACAGCTCCTTGGAAGAACGTGCTGCGCAGACCCTGAAGGAACTGCACAGAGTGTGCCCTTGCAAACATAGTGCAACAGGGTCAATGATTGTAGTACTGACATGGGCACAACCTTCACCCACAGCAATCTCCTGCAGTGACACACCTGATTTTGTTAGTTGAATTCTCGGATTTGTAGTTTCCAATTGGTTTTTGTATATCCTGAAGTAAAAATCCACAAATGCAGAGTCACACTGGGACTGGCCATTCAAATCCCGATGAAATGACACATCTAGGCAAGTATGGTCTGACTTCTTAAACACAATCATTTGCTCCCTATTTCTTTTTTTTTCATTATTGAACTTTACTCAGTAAACTAAGTTTTGTCAAAAAAAAGAAATTGTTTTGATCGTCTTCAGAGTGCTGCCGTTAGAGCAACACATGAATTTTTTTTTCCAACATGTTGTAGACCGACAGTAGAGATTTGGGGCTAAAAGTCCAGAGTCCCCCCCCTGCCTAGCACACCGGGTCAGAAACCTTGAGAGCCTTTTACTTTCCTCTCGCGTTAAACCGCTTCCAGTCCCGTTACGGGTTTAGCCTCTGATCTGTTACAGTTTATCTGATCGAATGCGAGTTCGATAAGTTTTACCAGGGCTTGCGTCCATCTCGTGTTTTCGCCAGAGATCAGTCTCTTCCATAGTTCGTCTGGTTCGAAAATCCACAGATTTTCCCCCAATGGGGTGAGATAGGTAGTTCTGTTTTTGTTTGTAATTTCGCATTCACTCACCAAATGCTTCAGCGTTTCGATGGATGAGTCTTTTTTACATAGGCAACACCTTTTATCGGATAAGTCTCCTCTGATTGTTAGAAATTCCCTGGTTGGCATCAGGTTTAGTCTTGCTCTCATGATTGAAATTCTTAATTTCTTATCTGGAAACTTAACACAGTATTTTAGGGGTTGTTTCGCTTTGTTAAATGACGGAGGTAGATGATTTAAAAGCTTGTAGCTAGTAGCTTTCTCCATAGTGCAGATCCAGTCCATTTCTACCATTTTCCTTTTGATGCGGTCTGGATTTTCTTTCAGATCTTTTTCCGAGCATTCTATTTTTGCCAGATCATCTTTTCGAAACTTGGTCCATTTAGCCAGAGCCTCGCAATTTCCTGTTTCGATTTCCTCCCGTAAGATGTTAAAAATGGGTAGAGTGTCCGACATGATTATTCTTCTGTATAAGCGCATCGCGCTTTGGTCTATCATTGATGCTAGAGACACGAGACCAAGTTCTCTTCTAATGGCCGGGGTGGGCGATGATTTAGGTAAACACAAAACAGTTTTCCACACGTACCCTTCGACTTTAGACCAAAGGCTGCATGGGAAGTACAGCGAAGCCTCTATGCCATAGGTCAAGGCCGGGACCACTTTGGCTTTGTAGAAGGATAGAGCCGGTATTACAGAAAATTTGCTGAACTTTCGGTCGACTACTCTCATTTGGGAGGTCAGGCATTTTGTTTTTTCCCATATTTGTTTTTGGAGGGTCCTTTCTGTCTTGGAACTGTCCAATTGTATCCCTAGATATTTGAAGTTTGTCACAACTTCTATTTTGGTGTTATCCAGGAAAACGCTAGGCTTTTTCACTGTTTTGGTTTGAGCTTTTTCTATCACTAAGATTTTGGTCTTTGATTTATTGATCTCCAGATAATTATCGGCAATGTAGCGCTACAGGTTTCTTAATTTTCTTTGTAAACCCACTTTAGTTTGGTCAATTAATATGACGTCGTCAGCGTACAACAGACGAGGAATCTCACATTTCCCGATTTTTGGTGGGAACGATCGAATACTGCTTTCAGATGTTTGATAGTCGCCTAGGAATGCGGTAAACAACGCTGGTGCCAGTGGGCACCCTTGTTTCACACCTCGATTAACTCTAATTTCGTCGGACAAGGATCCCTGATGGTTGAGTTTGATTCTGATTTTAGTATGCGAGTGGAGGGCTTTTATGGGCTCCAGGATCGTGGCTGGGCAATTCCACCCTTGAAGTTTCGACCAAAGACTAGGACGATCAATTCTGTCAAAGGCCTTTGACAGGTCCACAAAGGCCAGGTGGACCTTAGGGGCACCTTCTTTAACTTTCGCTTTCAGAATGTTGAGTATCATTAGGTTGATCGAGGTGGCTCCATTTTTCTGGAATCCCGTTTGCAATATGTCGATGGACGGGCTGTTTTTACTCCATGCTTGTAGATGTTTTAGGAGACCTGTGGCATATATTTTGCCTATTATGTCTAGAAGGGCAATTGGCCTATAGCTCGCTGGATCATTTCTCGGTCCTTTTTTATAAATGGGGACTATTACCGCCTTCTGCCATGATTCGGGCACCTTCTTTGTTTTGCCGCATTCAGCGAAGATCTTGCTGATCATTTCCGCCCATTCATTGGGTGACATTTTTAGGTCCATGTTGGTAAGGCCGTCCGGACCCGGGGCTCTCGAGGTCTTCAGTTTTCGTATGGCTAGTACGTTGTCATCCTTGTTCGTTAAGTCGGCCCATGGAGATTCAGGGCCCTGACTTTCAAATTCTGATTCTGTCAATCGGCCGTCAAATTCAGCCGTGAAGTATTTGCACCAGGATTCTTCAGCCACTGCGTTGGAAAGTTGGAAAGTCTGTGGGTTGTTTGACTCTTTTATAAGGGTCCAAAATTCATTTGATTTTTTTGATTGGAGTTTACGCATCATCGTCTCAGCGTCATTTTGATATTGAATGATTTTGTGCTGTTTCCGCCAATTTTTATAGATTTTCACTTCTTGGCGCCAAGCCTTCCAATCGTCCTCTACATTGGACTTCTTTGCTCTTCTTAACAGTTTACGACCCAGTTTCCTTTTTTCTACCAGGGTCTTATCGTAACTATGGTGGTTAGGAGGACGATGTCTCGTTTTCTTTTGCCCTTTCACCTGGAATTCTAGAAGTAATGGTAGGTAGTTTGGTCTTTCGATCGGTTCTTCATTTCCCTCCTGAGTGGCTTTATTCGCCCAGGCCTGCCTGATTTTCTTGATGTTTTGTTCGTTCAGACGTAGGCGGGTCTGTTGTAAATTGGTTTCAATTGTCCAATCGTAAAAGCTTGCTTTCCGGTTAGTGGTTAACCATGTGCAGGACAGTAAATTATGGTCACTGTTCTCCGTTTTAATCACCTTGAAGCAGGAGAGGTCGTGGATGAGACCGTTTGTTATAAAGATATAATCTAGCGTTGCTTTCGAGCCGTTTCGCTCCCACGTGGGGATGTTTAATTATTTTGGGAACAGAGCGGTGGCGTTTTGAAGGCTTCTTAAGCTGAGGACTTCCTTCAAGGCTTTTCCTCTTTTGATTGTGAGGTCAGGGCCACCCCGTTTCAGGGCGGAGTATTGTTGATCATTCGAGGCGGACATATATTTGGCGTTAAAATCGCCACAGATGATGAGCTCGATTTTCTCAAATTCTACGTAGAGCTGATTAATCGTGATTCCAACGGAGGAACAGAAAGATTTTATAGACATTCTCTGGGGGTTCCAATAGCAGTTCAAAATGGCCAGATGATTCAGTCGCCCTTTTGTCTTCTGTACCCCATGATCCGATTTTGAGGTCAAGGTGACCAGCATTTCGTAAGACTGCCTCCACGTTGTTGGTTCACTGAAAACCACTCCGGTTTTAATTGCGGTTATCAAACCAGACGATGGTCTGCCAAAGAGGCCTTTCACTGCCGTAGAAAATGTCACTGTGAAACCATCCAAGGCTGGTTTATTTACCAGCCAGGTTTCTTGCAGGCACAATATTTCATAGTGCCCTAAGTCGACGTCACCGGGTATTGTCAGGTGAGCGTGGCCTCTCGTGTTCCAAGATGCCAGGGAGTAGCTTTCATTTGTGGGTCGCTCTCGGGTTTCTTTGCCGGATGAAACTTTCGGGCAAGCTGACCCTGCTCGTTGCTATTTACCCTTCTTGTTAGACCAGGTTTTCGTTAGCCACTGCCAGGGGCCTCTTGGTTGTCTTTCATTTCCCGTGGTTGCTCGGCACTTTTCTTGTTTAATTTTTGAGTCCTCTTGCTTTTCTCAGGATCCATCACGAGTGTCCATGGTTTGATATTTGGCTTCGCTATTTTTTTTTTGCTCTCACTCCAGCTCCCATCGGACTGAACCTTCCTAGTTTGACGATATCTGTAATTGGAGTCGTCTCTCGATCGTAGTTCATTCGACCTGGGCCCTGCCCCACCGGACCTCAGTGGACGCTTGTATATTTCCTGTCGCTCCTGATAATCACACCATCGAGTTCGTTGGTATAAGTCGTCCGTTTTGGATCGATAGTGGTGCTGGTGTTTTGAATTTACCGCCTCTTTCTCTTCACTGTCTTGGGCGCTCCGTCTCCTTTTTTGTTCCATCAAACGGAAGCCCAATTGGGCAAATTCTTCATAGACCGATTCGTCAAGATCCTTAGTTGCGGATGTTTTTAAATGTAGAAATGTTTTGGCCCTTTTTTCCCTATGATAGGGTTCCACGAGCACGAGGTCGTCTGATCTAATCTTTTTCAGGGTTCTCATTTTTTTTGTTAACTGGAGCACTGTCGGTCTATTTAGGATTAGAAAGTTTTTATCCACTTCCATTTGTTCAAGCTTGAACAACCGGGTTCCTTCTTTAAGTTTTTTCCTGTTTGTGATGTCACCTTTAGACGTGCCGTAATTCCTTGGACTTCTTTGATTTATGGGTGTGGCTTTGGGACAGCGAGGGTTAGGGGGACTTCTTCTTCTACTGGAAGCTGAGTTTGCGGGGTTTACGTCCTCAGGGGACGATTTAAATAGTGGGCTCTTTTCCTCCGCCCGATGTGTTACAAACTTCTTTCTCCGGTCATCTCCAGTTCCCACCTTTTCCATTGTGGGCCTGCCATTTAGCCTTTCCTCGCGCACTACTAGGCTCTTTTCGCCTCCGCTCTCTTGGGGGCGCGGATTCGTTGGTTTCTGCTGGCCTTCTTCTGAATAGGTGGAGATGTCTATAAGGTCGGTGCAAGTTAGAAAGTCCTCCACTGTTCTTGGTGACCTCATAAGATCGATTTCTTTTGGCTGGGACTTTTGGTCAGATCTATTTACGGTTGTATGCTTTTCGCCCTGTCTGGGTCCCCTCGCGGCTACTTCTGCTAACGTGCCTGGGACCGCCTGTCCAGTGTGAACGGTATTTAGTGGATGCGTCCTTTGAACTTTGGACGATTTTCCTCCTTCTGGTTTTTCTCGTGCCAATCGAAATAGGGTTTGTTCTCTTCCCTTTGTAGTTTGTATTGCCTCGTTCGTCCCCCCTACCGGCGTCAAAGGGTCGAAGGGCACGGAACTGTGCACGGTTGCGATGGACTCAACCTTTTTTTCGAGAGCATCCAGTTTCATCTCCCAGTGTGTTTTCTGATTGGACATCGTCGGTTGATCTTCCAGGGTCGTTTGACTTATTTTAAAGGAGCTTGTCTGGGATTCCATAGTCTCGATCTTTTTCTCCAGAGCTTGGATAGTGGATTCCCATTGATTATTCTTATTTGGAGCTTTGTCCGCTGAACCATATATGAGGCTTTCCACCTGGACCAATTTCTCCATCATATTCGATAACAGTGCAGAGTTGTCCTGAACATTTTCTTTGATCGCTTCATATAATTTACAAAATGGGGCCAAGACGATCGTCATAGCAGACATAATAGCAATCATTTCCGTTTTTTTATTGGGAGACTCATTTTGTAGGGACACAGCGATGTCGCTCAAACGTCTCTTTTTTGGCGAGACTTGATTTTTTTCGGTTCTTCTCGATGAGGCTGACGAGTTCATCCCTTGAGGGTACCCTGTTGATCGTGAGTTTCTATCAAAATTTGTCGACGTTTTCGGAGAGCCAAACTTCGTCTGCTGAGTTTCCTTATAAGGTTTGAACAAATCTCCTTTTGTCGAGGGGGAGGAGGGGAGGCAGATGGACAGATGGGGCTTTGTCCAGGCCTGCCGGTCTTCAGCCTCTGGATAGGGCTGTGTCGTTCGCTTTACCTCCCCTGGTCCTTGGGACCCTTTAACCCCCTCCTCTTTTTTCTCATCTTCCAGCATCAGTATCTCGTCTATGGTAACTGGTAACCCTTTAAGATGTTTAGGGGCCTGAGATGAGGGGGCCTTTTCTCTTGGGAGGCTCGTTACGTTTTGTAGCCCTGCTGTTAAAGTTTCCGTGGGCTTTACTTTTTCTGTGGACATAGCAGGTGTTTTTGCGGGTGTGAGTGCTTTTTCTTGCACAGTATCTTTACACGGCCCTTGGATGTCTCTTATGGCTGTTTCTGTTTTCCTTTGATTTTGCGCAGGCTGGGTGTCCACTATTATTTCCAACATTTCGGCGTCTGATATTTCTGTGTCTAAACTTTGTTTTCTTTTGTATTGTTGGGTGAAGAAATTTTTTTAGCGAGGCTGACAGCAGAGGGTTTGGTAGACCTTTTAACGTTCGGCCGCTCTGTCTGGTGCGTTCTCTTGATTTTTGTTCCCTATTTCATTAGGCGTGTGGGCTTTAAAAGTTTCAACTAACACGGACACATTCAATTGACTGATGTTCAGAACATGTGATTTCCTTTACAGGCATGCCAATGATAACATATATAATTTTGCATTGATAAGGGAGGGAGTTACAGGCAGCACCAACACCGCATCTGAGGAACAGTTTGCCAGTCTAGCTGCCAACACCATGCAATTCTTCCTCTAGCATCCACGCAGATACCAATGAAAAGATTGAACTTCCTTCTAACAATGCCTGTTTTCTGGCATCTGCTGGTGAACTACTGTACTGGACACACCCATTACAGATCCCCATTACACGTGCGTGTGTGCACAGTGGAGAAGGAAAACGATTTGGTGCATGTTGTGGTGTTCGATCGAACAACGCAGGGAGCTGGGCAGATTCCCATGCCTAACAGCGCAGCATATTTTGATTAATCAGACTCTGCGTGGAAGTGCATGCATCACATAACTGCTGAACCCATATGCATGCATTAGTATTGGCCGACCCCCAAACCCTCTCCCGTAATAATAGGCTCACAACTTGTGTCAAGTGTTGGCACTAAAAGGCCGTAGGATTTTATTGTACAGATATGGTTATGGCAATAAACAATATCACAGATTATAATAGTATCATACTTTTGGGCACCGGGTCCTGAGGTTACCCCCTCTGGCCCGTGCCCGCCTTCTTGTGTCCCACGACTTGTTGTGGGCGCCGTACAGTGCCCTGTACTTCTTTTTGTTCTTCTACCTTTTTTTGTAGGGTGGGAGGGTTCTGTGGTAAAGAAGCAAAGAGGATTTGGAAGACACTGAGTAAACAGTGAACCTCCTGTTTGTTTGGGTCCCCGTTCAGGGTCCACAAACAGATTGTGCTTACTCAGAGCATGCTGCTCTTATTTATAGGACCCAGGGGAGCCCTGGGTCTTTGTTATGTATGTAGTGGGGGCTGCTGTTGACACAGCCCCCGGCCGGATAGCCGACTGTCTGGCCCCCTGGTGAGGGCAGGTCTTTCAACCTGGGCCCTGCCTGACGGTTTGTTTCCTTATGGTGCTTAGCACCTTGCTGTATGGAGGATGGGTGAGGTGACTGTTCATACCTCACCCTTCCATGGCTTTGTGCTGCAGAGACCGCATGTCTCTGTAGCTGGGGGGCAGGCTGAGATAAGGTTGGGGCTGCCCCTCTCCCAGGCTGTTGATGGTAACAGCTGTTACCCTGCCTCGCCTTTGGGATGCCCTGCAGCATTGCCCATAACTGCTGAACCCATATGCATGCATTAGTATTGGCCGACCCCCAAACCCTCTCCCATAATAATAGGCTCACAACTTGTGTCAAGTGTTGGCAATAAAAGGCCGTAGTATTTTATTGTACAGATATGGTTTTGGCAATACACAATATCACATATCATAATAGTATCATACTTTTGGGCACCGGGTCCTGAGGTTACCCCCCCGGCCCGTGCCGCCACACGTGGGCAGGTTGGGCGGCTGACCGTGTTCCCCCAGAAGTATGCCCTAAAGACAGCCCCTGTAGGCGAGGGTGGCATTGATTTCCCGAAAGAAATGATCCATGCCGTGGTTAGATAAATGGGTGCCGTTGTGGAGAAAGAGGTCTGGGTTGCCTAATGTAATGGCTGGGTGTTTTATGAATCCCAGTCCTCTTGTCGTACAGAATCTCACTATTCCCCTGTTCAATTTTCTTCTGGAGATGTCTACAGATTTGTAGCAGTTGGCCCCTAGCCATTTCTTTCTTTGTAGGATGGCTGAGAAATATATTTCTGTACCCCTCCAGTTGTGCGAAATACCTGCCAGGGAGGAGCAGATTTCTTCGCATAGGATTCGTCTACCCGTGTTGACTAGGTCGTTGCCCCCTAGATGGATGATCAGGAATTCTGGGGGGTCCCTGTATGCCACTAGTTCTGCTTGTGTGTCTTGGATGTCAGCCCACCGTAGGCCTCTGTATCCCCACCATGAAGCAATGGTGTTTCTGAAAGGTGGCCCTTCTTTGGTCTCTTCTGCCCATCTGCCTGTCCTGAAAACGAATGAATGGCCGACTATCCATGCTGATCGGAGTGCGGTCCTAACTTCGCCATTTGTTTCTGTAAAGAGGGGCTGGGGGGAAATGGAAAGGGGAGAAAACGGGGAAGAAAATTGTGGGAGAACGGCTATATCAGTTGTGGTCTGATATATCTTTTGTAACAGTCTGACTTCCATCCCCCTATGGTTTTTAGTTGTTGCGGTGCTAGGCCTCCCTGCCATGCTGCAGTGGCGGCACCTATCCTGAAAGAATGGGTGCCGAAGCTTTTGGGGTCCCACCCTGCTTTGGTGATTGCTTTCATCAGCACCCCTTTAAATTGGTAGCGGCTTAGCGCCGATGAATCCTTGTGGATTAAGAAACTCCCCCCTACCTTAGGTCGTTGTGCGTAATAGAGGTTAGTGATGCAAACCGGACAGTTTGTTGCTTCATCAATGCAACAAAGGTTGATGGTTCTTTTTGCACCCGTTTTTGACTGTTGCATTTCTATGTTAACACTCTCTTGTCTCACCCTGACCTCCATGACACCCAGGCCATTTGTGGCCTTGGTGCTGGAAGCAATGAGTTCTCCTACCCGGAAAGCCCCAAAGTAGGCTCGAAAAAATGCTGTTTTGAATAACACTATCTCGTAGGGGTGCCAACATATGGCTTCCAACTGGCTTGTTATCTGCACAAGCTTGTTGAAATCAAGGGGTCGGCAGGTGTCCACTTAGGGACCCTCTATTCTGCCCCATCCTTTCATTGCATAGGAGATGAGGGCATTCTGGGTGGGATCTGAATCGCCCCGTATTATTGTAAAGTGTGAAATTGCCACCAGGTGTCTTTTTGCCCAATCTCTTTTGAACCCTTTTTCCCGAGCCCATTTTAAAAATACTTCTATGTCTTTAATTGTTATTAACTCTACATGGTTTAAACCTGTGGCTTTAAATACTGTTTGTAGACAATTACTGTACTGTGCTGCAGTAGTGCTTGCCACTGCTTTCTCTGCCATTTCTGTTAGGAAACCTGTGAGGTTGTTGGCACCCGTTGATGATGTGCCTGATTCTTGTTGGGCATCCCGGCCTGTGCTCTCTGGCGCTGGCGTTGATGCCAATGTGTTGTTGGCACCTGTTTTGAGGTACCTGGTTTCTGTTGGTCATCCTCTGCGCTCTTTGGTGCTGGCGATGATGCCAATATGTTGTTGACACCCGTTTTGGAGGTGCCTGGTTTCCGTTGGGCATCCCAGCCTGGGCTCTCTGGCGCTGGCGTTGATGCCATTATTCTTGTCATCCCATTATTGCCCAGCATTCTGCTGGTATTGGTGTCATCTGCTGTTGGGCGTGTGGCGCTAGCTCTCAGAATCTTGTCCACTGGAAGTGAGATAAAACATCAACAATGTTATTATCAGCCCCTGAAATGTGTTTCGCTTTGACCAAAATGTTTTCTTGTAGTGTGACTGCTGTAATGGCTCGTAAGACTTTCAGCACTAAAGGGCATTTTGTCGACCTTCTGTTTATGGAGCCCACTACAGCCATGTTATCGCACCAGATCAAAAGTTCTGTGTTCGCTAGCTGCCTGCCCCAGATGTGTAATGTTAGCCAGATGGGAAATATTTCTAGGAGGGTGATGTTTTTTGTCCACCCTGCTGGTTGCCATGAATTGGGCCAATGTCCTGCCACCCATTCAGAGTCTAGTATGGCTCCAAAGCCCTTGCTCCCGGCGGCATCAGTGAATAGGACATTGTTTGTCCTGGTATTTAAAGGCGTTCGCCAAAGTAAAGCCCCATTGAACTCTCTGAGGAACTTTGCCCATGTTTCCAGATCCTGTTTAACCTCTTTGACTAGCCGGATATGCAAGTGGGGTTTGGTGAATGATTTGATTTTGAACTCTAGGCTTCTGGAAAATATCCTCCCTTGGGGTATTATTCTGGATGCGAAATTGAGACTCCCTGCTAAGGATTGTATTTCTTTTACTGTCCCCTTATCTTTAGTAATCAGGTTTTGTATTTTTAACAAGAGTTCTGTTATTTTTGTTTTCGGGATTCTGCAGAGCCCCTTTGCTGAGTCTATTTCTATACCCAGGAAAATGATGCTGGTGTCTGGTTTGGTGGTTTTCTCCTTCGCCAGGGGAATCCCCCATTGGGCAGCCATGTGTTCCAGTTTTGCTAAAGCCCTGCCGCATTGACCAGAGATTGGTGGTCCCATTACCATGAAGTCATCAAGGTAATGTACTATTTTTGTCCCAGGTCTCTGCTTTTGGAAGGCCCATTGAAAAAAGTAGCTGAATTGCTCAAATAGTGCACAGGATACAGCGCACCCCATGGGGAGGCATCTGTCTACATAGAATTTGTTGTTAAAAGTGAAACCTAGCCACTGCTGTGAGTCTGGGTGGACTGGCAAAAGTCTAAAAGCGGATTCGATGTCCAGCTTGGCCATAAGGGTGTTTCTGCCACATTCCTGTATGAGTCTTACCGCCTCTTGGAAATGTGTGTAAGATACGGCGGATTCCGTGTGTGGGATGCCGTCATTTAAAGATTGGCCTTTGGGGTAGGAAAGATGATGGATTAGCCTCATTTTTCCGGGTTCTTTTTTGGGAACCAGGCCTATAGGGGATATTAAATAGTTATTTAATGGCATGCGGTCCCAGGGACCTGCTATCCTGCCTAGTTGCAGTTCTTTCTTGATTTTGCATTCCACTATCTGGGGATTGTCCCTGGCTGACTTCAGGTTCATCGGGACGGTTTGTGACCCTGTGCCCCTAAATGGGATGGGAAAACCCTTGGTGAACCCCTGCCATATTGCCCTGCTGGTTTCTTTGTCTAGGTAGTTGTTAAGGGCTTCTCTAAAATTGCCCGGGTTGATGGGTGTTCTTCCTGGTTCTAAAATTGGGGTATCATTCTTTCTTGGCTGGTAGTCTGGTGCAGTTGCTTGATGCATGATCACCGTTGCAGTTTGTGCAGGTGTGTTTGTACCAGCATTCTTTGCCCCATGTACACTGGTTTTTCCCAAAATTTCTGCGTGGGATGTTGGATTTGGCAGCATGTTGTTTATTCTGTCTGTGGGCATTATTTTTAGCCACCAAAGGCTGGTTCTTCCGAAAGGGCTGCTCCCTTTCTTGTTTTTATCATTATCATTGGACCTGTCACCCTGAGTGTTTTTGTTATTTTTGGATGAAGATTGCGTGGTATCTTCCTCCAGAGGGGGCTCGGCGTTGAGGGTATATAAGTCGTTCTGGACCTCATCCCACTCAATGGCTGGTCTTTCTGAAATGCTCCTCCTGAATCTGATATCATATGCTAGCCATGTCAGCCAGGGACAATCCCCAGATAGTGGAATGCAAAATCAAGAAAGAACTGCAACTAGGCAGGATAGCAGGTCCCTGGGACCGCATGCCATTAAATAACCCTTATTTTATCCACGTATGCCCAGATTTTCCTACCATCTATGGGGAATTTTTCTTCGTATATTGTTGCTAAGATGGCAAAAGCTTGTAACCAGTTGTCCCAATTTTGTTCCACCTGGGCATTTCTGGCAATAGCTTTTTCTTCTATTTTTTTGGGATCTCTGAGAGCATCTTTCCCTTTGCTCTGGGCTTCTATTAATGAAAAGATTTCAATGAATTACTTGGCCCATATGGCTTCTTTGATTGTGGTATCAATGTTCCATGCCAGGCATCTTTTGTATCTATTTAATATCTCTGTTTGGAAAGATTTCATTTTTTGCTCTTTGTGTTACAGATTGTTACAATGTCTGTTGCACTGTTGCCGTGTGCCCCTGTCACGCCCGTGTTGTCTGCGATAGGAGTTGCCCATGCTTTTAAAGCACCTGCTGGGTCTGTTGATGAGGCTGTTGGGGTTATTGCATTTATTGCTGTGGGTGCTACTGGCACTTGCTGCACCTGTTGTGGGGGTTGCTGTAGGTGGCGTTACCGGGGTGTTGACTATCGTTATTGCAGGTTCTAATGCCATGGTGGGGTTTGGGGCCCCAGGTTCCCTTCTGGGTGGTTTTTGTTTCCCCTTACTTCTAGCATTAATTGCTGCAGTTCCGCTACATTCTCGCATAGTTTTGACAATTTATTGTTACCTTTTTTGGCGCCTTCTGATAGTTTTCTCTTTTTTGATGATGCAATGCCCTCCTCTTGGCTGGGTGGCCTGGCAAGTCCTTCCCTGGGTAGGCCGTACATGTTTTCTCTAACCCATGCCCATCTGTAGTGCTCTGCTGCTTCAATGGCTGCCAACAGCTGTGGTGATTTGGGCTTTTGTACCGGTGTTGTGGGCGCCTGTGTTTTCCGTTTGGGCCCCATGCTCCTTTTTGGTCTGTTGTAGGGAAAGGGAAAACATGTTTTATCAAAGTTTTAGGGCTGTCGTCATCGGCGCGCTCCTTTGAGCTTGTTGTATTTGTTGCCCGTGTTGGTTTACTGGTGGCTGTTGCCCCCGTGTTGCAAGCATATGTTTTCTGCTCGCTCTTTTCCTACAGAAAATGTATCTCCATTTGTTAGATCTATGGAGAGTTCAGGGAAATGTCTCCTGTTGCCCACAATGTGTGGTGCTTACTTTAAATAAAAGGGGGCAGCCCTCGGAATTGTTTCATGTGCCTCTGTTATTTAAATAATGGTTTTGCTGTGGGGGCGCCCGTGTAAAAATATAGAAAATATTTTTTTGTCGGCTGTATTTGGGACCCGCCGGGATTGGACTTGCGTCAGCAGGCTCTGCGTGGATGTCAAGACGAGTTCTCAGCTCGCCGTGCTACTTGGCAGGCTGTGATTCTGCCTGTGAAAATCACAGAGTTGTGTTTATCCTGCATAGCCTACCTTGCGGCACGGGGGCTCAGAAACAAAATCTATCTCTTCCCGAACACAGTGATTACTTTTTCCTCCCCCGTAATCCCAGCGCAGCGGCTTACCTGAAACCCGTTGAAACTGACACCGTCCGCGCTGGGTTGCTCAGGTGCCTCTTTATCCTTCGTTCGGAATGGGTTTGAAAAGTTTCACATGGCACGCGTCCTTGTTTGTTTTCTTTGTTTTGGAAATGCTCACCGCTTGCTTGCCCATTCTGCAAAGATGTTGAAACTGACACCGTCCGTGTCGGCTGTTCAGATGCCTCTTCTTCTTGCGGGGGAAAGTTTTGAACAGTAACAATGTTCAGGAAGGAAAAAGACGCTGCGGGTACAGCAAACTTTCAAAGGATTTGCTAAAGAAGCAAAAAAGATTTGGAAGACACTGAGTAAACAGTGAACCTCCTGTTTGTTTGGGTCCCCGTTCAGGGTCCACAAACAGATTGTGCTTACTCAGAGCATGCTGCTCTTATATATAGGACCCAGGGAGGCCTTTGATATGTATGTAGTGGGGGCTGCTGTTCTCGCAGTCCTCGGCCGGATAGCCGACTGCCTGACAGTTGGTTTCCTTATGGTGCTTAGCACCTTGCTGTTTGGAGGAAGGGTGAGGTGACTCTTCACACCTCACCCTTCCATGGCTTTGTGCTGCAAAGACTGCGTGTCTCTGTAGCGGGGGGGAGGAGAGGAGCAGGCTATGATAAGGTTGGGGCTGCCCCTCTCCCAGGCTGCTGATGGTAACAGCAGTTACCCTGCCTCACTTTTGGGATGCCCTGCAGCATTGCCCAGAAGTGGTAGTCATTGTGCTCTTTCTTATGGACTGTGTGCCATTAAGATAATTTGGCTGACTGAAGGAACCATTTTTAGGAAACCTAGGCTAGCACAACAAGTGTCTGTTCTTGCAAACATATAGCTGTTGCGTTTTGTGGTCAATACTCTCTTTCACCTCCTGTCTCCACGCCGCCAACTCCTGGCCATTGCTAGTGGAGGAGCCATGTGAGTGCATCTAACATTGAGAGCAAACACTACAAAGGCATGACACTGACACTATGTGCAGTGACATGCAGTAACTGGACACATTGGCATGTAGCCAATGCCATTCAAATATACACCTATAAGGCCCAGTGAAATGACCATCCTGCATCCAACAGTCACAGTGCATATCATGTGGACAAAGTGCACATGTATGTAGAGCAGGAATGGAAATGCCCTGATGTGAATCCCCATGGGCAACATCAATACGCTCATCCATTCTCATGCACAGTGGTGTCATGATCACATGTATCAGTCACACATGTCACTCACCTGCTGCAAGCCCATATGTGTCTTAGCCTCCCAGGCCAACAACCTGTTCACTCGTGATAAGTCCAGAGGCAACTTCTTTAAATTAAAAGGAGTGAGCCCCTCAACCCATGGATACCCACCACCAGTAGCCTGTGCAGAGGACACATGTGCACCAAGTTTCTCTTTGATACACCTGGTGAGGCCGTCCATCCTCTTATTCACTTCTGGTGCTGTGTGGTTCTGCCCCCACAGGCATTGATTAAATCAGTGATCTCCTGACACTTCTGCTGCCGCTGGGCCAGTGTTAGGGTGCTGCCAACCCATGTGTAGAGCTCTGATTGGAGTTCATCCACACAGTCTGAGAGGATTTGTAACTCCTCCTCACCAAATTTCTTCTTCTGGCTCTGCCCCTCTTCAGGGACCTGTGGCTGTCCATGGGTCATGGGAGTTCCAGTGGCCCCGTCACTAACTGCGCTGCTTCCTGTCTGTGCCAGTGGTGCATTCTCAACAGGTGATGGTGGTGCTGTCTTCCTGGCACGTTTTGCAGCCCTGTCAGTTCCCCTCCCAGCGATGCCAATTCCCTTCCCATCCATGATACGGGTGATTCAGATGATTCACAGCAAATATTGCTAGTTTGCACTTGCGCCGCGTATACTCAGGACCCGCCCGATATGCCGAATTCCGCTCCACGTCCTCCGCCCGCTAGGATTATTCAGCACAGATGCATCCTACCCATGCGCCCCCTATTCGTAGTAAGCCGCGCCTGTGCAGTTTGCTTAGCACGACGTGCGTAACTCATGTGATATGGGCCTAGCTTGAATAACCAGCTGTTTCTGCCACATTCCTCTGCTTGCTTCCTGTTCCTGTTCCAGTTTGGCTTGAACTCACAGTCCTGCTATTCCTCTAGTGTGCAGTGCTGGGACTATTTGCTGAACACTGCCAATACCTCATCGGGACACCAACACGTCATCACTGCTCCACAGTACAGATAAGTAGGGGAATTGCCAATGGGGAACTAGTGGTTCTGTGGCTGCATCTAAGTAGGTTGGAGTGGGATGGAGGCACTTATGGGGAGAGGTAACTGCTGTGGGGGGCACAGTGCATGGCAGGTCGGTGCTGTCCTGTGGTTTGCTATGTTCATGTGGCATGGTTACTGCTGCTTTGAGTAGTAGTTTACTTCCAATTGTGCCATCATGCATATGGAAGCCTCTACTGCAGATATAAGAAATGTGTTTGCAAGGTGCTTAAGGTGGTTAGGCTGCTATGCAATGTACAGCTGTGTGTGCATGTGTGTGTGGGTGTGTGTGTCCATGACTGGGTGTCACTTCCAACATTGCCTGATTGTCCATGCCCAGCTGAATCAATATTTGGTCAGGGATAGGGTGAAACATCCGGGAAGCATTCTTGAGCCTTTGAACAGTGGGCACAGTCTGTAGGGAGCAAATGGTGTGGTGGTACTGCGTACCAATGATTGATTTTACATTTCCATCTCTGTTACAGGTGCATTTCAGGCAGCCAGCATCAGCTGCAGCATGTTTGCCACCTCCACCAGCACCTCCAAGATTTCAAGGATGAGGGATGCGAACATCTCGGGAGCAGAAGTTGCCATCCTTGGAGAACAGGTGCTGCTGCACTATGACACCCTCTTCCATCTGAAGCAACAGCTTGGGGTTGTTGGACGGAGGAAGATCTGGCAGGAGATGCTGCTGCTATCAATGCTGAGGGGGTGGCAGTCCGTACTCCAGAGAACATTAAGAATAGGTGGGATGACATGAGGATCCGGAGCCAGAAGAAGGCCAGGACTGCCATTGAGGCCGGACCAACTGCAGTGGTGCACTCTGGTGGGCGGCAACGGATTTCGCCTCTACATGTCCAGATACTACAGAGGGTGAACTCAGCTCTTCAAACCCAGGTCCTCGAACTGCAGGCCCAGATGCAGGCTGCAGGTGAGTCCACACCGTCAGTGCGATGGGGTTGAATGGGAATGCCATGTGAGGATAATGCATTTTGGGAGGACGCTGGTTGATGTACACAGCAATGTAGAGTAACGTAATGTGGCATGCCATTTTGTTCTGGTGCCATTGGCATGGCTTATGTATGGTGTGTCCATGGTGCATGCAAGGTTCCACACTGTGGTGGTCCTATGGGTAGGAGGGTCTGAGGAGGATGTGCAAAGAGGCTCCTTGTATTCCGCTATGGCCTTGAGGAATTACATGATGGTGTCAAGAGTTACAGGTCAAGGGATATTGACCCTTCAGGTTCACTTCCCAATAGTCTTTTGACTGATGGACCTATGTGATCCAATATAGAGATGAGGGCCGAGTCTGCCATCTGCATTGTAGGATGTGTGTTTACTTTTGGGGGATTGGAGGGCTGGGGTGACACATCTAGTGCAGGGGCATTGTCTGTTGGTGGCTGATGTACGTGTGAGGGGGTTTTGAGCCCTGGGTGGGCATTGATTGAGATGAGTGATTGATAGCTGACTCACCTGGAGGCTGTGGCAGTCTATGTAGTAAAGCAGGGAGTCTGCCAGGCCAAGTGTTCCCCTGACCTATGTGGAGTATTGTTATCCACGCACTGTGCCACACTGCACCCTTTTGCAATGGGGAATGGAAATTGCCAAGAATGGAGGCAATAACCCCTGTGCTCACTAAGTTTGCAAAATTGCGCAGAGTTCATAACACATCAATGGAGATGCACGCCCTGCCAAATACACCAGCAAAGTGGGGTAAAAGCAGCCATCACTGCTGTCATCTGTCATCTGTCACTGGAAACAAGCCCACGGAATGGCTAAAATCATAAAATGCCCCTAAATACAGTTTCCTAATCAAGAGCAACCTTCAAAGTGCTGTTTTGGTGCTAAATTCAGTTATTTTCCCCTAGTGAATTATTGAAGGGAGAGTGTGCTGGAATAATTGATCCTCAAGGAAGTCAGAGGGATCCAGGCATCACAGCCTGACAGCTGCCAAAAGAAATTGGCTGTAAAACATATCTTAAATGTATTTCTTTGTCCTGAAAAGTTGCAAAATCCACTATTTCAAGTATGTTGGTGAAGGGCTAATTCTTTTAAAATGGTTGAATCCTTTATACTCTGGACTTATATTTTATATATGAACTGAAAAGGTTTTAATGTCACAGAGCCCTGTCTGAAGCCAATCCACATGTGAACTCTGATCTGACAGGGCTTGCCCTGGGAAAAATGACATCTCCTGTTGACACTCCCTTGAGAACAGGAAGACTAATTGCTATTAGTGGGTCACATATAATCCCAGCAAGCCAATCAAAGGATTTGCATTAGACATTCGTCTGCTGACTAATCAAAGAATAAAGGACATGCTGAGAATTGGCCGCCAGGAGGAGCAGGAAGTGGGGAGGTTCTCAGTGAACATCAAAGGACCGGCCATCTGCTCACTTTGGGAAGCAAGAGAACATTTTGAATGGAAATGACTTGTTTTTGCTTAAGAACTTTATGACATTTAACATGACAGCCAAAATAAGTAGACAAGTGAAAATACAAACTTATAAGTCTGAACTCATGCTAGACAGTTGAAGAGGTGGTAGGAGTTTTTGCTACATAAGGAACCAAAGATACACTAAAACACTGATTGTGGCAAAACTATGAATGTTGAAAGCTTAAAATTGTATGTACACAATCCACTGATCAGTGCCCAGAGGTGTATCGAATTAGAAATAATGAATCCAAAGTGTTCTGGGTAAAATTGATGAAAATCCATACAATGACCAATACAGCTCTCACAAAGATGAAAATTGGATGTAAATGTAGACAATCAAATGTGAAAAATATGTGTCTAATTTTGTGAGGGTACATAATGGAAAATAAATGTACATTTGTGCAAAAGTATGTTTTGAGTAAAAATTCAGGCGGGAGTTCCCAAATCCTGTCATTAGATGACAGCTTATTTTAAGCTGCCAACCAAAATGAAGTGCATGCCTGTAGCCACTCACAGATAGGGAGGTGTGTTCTGAAGATTTGCCCATGCCATAAAATTTATAATGGATAAATACAGGAAGGGCACTAGACATAGAGACTGAACTCTCTTACTCTACACTACACACACTGCTTTCAGAACACCCTGCTTGCAGAACCCATCCAGATGTCCGCGCAGCACCTTATTCCTGAACTTTTCACTTTGTAGCTGACTCCAGAATTCTTCAAGAGATCCAGATTTCTTTGCAGAATCCAGACTCTAGCATTGCAAAAATTGTTGCTAGCCTGACCCAATTGCAGAAATCCCAAACCTGAAGGGATTTAATTTAAATTCAGCTTGGTTGGCTACCACTAGGCTTGACCACTGAAAACTTGTATCTGGCTATCCACCGCACCCAGTCACCAGAAAGGGCCCTTCCAAATCCAGTCTGAGGTGCAGTCTCAACTTGACCAGAACCGCGCTGCTGACCCAAATCCCTCCAGAGGTGCCTGTTTGCCGGTGGACCTGGCGAATCCATGACCAGAACTGATGGTCCAATTGATAAATTATTCTGTGAGTATTAATAGGAAGAACAGTGACCCATAATATATTTGCACTGTATGATCCCTATTTTAAACCTATCCCATCTCTAATTCAGAACCATCGTCTTGCTAGAACTATTTTTGCGCTGATTTCTTTTATCAGCTGAAGAAGTAGAGTATCCACAGCAGGTGGGTTACGCTGATCACGTGACTGTAAGATCCTTCTGTGGCATTCTCTTTTTCATAGTCATAATCTATTATAATCAACCCATCTGTCTTTTCAAAGTGCATTTCTGTTTTCCATTCTCGCGCCGATATTATAAAAACAACCTTTACTAAAACCTCTATAACTCTTCTTTGGACTAAATTATTGTTTGTGATTGTGCGCAACTGTTCAAAGTGGCTCCCATAGGAATTTACAACAATTTAAGTATTTCTGACCATATTTGGTGTTTTTGCCCAGTCAATTCTAAGGACAGTTTAAAAGCCATTCTGACAGCTGAAAAGTCAATTCCGTTTTTCTCTTGTGTTTGAAGGGGGAAGGTGGGACTGACATTCTGTCTGATTTGTGCTATTCCTGAATACCTGCTCTCTCCTCAAATCTATTTAATTGCCTATTGGGGATTGAGGGGTGTTGCAGGGGGTACCTTTAACGATAGTACCATCTGTTCAAACCAACACAAAAGTATTCTTTTCTCTGTTGTTTTTGTGTGCTCCTTCCTTGATTCATAGTGTATTAAAGAAATTATTCTGTGTTCTTTCACCCAATTGGTGATTGTTGTTTACCTATTAAAATATATTGTGAGTACATTTGAAATACATGAATAAATATTTACCTTTGCAAACTAGCCTGATTCCTGGTTCAGTGTGACCGGGGGGTCTCAGGAGAAGGGTGTGATATGAGTGGTATATCGTTCAGAATATTGAACTTATAGATAAAAATGAATAAGGGTTTCAGTTGCGCACTACATGCTGGGCGAGACTTGGGTGTGTGCCAGATTGAAATCACTTACACCAAGTCCCATGGTTGATAGCTGTAGGAAAGTGCTGGGTCAGTGAAGGGTGAGGTATGTTGGTGTTGATAGTACAATGATGATGGCTGTGTGTCTTTCCAATATGTTACAGTCCTCATGTATGCCCCATCCATGTGCCCAGTTGGCCCTGGTAACTATTGCGCCCATGGAGTGGTGACTGTTCATCCTATGCAAATCCATGAGCTTACATGTCTTTGTGTTAAGGATGATTAATTAAAGACGCAATGGGATGGGGCTGTGGCATTTGAATTTGAGATGGAGGCATGGTACCTTGCCAATCTTCGGACATGCACATTCACATTCACATGCAGTTGAAGAGACCACCACTGAGGATGAACAATATGCCAGGCCAAAGCCTTCCAGGAGGGTAGGGAAACCAAGGCCATGACTGCCGTTGTACACCTCATCTGAGGGACAGGTGGCTGGTGAGGGGACATCTTCGGATGGGGCTGGTGATGACGTGCAGGACGTTGCCATGGTAATGGAGGGTGAGTCTTCAGGGGTTGAGACATTCCACATCCCCACAGATAAGCCAGTCACCACGGAGGTGCCATCTGGAGTGTCAGGTGTGGTGGAGGGGGAGGGGACCATTGTGGGCATGGACATGGTGTCTGGTGGGGGTACTTCGTCAGATGTGCAGGCTGCAGTTAAGGGCCTGGGACAGGAGGTTGTGAGGGACACAGTGGTGGAAACAGCTCTTTGCACTTTCCCAGGCCCATCCGTTACATGGCTACACACCTTCAATCATACCCCAACACAAACAAGCCCCACAGTAAGTGCTGATGAGGCCATACATGATGCCGTGTTGCCCCTGCTCTTGTTGGGTCATTGCTGGCCAGTGGCTGCCCTTGAGGCCCTTGACGTGATCCGTGGCCAGCTCGTCAGCCATCACAGGCAGGTTTACCACATCATGTCACAAATGGCTAGTGCATTGCTGTGCATGGTACAATTAGCACTGGCAACACCAATGCTACCCTCCTCCTCCTCAGCAACGGTACCCCATGCACCCACAGGTGTGGCCTCCATGCTGACCATCACCTCAGGCTCCTCTGTCCCTGGCACCCGGTCGGCAAGTCTGGTGCTCCTTCATGCTCAGTGGGGGTTCAAGTGGCCACAGAGGCCGTTCAGGTGGTCCCTCGATCTTGGATGGCCTTTGCACAGGATCATGCAGTGAAGGTGGACATGGCACTGGAGGCGAGTGGTGGGGCAGTACTCCCCTCCAGGATTCGTTCATCTCTCCAGAGGGAGTCCCAGCACCAGAGGTGGGCTGCCAGGCAGCTGGAGCTGTTGCGGCAGAGGAGACAGGCACACCAGCGACTCATGTGACGTAGTGTGCAACAGGCATTCGATGTCAGCCAGGAGAGGCAAGTGACAAGACACAGGATACATGTTGCCACACATTCCAACTGCACCTCATGAGGCAGCAGGAGAAACAGAGGCTGCAGGCAATGGAGGGGGCAGATGCCAGTGCTGCTGCACATGCAAGCGTGGTGGAGCTGCATGATGCCATTATGGGGGAGAGTATGAGGGCTGCACAACAAATTAAACAGACCATGCTGGAGGCCTTGTAGGCCCTCAGGGACACCACTGAGGCCCGACTGCAGCAAGTGGAAGCAGTGACAGAGGCAGTCTTGGGCCAGGCACTGTCAGATATAGGACTGCATCAGTGACTGTAAATATTTTGTGTTCTGTTTATTGACATCATTTCTTTTTTGGAGGAGGATTCCTCTTATTTTTTTTATTTTTTTACCTTTTGTTTTCATGGTTCAAGTTCTGTTTCCATTATAATACAGTTGAGCTTTGGTTCGATCAGATTCATGTGGTTATTTTGTTGTTCCTGTGGATTTCAATTTCTTCGACGCTCATGTCTGTGTACATTCATCATTTGGTGTGCGTGTCAGACTGGGCTGTTTTGATGGGTGCATGGCGCATACTCATGTATTATGCGGATTCATGAGTCCTCACGCTGCATCTCATTGTTTTCAGTTGACAAGAGTATGTGTAGCATTTGTCCATGTATCTGCTCAACATGCAGGTATGATTCTGTGTTGCATGTGCACATTGCCAAAAGGCACCATGTGTGCTGTATGCAGGTGTCAGACTCAAAGCCATGCAGTTATGGATCAGCATTTGTAGATGGATTCATTGTGACCTTCTCAGTCCATGCATGTAGTCGGTGCATGTGCATGGCATTGGTACATTTATTTGTGTTGTGTACAGACTGTGATGTGTATCTCTGGTGGTGTGCATGTGAGGGAGGTGGTGGTGGGGTATTATTATAGTTCATCATTTTGGTAGTTAAGGTTGTCCTACATTGCATTCCTTGCACAGATGGTCATGTAGCTATGTATGTTGGCAGTACAAATCTACGGTTACCTATGTGGGACAATAATGACTGTGCCTTTCAGTACGCATGGATGTTGCATTGTACTAACCTGTGATCCTGAGATGTGCTTGGTGTATGTAGCCCCACTACTCATACAGGATTGTGATTGTTACATGGGTGTAGGTGTGTTTTTATGAGTGACATTACTATCGTTAAGGCTTTATCAATGTCTTGTGTGTGTCAAAGGTGTGTTGGGTGTGGTGATGTTGCCTGTGATGGTGTTTGTTGATATGTGATTTGGTACCCCCAGTGATGGTCATTGTCATGCTCAGTATATGTAATGTGAATGTCTGTGCGGCCTGATTTGGCCTTTTGTGCAGAATTGTGTTCATTTCACACACCGTGACTGCTAAGGCATGCGTTACACACCAAACATCACTCCGACATCTGTAGGGCAGGTGAGTGTGTGCCTAAGGATGTTCGTAGCTGTACATGTGATTCAGGTGAATGGGTGCCAACAGCACCATGAGTGCCTCTAATGAATTTAATCATTGGTTTCTCCATGGCGTACCTCATGGGAGACACATCTGTGTAAGATTGCAATCTGAATGACCGGTGTACAAGGGTGAGTGAGTGATGTGATGGCTCACTCCACCCTCACACTTCTAGGGATGGTGAGTCGACACATTCATGTAGATGTACAGGTACACTCAGGTGGTATTCACTTGCCATATTTGGTGTGGCGAGCCATGTGGAGTCAATTTCCTCAGGAGGGGTGTTATCGTGAGCCAGTAGTTACACAGACAGTGTCATTGTCGGTAATTAAGGTACTGCCCAATCCGAGTTTTGTTACCAATTGTGGTCACTCATTTTTTACACACCACTCACAGGTTGTAGCTTGAATAATGTGTGCACAATGTCCCTCCACAAGATACAGTAGGGTGTTGTGGTTGCACACTGGAGGTGGTGACGACTCTAGTGGATTTTGATGGGGTATTGGGCTGAGTATTGACATGCAGAGGTTTGGGAATTTGGGAACAGGGCTGGGTTCTTGTGGGGTGTAGACCCAGGAGTTCCCTGCCTGGTGGTACCCTGTCCAGGCCACAGCCCCCCCCCTCACTGCCTGCTCCACACTTGTGTATCCTGCTGCTGGGATTTGTTGGGACTCACATTCCACGCTGGCCATTTTGTCTTTTTTTATTAAAATGTTTATTGGTTACACTTAGACAAGTAAGTAAATTAACCATTTACATTAAAAAATAATCCCTATCCATTTTCAGATCATCACAAGAAACACACATTCTGATGGATTACATCAATAAACATCACAATTTCCAATAACAACCAAACAGAAAGAAAACTACGAACAGAAAAAAATCATTTCGGTTAGTTATTACCTAACCTTGTCACCAGTTCCAATGTTCCTTTCAACTGTCTTAACATGCGAATACGTCCTTGCACATTTTTAAATCAATTAGTCACTTCAAATTGCTTTTCAATTACTTCTATCAGTTGCAGAACCGCTAGACATAAACGTACTCGTTCTCCCATCAAGACCCATTGCCACCACTGCAGATCTAAAGTGGCAGCCCAATGAATGCAGTGGTCCTATAAGTATTTTTTCTGCAGATGGTTAAGGGCTACACAAGCAGTCAAAAGATGGCACAAAGTTTCAGTTTCACTCGGCGAACCACATATTTGCGGTGTGATTGGACTGGTGTTATTTGTTTCCTAGCTAGTTTCACTTCTCCAGTAGCCAGTAGATCTAAACGCACTCTCATCAGCATGTCACTGTAATGATGTGAGGGAAATTTTATTAAGTACTGTGGTGGTTTGTTTAAACCTTTCTGTTCTTATTCTAGACAGGGTCTTATCAAGTCTACGTTTTTTTTCCTAATGTTTTCTATCCAATCACTCTCTTGGAGTCTGGTTTTAATCTTCGTGGGATTTGTGATTAACTCCTCTCTCTCTACCATGTGTTTACATAGGATTGTTTCTATTCTATCAGACCAGGCTCCAAGTTGACGATTGGCAAATGTACCCCTTGAGGCAAAGATTTGGAATGGAGTGCCTCTTTCTGCCATCTTGCATTTTCTATAGAGCGATATAGAATTCCAAAGGGAAAGTGACTCAAGGGATTGAAGCCTAAGCTCATGTCTGATGGTTGCAATTGACAGAGAATTAGATAACCTAAGAGTTTTGCGCAAAAAATTGTCCTTTCCATGAAAGACTGAGCATTCCCTCTGAGCCATAGGTCTGGCTATTTGATCCAGTTTGGTGGGTGCCCCGTGGTCAGGACTGACAGCCCAGTGTGTCTTGGCCCACCTCACTGTGACCAGCCAGCTCTTCATCTGGCACCCCTGCCAGTGGCAGGGACCAACATGGCACACAGCTTCCAGTCTCAATTCAGCGTTACGATGGCCTCAGGGCAATTGGGAAATGCCTGCACTGGGGGCACCCAAGCCAGTTGTGGGGTGGTTAGCTTGCCGCCTTCCTCTTGCACACTTACAGGAACTGGGGGGAATCCACCAGCTGCACCACACAACCACTACCTGAGGTGGACAGTTCTCATCCACCATTTGAGTGAACATTGTGCCCTATTATTTTATTCCACGGGGATGAATGGGTGCAGGGTGGTGCGTATTTGGGGTGCACCTTGTGTGTGCTGGTCCTTTGAGGTGGTTTATGTGTGTGGTGTGGTGATTGGTCATTGAACAGAGAGTAGGATTAGTGGGTGTAGGTGCACTTTGCATGTGGGGGGGCTCAGATTGGTGGGTGTACAGGGGGTATATATAGTGGGTGTAGGTGCACTTTGTGTGTGGGGGGCTCAGATTGGTGGGTGTACAGGGGGTATGAATAGTGGGTGTAGGTGCACTTTGCGTGTGGGGGGCTCAGATTGGTGGGTGTACAGGGGGTATGAATAGTGGGTGTAGGTGCACTTTGCATGTGGGGGGCTCAGATTGGTGGGTGTACAAGGGTTAAGAATAGTGGGTGTAGGTGCACTTTGCATGTGGGGGGGCTCAGATTGGTGGGTGTACAAGGGGTAAGAATAGTGGGTGTAGGTGCACTTTGCACGTGGGGGGCTCAGATTGGTGGTGTACAGGAAGTAGGAATAATGGGTGTAGGTGCATGATGCATTTGGGGGGCGCAGATTTGTGGCACTCCTGGGACTGTTAATGGTTGGTATGGGTGCAAGTAATGGTGATTCCTTGTGAGTACTCACCCTTTAATTTGTAGCTTTTTCTGTGGATCCAGTGTCACTGTTCACATTGTGCGCCAAACGGTCTATTTCAGTGGGTCCTTGGTTTGCACTGGGGACATGTTGTGAGAGTGTCAGGTGCAAACCTGTTTTCTTTGCACGGTAGGTCCCTGCTTGAACTTATTTCTGTGAATCGCCTCCTCGAGTGATGCATTTGCACCACGGATTCCTAGCGCACACGCTGGAACTCTTTGCGCGTTTTTCACTAAATCAGACCATTGATTTTTTTCTTGCTAGATGATCGTGTGATGTCGGCGTAGTTTTCGTAAACTTGTTTTTGCAATAGAACAAATGCACGTGCAGATGTAGATTTGTCTACGTTGTGAAATAACAAAAGTCCAGCACTCTAGAAACAAATTTCAGTTGATGACCTTCCGCTGATTGGAAGAGTTCAATGTTAGGCTGCAGTTTCTGATGTTTGTCTTATTTGTGTCAAAGCAACCATGTCTTTCCGAAATGTAAGCATGAGGTGCACATACAGAAAACCACTGTTGTTGTGGTTGTTTGCAAATGTGCACTGGTCACTTCATTTTGTACAGCTGCAAGCCTGTTTCATTGACCATAAGCAGGTGGCTGAATCACAGTTCTTTTGTTGCAGCAGAACATTAAAATGAATACCCATTTCAGGTGTACATCACTTTAGATTATGGCACTTGCAAGCTTCCACATGTAATAGGAAGGCAACGCACAATACAGTCATACAATTTATTCTTTAACCTCTTTTATTAAGGATTTAAAAAATATATTTCTAGGGAATTATATTGTGGTGTGTGTGCTGAATTGCAAGTCCTCTCTATAAAACAGTGCATTTTTGTAGTTCTTTTAACTTACAGATAATTGAATCTTGTACAAATAGAGATGTCAAAAACTGCAGGCAAGTGCCTAAATTGTAGGGTGACTCAAATTCCAGCACAATCACATAACCAATTAGTGTCATCCTGTGTATCTCATTTTATCTCACTGTCCAAAATTGATATTCCCTAAAGGTAACTTAGTTCAAAGTGTTCAAAAAAGTCTCACTTGCAGTTTCCAACTGTGGGTCACTTTCTTGCATTGTAGCGAGGCACTTTTCTTTTTTGATACACGGCCACATTTGGTTTCTGAGTCCTGAAAGGCAGCACGCCACGGGATGCAGAACCTGTAGACCTGTTTCCAGAGGCTTCTCCGCCATCATCAACATGGTCCTCTGTGTGCAAGCACTTGTGCATTCGAATCTGCTTTTATTTAGCAATCCAAGGCACTGCACGTGTGCAGGCCTGGCACTGCGCATGTGCATGTTCGCACACACACCCAGGCCAAGCCCTGTATGTGTTAATCTGGGCCAATCTGTGCATGCTAATGTCCTCTAATAAATGTGTAATCCTTTGGTTACTGCTTGCTGATTGTTTTTGTAACATAATCCTCCAGCGCAGGAATTGTTATACACTGTTTTAATGGTTGTTCAGTGTGGGTATTCTGAACAGAAGTGTACTTGATCCTCCCAGCTTTGGGATGTCAGACCCCATTGATGATAATTAAAGAACAGTGTGATGCTCAATTGATTTGAGGAATTTCTAGACAAGATGAAGCTGAGACTTATTATGTGACAGCATGCGGCTATGGGTGATGGCCAAACTGGGGAAATGTACGAACTAGTTTCTTTCTGCATGAAATGGATATTACACATGGGTATAGGCTCTCGGGGGTTAATGTTACCTTAGGTACAGCCACACACATACATAAATCTGCCAATTTAAGTTTTTAGACCCGTATGAACTTTTTGGAATGGTGAATCATTTTTCTGTTTCAATGAACTTTGTAATTTTGTTATGTGAAAGTTTATATTATGACATTTTCTTTTGATAGGAGTCCTGTTTTAATAGTGTTTGTACCAGATGATGTGATTTGAGTATTGGTAATTCTTCCATTGTGGTTTCTTGTTGTAAATGGTTGAAATAATGTCAACCATGCACAAATAAAATAAATAAATAAATGTAGCTGCCTTTAGTGAGATACGGTTATTGTGTTTCTTTTTCTGGGCTTCGTAGAAATGAAAGCTACAGTGTCCACCTTTGAGACGCAGGGCCTATTTGAACTTGGTCTTTTTGGGCAAACACTTCTATCCCCTGATATCACGTGGCTCTGTTTCCTATCACAGTTAATGAATAACACGTGCTAGTGATTGTGCAATGCCTCAATAGGCCAAAGCAACAGTCAGTTCCACTTTCCATAGTTCAACATTTTATGATGCTGCAAACAATGCACTGCTAAAGGGGCCTAATTCATGGAGCAGTCACCTTGCACTGCCATAAAACACCCTGAATCACAGAGCGGTGCAACATTTATTTTTGCAGTGCAAACTTACTTTGCACTGGTGCAAAGTCATTTTGCACTGCGCTAAATGTTCCATGAATCAGGCCCAGGTTGTTTGTTGTAGTGCTAAGTCAATTTACTAAGGGACTAAAAGTTCCATGGCTTAGGCCTTTTGCAAAGGCATTTTGTACTGCAAAAATGACTATGCACCGACTTTGCACGTGTTAGGACGAAATGTCAGAATAAAAATTACCGACCCCACCAAAAGACCTAAAAAACACACCACGGAAAGTTCTAACTACCAAAAGTTTGAACTTTTCGTGGTATGTGTTTAGCTGTTTTGGTCGGGTAGGTATGACATTTTTTTTTTTTTAAAGGCTGCGGGCCCTGGGGGTGTCCCCCGCAACACAGCGCTCACTACAGACCCCCCACCAGAACAAAACAAAAAAATAACAGGGGCTGTGGGGGTGTCCGTCACAACATTTCACTCACTATACTACACAGTATAGTGCGCTGGAGTTGCGGACCACACCCCTGCATGTTCGCATGGGAAATGTACGAACATTTTGTATTTGTGCATTTCCCATGCGAACATTTCCGTCGTGGGTAAATCAGTCACAGTAATTTCATGCAGATCCCTTTGCACTGCAAAAATACGCTTTGCACAGTTTCATGAATTAGGGTGTGTGTCGGCAGCGCAAAGTCACTTTTCAGCAGTGCAAAGTCACTTTGAACCGTACAAAAAATTCCAGCAATCAGGCCCTAAAGGTCATCATGTAAAAAACACAGGTAATGCAGAAACTCTATGCTAAATTAGTGTTCACTTTCCGAGGCCTTCCAGGGAGGAAACCGGAGTACAAACATTGTCCGCTTGTGTGGAGTCAGGCCAAGCTTTCCATGAGTGAAGCTCTTTCACTGGCTCGACTCTTGCTGCGAGTAAGTGGAAGCGGATTAATGATCAGGCATGTGAAAACACTTCACTGTGAATGGAGTGTGGCACTGCACAAAACAACTCGTTATTGCTAAACCCTTTCTCAAAACGCTACCTCACTTCCCCTTTCCCGTGTAAACAACAGACACAGCCCACAAATGGCCTAATCCGATGACACTGTTGTAAGGATTCCTGGCTTCAAGGGCGTGAGAACAGTGTATTAAAATAACAATGCACCAAAACGGTCGCATAATGACATGGTACAACTATTCCCAAAAACAGTTGCAAATTAATTTGACACATGAAGGACAGGAGCGCACTAACATTAGCGCAGTATTGCACTACGGCGAAATCACGTCTACAGCGGCGAAGCGGGGTTATAAAATAAGCAGCACCATGGAAGCTATTGCTGCAATCGCATGCACAGCAAGCTAATGTAAACCCATGAAGCAGGAGGCATCTTCAACATGGCCTCCGAACGCCTCCCCACACCTGTACACTTTAGATGAAGAACAACCTGGACACACTTTTCTCTGGGGATGCCCAGGGGCCTGCGCCCATCAAGAAGTCGCACCGTCTATTTGGACGATATAAGGCTGCCTTTAATCATTACAAAACATGCACCAGGAAAAAAACATTCAACATTTCGACATTGATGATCTTTCAGAAGGAAAATGTATGGCAGGGGTTGGTCCCGCACCCACGCCAGGTTTTTGGGAGTGATAACAGGAGCACAGAGACCCTACACCTGCACCACCCACCTCCTGATCCCACTTTCCTAATCCCTGGGGCCTCTACTGGCAAAGAGCCGTCCTGGGAGTGCCGGTTCGACCACTTCACCGTCTGACCCCGGGTAGCGGGATACCCTCAGGGGCAAATCTCCTTCCAAACATTCTTTCTACAACTGCCCCGGGAACTCCCCCTCACCTACGTCATGCTCTATGACAAAACTTGCCAACCCATGAAAAAACAGAAACCAGACTCTCTCTCAGGTCCTTACGTCACAAAGATGCAAAGTCTTTGCATCCGATACAAGGGCTTGCCAAGTTTGGCTGCGGCAAACGCTACTTGCCACTTTCCTCCATCATGGCCGCCATCAGTCTAGTGGCAACAATTCAAAATGTATCAGAAATTGACACAATGCTGACAATTCCTCTGGAACGGCCGGAAACAACTGTTCCCCCCTCAATATGTCCCTACCACTTTGCCTTTGAAGCAAAATGTTAGCAATATTGCCAGGAGCCCACCCATACAAAGCCCCTTAGTTATTTTATCAAAGGGCAATCTCTCAGTCGAATCGTCTTGTGTTGACCTTGTATCTAACATTCCACTTAAATGAGGGTTACTTAACACACGTTCTCTTGTATCACATGCAGTGGAAATTGCAGACTATATCATGGATAGTAATTTTGACTAACTAGTGCTCACTGAGACCTGGCTACACAAAGCAGCTCAACATGCTGTGACACTAGCTACAGAGGGGGTGGAGTTGCCATAATCTTCAGAAACAATTTTGATTTTTTATGTCTCCACCTCCCCCCATTTTGGATCATGTGATATGATATGATATTATGGGTTATTTAGTTTAGTTAATACCCAGATGTTTCTAAACGCAGACCCAGGGATCGAACCTGTGGTGCTGCCTGTCGTCTTGCTTCCAAGGCGAGCATGTTGCTGCTGAGCTATCCTCCCAAGACAATGAGTGAGGCAATGTTGTTAAAATTAAATACTGACCCAGTTCATTCACTTAGTGTTCTGATCCTGTATAGGCCGCCAAGGTCTACTCCTCTTTTTGAGGAACTGTTGGTAGCATTTATTGGAGGTATGTTGAAAGATTCTACAGCCTTCATCTTACTAGGAGATTTTAATTTATGGCTCAACAACTCTCAGGACTATGAAGCAATGTCCCTTCTACAAACTCTCAGAGGCATTAGCTTTGACCAGCTTGTCAATAACCCCACACATAGCCAAGGACATATTATAGATTGGGTTCTGTCAAAAAACAACCATTGTTATTAAATCAGATTGAGAGTTGTATCTGGTCTGATCACTCTCTACTCCATTTTGAGGTTTCTCTACATCTTGGCAACATTCCTAAACAATCAAGACCACTTGTTTCATCTCGCAACCATACAAATGTAACTTACAAAGCATTTGAAACAGCAGTGGTGCCACTATTACCTCCACTAGCTGAGAACTTATCATTAGAGGAATTCACATACTCGCTCAGAACAGCTACTTATCAAGATTTTGATTCTTTAGCTCCACTTTGACCAGCCAAACAAAAGAAACAAACTGGACAAAATGTATGGTCCCCCCCTATGATCCTATTAGCCAGAGGGAACAAGAGGAAAGCAGAACGTCACTGGAGAAGCCACCCATCAAATACCTCAATCACAACCTGCAAACAAGCGGTTAGACTGTATAATATTGAGATATTTGTAGCAAAAAGACATAATCTCAACTCTAGGATTGAAGGGGCATCCTTTTTCGGTCCTTCACGGCGGTCGAACCACCCCCAGCCCCTGCTATGGATGATGACTGGTGCCAGAGTATTCTTCATGGGTTCTGTCAGAAGACATTGCATCCTCAGGTATATATTCAAAATCAGATCGAGGTTCATCAATATGTAAATGATCCTTCTACATAACTCCCTGCAGACCTTACCTCTGGTCCCATCCTCTTTTACTTCCACAAGGTTTCAGAGCAGGAGGTACTATATACTATTGATAAGATGAAACCCACATCTTGCACAGGTGATATCTTTCCAGCCACACTTTTCAATGACTTTGCGCCGATGTTGAGTCCATGGGTTACTAGGTATAGTAACTGCTCCTTCTCAGAAGCTCAGGTGCCAGAGGTTATTAAAGAGGAATGGATCACAGCTTTGTTGAAGAAGGAAACTCTTGTTCCCTTGGTACCTGGTAACTATCGGCCAATAACAAACGTGCCCTTTATCCTGAAAATAATTGATAAAGTGGCATGCTCTCAGTACCAAGCTTTTGTGGAAACACAAGATATCCTGGCGAATGAGCAATCGGGTTACCGGGTAAAGCATGGAACGGAGACAGACCTTGGATTTAAAAACGAACATCTCTGAAATCATTGATAACGGAAATATAGCTCTGCTGTTATTGTTAGGCCTATTGTCGGCCTTTGATTTGGTTGATCATGACCTTCTAGCGGACAGACTAGCACACGTTGGGAAATGTTCCCCCAAGGCCGTACCTTGGTTCAAATCTTTCTTAGGCCCATGAATGGCCCGCGTAGCTGATAAAGAGGCCCAATCTCAGAGGACACCCCTAACATGCAGTGTTCTTCAGGGATCCTGTTTGACTCCTTTGCTGTTTAACATTTATGTTAGTGCCTTTGTGACCTCCTCCAGTCCTTGGGAGTGAAATTTGGTAATTACGCAGATGACACCCAGATAGTATTTAAACTATCTGGGGACTATAAGGAAGGCATAGAATGTGTAAATAAAGTCTTCAGGACAATCCAGAAATGGATGGCCTTGAATTTATTAGCTCTAAATGACTCGAAGACTGAGCTACGGATCCATGGAACCTCCACAAAATCTAGACATACAATACAAAAATATTGAGATCAATGGGAACATTATCCCAGTGTCGGACTCAGTAAAGACATTATGAGTCTACTTTGATTATCACCTCTCCTTCTAAAAACATGTCTCTTACCGAAAATCTTTGTGCTCCTATTACGTCCATCTGTTGTGGCAGATTCAGCCCTACCTATCAGAATCTAACAGGGCTCTGATCGCAGCTGCCATAGTGAACATGAGGCTAGACTATTGCAACAGTCTCCTGTTGGGGATATCGCAAGGCAACATCAAGACACTTCAATTTTCGCAAAAAGGTGCAGTTCGAGCTGTCTGTAGTCTCGACCGTCAATCTCATGTCTCAGGATATCGCAGGAAACTAAACTGGCTCCCCATCGAACAGTGCATTCAGTTTAAAGGTGCTGTCATGGTGTTTAAATGCTTAATGGGTGAAGCACCGAGATATCTCTCCTCTATAGAGAAAAACTCCTATTAATCTGACCCTGCATTCAAATAACAGGAAGATACTGGAACAGCCGCGTGTCATTTTGAAAAAGATTGGTGGAGGATGCTTTAATGCCTGGGCTCCTTCCCTCTCAAACTCGCTCCCACTGGATATTAAAGGCTGCGCTTCCACTCAGATTTTCATAAAACGCTTAAAAACATTTCTCTTTGACAAAAATATGAACGGAGACAGTTAGCTGATCTTAGTCCGGATGGATTTATGTCTTTCGGTCCAGTCTGTTTTGCTTTTGCAACGTTCCTGTTCCATGTTCTGTCTGTCTTGTGAGTGCCATGAGGCCTTCGGGTGAGTGGTGCTATATAAACATGTGATAGATAGATAGATAGATAGATAGATAGATAGATAGATAGATAGATAGATAGATAGATAGATAGATAGATAGATAGATAAGCTGACACACTTGTAGGCCCCCAGTTCCAATCCACCAGATGAACACATCTTCCCTGAAGCCGCTGTCTCCCAAACCCTGTACTTGCGCTAGTCGGAAGGCCCTCTTGATGAATGAACGGCCTATGATCCAGACCACCCAATGAGCCACCATTCTCTGTCTAACGAGAAGAACACTACTGTGCTCCTACAATTTCTACCTCATTCTTTAAGATTCCGCCTATGCAGGATGCGCCATAGAAGGCTGTGACAAAGACTGCCCTGAAAAGCTGAAATTCCTAAACATCCGAGCAAGTCCCTTTCAAAGCTTCCGCTATTCTTGCCAATTTCACTTGATCCAGGCGATTTCCTAGAATCCTGCCTGGCACCCTGTAATGTACCTCATCCCGCCAATGCATTCTTGATTACAAAGTCTGCAGCAGCACTATCTTCCCCCACCAAACCAACAAAAAAATCTCACCACTCAAACATACCTCCTAGCATATGGCCCAGAAACCCCAGTGCAATGCAAATGCCCCATGAGAATGCCTCCCAAGAAAACAGTGAGACATCCACCCTGGACATGCAAATGGTATGAAAATACCTGATGGCCCCTTCGTAGGGCGATTTTGTTTTCCCCGCCAGGGACTCCATGATCAGACATGAGAATGCTGGACACCAAGCTTCCACATTGTCTCCGGTAAACTGATCATCCAATGTTTATCCACTGGGGGCCATCTCCTGAACTCATGCTTCTCAGAGCGAGACACATGATGAACAGTGTTATTTTGCACATGCAGGATATGTTACACACTGAGATTCATGTGTGCTAAGTAACAAGACAACACCAATTTCTTCAGCAACTGAAGGGCCATGGCGCAAGAAGCTTTCTGATTGCCTGAGTGAGGGGCATGCTGTGTACCAAAAAAACAGATTTTTGTCCTGCAGTCCCATTCGCCATATTGTGAGACCAACTCCAATGAGGAACAGTTTGAGGGAAGTCACGTTCTGTACCAAGATGGACCGGGATCACTCTCCCGGCCAGTGCGCCATGCACCACTTTGCACTCAGAATAACCCCAAGCCAAAGCTTCTGGCTGCATCTGTGAAAACACCAATTGCACTGTTTGAGAGTCTTGCCGCTGGCCACACCGTCATCCATTAAAGTCAGCAAGGAATATGGCCCACATCCTCAAGTCATCCATCACCTCACTTGACAAACGTGTCCAATGGTGTGTTTCCCTTAGTCACTTTATTGTGTTTTTCCCTTAGTCACTTTATTGCCTTTGCAATAGATCTGCAGAATGATCGCCTGGCAAATAGCACACCCCTTGTATCAAATATATTGTAAAGTTGAGTAATCAGCTAAATCAATTAAAAAAAAAAGAATTGCACACCCCTTCCTATGCGTCATTCTCAATCCACAAAAAAGTCAACCTAGTAGTGGTTCCTTCAGTTGTGTCCTTTGCCAAGGGTACCCTTAGACTGCCTGCAATAGGTGCACAGGCAACGAGTACACTCCCAACCCCGCTCATCCAAGAAACACGAAATCATCCAAATAATGCAGGACTAGGGCAGAAGTACATGACCACGTTTAAGAACGTACTACATTTCTCCAAGTAACTGGAGGCTACCGAGCGCCCCGATGAAAGGCATCTATTGAAGTCATACTGCCCTTCTCCAATCATCAGGATGCACAGGCAGTACACAAAAGGAAGACTCTGTGTCGGCCTTTGCCATCAGAGCCTCCGACCCCAACTCCTGCAACTGCCCCAATGCCTTATCAAAGGATGCGTATTGCACGCGCATAGAACCTATTCAATGGCCGAGCCCCCTGTGGGAAAGGACAAGTTATGAATAAACCGAAATTGACATTTCTCCTATGTTGGTACTGTGCCCAGTGGTGAACAGACAAAAACCTGGAGACACGGGATCGGGGATGGATCCAGCACCTTGCCCAATGACAGAGCTGAGCCCTCATTCCTGGGGTTTGTTTGCACCATAACTCCCCAGCCAGGTGTGTGAAGACCACACATAAAACCCCCTAGCAGCACTTGGCCCTTGGATACACGTTCAACCATTGCAACAATGGGTCAGCTTCACTGCCGTGGGCAAGGCTGCTTCCCCCAGCACACATTTGGTGTCCCGTCCCAGGAGCCCCTGTTGGTGCACCACCTCACCCCAAACTGTATAATTTATAGTCCTTTTTATTGGCTTGTTTGAAACATTGCTCCTCCGGATGCCCCCAAGACCCAGAAAAGAAACACACATTTACATTTGAAAGCTGTTCAGGAGCAGGCCTTTTTTATTGTAGAGTTAACATGCACCTCTTTTATCCATAGCTTGGCTGCCACTTCAAAAGGACTGTCCTGGATAGTTTTGCCCCGATGCGTTTCCCACAGCTGGCCTAATGGCCGTACAGTTTAACAAGATATCTACTTTCTTTAACCCAAGTTAAAATCCACGCTTCTTGCCTTTGCCCCCCCCACCCTAAACCTTTCATAATATGCAATCCATGCATAAATCAGACCCTCCTGATATGTGGACAGTATCAGGTGCTCATACGTGACCAACTTTGGAGCTAATTCAAGGAACCTTTCCAGCATGACTGCCATGAAAACAGAATAATCCAGGGTGCAGTTCACAATTGACTTCCCAATGGGGGCTTTCTTTTCTTTCCCCTCAGCCCCTTTTGCGTCCTTGCCCTGGACTGAAACAGTGTTTTCCAAAAGTCAAAACAGATCCACAAATATCTCCATCTAAATCCCCTCTTTTACTTACCTGTGATATCTTCCAAATCAACACCTTCTGTTTTGGTGACAGGGACAGGAGCAGCCCTCTCATCCCCCCCACGCTAAAACCATAGCCCCACTTTTGGTTGCCTTTGCCGAGTTCACCTTCGTCCCATTGCCTGGACTCATCCCGGCCAGATCAGTGCAACCCACTTGTGACATTTTTGTTGCAGGTTCCCCCTCTTTTGTGGTGGCCAACATTTAAATTCTACTCAATGACGTGACCCCTGCCATTGGCACAGCCAAACCCGGTCTTTTGATAACACCTGGCTTCTTTGCCCTAAATAAGGTATCGCTCCTTGACCTCAATAGTCCCGGACACCCTATGGCGTACCTGTCCCTGCTGAACACTGAGCAGTGGGTGACATCCACTGCCTCCAAGGAGTAGCCCATGGAAATACTGGCCAGAAACTTTGACTAAATGCCCCAAACCCACCAGGCACCCCCTCATGCTGAACTGATCTGGACGCCAAAGTAACCATCCCTGCTGCCCACAATCCCTATCCTGATTCGAGTGCCCTGGGCCACACCAGGGTTGTGGGGGCCCCCACTCTGTAACATCTCTCTAGACCCTAAGCTGGACCGAGCCATGGGAGGCCCCTCAAAGGTCATAGTCCCGTGCCCATGCACCGCTGGCATGCTGGCTTGAGCCGGAGGAGGATCCTGCACTAACTCTGAGGAACTCTGACCTAGATCATGCATACCCTCTGGTCTTTTCCCTGACATAATGCCCACCTGGACCAGAGCCACTACCCCTTCTTGCATTATTGGATTGGCCATTGTATAATGAGCCCCACCTATTCCACTTCTTAGCTGCCCCATGTTACACATTACAAGTCCCTTTCGTAGCCACTCTCCTTATCTTTGTGAGTGGGCGATCGTCTGCCTAGGAGGCACATTCTTGCATGTAGGCCTGGGGATGGTGCCACCTGCTTCCTTATTTCTGCTGCCCCTGAATTCTGCCCCCCTTGAGGAGGCTGGAGTTCTGCCAGAAAGGTTGCCATTCCCCTCACCTGTTCTATGGCCAGGAGAGAACTTAGCTGGAAATTGGATTGAGGCATCCATTATTTTGAAAACCCCTGCTGACAAACACCGCGCCAGTAGGGACCCTTCAATGGTTATACTTTCTGGCAAAAACCTAAAGTCATCTCTTCATATATATATATATATCTGTACCCACAACACCCTAATGAAGAGAGAAATATGAATGTGACCCTCTTTGCACTGGTCCCTCCCTCAACTTGACGTCACAGAAATTAAAGGTGTGCATTGTGCCTCGCCCCCTCCTCCCCATCACTACTGTACCGCTGATGTGAGAAATGTTATTCACCCATACAACCGTATAGACCTTATTCTGATGACTCTGTAAAGGAAATAAACTTGCAACGGATGGAGCAATTAAACTGACTATAGCCAACGACGTCGCGACCAGGACTATAACATAGATGTGTTAGACATGAAGCCCATATGCATCCCTGCATGAGGCTACACAGACACTTAGGTTAAACTGCTTTTAGAAATGAAGAACATGCTTATGACCCATTTATATAAAGGCCATATACACTTTTGCTATGCATAAACACAACTTGCACAAGAATACATATAAACTGCTTGCTGACTCTGAACACCACTAATATGAGTGGCCATGTAAATCAAAATGGAAGATGCTGCCATATTGAAGTGAACGGAAAGCACTGGGAAGGTTTGAGAACACAGGGAGAGGGCTGACTCGCTGATTTAGCAGGAACCCGCAGACCAGTCTTTTCGTGCAGCAAGGGTACATATTTTGCCATGGCTATTAAGGAGGGGAGGGTTTCACATCAGCACCTGGGAGCATATACAAGGACAGACAAAAAAGTCTTCTTAGATTACGAGAGAAACTAAAGTTCTTGGAAGGACAGAGACACACCACATTTGCTAGAAAATCCTCATAATTTTCGAGCAGGAACATTAAGTTTGTTATCTCCACACATGTGATATGAGACTTGAGAACAAAGCCTATTCATTTGAGCCAGGCAGAAACAGTTGTTCCCATCCAGCTCAGGACAGAGGATACAAAATAATATCAGGTTGAAACCTAAATGTCCTGTCTCAAGGCCCAGAGGATCGAAGATGCTAATTTTATTGGTACAGAGAGCACTGAATAAGAGGTCACAAGCCACATAGCCCTCTAACCTGGTATTTGCCAAAAGAGAGACACCACAAAGTGGAGTGTGATATGCCAGATGCAAGGTAACCCAGTTTTAATTGCAATTTAACTGTGAGAAAACAAGATTAACAACCAGACTCTCACTCAAGATTTCTCCACATCTTAACAGGACACAGCAGTTTTTATAGACATTTCTATGCCACAGTTATGAAAACCTATCACTCCTGGTCATTGGCTCCCTCTAATAAACTACATGTATAATTCTATATGTCCAAAACTAATGATTGGACAATTCTTATCTAAGATCTCACCCATAAACCATCCCATAAAAATGTGCTACCTCATCATGCCTAAATATTATTGATAGGCTCTAAATTACTTCTGTAGTGAAAAAAGACATGTGCTATTCGGTTAACATGAGGTCATGCTCTCCATGAAATGGCTGCATGATGTAGATGGAAAGAGAAGACAAGCATATTGCCTTTGTTCTTTAATTAAATAAACCAGCCCATATTATCCGCGCCATGATGTCTCGAGTCTCAAGGACCACTTCCTGCAACAGTAATCAAGCCATCCTGTTCTTGACACATTTATGAATAACTATTATGAATCATTCTGCTTTTACCACGTGTGCGGTAATTAGTGGTCTTTTTAGTCGCATCACATTTCTCTGTCACACCTAGCCAATCGCTGAGACATTAATCTGCCAACTACTTGTGAACTTTCTGGGATGTTCAGTTTGCCCCATAGACTTCAAATAGTCTGCTGTGTTATTGTAACTTGACTCACCTTGACAGTTGGATGCACACAATGGTATCTTGTGCAGTCATGTAACCCTCCCCTACGGAGTCTTTTGCCTTTGCATTCCTATGAGGCAGCTACCCTCTAGCTGGCCACAACATTTTCCTGAATTATATGTATTTGTTCAAATAGCGTTTTTGAATGGGGCCTTTTCTCAAAGCTGCAGAGCTCAATTCTCTGCTGTGCTTGTACAATTTAAAATGTCAGCTGCTTGTCACGTTATGTTCCTCTGCAGGACACATTTGCTTGCAATCTACCTGGTGCATGCATGTCACATGATATCTCTACCTATGGGTAGCAGCAACCTTATCCTGCCTACAGTTGCTCTGCCCTACTTGTGCAGTGAGCCCCTATCTTGGGTTCACATCTTCCTGTCACCTATTCTATTCTTTTTTAAAGAACGCTAATTGTGCAAGCTAATGCCTTATCTGTCCCCTACTTATGTAGCGAAACTAACTATTCTTTGTGCCAGCTGCATTTCCAGAAGAATTTAAAGTGCAGTTTCAAATGTGTCTTTTGTTATCTTATAATGTTATTTCTTCTGAGGGAGGCAGGGGGCAGAGCCTGATCATGCTCTCTAGTCAATAATTGCCCCTCTACATTCACCTCTCTAGGCGAGTCATCAACCACTCCTTCATTTTGTCTATCTATCTATATCTACATGGATTTTTCCATAGCGCTCAATCACCCGAAGGCCTCAGAGAGCTCACAGTGACATAGACAAACAGAAAACAGAAAGTGGCAGGCAGCAGAATAATAGAAGGGCCAAAGCCGAAGACTGAAAAGCAAGAGAAGAAGAAAGTTACTCAGTGCCTTCATCAAATAACCAGGTCTTGAGTAGCTTTTTAAAGGAGTCAATGGATCCACAGTTCCTTATAGGCAGAGGCAGTGAGTTCCAGGTCTTAGGAGCCCAGAAACTGAAGTTAATGCTACCAACTCTTTTAAGGAGTTGGCGAGGTTGGACCAACTCTTGATTATTATTGGATCGTAGATTTCTTCTGATGGGTGCTTTCTGTATTTTGTCAGCAAGGTATTTGGGTGTTGTGCCAGAAAGACATTTGAAGATCATTACGGCACTTTTGAATGTAATTCTTTGCCCAACTGGAAGCCAATGAAGCTTCCTTCTTTCAGCCGATATCTTCACATACTTATTAAGGCCATTGACTGCTCTAACTGCTCCATTCTGAACAGTTTGGAGTTTCCTTGTGTTAGATTTAGAGGTTCCGATCAGCAAGCTGTTGCAATAGTCAAGTTTGGAATTAACTATAGCACCTGTTATGATAGCCAGATTGGGCATAGAGAGATATGGGTGAATTTGGCAAAGGTAGACCTAAGGTGTGAGACGTGCCTTTTAAACGATAGATGAGAATCCATAAAGACACCTAGCGTTTTAACATGATCAGAGACCAAGATGTTACTGTTATTAATTTTAAAGCTTTGATAGTTGTCGTCTAGATTTTTTAATCTCTGAGGTGTACCGATTATCAAGAGCTCAATTTTGGCCTCATTGAGAGCTTAGGAGTTAGAGACCATCCAAATTTGTATGGCCAAACGACTTCTGCTTCTCTGTAAGCATCTTGCTCATAGTTACCGGATAGGGTAAAAACCAACTGTGTGTCGTCGGCGTAATTTGTAAACCTGACACCCATAGTTCGTAACATGTCACACAGTAGTTTGGAGAAGATGTTAAATAAAAGTGGCGATAAACATGATCCCTGAGGAACTCCACATAAAAGTGGAATTATTATGGAGGACAAATTCCCCTTTACAACTGCTGCAGGTCTAGGACCTAAAAAGGATTTGAACCAGTCCGGCGCAGATTGGGAATATCTACCAACCGTGATAAGTCTTTCGGCAAGAATTTTGTGGTTAATCAGATCAAATGCTGATGAAAGATCCAACAAGAAAAGCAATGCTGGATTACCTTTCTCTATGATGGAAGCAATATTGTTCTGAAGGTCGAGAGAGCCGTCTCAGTGCCATGATTGGCACTAAAGCCAGATTGTTCCTCAGCAAGAATGTTGTTATTTTCAACAAATTTTTGATATTGTACATACACGATCTTGTCAATAATCTCCAGCAAAAGTGGAACATTCGTGATCGGTCTAAAGTTGCCAGGAATTGAGGGATCGAGATTATCTTTCTTCAAGAGAGGAGTGATCCAAGCCTCTTTGATGTTATTAGGTATGTGGGATTCCTCAAAGGATTGATTAACAAAGAGTGTGACCTGAGGCGCCAAAGTATCAGCAAAGTCCTTGAAAAGTTTAGCTAGAAAGGCATCACCTTTGCATGAGGAGGGTTTTAGGTTGTGAATAATATCGAGGACCTCTGATTTAGATACTTTTTTGAAATAAAAAGCTTCAGGGGAGATTTTAACACCCCGATCGGGTCTCTCTGGAGTAGGGAAATGGCTTGTGACAGTGAGCAGTTGCTCTTTAATGGCTTGTTGATGCTTCCCGGTTTTGTTGTTAAAGCTGTCATGGATGGCTTGGCACCAGGCATCGCTTTCTTGTGACTGATTGGTAGGCAGAGGATTTTTCAGTTCTTGCAAGATGGAAAGGATTTCTTTGGTGTGTGATTTGGCGTGATGAATTCCATCATTTAGGTGGTTGGCTTTGGTGTTCTGGATCATTTCTTCATAACCTTTAACAGCCTGTTTATAACATACCATGTTTTCAGTGAAGGAGCTTTTCTCCAGGTTCTTTCAGCTGTCCGTTGGATACGTCTGGCTATTAGAATATCCTCTGAAAACCACTTGTTCTGATTGGCGGATTTATTACATTTTGCTTGTTTAAGAGGGGCAAGCATATTGAATACAGTGTTGTTAGCTGACCTGAATAACTTGGAGAATTCATCAAGAGAGTAGTATTTCTGTAGTGAGGGGAGACGCGGAATCACTAACTCTTTGAAGGCAGCATGTGTCACATTTTTCAGGTTACGCCAGGTTTTCATATGGTTATTCTTATTGGGCGTAAGGATTGCAAATGCTTGAGTCTGGCATTCAAAATTGACAAAGTAGTGGTCTGACCAGATACATTCCACAATTGCAGAAACATTAGTATCAAGATTTTTTGTAGTAATCCAATCCAATCCAATATATTAACACCCTTATGAGTGGCACTATGGACTTGTTGTTGGAAGCCAATAGATTCCAGGGATGAGATTAAATCCTGGGAAGCTTCGTCAAGGGGGTTATTAGTCAGTAATTGAGGTCACCAAGGTCTCATCATATTATAGCTATGCTTGGGCAGCCACACTCTGGTGACCCCCCTCAAGTTACCTCCTTGTGCTACATATTATGCTGGACTGAATATCATAAGCCAACATTCTCCATGGTCATCACATTTCATCCACTGATCATTGTAGTTACAGGTATCTTTTGGGCATGTAAACAATGCTCCAAGTTATCGAGCTGATGACCCAATGGGTACATGGGACAGTAAACTTCATCATCAGTTTGAGTGCACTAATGCACGGTGTCAGCCACATTAACCATTACTGTCCTTTGGAGTGCCTTCTTGCCAGTCTTTTTACATTGCCTTATTGCTATTCGCAAGATGCAAAATGTCATTAGGACCAGTACCAAAATTGCCAACAGGAATTTGAATGTATCTGTCAGCCAGGTAGGCATCCAGGAGAATAGATAAATGAACCAGCTATCGTCCTCAGTGTCATCCACTTCCTCCTCCATTTCATCATGCATCTCTTTCAGGGAGTACAGGGCCTCTGTCAAGGTCCCATTCTCCTCATAATGTGTGGGTACATACGTAAATCAACGTGGCCCTATTCTTGCACACACTCCTCCCTCCATGGCCGTGAGGAGGTCCAGAACCTACCTGTTCTGTAGGGTCATCAATCTGACCGCTCTTAAATCCTCCTTGATTGCATTGAAGCCTTTTATTGTGGCATTAATAATTTGTAACAGTTCCCACATAGTTATCTGGATCCTGTGTGCATTTGCTGTTGCTTGCATGCCAGGCCTCAGAAAGGATGTGAAGAACGTTGTTGTTTTACCAAACAACTTATGACTCTCTGGTATTTCGTCGAATGCAGCATTGGCTTCTTTGGAAAAATAGTTTGTTCTTTTTGTGCATTTTAAGCCCGGGTATCTTTTCTTCCTGTTGTGTGCCATTGAAGGAAAACTCCCAATGTCAACCTCACTTTGCGGTAATACCAATGCTGGTGCATTTAGTAGCTCTATTGTAGATATGCCACCCCAGTTGGGCTGAAGCTGCATATACTCTCTTGTACCACAGGCCCAGTAAGGTCCATTAGTACAGCTGTGCCAACTTTCATACCTGGTAAATCCATAATGCGTTTGCACCCTTCGTTGTCACCAAGCTTTACTGAACTATTATTTCTAAAGCATAATGTTGGTGCTTGTAGTTTTGTTATGGGTAGTGGTCCTGCTTCATCTTCCACCCATTTTAATCATTTAGCAGTTTCTTTCCATTCCTCACGGCACACTCTGTCTGCATTTTTTATAACTTCTATTGGTGCAGTCCACATTGCCTCTGCTTTGCATCCCATTATTCCATCAACCCATCCTTCTGAGGATATACTTTCCGTTTTATTTGTAATTGTGGTCTGTCGGCACAATGAGGTATCAAATTGAACTGGGTATCTGCACACCTTAATATTTGGTGATCCACTACTTCGACATCCCCTCTTTTTGGAGATGATAATATGTTATTGAGCACCTTACTTTTCATTCTTTTGTCCTCCATCATGTGTGCCTCTTTTACATAGTTCTCTACTTATGGGAATTCTGATCCTGTGAGATCGTTCATCATGCCCGATTGCCCCTGAAATAGTCCTCTGGTCTGGCATACTGCGAGATGTACCAAGCCGTGTGCTCTGGACTCAGGTACTTCTTGAAGTATAAATACACAAGTGGCTGTCATGGTATAGGGGATAAGTGAGCAAACAAAGCAGCTTTCCCCTTGATCTCTCTCTTCCCACCTTCTCCATTGACCTATTCCATGAGTTTTGTTCAATATTTTTGGAATTATCAAAATACCTTCTCAGGAAATACTCATCATCTGCAATACTTCACCTAGTCCTTACTGTCTCCACAATTGGGCGGAAAACCATTTCCTGCTCTAACTGGAAATCTTCTTGTTTTTTAACTTCTTCACCAACATTGTGCCATAGGGACACATTTATCTTATCATAATCAGTCAAATGCAGCGTGAGATCAAATAAAAAATAAAAACAACAAAAGAGAAAGGCAAACTGAAGGACCGGAATAGCCATAATATCTGTCGTCTGTATATGTGTCCTGCAGCATATTGATTGAGTTATTATAAAGATATCAGGAACATAAGGATATCAAAACATTTGTACAGGTTACTTAGTCCCAGGCAATAGTAGGTTACTATTTATCAATGGTGAGTGAGACGAGCTGTACATACCTTTTTCAAAACATTTTACAAACACATATGATGACACTAATAAAAGATTTGATTGATGATTTTCAAACCACTTCCACTATTATGTGGTTCATTGAAAAATATAAATATATGAAAAATTGTGCTGATAAAAAAAACATTTTAAAAAAATGTGGATGATAGAACTAGTGCCAATAAAAATGTAAAGATAGAAAAGTAGAAAAAATAGTCTATTATAGATGTATGTTCTTGTGAACAATAGTGCTTAATATTGTGCTGGTGATGTATTCAAAAAGTCCTCAGCATCAACTCCTTTCTTACTGTTCCAGTGACAGTTCAGCATCAGTGTTCCTTAAGTGGTGCAACGTGATTTATATCAGCTTTGTGCTCAAGTTCCTTATTCCTTTTATCTTCCTTCTCAGCATGCACTCGCACTCTTGTCCTGTGTCTGTTTTCGTTCTCTTCTCCCTCAGGATCCTGGTAGTTGGGCAGGGAGGCGGCACTCTTGTGTCGTCTTATGGTGGCTATGTTGACCCACAGTAAAAAGGTGAGAACTGCAGTGGTATTCAATTCTATTTTGTCTTTTTCTGTGCCTTTAGCAATACCTCCCATCCTTTCCTTTCCTGTCAAGAAATGAAAGAGAGGTATTTAGTCATGGGCATCAAATAGTTATGTAACTCATTTAAAAGCACAGTCGCAGTGATTTGGGCATCTGTCTCCGCTCGCATCGGTGGAGTAATGAGCACATGCATACTGAAACCTGTCATCAGCTCATAAGGAGTCAGGGATCATGTGAGCCTCGCTGATTGCGCAGGGCAAAAGAGCCAAAGGAAGGCAACACATCCTGTCCTTATGCAGTGTGTCACGCAATCTTGTTAACACATGATGTTTTCTGCATTTTATAAATCTAAAATGAATAAATAAATAAATAAATACATCTCCACGACCCTCCCTGAGATTATTTCACTATGTATAGAACAGTGTTGCAAGGAGATTCTGATGGCACAATCACTCCCTACTTCATGAGCAAATATATTGTTTCATAAATACCCTCATCTGCTTCTTTGGACATTGAATACTGTTTCACTCGAGGTGAAATTGCCCATTTCTTTAATTATAATTTGTTTTGCTCCAATCTCTTTTAATACCCCCACATCATATGGGCTGGTCATCAATAGTGTGCCCGGTACTCTTGCCAAATATTCTTCCATAAATGATGGTACCTTTTTAGCTAGCATTATTTGTTGTGACACCTATGTATACTCTATTTTCATTTGACATGGTATATTTATCTCTGTTATGCTCAGCTGATATCCAGGGGGGTGTCTGGGAAGCTCTGAGGTCTGGAACCCTGGATAAATAGTTGCCCAACGTGGAAACAATGAATCTGCAATACAGGCGGGAGGATTTGTAATAATTGCCTTTAGTGGGTGAATCTCACACCTCCCTCAAACTGATTCCCCTCTCACCGAGTCTTTCTCACCTTATTTTCGAGTATGGTGAGCTATCCGTCCTGCGTTTCCTATCCAGGGGCACTTAGTGGTTGCTGGCACTCCAACCGAGTTACTTTACTGATGCAGTGTGCCTTCTTTCGGGTCCAGGCCTGCTGTGACCTTAAGTCTGCTGTAGACAGGTAGGTTTGATGTTTTGTCAGTCTTTGTCTACTGTGATATGGTGTTTTGCAAAAGTTTAATTAATGTCTTTATTTCCTTCTTTGGAAGTGTGAAAGTCTTTTGGTGCTGGCGTGCCGGGAGGAGATGCACGCTTTGGGTAAGAGAAAGCGCGAAGCGCAGCGTTCTTTTATTGTCTATTTAAAGCTAACCTGTGTCCGTTTCCTCTTCTCCTAGCATGCCACTGTGGAGCTCTGAGTGGACGAGAGAACGATGATACCTGGGCCAGGATCCATTAAGGTAAGTGATGCATAGAGCGCAGCACTTTTATTTCAAGTTGAAAGCGAACCTGAATATTTCTCCCTTTCCCTGGCAGGATGCCGCTTTGGTTTTCTGGATGGAAGCGCAACGAAGCACGATGGAATTCAGGTAAGAATAATTAAAGTCGATGTTCTGAAATGTCGCAGGTTTTAATATTGTTCTCTGTCTTGTTATTTCAGGTCACGATGTTCAAGCGGAGGCTGCGACAGCGGATTGCAGGAATTCCTCAAGCCAGTACTCACAGGTGAGTGATGTTGATGCTGTTCTTCTCTCTGTAGTTCCACAGGTTGCGTTCTTCCAACCAGGGATGGATGAGATGCTGGATCGTGAACTCACAGGTAAGGCAGAGTAATCTTGTTCTTGTTCTTGCAGGACTGCAGGGAGCTGCTGAAGACCAGGAGCTGAATGCAGTGAGCATCACGCTGCTAGATGCAGAATAACACGAAGAGTGTTCTGCTGTTCGGGTGTGGTTTAAATAGCCCAGGTAAAGTAGTTCCAGGCCAAGTAGTTCCAGGCCCAGCCACACCCAAAACACTAGACCACATGGCCTGGCTCTAAAGAACTGAGCTATGCAGTGGCCTCCATGTTGGATTTAAAGTTCCAATATGTATAATTGTAAACAAACCTGCTATGTGTCTCCTTACAGCATATGAGCCTGGCGCCAGAGGCGTCACGACAGACTCTGGGAGTCCTTTTGCGGAAGTTTTGAGGCCCTTAGGGCTATTGTGGGTGCTTGTTTGTGGCGCTTAATAGTGGCCATGACAGCACTCCCCCCCAAGGCCCTCCCAGGGTATTTCTCCTGTCTGGTCCTGGTTTGGTGGGGTGATTCTGGTGAAATCGCTTAATCAAACGTGGTGCATGGATATGTTCACTTGCTTCTCATGTTCTGTTTTGAGGCCCGTACCCTTTCCAATCTACTAAATAGTATAATTTGGATCTGGTACGTTTTGAGTCCAGGATGGCTTTAACTTCAAATTCAGGCTCTCCATCGACCAGCACTGGTTTTGGTGGTGTCTTGACTCAGGTCCCGGGTTGAACAGGTTTTATAAGTGATATGTGGAACACCGGATGAATTTGCATGCTGGGTGGTAAGGCCAATTTGACAGCCACTGGATTCATCACTGATTTGATGGTGTAGGGTCCTAGATACCTTGGACGAAAGGTCCTAGTTCCTTTTATGGCTACATGTTTTGATGCTAACCAGACTTTGTCCCCAACTTTGTAGTCGGGAGCTTTTCTTCGATGTTGGTCAGAAAATTTCTTTTGTCTTTCTTTGGTTTGCTGTAATTGATCCATTGCCTTTCTGAAGGCCTGAGTTATACTTGTGTACAAGGTCTTGACCGCTGGCAGTTCCAAGGCCGTGGGGGAATCAAGTTCACAGGTACGTGGATGTCTCCCGTATACTGTGTAGAAAGGGCTTTGTCGTGTGCTGGTATGCATGAAGTTGTGTGCGTATTCCGCTATCCATAATAAGTCATTCCAACTTTCTTCCACTTGCTGCAGCATGCAACGTAGATATTGTTCTAATGTCTGGTTTGTTCTTTCTGTTTGTCTATCCTTTTGAGGGTGATGGCTAGTAGATAATCAAATGTCAATGTGTGCCATGGTACAACATTTCTTCCAGAAATTAGATACAAATTGACTTCCTCGACCTAAGATCAGGATTGATGGGAAATCATGCAATTTTATAATCTGTTCAAGAAATACCTTAGCCAAACCGGTAGCATTAGGAAGTCCTTTGAACGGAATGAAATGGGCCATTTTGGAAAACAGACCAACCACCACTAGGATGGTGTCAAATCCTTGACTGGGGGATAGGTCTGTAATAAAATCAAGCAAGAGAGTATGCCAGGGAGCCGGTGCAATATCCAGTGGTTGTAAAAGGCAAGCTGGCTTCTGCTTTTGAGATTTATTCTGTGCGCATACCCCACAAGACAGAATGAATTGAGCAATGTCTTTACGCCAGGTTGGCCACCAATAATTTTACGTAACCTTGGCTAGAGTCTTAGCAATTCTGGGATGGCCCTCAAGAAGGGAATCGTGAGAATCAGATATGACCAATTCTTGTAATTCTTTATTTGGTAGATATAGTCGCCCTTTGAAGCAGGGTAATCTACCCAGAACTGTATGATGTTCACTTTGGGTGTTCCATTGTTGTTTAAAGTTGAAAGCGAACCTGAATATTTCTCTCTTTCCCTTGCAGGATGGCGCTATGGTTTTCTGGATGGAAGCGCAATGAAGCGCGTCGGAATTCAGGTAAGAATAATGAAAGTCGATGTTCTGAAATCGCGCAGGTTTTAATATTATTCCCTTTCTTGTTATTTCAGGTAGCGATGTTCGAGCGGAGGCTGCGACAGCGGATTACAGGAATTCCTCAAGCCAGTACTCACAGGTGAGTGATGTTGATGCTGTTCTTCTCTCTGTAGTTCCACAGGTTGTGGTCTTCCAGCGAGGGATGATGAGATGCTGGATGCTGGATTGTGAACTCACAGGTAAGGCAGAGTAATCTTGTTCTTGTTCTTGCAGGACTGCAGGGAGCTGCTGAAGACCATGAGCTCAACGCAGTGAGCGTTAGGCTGCTAGATGCAGAATAACGCAAAGTGTGTTCTGCTGTTCGGGTGTGGTTTAAATATCCCAGGTAAAGTAGTTCCAGGCCAGCTAGTTCCAGGCCCAGCCACACACAAAACACTAGACCGCATGGCTTGGTTCTAAAGAACTGAGCTATGCAGTGGCCTCCATGTTGAATTTAAAGTTCCCATATTTATAATTGTAAACAAACCTGCTATGTGTCTCCTTACAGCATATGAGCCTGGCGCTAGAGGCGCCAGGCCTGACTCCAGGAGTCCTTTTGCGGATGTTTTGAGGCCCTTAGGGCTATTGTGGGTGCTTGCGTGTGGCCCTTAATAGTGGTCATGACAATTTCAAACAATACCTCATCATCACAGTCACTGTAGTCAAGCAAATCATCATCTGTCAACTGTGTCAGTCTGTGTGATGCGTCAGGTGCTATTTCTGTGCGCCAACTCACCCCTTCCTCATCAATGCTGTGTACAATCTCTCTATCCTCTCTCACTACAGCCATCTCTAGCTCAATTGTAACCAGTTCCCCTTCAGTTAAATCTGTAGGAATCTGTGTTCTGAATCAAAAGTCTGTGGGTAGTGTCAATAACTGTCCCTCAATGTGCGGAAACCATGATAACATCACTTGTGCGCCATAGAAAAATACTTCAGGATCCACTGGTACTCACCTCTATACTTTCTGTGCATGAAAGGCTTGTATGTATTCCTTTTCTGTCTGGAAATGTATGCCTGGTGTAGAGCATATTATGCTGTCCTCTGTTAATGAAATTTACATATTGAGTCTGGCCATGAGATCTCTTCCCAATACATTAACAGGTGTCTTTCTAGAATACAGGAATGGGATAGCTACCGTCTGATCTCCTACTATCACCGTATGTTGTTGTCCCAGTGTCAACTAAGAAAGAAAGAGTCTGGTCATCTATAAATACCTCCTACCTCGGTTCCTCTTCAGTGTCTTTGGTTACTGATAGGATAGGACACATGAAGCTATTCTGTGGCCTGTCCTATTGGGGATACATGTTCAGTCCTGTCCCTGTAAAAGGGTTCCCCCCAACTGCTGTCACTCCTCCTAACTGTGGTGTCTGTGTCCATGACAGGCTATTGGTATCCCACTGTGCTACTACTTTTTGTGATTGCACTGCACTCTGTGGTTGCTGTGTCAATGTCTGCTGTGGTTGGTGTGGAGCTATCTGTGGCTGTATCTGTGGCCCTTGGGGTTGCTGCACCTGCTGTGCTTGTGTCTGATCTGTTGAATATTGTGTGTAGTCATGAAACCCATAGTCTTGCTGTGGTGCACCATATGGTGCTCGATATTCCAATCCCCCTCTTGGCCCAGGCCCATTCTGTATTGATCCTCTACTTCTACACACTCATGAAATATGTTCTACTTTCCCATATGTCCAATCTACTGCTCTAGTTCTGCCAGGTCCTCCAAAGTGGGGCTGTCCCCCAACAAACCCAAATCCTCTCCGTCTGTGAACAAATCCTCTTCCTCTTCTAGGGTAAAAACTACTCTCCCCTCTTCCAGCAAAATAACCACCCAGGCCCTGCTGTGGCATGACAGCTCCCTGACCGTTTGAATATTGAATTTTGAAGTATTTATAAGGCGCACACAACAAACTTAATCGAATCCTGGCGCAGATGGAACAGTGGACTGAAATGAAAACAAGTTCAGTCATAAACACATTGATGCCATTGAGATTCACCGGGGAGAACAGACAGAAACAGCTGCTATTTACAAAGGTGACTCTTTAGACCCGCTCTAAAGGTCAGAATGAAATTTGCCATTCTTAGATTTAGGGGGAGGCTGTTCCACAGTCTTGGCCCAGCAACTGAAAATCTGCAGTCTCCTCTTGAGACACATTTTGTTCTGGGAATATTAAGCAGGTATTTGCCTTCCGACCTTAAAACATGAGCTGGGTGATACAGATTCAGTGTGTTCCTTAGGTAGCTTGGTGCCAAGCCATTAATACATTTGTACACCAAACGCCCATTCTTGAATATTAGTTGGTCCTCTACCGCTAAACAATGAAGGGAGTGGCAGAGGCCTGAAGATGAAGTATTTTTCTACACACCAAATACCAATCTTACACCTGCATTTTGTGCGTTTTTGTAGACGATAAATCTGTTTTGCCGCAGCTTCAACAAGGAGTCCATTGCAATAGTCTAGTTTGGGATTGACTTAAGCTCTCACAACCAAGGAACAATCACTATCTGGTATGTAAGGAAGTGTTTGAAGTAACAGACGAATGTTGTAGAAAACTGATTGTACTTTGGCTGAGACTTGACCACTGCATTCCAGATCACTCTGCCAAACACATCCGAGATTGTTTACCTCTGTGGCATATTTAAGGCTGGACCCCAGAAACATGGGTGGAGGTGGGCTGCTTTTCCCCTCTAATAAATGTTTAGGTCCAAACAGGATAATCTCTGTTTTATTGGGGTTGAGTTGCGACCAATTTCGAACCATCCAAATTCCCATTTCCTCCAAGCATTTGCCTACTTTAGCAAGCATGACTTCCACATCATCCAGCCTGATTCATCCACTTGGTCTCTTCCTCGAATGCCTTCCAGTGTTCTAATATACCTATCCTGCTCTTGAGCTTCCTGCCTTTGTGTGTGGTGTGTATGTATGTGCACATGTGTTCGAGTACAGTTTTACGGTGAGTGCCCTCTTGTGGCCATGGCAGGTGCATCTTCCCAGCAGTCCCTTTCACCCACTCAGCAATGATTTTGGTACTATTTGTAGGGAATGCTTTGCATAGGTGAAATATTGGGGTATCAGACATGGTGACAACTTTTAAGCAGCACGCAGCTTGGCACTTACACAGAATAAACAATGCAAAATAGTGGCCAGCTTACCAATAATTAGAACAGAAATAGTCTTCACAATTCTCTCACACTTTTCCTTTACTCACACCTCCTCCCCACTTCAAATATACAGCATATATTAAATCCGTTTTCATTGTCTAGGGCCATGCTTCAATATCCAAATCCTACCTCTGGGTCACACCAACAAACTCTGCTCACAATCTAAACATTAATACTTACCCCATCAACCTCTACAAAGCAGTACTATCTGCTACTCTCACAACACACAAAGAAAACCCACCTCTACAGGACCTGTCTCACAACACAACACAATGCCGGCAATCAACAATTTAATCAATAAAAACACAATACAACACAATAAAATACAGCTGCCTTCTGGTTTCTTCCTTTTGCCCTAGGGTATCCTTATCTCCCTGTCTCTTTACCTCTAACCTCAAAAGTATGTTGGGTCATCAGGGGCCCTAGTTCACAGTCTTCCAAGACCTTGTCTAGAACTATTCTTAATCAAGGGGCCCAATCCTTCTCGGGATTCTTTACTCTGATCAGGGATCCTTCTATGTTCATTATTATGGCCCTGCTCCCCTAGTACTTCATGTACAGTTTACCATTCTTTTACGGCTGTGTGGCCTTTTCTCCCCTAGAGGGCAGTGTGTCTCCTTCCATGTGTGGCTTGGGTTTGAACACTATTTGGTCATTGCCTAAACCTCACTGGACTGTGTCCTTCTGATGAATCTGATGGAGTCATCACTGATTTCCCCATGGTGAACTCCTCCCATGCGGCCAGGGGACAGCAGCTGCTGCATGATCCTGACCCTGGGGGTGGCTATATGAAGGAGGATCACTTGAGAGGAGCAACTACTGGGTGGACTTGAGGAAGACCCCATAATGCCCAAGTCCTTAATGGCTTGTTGTCACCTAACAGTTCCACTCTCGTGTGTCTTTTAAGATCTTGACATTCACTTTCAAGTGCCTGACCCAAGTCACGCCCAGCTACCTGTCAGGGCGCATCCAGCGGTATGTGCCCACACGATCCTTCAGGTCTCTTGACCAGGCTAAACTTAGCCAACCTAGGTTTCGCTTAGCTAAACTTGGTAAAACAATATTTGATGTAAAACAGTCTTTGATGTCTTGGTAATAGGCATTTGGAATCCAATTCCCTTGGACCTCAAAATTACCACATCTCTTGCAGACTTCAAAAAGAAGCTAAAAACCTTTCTCTTCAGGGCTCCTTAGGTCCTGTTCCTGGCGTTGTCTGATTCTGCTTCATTCTCTGTTTTTGTCTCTGGTGTCTTTTTTGTGCATCTTGAGGCCTACGCGTTACTAGGAATTAAATATAAATAAATAAACTTCAGTTTCTTAAATATCGGTGGGAGACTAGGCAGGGTTCCACTCCAAAGCTGGCCCCTACTGTCCTTCCTGTTAAGTTGTGCACAACCAAAAATGATATCTGCTCTCTTGACTGATCCGCTGTCCAAAAAGGAGGGTGGCAGGGCACGCCAAAGTCCACAAGCTCCAACCGAACTCTGCTACCAGATGAAACAGAGGTCACAAGCCAAATAGCCCTCTAACTAGTATTTGCAAAAAGGAGACAATACAAAGTGGACTGTGGCATGCCAGATGCAAGGTAACCCAGTTTTTATGGCAATATAACTGGAGGAAAAACAAAATTAACAGCCAAGCTCTCACTCAAGATTTCTCCACGTCATAACAGGACACAGCAGTTTTTATAGCCATTTTGATATCACAGTTATGAAAACCTATCACTCCTGGTCATTGGCTCCCTCTACTAAGCTACATATATAATTCTATATGTCCAAAGCTAATGATTGGACAATTCTTGTCTAAGATCCCACCCATAAACCATCCCATAAAGATGTGCTACGTATTCATGCCTAAATATTATTGGTAGGCTCTAAATTACTTCTGTGGTAAAAAAATACATGTGCTATTCGGTTAACATGCATTTTCAGGAGAATTTAAAGTGCAGTCCTTTCTTGTCTTATAATTGTGTTTCTTCTGAGGGAGGCAGGGGGCAGAGCCTGATCATGCCCTCTACTCAATAATTGCCCCACTACAGAACTTTTGAGGCTGTTCTCATCACCTTGAATTGTTGCTCATGGGCCATCCAAAGTGCCAAGGCTGAGAAGACCCTCAATGACCAATCCCTACCCATCTCCATGCTGGTTCACTCTTAGTTGAACTGTCCAATTATAATGCACAAACCTGTCATGCCTATATTTGCAGTATTTAGGAGGTAGTCACAGGTGGAGCCACCAGAGAGCGTGTAGTCAATACACTAACCCTGTATAGCCTCTATATGTATCTTACCTTACTAACCAATCCCACTCTATCTTAGGTTTTCATGACAGAACGTGTCATCTCTGATGACATCAACCTTTAAAACATGTGGACAAGCCTGTAAGCAGTTGAGAGAACATTGGAAATCTTGAGATGTCCGTGTTTTGACCCTGTTTGTGAGAGCTCTTAATAAACAGCAGGTTTTGTCAAATTTTTGGACATTTCCGTTTCTTGGGCATGGGGATTTCTCCTCAACCTGTTCCTCTTGCTTGTAATTTGGGGATTAACCCACCCATCTACTACTTCAAGTGGTAGCAGAGGATGGTTCACCAAAATCCCTGGGGAATACTGTTTTTTCCCACTGTGTGCATGAAGGGATGCATTGCGACCAGTCAGGACCGAATTGTTAATCACGTGTGAAAACTAAGATGGTCATCAGGAGCCCCTTTGGTGAAATCCCTGGCCTCTCCCCATGGGACGCCAAGCAGATCAGAAGGCGTAGTGGCAAATTGTGGGATTGATCCACAGAGTGTAAGTATGAGTCTAACAATCTAACAAATACAGATGCGAGGGAAATGTTGTATTATGACTTGTTGTCTATATTATTTATGAGAGAATCCCTGATTCCCAGTGATGGCTGAGGTTATGGAAGACGAGAGAATCCCTGTTTCCAGGCATTAGCTTAGGTTACGGATGAAGAGATGAATCCCCGTTTCTAGGTGCTAGCTTATGTTACAGAAGGCAGCACATTGTTGAATATTACACAAAATGCAAAAGGCATAAAAACAAAGAAGAAAAGATTATCCTGTGCTAAGGTATAGAAGAAGGGCCACGCCACTGAGTGGACACTTTAAGAGATGAATCCCCTGTGAATGAAAAGCAGGAAGAGAGCTGTGGGGTATTTGTGTTGGGGTATATTTGATTATTGTGGAAGTTTAAAAGTGCACTCACTTGTTTTTCATGCATACTGGTTGGTGATATCACAATGAGATTGTGCATTGGCAGAAGGTTGACAGCCAGCAGTGGGGCACGGAGCTGTTGGTGAAGAAAAGTGGAAAAAGGCATTGTTTTGTAGTAGTTCAACAATGTTTGAAGTTTTGGATAAAGAAAAGATTGTGGTACCATTGGGTTGAGCTCTGGGAGCACTTGGAGGTTTGGCCTGGCCTTTAAGGGTTAGAGTGTGGGTGGTATGTAGAACACACCCTTGTTGGTGTTGGAGAAGCCAGACAGGCTGGTGGAATAGATTGTAGATTGTTGCCTTGTGGAAGAGTCGATTTATTGTTAACAAGAACTGTAAAAATAAGATTGCCATTATTTGAAGTGTACAAAAAATCCTGATTTGAGATCAAGTAAGTATCGGCACTCAGAAGGCGACATGCCATCAGGCGTGACACTCCCCTCAGAGATTTGTGCAAGTCCCTTCTGCGAAATAAGCATAAGATAAGCAAGCATAGCGTGAAATGGATTTGTGCTTCAGAGAGCAAAATGGTGAGGCCATCTTTCCAGAATCTGGGCTGCAACACATGACCACTTATTTACATGCTGCATACAAAGGAATGAAACTGAGCAGCATATTAGCGATAATGGAGCTATCGAAGATGTTTGCGGACAAGGAAGAGTACCCACCCAAGTGCCCATGGCTCCTCCTCCTCCTCCTCAAACAACTGACCCACCAACAGGAGGACCGAGATGTTACCTCTTGAAATAATTAAAAGCAGCAGCAGGTTACACCAACCTTATGTACATACCTCCTGTGTATAGTGAAGAAGACACACTTAGTGGAGCTAAGCTAAAGAATAAGAGGATAGGGACTACGACTGACGAATGCAAAGAGCTCAAAGTTCGTGGGGGGAGATGACGCAGAGAGATAAGAGGGATGACAAGATGGTAGTCCCATTGAATTAGTGGTTGGGAGGACAAATATTGCTTACATTATATGGGAGGGGCATAACAGAGCCCAAAAATCCAGAGGGGAAGGCTAAAAAGTGAAGAGAAAAAGAGTAGGATGAACATAAGAGAAAACCAGATGCGGAGAGAGAATGCGCAAAGTTAATGGAAAAGCAAAGAGAAAGAGAAGAGAATAAGGAACAGGAACAGAGGAGGAAAGAATAAGAGAATGGGTAGCAAGCAAAAGAAAGAAAGGATAAATAAAGGAGGAGAAAACAGAAGGAAGCAGAAGACAATGAGAATGGCTGAGGAGGAAAAAGAGAGACAGGTGCAATTGAGAAGGGAGAAGAGGAAAGCAGAGATTGAGTGAATTGTCAAAAGATTGTCTGCACAGAGAGGGGGAAAAAAGGGACAAAAAGCAGGAGCGGGAAAGAGAGAGAATTAGGGAGAGATGCCTTAAGGAGTTGGGGATATAATGACGGCTCTCAGACTTCAGGAGAAGACGGGGAAGCAGGAATGTGGAGGTGAATTGGGACACTATATTGAACCAGGAAAGATAGTGCTGCTGCCCTTAAGGCAAGCAGAAGCATAGCGGGATCCCCGCTGAGGGGGGAAAGCTACTCACTGGACAGAGCAGTGAGGAGGTGGCAGGGAAAAATATGCTAAAATGGCTCAACCTTGAGGATGAAGGGGATGATGAAAGTGATTGCAGTTTAGGGACAATGGGGTCAGATGAGGAACTAGGGGAGAGCGATGACGAAGATAGGAGGAGGTTGACCCTCCAAAGCAGAAGACACTATAGGACGAAGAGGAAGATATTGGAAGAGGGAAGCTAGAGTGTAAAGGGTGCACCAAGCACTTGAAAGGCCGATCACACAGCGCAGACGAACATATGCAGATGTTACCAGGATGGAAGGGAGCCAGCATGACAGGAACATTTACAGTGACAAAAGACGTGAGGAGACCAGAGAGAAGTGCAGTGGGTGACATGAAGAGCTTTCTGTCTGCCATTCTTGGGGAGGTAGCTGACCATGTTTGGAAACAGGCAGGGGATCCTGGAGTGACAGCACAAAACACAGCACAAGGTGGAGTGCCTTTCAATAACTGTCGGTTGGTTGTATGGCAGACCTTGAGAGTACAATACCCAGATACATTTGACATAAGCACGATTATGGCACACAAAATGCATAAGGATGAAGACCCAATTTAATATATTCAGGAGATTCAAGAACATTGGCATCTTGAGACTCTTGAACTGTGGTACAAAACAGTGGATTTATTTTACCACATACTAAGTTAGGGATTGCCAGAGTAAATACAGAAGCAATTGAAGAAATTAGTGGGGATGGAGGCAAAGCCATGGTCAGAAATTCAGTTGAGGTAAGTACATTATTGTCAACTAATGCAAGACAATGCGAGAAAGGAACGTGAGGAAAGGAAACAAGAAGAAGCCAAGTTAGTTCAGAAAAATCTATCAAAGTACTCAATGGAGGGTGAGATGTTGACCAGCGGAGAGGGGGTGGTTACCCAGAACTTGCATTACCAAAAGCAAATCACAGGGGAATGTTTTGCAGGAAGAGGGGACACTAACCATTAGCCACAGGAAAGAAGAGGCGTGCCCAGAGGGAAAAGAACACGATACTCCACTCAGCAAGAAAGGGAGGATTTAAGGGTGATCAGCCACGATCCATGGGACCTCCACAACATTTGTGGACATGCAGATTGGAGAGGTTGCCTGGGTATGAAGAAACAGGGGAGGGGTGCAACAGAATTGGCAAGACCCAACAGGGGGATGTAACATCCCCAGCATACACCAGAACAACCCGACTATTATGCCCAATATCACACGCAGACGTAGACATATGCGCTGCAAATGGCACCAGCACAACACACATTGGCACAGTCGCAATCATCCATGACGCACACACCGCAAGCAGAGGTATACACACAGAAACCACAATCAGCACTATAAGCACCAGCACAGCAGAACACTCTAGCCATGAGACATTTGGATACCACAGTGCAGACTCCCAAACCAAGAATAGGGAATATGCCCATAGTGAGAGGGATGAGCTTATACCCACAATAGGGCAGCCCACAGACTGACTGGATGTGTTCAATCCTATCTGTTACACCCAACCCGAATGAGGAACCATGAGTCTGGGTACCCATATGTGACATGACTTTCTCCTTCATCATAGATACAGGAGTGACCAGGTCCTGTTTTAGGGGTGGGAGATACTCCATGTCTGGTATTGCCATGAGTGCTCAAGGGTTTTCTGAGGCCACAGATTTGGTTCTGTTCACTGATGAATTCCCAATCTCCATTGAAGATCATGCCACTGTCATATTCCCGTCAGACACCAGTTAATATAATGGGAATGGACATGACGAGTAAACTTAATATGATAATCTCATTCACTGAACAGGGGATAGTGTGCTCTACCCCAGGGATTTATCATATGAATGCACGATAATGTATTCAAGCATTCTGCGGCCAGACTATACAGAGGGGGGTGCCCCTAGATGGCAATCTATTTCAATATGGGGTGGATGGGATGCTAGCATGGCTCGCAGATATACAGGGCAAACTACTTCGCTTGCCTAATGAAATTTTGTCCAGACGAGAAATTCCCTTGGTCGAAGAGAAAGGACATGCATTCCCATTAGATTTGGAAATAGTTATAGTAAGGGAAGGAAGAACAGTAATTCATGGGACTGATGATTCAGGGAAAGCATGTAGAGCAGTTACAGCAGTAAGAGAAGGACACAGACTGACTGACTTGACGGATGAAGAACTGTTTCGGGATGACTATTCAGATATAGACAGTGTTTTCCATGCGCATTACATACTGGGTGAGGATCAATTACAGGGAAGTCCCACAGAGGATGACCCTGATGAAAAAGACACCACCACCATTTCTCGAAGAAGACCTTGCACAGGTACCATGCATATTTTGGACAAATAGCATGTATGACGGCCTGTTGAAAGGGGTAGGAGCAGTTAAAATCAAACTGAGTCAGGAGCAATTCTACCAAGGGCAAAATAATACCCTCTATTTAAAGAGGCAGACTAAGGCATATTTTAGACAATGTACCTGCTAGTGCAGCTGGGAATCCTAGTGCCATCAGAATCTCCATGTACCCATTGAAGAAGGCGACAGGGGGGCTATGGTGTTTCTTTCAGAATTTGCACCCGCAGAACAATATTGTTTGAGCAGAGAGTCCCTTTTTTCCCAATCCAGTGACAATATTATGTAGTATCCCATCAGAAGCCAAACATTTCATAGTGATAGACTTGAAGAATGTGTTTTTGTGGATTCCCCTTTGTGCAGAATCACAAGTCTTGACCTTGTTTCAATTTAGAACCTGGAAGTGGAAACATACCAGGCTGCCACAGGGGTACTGTGAACCTGCTTCCATATTCAATAGGTTCCTTCACACGGACCTGGGGAATGTACATTTAGACAGTGCAGTGATCCAATACGTGGGCAATATTCTGGAATGTAGCAAGAAAGAAGAGTGGTGTCAAAAATATTTAATACAGTTGTTGACAGTTTTGGAAGAGAAGGGATACAAGGTGACATCAACAATACATGCAGGACTGTCGCAATGGAAAAGGTGGGGCTTTCAACATGCAGCACACACCCCTATGGGACAGGCTCATAAATGTACTACAACTCCCATCAACCATTGTAGTGGTGAAGTACCAAGCCCACACGAAAGAGGAGGACATGGTTTCTCGCAGCAACGAAGCCGCTGAAGCAGAACCAAAAAGAGCAGCATAATTTCCAGAGATAAATGAGTTAAAAACTTCTCCCAATAGACACACACGAGTGTGCAACATGGTACTGCAAGAAGGTATAGTTCATTGCCCATTACCCATATAATGGAGCTACAGGGATGAGCACCAGAAGAAGAGAAGGAACTTTGGATAAGGATGGGGTGTTCAGTATCCCCCACGGATGAAATGTGGCAATAAGCAAGCACCAGAAAGCTGGTCATTCCCCTTGCATTATTACAGATAGCTTTAATGCAGCTCCATTACCCAACCCACATAACTAAAGAGGTCCTTGCAGCGCACGTAGTGGAAAACTGGCTCTGTGCCAACTTAGCGTAGTATGTTTCCTCATTCATGAATCATTGTATTATTTGTCAACAATCCACAGCAGGACACACTTTGTGAGTAGTGAAAGGACCAATGCCCCACTCTAATGGGCCCTTCCAACATTTACATATAGATTAGGTGGGCATGGTCCAGAATTGCAATGACTACAGGTACCCTGTGCCCTCTATCTCACTGGGTCGAAGTGAGTCCATGCTCCCATCCCTATGCCACCTGTGCTGTAAAATTACTCATCAGAGAGGTAGTCCCACGGTGGGGGTGAAGGGATGCGAGGTCATGCATTCTGACAATGGATCTCACTTTGTAAATGAAGCATTCAAGCATATCACAACCCTAATGGGAATTAAGCATACATTTTCCTGCGCTTATCACCCGCAAGCGAATGGTTTTGTGAATAGCTCAATGGGCTGCTTGAAGAAAAGATTGCTAAAGTGAAAATGACTCTGAAGAAGGGTTGGCTTTATGCCTACCCATAGCCTTGTTCGCACTGTTCAATCTGCCTGCATCTGACCATAATTTAACTCCTCATTCGGTGGTGACAGGATGACGCATGGGCTTACTACTTGCTCATCCCACTAGAGCGCTGAATGATGCCAGAATTCTGTTTTGGGTGATGGAATGTATGAATATCTTGCTTCGATGGTGGCTAGTACTTCTTTTATCTCTTCTTCTATCTCTCAACAGCTCATGGCCCGGCAAGGGAGGTCAAAGAAGAAGGATGAAGATGACAGATTAGTAGAAACACACAAACTACTCAAAGCCCTTCCTCTTTACCTGGGGGATCAGGCCCCACTACGAAACCTTAACTGAAACTGGCAAAAGCCATGCTTTAATGGACCCTTTACAGTAGAGCAAGCCACTGATAAAGCTATGAAATTGGTAGGGAAGAAAGCTTGGAGTTATCTGGGAGACATCAATCTCTGCAGAGGTGAGACCCCCCCTTGCCCAAGATGCAGATGGTGCAGTGCAGGAAGAAGAACAAGAAGGGCAGCAGATTCAGACATGTTCCAGGACCAGAGCTAGACAGGAGCATGCAGAAAGCTAATTTAGGCACACTGGGCTCATTACGGGGTTGCCAGTAAAACCTGCTGGTAGGTGGTGTGTTACTGGCAACCCCGTAACAATCATACCACCACCTGATATACCATGGAAATGGGGTCACTGACGCACCAACACCATTGCTAATGGTGCTGTTTCTTCATTAAAGACATTCCGCTAGGGGCCTAAAAATACAGCAGGTCAGGCCAGTCAGGGGATCAGTGGCCCCTATGGGCATTCTCGTAGTATGGCAGTCCGGAAAGGGTGCCGGTACATTGCTGCTGGCACCCTTATTTCCGGACCGCCATATGTATAATGAGGGCCGTTGTCTTTTTTTACACTGGGTAACCTGCACACCTGTATGAACTCAGTTGCGATGGCCAATTTTGTACCTGCACGATAAAACAGAAAATCACTTTTTTGAATTTACAGGGACAATGTCTAAATGGTGCCAGAAAAACGTGTTTATACTTTCCTCATCTACGTTGCAAACAGGTATCCAATACTCGAAAGGAGTCAAGTGCCTATTATTGCCTTACTAATCCTAAGGTTCAATTCATTTGTAAGAGACTCTTTGTTGCCATATTAGCACAACACTTTCACAGGAGAGGTTGACCACTTTTGACAATGGTAATCTGAAAGGTTTTGAATTTTAGTAAGCATCTGTTCCAAGCTAATGGACAATGCCAAGGGCGTACATAGGTGCAGCAAATGGACACTGCTGCAAGAGCTATTGTATTGACATTTTGTGTACTCTGCTGTCTCTACCTTTTTACCCTCTTTGCTCTACAGGGAGATGCATTATATCATACACTCATGCAAGCATATGCCAACAATACACCTGTTCCCTTAGTAACTGATGGTATACCTGAACTGGTCACCGGCACTGCCCAAGAAGTAAAAAGCCTTAAGCAAAGCACGAATACCAATTTCGAACATGTGATTGCTTATGTGATCAATTCGTCCCTCATCAACAACAACATTTGATACCTGCACGGGATTAAGGTGGAAGAGAGACCTCAAGTGAGCTGTCTCATCCCCTATGCCATGAGCATCTCCAGGACATTTGTAGTGACAAAAATCCCAGCAGCCAGAGCACAATGGCTTATGCGCTCTGTACCACAAGGGGCCAGTTTCAAGGGAAATGGGCTACACTGCGATGGATGTCACAAAACATGTTCTTTTGTGAGGACAGCTTCGTAAAGACTCAAACATAGAAGATTACTGGAGCGCAGTAATGGCCCAAACAAATGGTAAGCTACAGTAGTAAAACAAAAGGAGTTGCGGGGAATGCAGGGGTGCTGGGAAAGTCCTAAAATGTTGGTGTGCTTACAAAAACTCACAGGAGAAGAATGGGAATGAGGGATGGTGGATTGCAAACCACAAGCTCTCCTAATGGTTCCAGTAGAAGTTGTGTAGAAAGAAAGAAAATGATGAATGGCTCAAGGAATTGGCAGCGAGTAACAGACTGCTCATGTGGGTCAAAAATGAAGCAGGCTCACTACCAATAATACCACTCGAGAATGCTCCACTGTGTTTCCAAAATGATGGTCCATTTAAGGCTGGAGTGAACAGAGGATGCAAATGAACATCGAAAATACCTGGTATGAAGATCGGCACCACGGTCATAATGAACCACTATTCGGCGTATGGTTCCACAGCATACAGGCAACTACCGCTAAACTGGGGAGGGATATCTTCTCTAGTACGGCTGAACACACTAGCCTTATTAAGCCTCATAAAGACATAAAAATAGGTGGATTCCCCAAGACAAATACACACCAGGGAAAAAGAAGATCAGTGGAACTGACCAGAGTAAAGAGAGGACATTATACTATGAGCAAGATGGAAGAGGCCCTCGATGCAATACTACAGGAGCAAAAGACTGTTCAGCAGGACTGAAATGTTCTTTTTATCGATTGTTCCGGGGGTCCAAGCAAATGTAAACACCAAGTGGCTCCAGATCACCAGATGGGAGCTGTTGCAGACAATCAATTCAACGGTTAATGGGTTCAACGCAATAAAGGAAGAGCTCAGAGGCTTGAGACTTGTGACCCTTCAGAATAGATATGTCTTAGATCTCCTTATAGTTATGGAAGGAGGCGTTTGCAAAAAGATTGGGCTGTCTTGCTGGACCTACACACCTGTCCACAATGAAGATAATGGGACCCTTACAGAGGCCATAATCGGGCTGTCAGACCTGCATGCCAAGATGTAATAAAATAACAATCTCAGCAGGGGCAGATGATGATTGGCTGGCATATATCTTTTCCTAGATCCCGTCATGGATGGGCAATGGATTGAAACAACTAATAGCAGCCTTAGTACTAGTACTATTCGCAATATGCTTTAGCAGAACAGCTACAGCACTGTGCAGGAAGACTACCAAGAAGACGATAGGGATGAAAATATTACTAGATTTAGAAACGAAAACAGACAAGGAAACAAACTTTTGAAGTGCTGCCGCAACACCTGAAGCAGTTTTCATTTTTCCTCCAGGCCCGCAACTACGTCGGACATTGAGTGTGGTGCAAATCCAATGGAGACTGCTGCTATCTGACCTGGAGTATGAACAAACCGGTGAAGTACCACGGCCACCTGGGGGGTGGAAAAAGTGTACACTACAAAGCTATACACCAGCAGGGAGGATCTTCATGGAGATGTGGTCAATATTTCAACCAGAGGGGGACTGAAGCGAGAGATATCAATGAGGCTCTCATTGCACTGTTGCCTCCCTCATCTCAGCGTCACAGAAATTAAAGATGTACATCATTTCTGGCCCCCTCCCCCTCATCACTGCTGAATCACAGATGTGAGAAACATTATCTACTCAAACAACAATATAGACCCTATCCTGATGACGCTGTAGAGGAAATAAACTTGCAACCGATTAGACTGACTATGACTGTGTAAGAGCCAATTATGTCACAACCAGGACCACGACATAGATGCATAAGACATGAAACACATATGCATCCCTGCATGAAGCTACACAGACACTTAGATTAAACTGCTTTTAGACATGAAGAACATGCTTATGACCCATTGAGATAGAAGAAACATACACTTTTGCTATGCAGAAACACAAGTTGCACAAGAATACAGATAAACTGCTTGGTGATGCTTAACGCAACTAATATGAGTGGCCATGTAAATCAAAATGCAAGATGCAGCCACATTGAAGTGAATGGAAAGCACTGAGAAGGCTTGAGAACACAGGGAGAGTCCAAACTTACTGATTTAGAAAGAAAGCGCAGATCAGACTGTTTGTACAGCAAGGGTACATATTTTGCCATGGCTATTAAGGAGGGGATAGTTTCATATTGATACATGGGAGCATAGACAAGGACAGACAAAAGAAACAATCTCTTAGATTAGGAAAGTAACAAATGTTGTTGGAAGTACAGAGACACACCACATTTGCTAGAAAATCATCATAATTGTTGAGCAGGAAAATTAAGTTTGTGGTCTCCACATGTAATCTAAGACTTGAGGACAAAGCCTATTAATTCGAGCCAGAAAAAGACCATTGTTCCCATCTAGCTTAGGAAAGACGATACAAAATAATATCAGGTTGACAGCTAAATGTCCTGTCTCAAGGCATAGAGGATCACAGATGGTAACCTTATTGGTACAGACTGCACCTTTGGGGCTGTTCTCATCACCTTGAATTGTTGCTCATGGGCTGGTAACCGTCCAAAGTGCCATGGCTGAGAAGGCCCTCACTGATCTATCCCTCCCCACCTTCCACGCTAGTTCACACTTTGTTGTACTGTCCAATTATAATGCACTAATCTGACATGCCTTTACTTGCAACATTTAGGAGGTGATCACAGGAGGGGCCACCAGACAGTGTGTAGCCAATGAAAACACTAACCCCATGTAGCTTTTATATGTAGCATACCTTACTAACAAATCCCAGTCTACCTTAGGTTTTTATGACACAATGTGTCATCTCTGATGTCATAAACATTTAAAACACGTGGACGAGCCTGTAACCAGTTGAGAAAACATTGGACATCTTGAGATGTAAGTTTGTTGTCCGTGTTTGTGAGATCTCTTAATAAACAGCAGGTTTTGTCAAATCTTTTGACTTTTCTGTTTCTTGGGTGTGGGGATTTCTGCCCATCCTGTTGCTCTTGCTTGTAATTTGGGGATTAAACCACCCTCAACTACTTCGCTGTAATTCCATGTATTTTTCTTTCGTTTTAAAAGTACAAAAACCTGTTTCCTCCATGGCAAGGAGTACCAGCCACTAGCTTTGGATCCTCTCCCCTGCCTCATGCTGAACCAAATATCTCCTTCCTCTAACTCTTCACACCACACCAATGTCACCAGTCTGCCACACACGACCGCCCAATGCAGATACTTTACTTAGTCCTCTGCAGCAGGGGCTTCTGAGATAGAACAAAGAGCTATTCAACCTTCCATCTGACCTGGGGGACCAACGGCTCTGCTGGGTGATCCTAAGTTGAGGGAGCAAAAACGGCATGACAATGTTCCAGCAGAGGAAGGTGGCAGGTGATCCTCTGGACGACTAGTGGGAGTGGTGGCAGTCAGGAAGGAAAATCCTTTGCGTGGGAGAGTCCTTTGGCTGGGGTCAGTGGCAGCGCAATGGTGGGAGGAAGGAGGCGGTACACTCTCCCTCAACAGGCAGACTTTTATGATGCCTGTGCCCACCATGGCACCAGTCCCACCCCATTCCGAAGCCTGTCCCCCACTGATGCCACCCACGTCCAGTTGAACCACATTGCTTAGCGGCGCCGAACGGCGAGCCAGTGGGAAGTAGGGGCCAGCCCTCTCTCATTTCTTTCCTACCAGCCCCTTTATCACAATCTGGCCTCCCCCGCAAGGTTCAGGAGCTTACGCCCATTTCACTTTAACTGACTCAAGTCTGGTTACCCGAGTCGTAGTACCATTACTCACCTTAGACAAGGTGCAGTGCCCATAGACCACTAGGATGGTAGCAGGGGCACTGAAAATGATTTTGCTGTAGATTGCTTTACATGACGAGGGATGCAAGGAACAATTACAACCTAGTTGTGACGTCAATACAGCCAGCAACACTTGCGGAGTTGTTGTGTGTCATCAATTCTTGTGCAATAGCTGAATAACCAGGTGCAGGATGATTGCAGAAAGCATATCAACAAGTTATTTGTATCTCATTGAATTTATAGAGCACTTTTGTCAACGGGCTTTACATAACATGAGTCAATGGTACAAACTTGGCAAAAAATGACAAAAGATAAATTAAATAGCAAAAACAAGAATGGAGCATTAATTGCTATAAAAGAGCTGGATTTCAAGCCAGGTAAAAAACACATGAAGAGAAGGAGATTAATGAATACATAATAGAAGCGAGTTCCAGTTCTTCTGAGCTAAGAGAGAAATTAATGGAAACAGGCTGAGGCACAGGGAGTCTTAGGAACAGTAAGGAAAAAGTGTGATTGTAGTGAAGAGAGCGTGATGGAGAGTAGAAGAAGACTAGAGAAGAGAGTTGAAGTGATGCCGCAATTGATATAACAGGCCAGTCTGGGGGGTCGTAATTGAAATGGTTTTTACATTTTCAATCATGTCTGCGAATATTAGGATATGTTGATCTGTGAGACTGGCCTGTAGATATTGTAAGGTAAGGAAAATTACTGTGACAAGCTTGATCAAGAAACCCATAACACTGCTCAGATTTCCTGTTCCTCGAGAACATACTGGGAGAAAAAGACCAATAGGGGCAAAGAAATATATTTAGATACGATGAGACTTAGGCTATTACGGTCACTATATATAAGATTCCGGTTTGGATCCTTACCAGTGGCGGCATTGTGTAATGCTTCGGATCCCAATAAATCTAATAAATGCCCATATTGTCCGGACAAGGTCAAATCTATAAAGCACTTTCTTTTGGCTTCTCCCTTGTGTATGGTATTTAGAAGGGGTTACTTGAAACCCAGATTCTGGGAATTTAATTAATATCGGGACAATCAGAGAAGCCAAGCTGCTTTGCAGAAGAACAGATAATAGCCCAAATGCCTTTTCGGTGGCAAGATATATTTTTAGACCATGGTTAAAAAGGTCTGCTACCTGTGTTTTTGATCAGATCTTCTGTAAATGTATTGTGATTGGATTTGTTGTATTTTCTATGTGTTATGCTTTTTAACCCGTTTGTTCTCTTGTTTATGGTCACTTGAGAATGTATGTCCTTTTATATCTTTTGGTTTTTATCCATTATATCTGTGTTGTGATGCTGACTCGTATGGCGTACTGCCGAATAACATGTATTTGACTGTTTATTTGACTGTTAAGTGGGGTGAGGCAGTGGCTGCATCTGGAAACAATAGAGAGGAAATGGAAAAACAGGTCTTGAGTCCAAGGTTAAAAAATTAACTAGACAAAAGAGGAGAGAAGAAATTATCGAAGAGTCGGGAGGCAGGGAAAAAAGAAGATGATTAGCAGAGTTATAAACCAAGCAAAGGGGGTTAAGATGAGAAGCAGGGAGGCCAAGTGGTAGGGAAGAGCCTTAGTCGATGGGAGAGAAAACAAGGGATATAATGAGGAGTTTGTGCCCTGGAATGATAAGAATGGGTGAGCATGATGGATATTAAAGAGGAAGAAACAAAAAATGTGAGCAGTGTTCGAGATATGCAAAGAAAAGCATAGAGAGGAGTCAAAAGTAAGCATGAGGTTTCAAGCCTACGAAGAAATAAGAGTGAGGAGTGAGGAAAGAAGAGAGCAGGTGATAACAGGGGGTGGGTAGAGTGGCATTAGGGTGAAGACATAGAGAGGACATCCAAAGTTAAATGGCAGAAAGGCAATTAGAGATAGTGGAGTGGAGGGAGTCAGTGAAGGAGAAAAAAGTGAAAAAAGATTTGAGGTTTAACAGTATAAAAGTGACAGGATAGATGAGATAAGCACAGAGAGAGGAATAGTGTAAAGGTAGAACAGGAGGGGACCAAGCACTGAGCCTTGAGGAACACTGTAGAGAAGGTGATTAGAGGAGATGCGTCCGGCCCAAGAAATAGGATATATTTGTTTGTAAAGATTTGTATTTATTTATTTATTTGGATTTGTAAAGCGCGCTACAGCCCTCGGGCATCGAGGCGCTGTTCAAGAAGATGTCTTAGTTATATGTACAAGAGGCCTTGCTCAAGGTTACAGAGAGCAGGAGCCTAGTGGAATAACAGTGATACATGATACATAGGTGATTGAGATGACTCACTTCAGACTTAGACTAAAGGGGTAACAGAACATAAAAAATAGAACACAGAGTGACAAGATAGGAGCGAAACCACTGGAGGACAGAGCCAGTCTGATTGAAGTAAGTCAGGAAACAAGGAGTGATTGAGCGTAGGCCATAAGGATAACACTGTAATGCTAATGGTAATGTGATGTGTGAATTTACATGCATTTTTGTGCTCCCAAAAATAATAACTACTAAATATATAGCAGATTTTACAAATGTCACTGGAGCCCTGGCTTGCCAATATATGCAAAAGATCACACCATGGAATCTTAAGCATTTAGTAACATATGGAACGTTCAAAACCAACTAAGCATCAAGTGCTGTTATGCTGAATTCCCCCCAGGTGTATCAGGTGATGCCTGATTTGTGTTACTCTCACCACTTGTAAAACAATAGAACAAAACATATTCATTTTTCCTAAATGTCTGCTTCTTATGTGTGCAGAACTTGCACTTTCTCTCTGCCATTATAGTCTATCCAGCCTGGGTACCGTGGTGGGGTAATATTAGTAGTATATATGTGTTAATGGCAGATGGCATTCTCTTTCTCTTGATTCAATGACGTGTCACCCAGGTGCATCCACGCTTTAAAAGGAAACAAAGAACAAGAACAAGGAGACCCTGTTTTTTTAAGGAGAAGATGCCTTGTATGGATGTCAAGTGTGCCTGCACTATATGTCCCCGCCTCCTCAATTTTGGTCTGCATTTCACTTGTGTTGTGCAGCATATTGCAGCATAGTTTCGTTTGCAGCGGCACCTCTTAGGTCACTGATGGCATGGTATTGGGCAGGTTACTAGCCACGTGGATGGAGAAGCGGTGCACATTTATGATAACTTCACAGCAAATGCAAACACTGTCAGGGAAACTAGTACGCGTGCGTCTGATTCACAGCAGACGTGACCAGGAAGCGGATATGGGGGACGCAACTCCCACCCCCACCCCCATCTGAAAGGTTGTTAACCCTCTTCAGCCATTCCTAAATGCAGGCATTGCGTCGTCGCCCGCAGGCAATGAGACATCTGGCCGCCCAGGGATATGTGGTCTTGAGCCAGACCTCGGCTTCTCGATCTCTATGCTCTGTTTTTGCTGGCACTGTGCCACATCCATGCCCTCGTCTGGACATTGTCATGGGGTTCCATAGCACATGCTGACTTTCTTTCACTCTGCTCTGGTGCACAAGCCGTTTGAGTTCTGTCAACACTCACTTATTCAACTGATACATACATCATCATCTTAATACCCTCCCTTGTATATTGATTTCAACAGCCAATTGTTCACTAAAGGTTTTTTCAACATCACGTCCGCGTCCTCCTGCTTACCCTGCTGATTTCCTCCGTGGTATTACCTCACACGAGCCACTTCACGTGTTATATATATCCCCCATGGTGGTAGTTCTCTCATTTCTCAAGGATGTCTCTCAAGTGGGGCAAACATGGCCTGCATAATGGCCACCTGTGCAGGAGTCTCGTGCACAATGCCATCTTGCCACTTTTGGCTATCCAGATTTTGAAAGCAGGGAAACCAGATAATGTGCACTGCCTCAGCAAATATGCAAACCATCTCCGCTTGTGCCTGAAGCTTTGGGCTAGTACTGTCTAAAGCATTGACCTGACTGTATAAATAACCCGACCTGTATTTCCTGCATGTGCTGTTGTTGTTTGTATTAATATGTTTTGTTCTTGAGAGGATAGCTAAGGCACAACATGCTCACATTGGAAGCAAGACAGCACGCAGCACCACAGGTTCGATCCCCGGGTCCGCATGAATCCGCACTTAGAAACCTCTGGGTATTAAGCATGTTATAAATAACCTATCATATCATACACCTAAACAGAACATGACTACGTATTACGCACTGCTCAAAAAGTACATGTGTTTATCAGATAGAGGAATTGTGCTTCCCCTAGAAACACTGTACAATTGGAACAATACCAAAAATGGAGCATTCCCATCATTGGGTGCTTTACAGTGTTAGAGGTACAGGTTGATAAGGTTAGACCACCAAGTGAGAGAAGAGGCACATTGAATGGGTACAATACAGATCAGCAGGGCAAGTGCTTGGTTACAGTCATCTGCAATATATAGAAAGGTGTTCCAGTGGAAGCAGGGGGCACAAATAGGGGGTCTAGTTGCCTAGATCACACCCAAAGTCCAAAAGAGCTTTGAAGCAGAGAGCTGCTTGCCCAAGGAAGCCCCACTGCAAAAAGTCACTCTATGCTCTTTCTTCTTCCTTTCTGTTTTTGGGGGTACTCACTGAATCCCCTTTCCTGCTCCATGGTCCCAGCCCCACTCCATTCTCCCCCGCTCTACACACTTTGCCACCTGCCCCTGCCCTCTGTCTATCTGCATTAAGCCAAGAGGAAGCATGTGCCTCAATCTCTTTCCGATGCTCTTATGTGCATCGCGCTTCCCCAGGGAAATATACAGGCCACAAGTGAAATATAGAGGCAGAGTCGAAACGTGAAATTAGGAGTGTCCCCTCCAAGACAGAAGGTATTTTCTGAGAGCCAATTAAAATCCCTGCATTGTGACTATATTATATTTTTGATTTCTGAGGGCAGGGATTTTCAGTGGAGTGGTGCCAAGAGAGAAAAGGACTGACAACGGGAAGCAGCACAGCGTGGTCATGGAACTGATGGGTAGACAGCTTACACGTGGAGAGAGAGTGAAGGAGAGTAGTGGGAGGTGGCGATAGAAAGATGGGTGAGGAGTAAGACATCATCCTTCAGCAGTGTGCTATCTTTACTGGAAGTGGGTATAACGACCCCTTTTGAGTCCGTGCCTGAATCGCCTATCATAGTTCCGAATAGCCCCAGCAGGGTTTTTGTGTCACAATTCATTCCCTTCGCTCCCATTCGCACCACTTCGGGGCATGATTTGGGTATTATTCCCTACTGGACTTTCCTTCTGAACCTTATGCTACAGTGATGTGATGAATTGGGAGTGCTAAATCCTTATTTTCCAAATTACTTCCCTTCCGGATCCATTCCAGGTTTTTGGCAACCAGTATGCTGCTTTAACCAAATGACTATGCTTCCCAGAATGCCTGGCCCATAGCTTCATCTCCACCTTTGCAGGACAAGGTCACTGATGGCATGGTATTGGGCAGGTTACTAGCCACGTGGATGGAGAAGGCAACACCTGTGGCTGCAGGTGCAGCAAGCAGCACACCTGCGGCGTGTGCTCGTTAAGCAGGTTTAAAAGCCTCGTTTGCTTCAGTCAAGCACTGGTCATTGATGCAGTGTTCCTGTTTCTGACCGGTCCCTTGTTCCTGGTTCTTAGCCTTGTGCCTAGTTCCAAGTTTCTATTCCTTGTTCCTTATCCTTGGATTTCGAATTTATGTGCTTAATTGATTTCTGCTTCCAGATTCCCTTTCTGTCTTCCTCTGTTTGCAGGCAGCATTTCTCAGTGGTTTCCCTTTTGGTGCAGCCCAGTTTGCCTGTATTCTATATTTCTTTGACTTTGTCCTGTGCTGTTGTAAACCTTGATGCTTTAGTCTTTCCTCTTTATAGATTAGCTTCCTGCCTTTTTCCTTGGAGAGGTGGGGGTAAGTTTGCCCTTGTAATTTCGTTTTCCCTACTCCTGTTCCTTTACTTTCTCTTGGAATCCATTCCATGTTTTCCCTTGCACTTCTGCATGTATTTCCCATTGATTATTAGGTGTGGTGTGTGGTGGTAGCTAGCTCCTATGTGAATGCCTATGTTTTCCTCACTATTCTGTAATCACTATTCCTACTTGCCCCTTGTCTTGAGTCTTATGTATTTAGTTATCCTTCCATTGCTGTTACAGCCTTTCTGTGTCCCTGTTTGGTCAACAGGGTTTGTGGGCTTGCTGACACTCAAGTGGCATTTCTCGTCCTCATGAGTACATTTTTTAAGTTTCCTTATTCAATACCATCAAGAGTGTTAGATCACAGATCCTGTCGTTGCTTGCTCTCTACGTGGGCTTAGCGCTGTCAGTACCTGTAATAGCAATTGTGGATAAGGAGCTTGCCGTCTTTCCTTGAACTCATGAGGAGCATCTAAGTGCTTAACCCACATCCATTTTCATATATTTGTATTGTTGTCACACTCTGTTTGCACTCCTGGGTTTTAGTATACACGAGTCTTGGTTCCTGTGTGCATGTTGAAAAAATGAGAAAACAGTACTGTGTTCTTTGAAATGGCGCCTTTATTGTTTAACATTCATATTGTTAGTTGCTGCAATAATTCTCTTGCAGTTGTGCACAGAATTTATCACTGTAATGATTGTCTTACAGTTTATTGTGTGCTGATTGTTCGCGTCTTCTTTCTTTATATTTGTCCTTGCTTTTAAAGTAATTGAATCCTAAATCTTAGCTTTAGGATTGGATTATTCCCTTGATGTCCCCTTGATGTTCTCAAATAGAATATGTCCTGAGTATCTGCTTGATATCCTCGACACGTGTTTCCCCGTTTGTTTGTCTGACGGTTCTTCAGGAGGATTATTTTGCAATTTGTCATGCTTCAAATTTATTAACTTTGCTTTGTTGTTTATCCTTATTCCTTTTTGAATTAAATGTTGGATTGCTGTAAGTATTTTATCCTTATATGGGTATTTGATTAGGTAGATTCTTCCGTTTCTTCAGTTTCCCTGCTTGTTATCGCGCTTCCATTGGTTTCATTTTCATGACCGTGTTATGTGTCACGTGTCTCCAACGTTTGCGATCACGTGACGCTTGTTCGTAACGTACGCCATTTTGGTTTGGACAAATTGTCCAAACGGATGAGATAAAAGACAAAGGCAATCTAGCTGTCCTCCTCCTACTAGCCCTGTAAGCTGCCTTTGATCTGGTAAACCACAATATACTATGCCAACACCCCGCCCTATCTGCACACTTCTCAGCCAATGCCATAAAAGAGCTCTTCGGAATCCTAAGCAAACTTGAATCACCAGCCCCCTCACACGACCAACAAAGACCCTCCATGGTGCAAAAATATTCAGGAAGCCCTCTTCGGCAAAGTCGTCCTACTAAAATCAATGCCAAACAATCCAGACTTGACCCAGTCATCCAGGCCCACACCCCAAACCTCCCAGGTGCACACCCAGCTTTGACTTTACCTCCGTAACCATCACAGAAACCACCTAAATCATCAACAGCCTAAAACCCACCAGATTCCAAGGAGACATCTGCCCAGCCTCCCTCATCAAAGACTGCACAGAAGAACTTGCCCCCTTCATCACAGCCCTGTCACCAACTCCTTCTCCACCAACAATGTACTAAAAAACCTTAAAGAAGCCTGGGTGCTCCCACTTCACAAAAAAACATACAGTACCCTACCATCCCCACTAACTAACCACCGACCCATCAAAACAGTACGATTTCTCCTGAAGATTTTGGACAGAGTGGCTTACGTACAAATTCAAAAACACCTAGAAATGCATAACATCCTTGGCCTCCGCCAACCCGGCTTCTGCCCTGGTCACGGAACAGAAACCGCCCTCCTGGACCTCAAAATCCAAACGGATGAGATAAAAGACAAAGGCAATCTAGCTGTCCTCCTCCTACTAGCCCTGTAAGCTGCCTTTGATCTGGTAAACCACAATATACTATGGCAACACCCCGCCCTATCTGCACACTTCTCAGCCAATGCCATAAAATGGATCAAATCCTTCAGATCTAACTGCACATGAGAGTATTCTCAACCACCGCAGCTGTCCACCCCCAGCCCGAGTAACCTTTGGAGTGCCACAAGGCTCCTGCTTCTCACCAACCTTATAAAACATGTTCACCAAGCCGCTATTCGATCTCCTAGACAAGCTGGGAGTCACGTACACCAATTACGCAGATGACATTCAAATACTACTTCCCATCACTGGCATCTATGACACCGACTCAAACCTACTAAGTGAAATATACCTAACCATTCAAGCCTGCATGGCTCAACATGAACTATGCCTTAATGATGAGAAAATGGAGCTACTCCTCATTGGCAATCAATCTCGGCTAAACAACCTCTCTCAATTCTACAAATCCTTCACCATTGACGGTAGCATTATTACTGTAGCAAAAGAGGTGAAAACACTAGGAGTGCACCTCGACTCATCACTCTCCCTAACAAGGCAAGTAAATGCAATTGCAACGTAGCAGCCTAGACCACCAAACTAATCAATCAAGGCAGACCCTTCCTGACCACAGACAACTGCATCACCCTCACCAGAGCCTTCATTCTGTCCAGAATTGATTATTGCAATTCCCTCTTTGTAGGCTTCAGCTCCCGAAATATTGACAAACTACAAATCATCCAGAATAACACTGTAAGAGCTGCACTTAACATCTATAAAAAAGAACACATATCCTCAGCTAGATAAAAGATCCACTGGTTCCTGGTCCGTGAACGCATCACATTCTAACCCTTGACCTGACACACAAATGCCTTTACAATAATGCCATACTCTACCTACCTAGACAAATATCCAAATCCCAATTCAACAGACCAATCAGATCTGCATATTCCTGTTGCCTTGCCATCCCCAGGTTCAAATGCCAAAAAGATGGAGGCTGCAGCTTCCCTGTGGACGCCACCAAAAACCTCCAACCTCAACTTGAGAAGTTCCAAACTTTGACTTTCCTTTATCAATGCTGGAGGATAAACAAGTTGCTTTAATTGGAATATCTCCCCCAGAGAGTCATCAATACGGAGTCTTACAAGTCTACTATAGTCTTCTGCCTGTGACCCGGGGCAGTTAGAAACTTTGACCCTTTTTCTCTGACGTTGGAGAAAGGAAGATCAACTTTGCAAGCAAGAACCTGTTAAAAACTCATTAATTCTAAGTCTTCTAAGCCTATTCAACCCATACTCAGGTCATTAAGTCCTTATTGTGTGTGCCCTGAGTGCATTATCAAATCTGGTAAATTGCTTATTCTTAACCATCAGAACATTTTATCTCTACTCCAGGACATCCAGAGTCTAAGGTCTAATTTATTCTAAAGATGTAGAACAAATTGAATTAGTCCTGGAATTACTTAGTGATACTCCACCTTAATTCAAGGCTGACAGTCAATATGTTACTGGATGACTTGTCTTCCTTTCTGTCTTTGGGTTATGATATTTATAGAAATTGTGACCTGAAATTGTACAAAGGAAATTAGATTATTCCTACCCTTTGCCTGACGTGAACCTAAATATTCAACATAGTACTGTCACACCTCTAGGAAAGTCTTTTTAAAGTCCTCTCAGGAGACAAATAGCCCTGTGACTAACTTTGATTGGACTGCTCTTACATCATTGTTGGACCATCCTTCCTACTCTCACTGTGATCCCTCAAGATTCGGTAGTTCTTTCCTGCTTGTTCTCTCAAGGTATTTGTCATTTAATCATGGCTCTTTTAGGGTCAATTTGTGTGTTTGTGGGGTTATCTTATTACAAGAAACCTGGTTATTGGAAAACCTGTTTTGATGGCTGTGAGTTGTTTTTTAAAGTGGCCCAGAAGGGGACCAAAGACTGTCCATATGGGGGCAATCACATCGATCTGTTGCTACTTGGATATATCTTGCGAGAGGTGGTTAGTTCATTCTGTGGACTTTCTCACAGTAAAAATGTCTTGGATAGATCCAGTATTTTCTAAATTGTATGATTGCCTCTTGGTAAATTTATATTGGAACCCTCAGAGAACAACCCAACCCAACATTACTGACACTCTCTTTCTCTTATTTTAGAACAGTGACATGTCAGTCACTCAGGCCACATCATAGTGGTTGGGGACTTCAGCTTGACATGCTTCAAATTGCAGTATCTTGCAGATGAGTCATACTCATGGTGGTTTATTAGACTCGATCATTTGTGGAAGGTTCATTAGTGAGATTATGACAAAGTGGGGTCTCTCGATGTTGAACAGGAACCTCCTCAATGAGATCCAGGCATGTCCAACATGGTGTTGGGTAAAGTATTCATCACCATTGCATTACTTTTTTAAACCCAGATCCATTTTTGAGAGAAGTAAGCAGTTGACTCTAGATTTAAATATGCCTATAATCAATTGCACTAAATTTACTATATCTTGGATGCCCAACAAGAGAGCAACACGATTAATCTGGAGACAGAAGACTATATCCCAATTTAATAACAAATTGGGTCACATGAGTATATGTAGTTATCAAGTTGAACCCTGGGCTTTTATGGACCGGGCTCGGTATTCTGAAATTTTGATAAACTGATGGTTTGTCTATTAAAAGAAGAACATTTACATCTTTCACAAAATTAGCTGCCTTTTTATGACAAGTGGGTACAAGCCAGGAACAAAGAACTTTGTAGAGGCCAGGTAAACGCATTTTCCCTAACTCCTGCCCCTTCATCGCCATCATACTGTAATAGTGGGAGAAGGGCCCTGAGTGAGACTCCATGTTCCATCTACTTCTCCCTCACAAGGAGACACTCAGCGCAAATGGCCTAACTCCACTGTACGTTCATCTGTTGGCAGCTAATGAAGGGCAGTCGCGAACCTGCTAAACAAGCCTCCACCTCCAACCATGCTTTTAAACTAGGACCTCTCCACCCACAACAACAATGCCCGTGAAATAACATGCACACCTGCGCCTCAGCACTCAACATCTTACAGGCTGTTAGCCCCTAGCCTTTTCTACAGTCTAGGCAGGCTGCCCACTTGACTCGCAGGCCATGATATCCCAACAAGCATAAGTGTACTTTTCAAAAATGTATTGCAGGCCCTTCAGCCCCTATCAAATCTAGGTGTGTTTTTCTAAATGTATTGCAGGCTTCTCAGACCCTATCAAATCTAAGTGTATTTTTCCACATGTATTGCGGGCCCCTCAGACCCTATCAACTCTAGGTGTGTGTGTCTAAAATGTATTGAAGGCCCCTCGGCCGCTATCAAATCTAGGTGTGTTTGTCTAAAATGTATTGCAGGCCCCTCGGCCCCTGTCAAATCATGGTGTGTTTTTCTAAATGTATGGCAGGCCCCTCGGCCCCTATCAAATCTAGGTGTGTTTTTCTAAATGTATTCTCAAATGCTACGCACAATGGCCAGCCATACTCCCATCTGGGTGCACCATACCACAGATGCCCACCTCCAAACCAACAGTCTCAACCATCAACACAGTGACGCCCTCACAAAACCCAAGCTCCTTCTCTCCATGAAAATGACTCCTATGCTTGCTAATTCACACATCTCACCATCTCCATTCCTTCCTATAGCATGGCCAACCCAGTCTACCATAATCATGCAAACCACTGGCCATACAATCACGCAAACCGCTGGACATACAACCACCCTACATTCAAAGACAACTTGCTCACTAAAGCACATAAACAAGAGCCTAGAATCCCGCCTATCCTGCACAAACTGCATCTCCTCAATCTGGCAATCCACTAGACATACGGCCACCCTGAATTCTAAGGCACTTTTCTCACCTGCCTTCAGGTACAAGCGCGTAGCATGTCACATGAACTACACCTGTGTACACTTGTGTACAAGCGCGACAGAAATAACATATCAATATCAATATCAAAACCCCCACATCCTGGCATACCTACAGACACAAGACCACCCTACACTCCAAGAAACCTTGTTCTCTCGAACAGAGAAACAAACGCCTAGCATCTCGCTTAATCACCTGCCAGCAACACCAACAAACTACCCCCTCATCTGTCGCCCGCAGAAACAAACAACTCAGTTGCAGAACTAAGACATCTTCAATGACCAGAAACCATCACTCACCACTGAGAAAAAGCCCACCACTCAATCAAAACGCTCACACAAGCCCAACGAGGGTCACAGCTCTCCACTTGTAATATCTCAAAGCAGCAAGACACAATCCTCTCACTGCCATGAATCACATACACATAGAAAGAAAAACTGCTAAAACCCAATGCTAAATAGATACCCGCACCACATATCCTGAATACAAACAGCACAACTCATCTCAAGGGAGCACTCATCCCTCCTGGCACATGCCCTTGACATTACTGATCTCATCGCCTCTTACGACCTAGACTTGATATCAATCAGATAAACCTGGCTGCACCCAGCTGCCGGCCCTGTCCTCTCCTTGGCCATCCCTGACAACTATACCATCCTCAGGAAAGACAGATTGGTATCTAAAGGAGGCGGAGTAGCGGTTATCGCCAAAAACAACATTTCCATCAATGAAATACCCAACCAAAGTATCTCATCGGGAGAACTCATCTCACTCAAAATCTCCCTCTTTGCTAGATACACTCTCACGGTCCACCTAATCTTCAGACTTCCAGGCCCCTTGCTATCAATCGAGGAAGACATTGCACAGCTCCTCTCAGCCACCACCAAGCCTTCCTTAGAAATCATCATTATGGGATACTTCAACTTGGCCCTCAACGACCCAGCTGACTACCTGGCACTGGCCCTAGAAAACACTATTGAGGCACAAGGCTTCCTCCATAGAATCTCCAACCCTGCGCATGACAAAGACCGGATACTTGACTAGCTATCAGACCTCAATTGCGACACCAACATACTAGCAAACCACCCATGTCCCTGGTCAGACCACAACGTCATCCTATTCGCTATCAATGATCTAGGCCTTCAAAACACCCCGTCTAAACCAACCCTTACGGCACCCTTTAGAAACTCATGAAAAATCACACCAGACAACATACTCCCCCTGCTACTTCCACTAACAAGCTACGTACACACCAATGCAGACCACACTTCCATGGTAACACTGTACAACCAAACTCTTCTTGATGCCATTAACAAAGTTGCTCCACTACGCAATCGTAAATCCAAACCAACAGCCCACATTACCCATGGTACTCCTCTAGCCTCAAAGCTCTTCGAGCCGAGAAAAGAATGGCAGAGGGCACCTGGAAAAAATCACCATCTCATGAAAACAAACAGCAATTCAACGGCCTAGCCCCAGAGTACAGACAAGCCATCCTCCAAACAAAAGGCAACTCATATAATGAAAGAATTGCAAAAGCAAACTCAGGCACGAAAGAGCTCTTCGGAATCCTAAGCAAACTTGAATCACCAGCCCCCTCACACGACCAACAAAGACCCTCCATGGTGCAAAAATATTCAGGAAGCCCTCTTCGGCAAAGTCGTCCTACTAAAATCAATGCCAAACAATCCAAACTTGACCCAGTCATCCAGGCCCACACCCCAAACCTCCGAGGTGCACACCCAGCTTTGACTTTACCTCCGTAACCATCACAGAAACCACCTAAATCATCAACAGCCTAAAACCCACCAGATTCCAAGGAGACATCTGCCCAGCCTCCCTCATCAAAGACTGCACAGAAGAACTTGCCCCCTTCATCACAGCCCTGTCACTAACTCCTTCTCCACCAACAATGTACTAAAAAACCTTAAAGAAGCCTGGGTGCTCCCACTTCACAAAAAAACATACAGTACCCTACCATCCCCACTAACTAACCACCGACCCATCAAAACAGTACGATTCCTCCTGAAGATTTTGGACAGAGTGGCTTACGTACAAATTCAAAAACACCTAGAAATGCATAACATCCTTGGCCTCCGCCAACCCGGCTTCTGCCCTGGTCACGGAACAGAAACCGCCCTCCTGGACCTCAAAATCCAAACGGATGAGATAAAAGACAAAGGCAATCTAGCTGTCCTCCTCCTACTAGCCCTGTAAGCTGCCTTTGATCTGGTAAACCACAATATACTATGGCAACACCCCGCCCTATCTGCACACTTCTCAGCCAATGCCATAAAATGGATCAAATCCTTCAGATCTAACTGCACATGAGAGTATTCTCAACCACCGCAGCTGTCTACCCCCAGCCCGAGTAACCTTTGGAGTGCCACAAGGCTCCTGCTTCTCACCAACCTGTTCACCAAGCCGCTATTCGATCTCCTAGACAAGCTGGGAGTCACGTACACCAATTACGCAGATGACATTCAAATACTACTTCCCATCACTGGCATCTATGACACCGACTCAAACCTACTAAGTGAAATATACCTAACCATTCAAGCCTGCATGGCTCAACATGAACTATGCCTTAATGATGAGAAAATGGAGCTACTCCTCATTGGCAATCAATCTCGGCTAAACAACCTCTCTCAATTCTACAAATCCTTCACCATTGACGGCAGCATTATCACTGTAGCAAAAGAGGTGAAAACACTAGGAGTGCACCTCGACTCATCACTCTCCCTAACAAGGCAAGTAAATGCAATTGCAACGTAGCAGCCTAGACCACCAAACTAATCAATCAAGGCAGACCCTTCCTGACCACAGACAACTGCATCACCCTCACCAGAGCCTTCATTCTGTCCAGAATTGATTATTGCAATTCCCTCTTTGTAGGCTTCACCTCCCGAAATATTGACAAACTACAAATCATCCAGAATAACACTGTAAGAGCTGCACTTAACATCTATAAAAAAGAACACATATCCTCAGCTAGATAAAAGATCCACTGGTTCCTGGTCCGTGAACGCATCACATTCTAACCCTTGACCTGACACACAAATGCCTTTACAATAATGCCATACTCTACCTACCTAGACAAATATCCAAATCCCAATTCAACAGACCAATCAGATCTGCATATTCCTGTTGCCTTGCCATCCCCAGATTCAAATGCCAAAAAGATGGAGGCTGCAGCTTCCCTGTGGACGCCACCAAAAAATGGAACCCACTGCCCCTAGCCCTAAGATCAGACCCCTCCCTATGGTCCTTCCGCAAAGCCCCAAAACCTGGTTCTTTCCCAAGACCGATAGAAAATTCAAACCACAGCTGCCAGCAATTTACCTAAGTGCAACGATTAGCACTGACTAAGTCCTAAAGCCAATGCTACACTTCCTGTAGATGCACAATGTTATGCGATCTTCCCTCTCAATGTACTGCTTGACATACACCCTCTGCCTGCCACGAGTTGTAACTACCATGCCATTATATCAATGGTGTTTTTTTCTCCCAATGCAGTTTTTGCTACACATCCTACAACTCTCTATGTAACTTATTGTAACACAACCTCTGTAACTCAATGATATATATAGCTAAGACAACCAACCTTCTTATGTAACCAGTGCCCAGATGCCTTCAGGTTAGGTGAGATATACAAATGTCAAAATAAATAAATGTGCTATGTCTATAATTCATCCAGTGTATGAGAGACATAATGCACTCATACAACTGTATCAAATGCACCATTGCACAGAAAGTGTGGAAGGATGTTGTATGGAAGGATATCAGCACGCACAATTGGACATCATGGAGCACTCGTTGAAATCATGGGCAGAGTGATGTCAGGAGAAGATATACTAAGCTATGCTGAAACAATATGAAAATACCTAAGAGTGATGATGAAACTGAAGCAATAAGAGAAACAGGTACAAAACAGTAACGTAATAATGAATTTAAAAAAAGACAAAGGGGCTGTTGCATGGAATTTTTGCGCCGAAAAACAGGGATTTGTGCGCCATTGTGCCCGCAAATCCCCATTTGTTAAACAGGGATTTGGGTGCAGAATGGCGCACAAATCTCTGTTTTTCGGCGCAAATAATTCTATGAATCATCCCCAAAGTATCTTGCTGACCAATAAGTGTAAATATGCTGTAACGCAAGGTAGAAAAGATAAATCGAAACTTGCTATAGAGGAATATATAACATGGTAAGGACAGCCATAGTTGGAAAATGGACGCCAGCTCGTGCAAATATTCAATTCAACTACCTCAGAAGCCGATCAGGGTTGCAGAGTCAGGAGACGCTGAAAGGACAGCTTTGTGTGCAAAACAAAGAGGAGTCAATGTTGGCTTGTGATCGAGGATGCTATTTTTAAGGAATAACTGCAAAGTACGAAGGGAGGCAGACGGATAAACCATGGACAAGACATATTTCTCTAAGATTAAAAGTGTATAAAGTCTATACAAGGTAGAGTTAGCAAGTCTCTAGAGGCCCCGTGGAGCAATGGCACCCAGCATAATTAAATCAAATAGCAGTAAATAAGAGGCTGAAATGGGCAAATTAGTGGTCTCTTCACATGACTCAGAAGTCAAAAACAAGGGCTATTCATTAAGCCTCGGATGAAGATAGTAATGTTCTTCCACTCCCCTGAATGTCCTAGAGCAGAGAACAGGCTACAAGGTCAACTACAAATGGGGAACTTTGACTCATGGCCGGTCTGATGAGAGATGAAGGACTAATTGGGAAAATAGGGGGTAATCTGACGTCATTCAAGCACCTGAGTTTCGGTTTCCTTACGTGCTGCTAGCCGAGTTGAAAGTCTGAGGTTAAGTGAGAATGCCAACCAATCAGTGGGTCTATGGGGCAACTTGCTATACAATGTTGCATAGACCAATCTGCTGCCATTTTGTTTTCTATAATCAGTATGTATTTAGAGATAGTTTGACAGTTGTTTTACATATAATAGACAGCCAATGACGTACTAACTCATATACCTTCTATAAGTAGACATGTTCCCCTAACCAATCCCCAACTCTAAAAGGTTTTATGGTTTACCATGTATGATGACATCATAGATGGTGCAGTTTGGGGTATAAGACCCCTGTATAATCAAGTTTATGTGTGAGTGTGTAAGCATCGATCTAATGTCTGCCAGTTGATCCTGCTTTATTAACCTGATAATACAGTAGTACTTTGCCATATTCCTTGAGTCTGTCCGGTTATTTGGCCTGAGTACTTTATTGGTAATTCCATCTATCACAAGACATACTTCATGGTGTTAGAGCACATGTTGGTAGTGGTGCTGATTGTTCAGGTCTAATCGGCCTAGGCCAGATCCAGAATCTGAGAATTTTGGTTGCTCCCGCCATTAACCAGAAGACTACATAGCTTCCTGTGGAGAACGAGCACACCAAATCACGTGAAAAAAAGATACGGTTGGCAGGTCCCCCTTTGACGAAATTCCTGTCCGTTCCTCACAGGTGCCCTGTGGATGGAAGGTGAACTGGTCGGTTGAGGTAGAGTCGATCCAGAGAGACTCGAGTTGAGCCACGGATGTAAGTAGAACATCGAAAGTGGCAAAAATAAGAGAGAGGTATTGTGTTGTAAATAACATATGTGTATAAATAACAGGATTTTTGGGGGATTATAAAGAAGAGAAGTAGATACCTCCATTTCTGGCTATAAGGGGACAGAAGGGTACACCCTAAAAATACACCAAATAGGGGTGTTAAGGAAACCTGAGGCAAAGCGAACAAGAAGAGTGCGTATCAAGCTCCAAAATGGGGCAAAAGTGAGATGAGATACACTTACTAAAGATAATGAAGGAAGGCATACACAGGGGTACATTTATTAGAGTGCATAATTGTGGGATTATGAATATGTCAGTATAAAACTTATGTTGTGTTTAAACTAGTGGATATAAAATGATAGTACAAAATTGAGATGATTTTTAAGATTGTTTGATCAAGAGACTTCAATCAGAAGGATAAAAAACAAAGGCAACTAAGAAAGAAAGAAACAAACAAAGAAAGAAACAAAGAAAGAAAGGAAGAAAGAGAAAGAAAGAAGAGACTCTTAAAATGGTAGAAGAATAAGATATAAAAAATCAATAGAAAGTGTAATCGAAGGAACAAAAAACAACATTCTTGTGTAGAGTTTTAAAAGCAGATACAATATTTGGATTTTTGGATAATGAAGCAAAATTGATGGGTCTGCTCAGATTGATCATTGTAGTATATTTGATAACATGAAGAAAAGAATAATAAATCGGCTAAGTATTAATAGTCGAGATCAACTTCTCAGCATGGCATACACTCGTCTTCTACACTTATGCAGGACATTGTCAAGATACACAGCTAAGATAAGGAAATACCATTCGGAATGGGTCCGAAGTACAACTAATAAGACATTTGTGCCGTGGCCTCGGGATGGTTTGTTGTCAAAAACAATACTGTGGCATATGGCAATATATTTGCATGCTACATATGAGGGAAAAAAGTTACAGAAAAGGATGTCTGTTTTAGAGCTACAGAAGATGTATCAGAGTGAGAAAGAAGATCCAGCGGAAAAGGGGTGGATGCTTAATCAGCATAAAGGGGAGGATAAAATGCCTTCAGCTCCCCTTCCTCTCCTGAAAACATGAGTGTAGATACAGAGGAGAAGGGATTTTTATCCTTTAAAGGAATTGAAAGCAGTGGTGCAGTATGTTAAACCAACATATGAGTCCCCTGCTTATAACAGTGAGGACAATGTGGAAAAAAGTAAAAACAGAGAACACAAATATATCTCAACACGCCATTGAAGTATACAGCGTGATGAGAGGAAGGACAGACACGATAAACAGATGGAGCTAGAGGCAGAAGCAAAGAAGCAGAAATAAATAAAGGACAAAGTTAAGGGAATGCAAATGAAGGGAAGAACAAAGAAGGCACGAGGCAAGGAAAGAAAAGTAGAGACTAGAAGAGAAGAGACAAGAGTCGGTAGAAGCGTAAAGAATGCAAGAATGCAGGTTGCAAAGATGGCAAGGAGAAGATGTTTTAAGGGAGATGAGGAGAAGGAAAGAAGAAATGAACAGAAGTAGGGGACTAAACAGGTGGGAATGGAAGCAAAGCCATGGCCAGAAATACAATTGACGATTGTGCATCACTGCCGATTAATTCAGGAGAAGAATAAGAAGAAAGCCCAGAATAGAAAGCAGGAGGAAGCAAAGTTAGCCCAGAAGAAGTTGTCAAAAATAGCGACAGAGTGAGCGGTATTGACAAGTAATGAACGTGGGGTGACACAGGAGATGCAATCACTGCGGCAGACTAACATAGGGTATCCAACATATCAGAGTGGGAACAATTATTGGCCAACAGGAAGAGGAAATGGTATGAGATAAGGAGGACATGGTGGATTTCAAAGCCCTCAGGGAAGAGGAGGATTTAATTGCAGACAACTGCAACAATGTTGTAATTGCGGAAGAATAGGAAACATAGCTATAACATGTAGAAGCAGAGGAGGCATGCAGTAAAATGTGCAAGCTCCAAGAGGGGGTATGGGTTGTGCTCCACAATATAATACAGAACCACAGGAATATTATGCCCAAGATCACATGCAGGTTTAGACATATGCGCTGCAACCACAGCAAATGCAGCAAGCACCATTACAAATGCAATCACCACAAGGGCAATCACAGCAAGTACTCATGCAAGCACAACAGCTACAAACCCAGCAAGCACAGATGCAGCAGGCCATGATGCTGCAAAGGAATATGACTACTGGAGCCCAGCAATCACCTGCACCCAAATTAGGGAGTGTGGCTGTGGTAGGAGGAAATCCTTTCACAGTTACAGGGATGAAATCATATCCACAATAGGACAGCCCACAGAGTGACCTGATCTGTTCAGTAAGGTCAGTGACAACGACCCCCAAGAGCAACCAAGCAACTCGTTCATGTGTCCATGAGGGAAAATACCCAATGTCAAGTATTGCAATGAATACGCAGGGATTCTCTGGGGCGATGAGCTGAGTTCGTTTTACAGACAAATTATCAATCTCTATAAGAGACATGTTTTTGCTATTTTTATATTCTTGGCAAATGGCAGTTAGCATATTAGGGTGCAACTTCATGATGAAACTTAGCATGACAATATCTTTTACTGACAAAGGAATAGTGTGTTTCACTCCAGGGATGCATTATATGAATGTGAGAGAGTTTATATTAGCTTTTACAAGACAGAGAGCATTATGAGGGGTCCCTTTGGACCCAGAAGTATTCTTGTATAGAGTGACTGTTTTATTATTGTGGTTGCCCAGATTGATAGGTAAACTATTAAAAATACCTGATGACTTTTTATTCAGACCAGAGGTCACTATGGATGATGAAGAAGGAGTTAGAAGCAGCAGTGGTTAGAGAGGAAAGTGTGGTCCTTCAAGGGAAAGATGATGAGGGAAGAAGATGGAGAACAGTGATAGCCCTCAGTGAAGGATACAGTCTGACAGATTTGACAGTTGAGGAGTTGTGTAAGAATGACAAAAGTAAAGAATAGAGAAATACTGGAGATAATGGCATCGGTAAAAAAGACACCATAAGTTTGCTAGAAAGATTTAGAGAAAGTGCCAAAGTTTTATGGACCACAAGTTCATATGATGTGGGTCTATTAGAAGGAGTAGGAGCAATTAAAATCAAGCTTAAACCACAAGCACTTTTGCCATGTGCAAAGCAATACCGCACGTCCACAGAGGTGGATGAAGGTATATTCAAGACCATTTCTTCTTTGATGAAGCAAGGAATATTGGTACCATCTAATTCTTCATGTAACACAACGGCGTATCCAGTGAAGAAATCGCTGGGGGGGTCATGGAGATTTATTCAGAACCTTCGGTCTTTAAACAATATAGTCGAAACCAAGTTTGCTTTAGTTCCAAATCCTGCGACAATACTGTGTAACATCCCAAGGCCAAATATTTTACAGATACAGATTGAAAGAATGCATTCTTTTCAATTCCCTCCATGAAGTCTCAGATGATTTGACTTCCTTTTTGTATAGATGATCCGCCTGAAACATACTTGATTAACCCAGGGGTACTGTGAGTCCCCTTCAATCTTTAATAGAATCCTCCAGATGGGCATAAGCAATGTTCAGCTCGAAAGTTCAAAAGTTCAATATGTGGATGAAATTTTGGTGTGCAGTGAGACAGAAGAAAGATGTAGAGAAGATTGAATTAAACTCATGACTATCCTTTCAGAGAAAGGATGTAAGGTGGATAAATACTGTCAGGAAGAGGTCTTGTATATAGGACATTTGATTTCTCATGAAGGGAGGAAAGCGATGCCTGATTGCAGTAGCAATTATGAAGACCTCAGAGCCTAAAACAGTGAAGGAAATGCAAGAATGTTTAGGCCTATGTAATTATTTCAGGGCCTCACATTGACTTTAGCAGTCAAAAAAAGTGCAGCGCATTCTAAAAGGACAGATTTCATTTCTCATGGAAACTAAACCACAGATTTAAAAGCTAAAAAGGCAGTCTATTTCCCAACCATTACTTTTTTGAAATAGAAAGTGTTAAACAAATAATAGGACGATGAATTTTGGTAAGGGAGGGCTTTAACATGCTATTGTCCAGTTAATTGAGATACAAGGGCGAGCACCACAAGAATGGAAGGAATTATGGAAAAGTAGGGTTGTTCTTTACCCCCCACTGAGGCAATTTGTAGACAGGTTAGTACTGGAAAGCCAGTTATGCCTCTAGCATTACTGAGGGTAGCGCTGGGGCAGCTTCATTATCCCGTGCATGTAACTCGAAAGAGTCTAGCTGCTACAAGAGCAGAAGAGTGTTTTTCGCCAAACTTGTTGGAGCATGTGGCACAGATTATTGTAAATTGCATCGTGTGGCAGAGATTTACTGCAGGGCACACTATGCGAACAGTAAGAGGAGCAATCCGTAGACCCAATGGCCCATTTCAGCACCTACATATATACACTGGAGATATGCTACAGACATGCATTGGTTACAGATATATGCTGGTCGTAGTATGACCTTTTTCTAGATGGATCGAAGCAGGTCCATGCACACACCTTTATGCCACGTACGCTGCCAAGTTCCTTATGCGTGAAGTGTTCCCAAGATGGGGTGTGTGTGAGGTTTTGTGGTCTAACAATGGATTGCATTTTGTAATTGAGTTGTTCGAGCAAATAGTTCTTCTAATAGGGATTAAGCATACATTTACTTCTGCATATCACCCACAGGCAAATGGTGTTTGTGAATGATTAAACAGATTATTGCAGGAAAGGATTGCAACGATCAGGAATGCTACATTGCCTACCTCTTGCCCTATATAATCTAAGGAACCAGTCTGGCTCAGCTCACTATCTAACACCTCATGAGTTGGTGACTGAACACTTTCATGAGAACCCCCCATTGTTCCTCCAACTAGGCAAAAAACTGATGTCCATAGTGTAGCGAAGGCCTTAGATGATGAGATGCATGATTACCTAACAACAATGACTGTCAACCCATTGAAGCAGAGGATTTGTTAAAACAACCAAGCTTATGCTCAGGAGACCAGGTGCTGGTACAAATGTTTGTGCGCACTTGGAGTATTCCTTGTGTTGAAGGTCCGAACGAGGTGGAAGAAGTCACACCCACAGCAGTCAAGCTAAATGGGTTCATTTGCACATAAGCAATATAAAGGAGAAGCCCCGATCCCTCCTGAAACTACCACAGTGAAGCAAGAGAATTGTTCTATGGCTAAGAGTAAAAATCAGAAAAGTGAAGAATACAGCAGTACCCTAGACTAAAGGCTAATATATTTTAACAGTTAACAAGAAGTAAACTGACTTGCATTTATCCTGGAACATTTTAGATAGGCTCACGAGACAATGCATTGAAGTACTGTAGCTGAAAGAAGCTGAAAGAAGAAGAGCACACTTCATCTTTATGTGACCTAGGGCAATAACATTACACATATTTTTGAATACTGTTTTTACCTACATATTACAGTCATATCCAGCTCAAATAAGAAGATATGTTAATGTCATAAGATTTTTTTGGAAATCCTAAGAACAATTATATTATTTTTAAGATAATTGTTGCAATAATCTTGCCGTTCTTGATATAAAGGTGTGATTCATGGAGACTTACAGAGTTACACATTAAAGGTTTGTGTAAAAATAAGGAGGTTTCAGGATATACGAGGCTCATTGCCATCAAGAAAAGAGATGAGTTTCCATGAAATAATAATTGTGGTGTCATTCTGTTTTATGATCTGTGTTTTCCTCCTGATTATTATGACATTTAGACAAGTTATAAGAAACAATACAGATATGGTGGATGACAATGAAACATTTACTGTTGGCCCTGGTGAAATCACACACAGCAAGCATCTTTTCTAATCTTACTAGACATTTATTTTGATTTAAAAGGGATGTTGGGGAACATCATGAAGGTATAAATATGTATTCTAACAATTCGGCTAATTGAAAGAATAATCTTTGATATAAGCACAAGAGAATGGTGGGAAGTTGAATGTCAGAAGAAAGCTGCTACGTGTGTTTCATTTTGCCCAACCAGAGGACAGTTCCAAGGCAGAACAGCATCCATAGTGTGAGTGAATAAAGCGACATCTCAGAGAGAAGACAACTATGTACAAGATATAAGGTGAAGAGAGAAGCCAGAAACAATGCATCAAATAATAAAATACAAACGCCCTAGAATAAATGGAGCAGCAATCAAGATTGAAGAAAACGAGATGCTACAATGCAGGATAAGAAAGGGAAGGTAATACAAGAATATTGGGAAAGAGGTCAATCACAAATTAAAGGAATAGTGCTTACTCCTTATCGAAGGGCTGAAGGATTGGTTGTATGCAAAGTAACAACATTAACTGGACAATGGGAAGCAGCTGTGGCAAATGCAGAAATTGAATGCAAAACCCAATGGCCTACGATTGCAATATCGTTGACATGGGTCGACGATGAGGGAGGACCATTACAGATACTACCCCTGAAGAATGCATCTTTATGCTTTAGAAATAATGGTACAGTGAAAGTTGTAGAGAACTGCAAGTGTGGCCGAGTTTTCAATGTGCAAGGCATGAAGGAAGGAACAGCAGTCCTGATGCACCATTATTGGGCCTGTGGATAAAAAGCATATATAAAGTACCCACCAAAATGGGGAGGGGTTTATTCATTGGTGATGATAAGTATACCAGCTTTAGTGGTACCACAAAGTGACCTGCAGACTGTAGACTTCCCTAAAATGGACAAGCACCTGAGGAAGAAAAGATCATTTTACTGAAGCAGACAGAGGAGAAGCAATTACTTCTCATCAAAATCAATACAAACCTATTATGACATTCCAGATGAGCAGCCGAACAGCAGTGATATCAGATGATTATTCAGACTGTGGCTGCAAATCACCAGATGGGAGCTGCTGCAAACGATCAACACAACAATAAAAGGATTTAATGCTATCAAAGTAGAGTTGAGGGCAATCAAGTTTATGGACCTCCAGAACAGGTATGTCCTAGATTTAATTACAGCAATAGAAGTGTCCATGTGCGCCAAGATCGGGCCTTCTTGCTATACATTTAAACCTGCCCATGATGAAGATAATGGCACCTTGACAGAAGTTATAACGATGTTGTCAACCCTGCTTATGAAAATGGAGAATGAAGTAGACAAGATTGAGGATGAAGGCTGTTTTTGTTTCTGTTCTCATGGATTCCAACTTGGATGACAAATGCCTTCAAATTACTTGGAGCAGTACTAGTGTTGGTATTGCTAGGATTTTGTTTTATAAGGATCATCTTGGGATAATACCAGAAGACAGCTAAGAAAGCTATTGGGATGAAGATCATGATTGATATAGACGCTGGTACTGGTGAACAGATGCAAAATGAGAAAAGTACGCGTGAGAACATAAATAAATTGGCCCTTGCATCTCCAGGAACAAAGTTCTACTATCCCAAGGAGCATAAAAAATATGTAGGACAGTGGATATTCTGTCCACCATTAGGAGAATGCAGCCAAATGACCTAAAGTGTGGATGAACATATAAAGAAGACAGGTCACCTTAGGGAGGTGACAAAGATAAGGGTCCCAAAGAAACTAAAGTATGAAGAGATGATAAAGGAGAATGCAGAAAGGCATGTGGTCAAGGACTCAACCAGAGGGGGAATATAGAGGAGCAGGGGGGTGCATTTTCCCTCAATCTCGCACCCTCAACACGATCATACTGGAATAGCAGGAGAAGCCCCCTGTGTGAGACTCCACCTATACCTCATTGAGTGCATGAGAGACGATATGCGCTCAGACAACCATAATGAATGCACCCCTGCACTGAAAGTGTGGAAGGATGCTATATGGAAGGATATCAGCGCAAACCATTGGACATCATGGAGCGCTGAGTGAAATCTGATGAGGGCAGAGTGATGTCATGGAGAAGATATACAAAGCCATGCTGACATGAAATGAAAATACTTACGAGTGACGATGTGACTGAAGAGAAAAGAGAAACATGTACGAAATGATTAAGTAACCATGAATGCAAGAAAAGACAAAGAAACTTGCTGACCAATAAGTGTAAATATGCAGTAACATGAGGTAGAAAAGATACATAGACGTTTGCTACAAAGTAATGTGTAATTTGGCAAGGATGACATCGTTGTAATTTGGACGCCGGCTCGTGTAAATATTCAATTCAACTACCTCAGAAGCCGATCAGGGTTTCACAGTCAGGAGACTCTGTTAGAACAGCTTTGTGTGCAAAACAAAGAGGAGTCAATGCTGGGTTGGTATCAAAGATGCAATTTTAAGGAATAGCTGCCAAGTACGAAGGTAGGCAGGTGGATAAACCATGGACGAGACATATTTCTCTAAGATTAAAAGAGAAGAAAACATTTGCAAGAGTTAATTATTGGACAATTAAAAGTGCATAAAGTCTATACAAGGTAGAGTGAGCAAGTCTCTAGCGGCCAAGGGGAGCAATGGCACCCAGCATAATTTATGTTATGTTATGTTAGCGGTACTTGTATAGCGCACCGTCACCAACGGAATAGGTCCCCAGGTGCTCTGGCGGATCTGTAAACAGGAAGGGTGAGGGTAGGGTTAGTCAGGAGGAGGGGAGAAGGAGAGGGGAGGAAATAGCAGTAAATAAGAGGCTGAAGTGACAGATTTGTGGTCTCTTCACATGTGACTCAGAATTCGAAAATAAGGGCTATTCATTCAGCCTCGGATGAAGATAGTGATGTGCATTCACTCGCCTAAAACAGAAAACATGCTACACGGTCAACTACAGAGAGGAAACTTTGGCCCATGGCTGGTCTTATTAGAGATGATGGAAGAATTGGGAAAGTAGGGAGTAATCTGATGTGATTCAAGCACCTGGGTTTCGGTTACCTTACATGCTGCTAGCAAGTCGAAAGTCCATGGTTGGGTGAGAATGCCGACCAATCACTGCGTCTATGGGGCAACCTGCTGTACAATGTTGTATAGGCCAATCCACTGCCATTTCATTCGCTATTATCAGTATTATGTGTATTTAGAAGTAGTTCGAGGGTTGTTTTACAGATAAGAGACAGCCAATGAAGTACTAACCAGTACACATTCTATAAATAGACATATTCCCCTAACCAACCCCTTCCACGTATAGGTTTTATGGTTTGCCACAGAAGATGACTTCACAGATGATGGATGTTGGGGTATAAGACCCCTGTATATTTAAGTTTGTGTGTAGGTGAGCAAAGTAGTGCTTTGCCATATTCCTTGAGTCCATCCGGTTATTTGGTCTGAAATCTTTCACTTTGATTGATTTGACAAATGCATTTTTCTCAATCCCATTGCACAAAGACTCGCAGGATCTGATGTCATTTACGTTCAGACAGACTAAGCTAAAAAGCACGCGATTACCTCTAGGGTATTGTGAGTCTCCATCGATTTTCTTGTAGAGACCTCCCGATGGACTTAAGCAATATTGATTTAGTAAGTGTGGTGTTGCAATATGTAGATGACATTTTAGTTTGCAGCCCAACTGAGGAAGAGTGCAGATGCGATTCTGTTCAGCTGATGATTACACTTTTAGACAAAGGGCCTCATTACATGGACGGCGGTGGACCAAGGTGCTATTAGCACCTTGGTCCATGCCGGTAAATACCGGCACTGCCTTGGTGGAAAGGGGAATTAACGCCCTATTCCAAGGTTGGTGGGGCAGTGATTCCCCCTTCCCCCATTGCCCTTCCCCATCCCATTTTTGCCCCATAGGGCATAATGGGAATGAGGAAGGTGCTAATTACAGCACCGCAAATTGCGGTACCGTAATTAGCTCCCTGGTCCCTTTGCGGGTTGGTTTTTAACGCCTGCAAAAAGCAGGCGTTAAATTCTCCAACCCGCAAAGGGACCTCGTAGTAAGGCGGTAAGGGTTTACCGGTACCGGTAGAATACCGGTACCGGTAAACCCTTACCGCCTACCATGTAATGAGGCCTAAAGGCTATAAGGTTGATAAAGAGAAGTAACAGTATTGTCAACAGGAGATGTTGTACATAGGCCAATTGATTTCACATGAAGGAAAGAAGGTTACTCCTGAGAGAGCTGAGGCTATTTTGAAGACCACAAAGCCCCAGATGATAAAACACATGCAAAGATTTCTGGGCCTATGTAATTATGTCAGAGCATGGGTCTTTGACTACAGTTCATATATAAGGCCTTTATTGCAGGCTTTAAAGAAAGCACAGGCAACGCAAGAGAAAATTGTGTGGACTGGGGAAATGGAGGAAGGGTTTGATGAGTTGAAAAAGCTATTTGCACAGCTCCAATTTTAGGGATTCCTAATTATGCTGAGGAATTCCTTTTGTTTTCGCACACAGACGGCATTGTTATGACAGCAGTCCTTACACAGAGAACCACATTGGAGTACAAGTCCCTTGCATATTACAGTGCGATTTTAGACCTAGAGATGAGAGGTCATTTTCCGTGCAAACAATCTTTGGCAGCTGCCGTGTTCGATATAGAGAAAGTTGCAAGCATAGTGATGGGATGCTCTTTGACGTTTGTTGAACATGCACTGTTTGCCATTTTAGAGAAACCAAAAGGCACGTTGACTTCTCAAAGGGCTTCTGCCTATGAAGTAGTCTTATCAAATCCAGTGATCACAATAGTTCGATGCAGAATAGTGAATCCTGCCATTTTTGTAGCTGAACCATTGGCAGAGGACAAGAATGTGCATGACTGTTCAAACTATGAAGTGTTCTATGATAATTTGCTGCATGTTCAGAAAATGTTATGACATTTGATACGCCTGATGTAAATGAGAAAATGGTTGTAATGATGAACGTGTCTGAAGGATATTATAATTTATCAAAGACACGATTAATAGAGGTCAAGGGGGAAGCACCTCAAGATGAGAAGGATTTGTGGACACAAAGAGGGTGTTCTTTAAACCCCTTTGAAGCATTGTGGTGACAAGACAGCACTGATAAACCTATGATGCCTGTAGCCTTATTAAGGGTGGCGCTGAAACAGCTAAACTACCCTGCGCACACAACCAGAGACAACTTTGCTGCAACTATTGCAGAGGATTGGTTTGTACCGAATTTGTTATAGCATGTTGCTTTCTATGTAGTGAACTGCATTGTGTGTCAAAAAATCACGGCTGGGCATACGCTACTCACAGTTAGCTGAGTTATTCCGAGACTCACTGGTCCCTTTCAGCATTTGCATATTGACAATGTCGACATGCTGCAAGTATGTAATGGATATAGATCCATGATTGTAGCAGTTTGTCCCTTTTCATGATGGATTGAGGCTGGTCCGATGATCGATTGAGGCTGGTCCGTGTACACACCCAGACTCTACCTGTGTACCAAAATTCTTAGTTTGAGAAGTGTTTCCTAGATGGGGAGTATGTGAAGTAATGAGGTCAGACAATGGCCCACATTTTGTGAATCAAACATTTGAGCAGATCAGCTTGTTGCTTGGTATAAAGCACAAGTTTCTTCGGCCTATCATCCACAAGGAAATGTGATCTGTGAACGGCTCAACTGCTTAAAGAAAGGATAGCCAAGTTGAAGCTTACCTTGAGGAAAGGATGGTTGTATTGCCTACCACTGGCACTATATGCATTGAGGAAACAACCAGGTGTGGACCACCATCTCACCCCCCTGAGATAGTGACAAGGCAGACGGATGAGGACACCCCTCACACCTCCATCCAGAGTTAGAAGTGATGCTTAGCCTACATCTGAACTGTTAGGAATGGAGCTACCTGATTATCTTACGTATATGACTTCAAGTATCTGTGTCATTTCAGGTCAGCTACAGCAGAAAGGGTGTGCAGCAGTACAGAACACATAAGGAGATGCTTCAAAAAGTAGCGGTCAGGAATTTTGTCTTCCCAAACTATACCCTGGAGATGCAGTCCCAATCCGCAATTTCACAAGGAAGTGGCACGCGCCCAGATTTAATAGCCCTTTCATTGTGGAAGACGCCACGCCGTCAGATGTCAGAGTGCAAGGCAGACGTGCTTGGACTTTTCTAGGTGACGTGAAAATCTATCCTGCAGAGACCCCTTCATCCTCGCACCTTTCGGAAGCAAGCATCGGGGAAGAACCTCAGCAAATGCAGACAAGGTCTATAATGAGGAAGAAGGATGCAGAGGCTGTTGAGTAAAAGAAAAGATTTCATTGGACTGTGGCTTGGTTCGGGACACTCTTTTGGCCACTTATGAAAGAGTTAAGGGAAGCTGATTCAAACACTCTGTGCAGTCATTTCAGGGTTAAGGGAAGACCTTTTGTTCTTAAAGCCACAGGAGTTTGTTGACTTTGGATTGAGGCATTCTTAAGCCTTGATAAGAAGAAAAATATGCCAAGCCGTGGGCTCAGTTTCGACAATTGGAAGCAGGTGCAATACCCTGATTCATTTCTCACTGAGTTCCTGTTTGGATTTGCCCATGCTGATTCCCAATGACAACGTTTCATGGATTATATTCAACGTTCTTCACTTTATATTGCACACATACCCTGCAATTGTGGGGAGAACTACTAGTGTTTATGTTTTTCTGCAAGATCCTTAGAATAGTTCAATCGTAAGGAGATTACTCACAGTTATCATCGAACAAGTTCTGCAGCTTCCAAAGTATAGTGGGGAAAGGACAAATGCCACTATCAGCTGATGACACCCACAGACTGGTCAGTTTGGTCATCTATCGTCTCACTGAAGAATACCTGCATCTTGTTGGAAGACACACTGATGTGCGTACATTCCTAAGGGATCTGAGAAACAATGCAGCACTAAATGAAATCTTGAGAGGTATCATATCACAAGTGAATACCTATTCCGAGAGAACTCCGAGATCAGAGTGAACAGACAGATTGAGAGGTTCCTGGTCAGACAGAACATTTGTTTCATGCTGAAAGAAATTCATCATGTCATCTGATCTAAGACAGATTCGAGGAATCGACTGGGAACTGGTGTATGTCGTTGAACTTATCTAGACTTTATGAAGTCGGTTTTCTTCTTGCTCTAGAGGCATCCATATTTCATCTGGTTAAAGACTGGGTCCAGGGATACATTGAGAGGTTTTTTTTGGTATCTAGTAAGCAGACAGCTGGTCGAGGATAAGTTGCCAAGCCAGGATAGCAGCTTCCAGAAGTAGTACATAATGCTGCTGTAAAGTTACTTTTTCCTTCCTTAGGCAATAGAGATGGGAAATGTTAGTAGCAAAATCATTATGCCGGATGCAGATAGATGTCCACATTTTCTACAAAGTCGATGCTGGAAAATATCCTATCTGTGTATTATTTACGCTTGCATTTTGTTCATAATCACACTGCTTTCACTCACAGTACGTACATTGTACTACATTGATGTGCATGGAGCTACGACTCCTGTGAATCTTCCTGGGCAGAAGGAAGGTACAATCGTGGCAACTACCAGGCAGCCAAGACCCTATGTAGTTATTCCTGTGCCGAAGAAAAATGGCAAATTGCCTGAAATTTAGATAAATGTCACTACAATCATTCACATGCAAGAAGTGTCTTAGGGACTCTTTTTGGATGCAAGAAACAGGAGAGGCAAGACATGCAGGAGAAATGGTCGATAGAAGGTGAACCTACACAGGTAGTGCATGCAATTACACCTGGTCCTGTGATAAATGACCCAAGGGTGATTCTTAAAAGAAAGTCACACTTCATGAAATGATTATGGAAGGTCACATGAGAAGAGTGAGGCCTAAAAAAAGCTCCAAGGAGGATGATTTTGAACTGAATGATTATCTGGACAGTACAGGTTACTTGGGAAATAACATATGGTATCAACATATGAAGGAAGTGGGAAGAAGTCTTTGAAGTAGGAATGCTTTGTGTGTGCACTCCTACCTTATAGTATGGGAAAATCCAAGATCTTCATAGCTATCAACATAGATGTCCAGACAGCTCATTGTCTTCCACACATAGCACTTTGCAAAACAAGAGGCCAGTTCATGGGCTGAGATGCCTACCTCAAATGGGCAACTGATTGGACAGATCCAGACGAAGATGACTGCAACCAAGATTCAAAGACAAGAAACAGAGCCCATCCTAAGAATTGTGTGATCAGATACGAGAAGCCTGGAGTGAAAGGAGCTACAATTAGATGGGAAGTAAACAAAAAACTGGAGAGTCCAGGAAAATCTGCAGAAGAAATTTGTAGATGGACGAACAGAGGACAAATGCAGATCTGGGGATCAGTGCTATCACCGGACGGATTAGAAGAAGGAGTGGTCATTTACAGAGCCTGGGAGGTCATTGGTTTTTACAAACCTGCAATTGACATTGTACAGAATGGCTGTAAGCCATTATGGCCAAGACTTGGTAAGCTATTGACTAGGATGGAAGACAGAGGAGGACCCTTGCAGATAGTGGCTCTGGAAAGTTCAAAGCTGTGCTTCAGAAATAATGGCACAAGAAATGTTGGAGAGAATCAGAACTGTGGTTGAATCTTTGATGTCCCAGGAATGATACATGGAAGAGCAGTGATCATGGATCATTATTAGGCTTGTGGATCCAGGGCATACATGAAGTTACCCAAGGATTGGGGAAAACGATGTTCATTAGTGAATGTCCATGTTCCAGCGTTAGTGATTCCAAAAATTGACTTACACCTTGACAGTTTTCCAAAAGCATATGCTCACCTGAGGAAGAAGAGATCTGTGGAGCTGATGAAGAGGATGAATAGAGAGAACTATTTTTTAGCAAAATCTATCGAAACGTTTGATGCTGTCCCATATGAACACAGGCTGTTCAGCCAGAGCTCATCAGTATTCACCTTAATTTTCATGCCGAAAATCCAGGTCGGAGCAAATACCAAATGGCTGCAGATTACCAGATGGGAATTGCTACAGATGATAAACACACCTATAAAAGGATTCAATGCTATCAGAGAAGAGTTGAGAGCCATACGACTGATGATTCTTCAGAACAGATATGTCTTGGATATGATTACAGCTATGGATGGAGGTCTTTGTGCACAATTTGGAGAATCATGTTGCACATTTACACCTTCTCATGATGACGAGAATGAAACCTTGACAGAGGCCATAGACATGGTGACGAAGCTCCATGGCCAGATGATAGACAAAGTTGAAGACATTGCTAATGACAGTTGGTTTGGATCACTCTTTTCTTGGGTTCCACAATGGATGGCTGATATTTTCAAATATCTTGGAGCCCTGATAGTGATTATATTACTTGGATTTTGTGTGATCAAGATAATAATCTCGCAATGCAAGAGGACAGCAAAGAAAGCCATAGGGATGAAAATCATGATCAATGTCGAACCAGGATGGAAAGACAAAGACCTGATGGATGAAGAAATCAGAGACTTTGTGAAGGTCAGTATTCATGCACCTGAGGGGAGGAAGTTCCTGTATCCAAAGAATCATAAGAAGTATGTAGGAAGATGGATCTATTGCAGTCTAAATGACTTGGAACAAGGATGACCATGTGAAAACAGCAAGATGCCTAAAGGGTGTCATAAAGATGCGGATCCCAAAGAAGCTTTTCTTCAGACCTGAATGCCTGGATGTGCAGGATGATGTGAGAGTGGTTGATGAATCGTCCAGAGGGGGGAGTGTAGAGGAAGAGCCAAGTACACCACCTCAACTGTGCCGCCCCTATTGCCTCTATGTTGGAAACCAGAGTATGTGACATACATGGAGCAGTTGAAACGACAAAGGCCAAAAGGAATCCTAGAGGCAAGATTCCCATTGAGGAAACCATACTTGCATACAAGGAAATATGATGGTTGTTTAAATGAGATTCCTGAAGAAGCAGAGCATATAAATGGTAAGAAAGAAGTGTGACGTCACCTACCATCACTAACTAAATATCACACATAGCTGAACTGACATACCTAGAAGAGATGCAGAGCCCAGAGAATGCAGATATTCTATAAGGCATCAAGAAAGTATCGAGGATAAGTGACATCTTGGGATCAAGGTGAAGAAGTTTATGCCACAGAAAAAGATGAAGACATCAAGCTATGTTACACGTGTACAGATGCAAAAGAAACGCAAGCAGACAAAGTAATCTTGAGGCTAGCTTTATAGTGAATAGATTGTGGCAAGCACCAATAGATATATGCATGCATATGGACAAGTAAAGGATGGATGTTTCCACTACGCATTATAGCAGTGCTGGACTTTAGTAAGAAGGCAGAGAAAGTATAATTTCCAGAGTGTTGCAGTTGAAAAGCAAATTGAATTACAAAATGAATCTCAAGCAGACAAGGCTCGATGAACCAAAGAAGCCAAGGTCTTATCAAACTGGAGTAAACTGATTTTGGATACAAATCGTGTGAAAGAACAGAACTCCTGTTCAGAAGGCATGAACAAAACAAGGAAGACGTCAGAGGTCTGTTAAAAAATTGTATGAAAAAGCACTAGAAGCTTGATTCCATGCTCTGCAGTCACGTGGAAGGATGAAGTTGGACGAACAAGATGGTCACACCTACGCACTAGGGCAGAGCGTCCTTTCACTCCCTGAATTTCTCAGAGCTAAGAACACTCTCAAGGCCGAGCTTCAAAGCCTAATTGACAGTAGACCACTGAAGTGATGATGGATTGATATGCTAAATGGTGGAAAGCAATGGTTAAAGCAATCTCACCAGCACCTGGATGGCCAGCCTGCATGCTGCTAGACGTAGGTGGAAAACTCCTGATGGAGGTTAGAGTGCCAACCAATTGTAGAGGACCGTGTAATTACGGGTTCTATAGTTGTGTAAACCAATGGGAAGTTGTACATTTAGTGACATTCATAATGATGATTTTTAGGGGAGGGCTTAGTTTCCCTACCTGATGTTAACTAACCAATCACATATTCACACTTTTTTTTAGATCTGTATGGATTGTATACTTAGATGTTCACTCAGAGCCAATCACCCATACTCATGGGTTTTTGTAGTTTGCCACGTAGGATGATGTTAGTAAACACGTAGGTTAACGTCATGGATGATGAGTTTTGTGTATAAAATGCATTGAGTAAGAGGATAGAGCAAATTCGTTGATGTTTGTTGTACTCCCTGTTTTAGATTATTGATATTAAAACAGTTTTCCTTTTACCAACTCTCTGAGTCATTTTGATTATTGATGTATGAACAAAAATCTGCATCCCATCCATCTCCAGGGTAATTGCTTATCATCTTAAAGGGCTGGGTTATCCAGTTCACTGATATTTCAATTGCTCTGCCACCTGCCAAGGGTGTGCCCACTCATGATGCTGCTCCTCTTTGCAAGGCAACTGCTCTGCCACCTGCTAAGGTTGCACCCAGGTGTAATGCTCCCGCGTGTAATGCTACTACATCCAATACCACCAATACCGCACACTTGTGTGAGGAAACTGTACACAGGCCAGCTGCACCCATGGACCTGTACCTGTCCGTAATGTTACCAATGCTGCACCCACCTGCACTGAAGTTTCACCCAATATTGCTTTAACTGCTTCCCCTGGTGATGCAGCTCTGCCCATCACTGTCAACAGAGCCACAGCACCTGGTTTAGCACCTGATAATAAAGTAATTTTGATTAACACCGCCAAATTGATTTCTACCGGTAATAGCGTGGCCTCGACTACCAACCAGTCACCAACTGTGACTGACAAATTTAACCTTAATCCTGCCATCACCCCCACAAATTTGGCTCCCAATACCTCTGCTTCTATCTACCAGGCATCACATAGCGCAGAAGTAGGGCCTCACAAAACCCTCAGTCCCTTTCTCAATCTTGCCCTGATCAATGCCTGCTCACTACTTGCACATCATGCTCTAGACATCCATGACCTCCTGACAACAGGCAATCTCGGTGCCCTCGCCATCACGGAAACTTGGTTACACTCAGCATCAGGCCCTGTCCTATCTCTCGCCATCCCTCCAGGCTATACTATCTTCAGGAGCAACAGATAGAACTCCAGAGGAGTTGCAGTCGCCTTCATAGCCAAGGACAACCTACACATTAGACAAATCAACACTTTGCTCAATGAAAACTGCGGCATCCTCTTGCATAAACGGACTATCTCCCCCACTAACACCATCCCTATCCATGTTGTCTACCACCCACCCAGCCCCATCCTGACATTTGAAGAAGACCTACTTCACACCTTAGGAGATCACTTCAAGCCTTCCTCACAAGTGATCCTCCTGGTGGACCTAAACCTGGGCCTTAATGACCACACTGACCCACCAGCCACCTCAGTAGAAAACTCTCTAACCGCCTTAGGCTTCAACCAGTGCATCTGCAACCCTACGCACGTTAAAGGGCGCTCCCTGGATTGGCTAGCTGACCTGAATTGCCATATCTCTGTCAAGTCTAACAGTGCCTGCCCACGGTTGGACCACTACATCATTGGCTTCATAATCCGTCTTGTCCTGAAAGCTAAACCTCCTCCCAGCATCCTCTCTGATCAAAGACCCAGCCTGGTGTGCTAGCATACAGAATGCCAAGTTGCTAAAAACTGACATGCTTCAGAAAAAAATACTTGCCAAACAAGCTAGCCTTAAAGCTAAAGCTTAAAGCTAGCCTTAAACACGCTCATCAGTTGCCACCTACATGCCTGCCTCCAATATACCAGGAAGCCCATTGTTCAGGATCAGCAAAATTACCAGTCAGGAAACCCTACACATCTTAAAATGTTTGAAGTCATCAAGATGTAAAGGGGATGTCTGCCCTGCCCCCTATCAAGGACTGTGCAGAAGCCCTGGCACCACTTATCATGGCTTTCATTAACTCCTCCCTCTCAACAGGCTCAGTACCTTCCAGCCTTAAAGAAGCATGGGTTCTATCCATTTTTTTTTTAAACTCACTCGACCCGACCCTACCTAACAACTAATGGATCATCACCACAGTCCCCTTCCTTTTAAAAATACTCAAAAGATCAGCATATGTTCTTATTCAACAACACCTAGAAGAAAACCACATCCTTGAAGTCCATCAGTCGGGCTTCCGCCCAAGCCATGGAACGGAATCAGCACTGCTGGATATAAAAAAAACAGATTGGCGTGATCTGGGATGAGGGAAAACTTGCCCTACTACTCCTACTAGACCTCTATGCTGCGTTTGACTTAGTCGATCATAACATACTACCCCACCACCTTACCACTGCTGCCTCCTCCTCCCCGGAAATGGCATCATGGATCGCTTCCTTCCTAGAAGGCAGAGTAATTAAAGTATTCTCTGAAAATGCCAGCGCTGCGTCTTTGCCTATCAGTTGTGGAGTTCCCCAAGGGTCATGTGTTTCGACGGCTCTGTAAATTATATTCACAAAGCCACTCTTCGACCTCTTAAATTCCCTCGTCATAGCAAATACCAGCAATGCTGATGACACACACATTCTCCTCCGCCTCTCTGGAAACTACACTAACGATACTGCCACCCTGTACTCAACTTATGCCACCATCCAAGCCTGGATGCCAACCGATGGCCTCTGTCTCAAAGACGAGAAGACTGAACTTCTCCTTGTTGGGCCATTGTCCATGCTAAAGAAATTGGACCAAGATTTTATCAGCCTTCATCATTGATGGCACCCATATGCCAGTCTCTCTAGCGGTAAATACCTTCGGAGTCTACCTGGACACTACACTTTCCCTAACCCGTCAAGTAAATGCAATATCCTCCTCAGCTGCCTACTCAACCAAACTCCAAAACTGTACTACACCCTTTCTCTCCCCAGACAGTTGCCAAATGTTCGCTCGTGCAGTGGTTGGCATGAGGTTGGACTACTGTAATGTACTCTTCACCTGTACCTCTGCGCACAACATGCAAAAACGACAGACCATCCAAAATAATGCTGGCGAGCTGCCCTGAACATTCCAAGATCTGAGCACGTATCGGCCACCTGCAGAGCAGTACACTGGCACCCTATCCAAGAGAGAATCTCATTCAAGACACTCACAATCACTCACAGGTGTATCTCCAATTCTGCCCCACCCTACCAGGCACAAAAAGACTCACTCGACCAGGCCTACCAGAACCCCATACTCCCATAGAGTTGTTCAACCAAAGTTCAAACATGCCAAAGCAGGAGGGACTTGTTTCCCAGTCATTGCTGCTAAACAATGGATCCCTCAAAACTTAGCTGTGTGCCTAAACCTGCTCAACATGTGAGCCCCTAGCTGAAAGTTGCCCTGTCACACTGTCCATTCTGTATGTAAATGTCATGAATTTGTCTAATCATTGCTTGTTCACCACCTCCGGGCCAAATGTAACCGTTCTCTCTGCAGTGCCCTGATGCCTTAGGGGTTGTGTACGCTGTACAAATGTAAAAAACAAACAAAAAAGAAATAAAAATATATCAGTAACGTTTCAATACTGTATACAATTTTGGGCACAACTTTGCCCGTATAAAATGTAACTACTGGTAAGATTAAACATCTGCAATATTTGGTTCTCAGCTTTTTCATTTTGAGGGTCATTTTGTCAGTCTTGCTGTCCACAGACAGAACCGGGATCCCAAGTATGTAAAATGTGTCACAACCTCCAGAGGGTCACCATGCAAGGTCTAAGTGTAGTTCAATGTCCACCTTGAAGAACCCGCTCTCAGTATTTTAGTCTTATTTTTGTTAATGATTGAATCATTAATTTAAGTATAGTTATTTTAAGCAACTAATAACCTCTGTAAACCAATAGGGTTGTAGTCCATCTGGACCACGCCGTCAGCCTAGGCCACCCAAGGGAGGTATACATTGTCCAGTCGATGTGCGGCAAACATGAATGGATCCAGGACAGTGTATATTTCTGTAATATATATTAAAAAGACAAGGAGCGATGACGCTCCCCTGTCTAAGCACATGGAAAGTCGGTATGCCATCAGTAGTGACCTCTAATAAATCTAATCTTACTCAGATTCTGATTGCAGTATGCATATACACTAAAATGCTAAGAAGACCTTTAGGAAGATCAAGGCATATCGTTTTACCCAAAGAAGATTGCAGTTGACATTATCAAATGCTGAGGAGAAGTCAACGAATCCCATATAGATGGGAATAGAGTTTGCAGTTGCTCTCCGCTTAATTAGATTTACAAGTAACCCATTCAATGAGGTGCCAATATTCCTCCTAAAGCGAGATTGCTGTTTTTTCAGGTGGCCACTAGCAAGGTTTCCAGCTCCCTTTGGAGAATGGTGGCAAAGATTTTGCTGTCTACATCTAATAAGGTAAGGGGTCTATAATGGGTCGGATTTAGACAATCTCCATGTTTGTAAATAGGGACCACTAGTGACGACTTCCAGAATTCCGAAAATATTCGAAAATAATATTAAGAATTTCGTACAGCATAACAAAGGTGCATCTTTCCGAATGACATTGGAAAGGCTATTAGGGCCTGGAGCTCTAGAATAAGAGGATTTTTTGATTATTAGTAAAATATCCTCTATATCAAAGGAAAGTAACCATGCAGATTCCACTGGGTTTGAAGGTCTAATGCTGGAAAGTGCATATTGTGCCAAAGAGCAAAGTCTGGGTAGATTTAGAAACAGGGTTAATTTGGATTTCCAATTGGTTACAGTCTACCCTATTTATTAATGAACACAACTGCGTGACCGATTTATCATAAGTATTCCTAGCATAGCTTCAATATCACTCTGCAACATTAGATGGTGACAGTGAATACGCCAATTCTTAAACCAATGCGTAAGAGACGGGCCTCATTACATGGACGGCTATTAGCACCTTGGTCCATGCCGGTAAAATACCGGCACCGCCTTGGAGGAAAGGGAAATTACCGCCCTATTCCAAGGTTGGTGGGGCGGTAATTCCCCCTTCCCCCATTGCCCTTCCCCATTCCCATTTTTGCCCCATAGGGCATAATGGGAATGGGGAAGGTGCTAATTACAGCACCGCAAATTGCAGTACCGTAATTAGCTCCCTGGTCCCTTTGCGGGTTGGTTTTTAACGCCTGCAAAAAGCAGGCGTTAAAGTCTCCAACCCGCAAAGGGACCTCGTAGTAAGGCGTTAAGGGTTAACGGTCACCGGTACAATTAACGGTGACCGTTAACCCTTACCGCCGTCCGTGTAATGAGGCCCTTAATTACCTTTTTTTTTCAAGAATGGGATCTTTTCTTTTTTTAACAGCTGTAACCTGTTTACAAAGCTCTTTTTTTCCAAAATATAGCCTCGTCATATGAGTGAGGATGATTGACTTTATCTTGAAATCCTCTACGGTCCAACCTTTGCATATGTTTGGAGGAATACACTAATATCACATAAGGGATGGTTATATTAACCCAATTTTATCCTCATCTGTGATCTTCATTGCAATAAATAATGAGTGTTAAAATCTCACCCCTTGAAACACTTGTGTATAGGCGCGTTATAAATGCCATATCATATCATATCATATTGTGAGGTCTCCATGTAATGCGAGTTCCTGGGCTGCTAGCAGCTAGTCAAATTACTAGGTGCCATGTTGTTAATAACTGAAAATGTCAAGCTAATCTTTGCGATTAGCGGATTGTGATCACACAAGTCAGTTTCATAAATTTGTAATCAATGCACAATGTGGTACTACACCTATGGCCTATGCCACGTTGGTGCACATTCCAGATCACCAGTCACATTCCTGTTAAGCATAATAAAACCATTGTTCCTCAACTAGGTATACCAGCGAAGACCTGGATGTTTCCCTGTATTAAGTAACCGACTACTTGGATCCCTTTATAAGGCCTCAACCATCCTACAATTAGAATTAAAATCCTCCCAATTAGTAGGGAGCCATTAGGTGTGTTAGCAGACCAATCGTCCAAGAAACATGTTTGGTTAGTTTGAAATGTTAGTATGTCACATTTTAATAGATTCCAATATATGTTTATGACTAAAATGGATAAAGGAATAGTATGAATGCGATATTTGATACTTGCAGCCAGAGTACCCTACTACATGGTACTTTTTGTATCGATGTTAAACCCATATGTGCTCTTAAGGCCCATGATTAAGCCACCCAAGTGGCGCCCTATTGGGCCCTGAGTACCGGGCTGAAACACAGAATGGAAACTGTCAAAATGTAGAGGTTCCACTAACCTTAACTCCTGCAAGAAAATCATAGAAGTGCAAGAAAGAGCAGAGCATAAAGCTACATTAGTCATTAATTGCCTGTGGTCGCGCGTGTTCCATGAGGCAACTGTCAGCGGAGTAGGTACACTAAAGACTATGGGCGGAACTCCTATTAGAAATTGAAGAGCTCCCCAGAATTGACGAAAGCCACAACCAATCCGTAGATTTAGGTAGAGGATGTATACTGTCATTTGCAAAAGTAACTCTTCGACTGTGGTCGTAAGCCAGATTGCATGTAACTTTAAGACCATGGCCTTCCTGGCTCAGACTACTTATTGTTTTTCGAGAACTTTTTACTCTATTGCAGTGGTCGAGCAATAGAAATATCATATCCCATTGTATTCAAACTTCAATTTCTGAATGAATCACATCACGTATAATTCGAGATGGAATAGTCAAAGTAACTAAGTCCAAGCAATCCGGACAATTAAACTCCACAGGTTCAATGCCGCTAGATGTAATCAGGCGTAGTTTAGGAATTCCGTTAAAATAAGCAAGAAGAATTCCAAGTTTAATTTGGATTTACAGGAAGCAAAGGTGCGCGGCATCTCTGTCTGACCACTGGTCTTAAAGATGACTTGGCTCAATACACCTCGCTCCTCTGTCGTGTCTTTGTTTGGGAATATTCAGAGTGAAGTAGGAGTGTGGACCAATGACAAGTTTCTATTAAAAGAGCAATAACTATTATGAGGGGCCTGATTTTGAGGCATTTGAACTGGCTACTGGTGGCTAGTTGACTGAGCTAATTTGTGTGCCTAATTCATGAGTGGGGAAGGTGAAGGGATTGGTCACCATTTGCAAACAAGAATGCTCCTCAACTATGTCAAGATCATCCTTGGCATCCAATCTACGTTGGCTGTTATGTCTCTTAAGAATGTCCTCAAAGACTTCCTGTTCATATTTACAGATTTCATATTCTATGTTTTTTTTTGGGTGGTGTCTTCTTCCTTTCTCGTTGGGCTCCCAAATCCAAGATTACCATCACTGGTTTTCCAACTTCGGCTGATTCACTTAAAAGGTGTGGGGTATAGGTGTGGGGTAAATTTAAGGACCTTGCAGAAATCCCCTTCAAACAAAAACCCCATGGAAATAATGCAGGAAAACAGCAGCGCTTTTCTTTGCATGGCGCATATGTGTGGCGAGCACGGAACTCAAGAATGGCACTAAAACAAGTGCTCTGCATTGTTTTACCTCCATTTAAATCATCTGAAAATTACCTACATGCAGAACGTCGCCACATTTGCTGTTCTGTTTTCTGAATACTAAAGATGCACACATGACATCCAAGACGGCTTTGCATGTGTTCTTGATTTCATTTTAAAACGCCAAAAAGTTGTGCCCTTCATGGAAACACACCCTGGCATGCTTTATTTCTGCTGATTAGCAAGACGTGAGGCAATACATTTCCAGAACAGCTGATGTACTGGGAAATAACTTGAGAGGCAAAGAATTCTGTTTTCCACTTAACACGGCTTTTGTTTTCTTTTGCTCTGAACCCTTGCGCACAAACTGCTGTAAAGGAAAGAAATAATGTGGTGTTTCTCTTTCTCATGTCAATATCAAAGACAGCCTGGGCAGCATCCTTTTGACTCTGTAAATCAACTGTATGTGTAAAACCCCCAGAAGATTGAGTGAAGTGAAACTATGGTCTGCAGAAACCTCATTGGGAATAAGAAATGTAAAGCTTGCACAACCTCTACACAAGAATATTATTGTATATGTGGGTGGGGGCTGCAAAGCAATGGATCATATGCTCTTCCCCCACAAGACTTCAATCAGCCTGGCTGCGGCCCAGGAATTCCAGTCCAACAAGTTGGGCAGTAAGGATTGCATCCCACTTTTCACACCTACTGGTGAACAGATGCTGCAAGGACATGTGTTGGGGCTGACAGTGTGATAATTACTAGTTCTGCTAGACTGGCGGCAGGACTGCCAGAAAATACAAAGGAAGTGACTGGGCCCTGTGTTTTGACCCAGAGGTGTGATTTCCTTCAGCACACATTCCCAGGAGGTCCTTTGAGCAGGCTGACCCAGAAGGGGACAATTTGGATGTGGGGGTTTGCAGGACCGCCCACACATGTGACTAATACAGCCCATTGACTTTAAAGAATTGTTGTACATTAAGACATTTTCCCAATGCCCTGAATAAGCAGTAATGTTATATTATGACAGTATTTCATGTGAGTGGTGGACAAACATAAAGAGACCAAGCACCTGTTTCTAGCACTTGGTGCACGGGAATGCAGGAAAAATGCATTTCAGTGTGAATTATAAATGGCACAGACATACAACTTGGTGAAAAGATGTGAAATATTAATGGGCATATGTGCAGCTATTTGCAGAATTTTACTGTTCATGAAAATGACGAAATTGTGCCGAAGAGCGATGCAACATCACACAGAGTTAGCGATCAGACTGTCCGATTCCCTGTGACATATGGACTCTGCATACCTATTTTTCATGACAGTGGCTAGTGTAAATCTGTTTTGATCCATAACTCATTTCTGGCAAGAAATAGGCTTTGTGAGACAAAGGAAGCCATAAATGCACACACATATCAGTTCCCTGAATGAATCAGCTTAGACAAAGGAGGAGGGAACAAGTAGGGGACACTGGGAGACTGCCCTATCCCCGCAGAGGGGTAAGCCCAGGGTACTCCCCTCCCCCCGGTTGTATACCGATGATGTCATTCTGGCTATTTAAGGGGGAGACAGGGAAACACAAGGGATTCAGACTATAAACCAGATCCAGCGGCAGCTGATTCCATCCAGGCAGAACCACCCATCCAGATCCAGACATACACAAGCATCAAGGCAGAAAAGAGGAAAGGCAGCTGATCCCATTTAGGAGAGCTCAGTGACCAGACCTTGCCCAGCTGACCCATCCCGCTGTCCACAGTGACCAGACCTTGACCAGCTGACCCACCCCGCTCTCCACAGTGACAGACCTTGCCCAGCTGATCCCATCCAGGTGAGCCCAGCTCTCCCAGTGACCAGATCTCTTGACCCTGCTGTCCCAGTAACCAAATCCCTTGGCCCTGCTATCCAGAGACCTTGCTGGCTGTCCAAAGTCCTAAACTCAAGCTTACCTTGTAAGTATCACATCACCCAGTACCCACAAACTGCATATCCCACTGTTTTAATTTTGCCTCGCATAGAAAATCCCATTGAAAATCCTAAATTGCTAGTATCATCTGTTCGCCATTTTCATTGAAGAATCTGTGTTAGTATATGCCCGTCAGAGCATTCCTTTTATAATTCTGTCAGTTATCTGTGTAAGTCCTTCGTACCATTTTGAAGTAAATTAATGAATTCCCCTATAAGGAGATTCACAGTGCGAGCTGGTTAAAATTCGGAATTAACCCCCTTCCGTGTAGTGTCTTTCTTTAATAATTATAGCCATTAAAATATATTCTCCTCAGAACTATTCCTTGTTTACCAAAAAACGAATTTGCCCACGTTTTGTGTGCTTTCCTACCAATTCCAATTTCATCCATCCCATAGAAAAACCCAAACTGTAATCCCATTTAGAGTAACCCCTTCCTCAACAATCTTACTTGCATATGCCTCTATTCTCTATCCTAGAAACCGAATTTCGATTTTGACAGCCAAGCCCTTTACTTGTCTGCTGTCAGCACCAAACCTGTGTGAAACTAAATTCCCATTTGCGTGTGTGTGTTTTCTTTTGCATTTCTGTCTTTTTCTCCAAACCGATTTTCTAACCTGTGTCCACGTTGCCTGGTGCCCTGCTAGTAGTCTGTAAGCTTCTGCATCACTCAAGTATAGCCACACAAATCTCCGCCCTAGCTATCCCTAGCTATCCCATCACAGTTGTAAATGGCTGTGCAAGAAAAAGTAAAATCCGATGCTGTTTGCTCCTAAAAAGAGTTTTCATTTTCGTCTTTAGCCTCCTATCTTGGGGTGGTGGGCTAAACCCACAATCTGATTTTTCCCTCTTCATTCTGACTCCTTTTCACTGCCTTTCATCCACAAAGAGTTTAGTTAGCTGAAGTTTGGGGGAAGGGTTGCAGGGGGAGTGCATAACGTGAGTACTATCTATACAAAAAAACGATTTTGCTTATGTTTGCTATTAAAGATTTTCATACATTTTGTTAGGGGTTTGAATTAACTGCATTGTGGGAACCTTGGTATTTTTATGTTCACCCCATTGGTGACTGCTGCCCAATTATTTGATTTAGCTCTGATTTTCATTCTTTGTATTTGTATTGCCACCCCGTTGGTGGTTGCTGCCCCATTATTTGATTTTGTTCTGATCTTTCCTTAAATTCCTTAAACTCTAAATTTTATTGTTACACACCGGCCTGGCTCATAGTCTATTGCGACACAGGGTGTTTGTTAAGGTGGGTGTGAGATGGGTTGGTGGCCTTCTCGAAAAAGGACCCAGGGTGCAAATAGAAATCAAAAAGGCGTTTCTATTGTGCGCCCCATACATTGTCAGTGTAAGAAGTCCCTGGCTGGAGTGTGCTGTGTCATAAAACCGTTACAAAGGTCATTTATCAGAATAACTGGATTGTAAGTAGTTTCTGTGTGGCTAGTAGAAGCCGCACACAATGTGGATGTAAACAATGTTACAGTTCTCATGAGGGGAGTGATCCAAGAGATTCTCATCAAGATTAATTAAAATGCACTGTAAAAGCTCAATGTGCACTTTATCTTATGCCCGAATGTTATCATATAGGTTAACAATAGATGTCAACACCATATCAAGAGCCAAAATAGAAGATGGACCAAGACTCCCACAAGTCTTGACCACAAGTAGCATTCTGATTACAATGTTCCGCTATTGATGAGTCTAAGAAGGAATGGTGAAATAGTTTGGCGGATATTTCTAGTAAATCATCAGACCCCAGAGGTTTATCCGGCATTTGCAAGATTGCATTCGCAAATGGTATTTCACAATCCATTGCTGGCTTGGTGCATTTCCTAGCTCTCAAAATCAACAATTGGAGAATAATGATCCTGGGTGTCAAGGAAATGGGTGGGATTTGGAGGTCTGGGAAGCTTGTAAGGGGTCCCACATTCTTTCTCCCAGCACACAAAGCTCACCAGGCATGTAATCAAGAGACTTGGAAAAAGCTGGGTGTTAGTATGTTTAACTATGGTGGCTCACCTTGATCTTGCAAATTTGGAACCTGATTCTTCCAGGACACCTGCTCAAGGGCAAAGATGAGTTACAGAAGATATGGAAACCCAGCCTTCCTGACATATGGCCCATTCCCAACAGATCCAACACATCTCCTCACACATATATACAAACATTTCCAAACCACTAAACACAAACAATGTACTCAATCTAATCACAGTGATGACACATTGATACATAAAATATTCACATGATAATAGCAATCACCAACTCAAAAGATGAGTTCATACCTTTTAGGAATCATTACACAATTCCTGAGAGTACCTACAGACTGTTCCAAAGTAGAGACAAGCACATTTCGGTCAAACAATCAACAAACACAATGGGCCTCATTACAAGTGAGGCGGAATGGGTTAACGGGCTCCGCTAATGGTGGCGGGCCCGTTAACACCATTCTGCCTCATTACGAGGTCCCCTTGCGAGACCCGGTAAGGACGCCTGGTAAAACCAGGCGTCGTTACTGGGTCTCGCGAGGGGTAGTGGGAGCTAACAACGGGCCGTTCGTAATCGTCCCGTCTTTAGCTCCCTCTGCCATTCCCATTGAGCCCTTTGGGGGCTCAGATGGGAATGGGGAAGGTCCAGGCCCGGGTTCCCAGAGGGAGGCATTACCGGGCCCTCCGAACTCTGAATGGCCCGATAATTCCCCATTCTAGGAACCGGGTAAAGGAGCCACGTTTGGCGGCAGCCATGGAGCTAATAGCTTCCGCCAAACTCGTAATGAGGCCCAATGAATCAATGGTGTATAGCTACAATATTTATTTAATTGTGTTTAACATTTTATAAAGTGTAGAACAATCTCCTATAGGTTTCAGAGGGCTTTACGGAGCATGTTACATCATATGCAAAGAGGTATGATGGAGGTCAATGCAATTGGCCCGCACCAATAAAGTGAAAATAGGCTTGCTGGACTCAAGGTTGAGACTAAGCCACAGAAGAGAGAAATTGTAAAAGATACAACATGAAAATATACATACAGAATCCAAAATTGTTGGCCGAATTCAGGGGACGTCATGCTGTGTAGAGAGGAAAACAAATAAAGAAAAGATAATTAAGGCAATGGGGAATTAATAGAACCTTGTGGCCAGGTGCATTTGAGAAATATCTAGAAAGGAGATGGGAAAGAGAAGACAATATAAAAGAAGTAATGTGAAGCGGATATGAAGCGGATATAGAATCAGGGCGGGGGAGTGCTTGAAGGATACCTCATTAAGGGGAAACCTCATCAGAAGGAGAGTTTATTGAAAAAACGCAAAATGTTAACACAGCTCCTGGGGAGCTACACAGGTAGCGCCTTGAAGCAAGGAAATAACAGAGTACACAGTTATCAAGCAGTGGTCTGGGGGAGCAGAAGTTGAATACCCTGTGAAGAATCTCACTTATAAGCACGGGGGAGTTTTAAAGTGGGAGCGGGCAGATCTTGGCACTTCCGGCACCTTCCTTTCCCACCCCTTGGAGAATTGCTACATTAGATTGGGGGGCTGCTCCTGCACTGGGGACCAGCCCCTCAGGCCTCTAGCAGGAATGAGACCTGTCACTTGGGCCACTTAGAAGGATGGCTGCTAATAAATACAATTATATTTAAGCAGTAATGTAGTTAGAAATTCTTTGGGCCTCATTACACAGATTGTGGTAAGGGATTAACGATACCGGTAAGGGAATACCGGTATCGTTAAATACCCATGCAAATTATGACCCGGATAACCGCTATTAGCGGCACCGCTAAGAACGGTGCCACTAATAGCGGCTAGTCCGCGGGCACCCGTCCCTTCAACCCGTAAATAGCGGCATGACGGTAATAGCACACCATCACAAGCCATGCGGACATGCCAATAGTGGCATGGAATAGCCCCAAAAAGCCCCTACCGGCATGGCGCAAATACCGGCATCAGGAACCACCCGTTAAGAGAAATGAGCAGTGTTCCCACCTGCCACAGGTGGACACAATCAGCATAGGTGGAGGCAATGGAGACTGGGGCAGCACAAAAGGAGCACACCACACCCCTTCCCACACCCCTTCCCACACCAAGATGGTTCCAATACTAGCAGCATTACATGGCCTGGAAGACATGATTGCATTGAAGCACCAACTACAACAGGCAGCACAGAGGAGATACAGGAGCAGGAGGAGGGCGATACAGGCACAGCAAGCCCCACCAGGGCACCTAGTAACACCACAGAGGCAGCCACCAATCCCCAGGATTTGAGCCACTCCATTCAACCTAACCCCTGAGCAGATACACACCCTGTACCGTCTGGACCGGGATACCATCACCAGCATCGTGGACATGATACATGACGACATTATGAGCCTCATAGACATCCGTACTGCCATCCCCCCTCTACTGAACGTGGTAACTGTGCTCCGCTTCCTGGCCAAAGGCACCTACCAGCATACAGTACGGTAGATGCATGGCATCTCACAACCAGTATTCTCATGCACGCTGACCCAGGTGCTCGATGCCCTCCTGAAGCACACAAGTGAACACATATCCCTGCCACAGACTGCCCAGGAGATCTCCAACACCAAAGTTGGCTTCTATTCATTGGCAGGCATCCCAAGTTGCATCGGGGCCATCGACTGTACCCATGTGGAATTGGTGGTCCCACATCGCAATGAAGCAGTCTACCGAAACAGAAAGCAATTCCACTCCATCAATGTCCAAATGGTATGTGACTCAAACAAGATAATCACACATTGTTGTGCCAGGTACCCCGGATCAACCCATGATTCAATGGTCCTGCGGAACTCAACAATACCACGCTACATGGAGCGACATGCCGGACAATGTTCGTGGCTACTTGGTGAGTAGCAGGGCAAGCACATGGCAGTGTGATGTGGGGTGTGGTAGGGCGGAGAGATGCATACTCCACTGGGTGTGTTTGGGGGGGAAGAGATGCATACTGCAACTGTGTGTGGTCTGTCGTCCATAGAACAAATGGACATACAGATGTACGCCAATGTCCACCAAGGCAGGCCACAATGGACCGGAAACAAAACCGCATGCAATTTTGAAGCTGCAAAACATTGAAAACAATCCGAGATGGCAACCATGACCAATCTATCCACATGCACATTGCACATCATACCATACCCCATATGACACAAATCAGCAACATGGCGCCAATATGCCAAATTAAAATGTGCGCTGACCAACATCACTACAGCTATGCGCCCTTGAGTGCATGCAAAGGGATCATCTGTAGCCATTGTACTGAACCACACCAGTAGACCACTACTGAAGTGAGGCTTCACAGCATGGCGACATCAATTTCAGAATGGCAGTACAATAGCAGTGTGGTACCAAATTTGCCTGGGCCCAGGAACACCCAAGACCTGTCCTCACCCAGGACATGGCAATAACTGCCAGAGGCATGCATGGTGCATGTCCACTTGCAGGGACTAGCTCACCCTCACACATTGCAATTACACAGATCGTCTCCATGCATGCTGGGATCCGTGGATGCCAATCACAATGCAAAGTTGATTTGTGTGATATGTACAGGTTTCACTTGATGTGAACAGTAACAAGTCCCTATTGTTCCACCCATGCAGGTGATGCCGGCTATCCCCTGAAGAGGTGGCTCCTTACCCCTGTACGGAACCCACAGAACAGGCACGAAGAGGAATACAATCGTGCACATACCCGTACCCGCGTCATAATTGAGCAGACAATTGGCCTTTTGAAGACACGGTTCCGGTGCCTCAGCAGGTCGGGTGGAGCTCTCCTGTACGGCCATGAGAAGGTAGCCAAGATCACCATGGCATGTGTCATGCTGCACAATATGTGTATCAGACGGAATGTGCCAATGCCCCCTGACATTGAAATGCTACCACCTGATGAGGATGATGATGGGGATGAGGAGGGAGGAGACGGGGCTGCAGGTCATGCAAGAGGCGATGCCCAGGAGGGACGCGATGTGCGTCAGCATCTGATCAACCAAATATTCTGAATCACATGGTTCAACTCTGTAGGATAGGTGTGGGTATTTGTGCACTGGGTTTTGTGGTGAAGCGCACAATGGGCCCTGTCCCCCAATAAAGCTCACATACACAATGATGGAGTCCAAGCCTGTGTTTTAACTTGTTACTAGTGTGTTTAATATGTTTTGAGAAGAAGAAGTGCACGGCCCCAACTATGCAACCACCCTTTCCCCCCACCCCCCACAACCCTCCCAAAACACCCTTTCCCCACTCCCCACAACACTCCCAAAACACCCTTTCCCCCCATCCCCCACAACATTCCCAAAACACCCTTTCCCCCCTCCCCCCAAAACACTCCCAAAACACCCTTTCCCCCCTCCCCCCACTACACCCCTATGTGTGGCTGCTACAACGTTGCTGTCTTGCTGTACGTGTGCCAGCTACATCGGGCTGGCCCTACTTCCCATCCCCAACACCACCATTAGGGGGTTGGCAGGGTGTGTGCCTCATGGTGCTCAAGGAGCGGCGCAGGGGGCTCATATGCCTTGAGCTGGCAGAGGAGGATGTGCCTGGTTGTTCTTGTGGTGGGGGGTACTGTCTGTCCATAGCGTCCGCTATGCGGGTGAAGACCTGCCTCAGTTGTGCCATCTCCTCACAGAGCCTGTTGGTGCAGGCTTCCATGCCCTGTCTCGTCTCCCTTGCATTCTCCCTGTACTCCTCCCTCAGACGGGCTGCCTCATCGACATGCTGGCCAACCAGAGCTGTGATTGCCTCCTGCTGCTGTCTGATGGTGGCCAGGTCATGGCCACTGTGTCCTGCTCATGGGGTGGGTGCCGCACCCTGATTTATGGGTAGGCCATCGAGTGAGGGCACCGGTGGGCTCCAGCACCCTGCCATGGTTTCATCGCCAGACTGGGCATGGCTGCTGGATAGTGATGGTGGCCGTGTGCTTGCTTCTCTGGATTGGGGGGGGCTGGGGGTGTGCTCTTGCATGCCCAAGTCACAGGTGTCCTCCACATCGGACAGTGGTGCGGTGGCTGCTGCGTCGACAATTGAACTGTTGGCAGCAGACAGTGTGCCCTCTGTGGGTGGTTCCTGTGTTGGGGGGATCACTGCAGTGGGTGCAGCGATTGTTTCTGCCGTAGCTTTACGTCTTGGTGACGTGGGTGGCTTGCTGTGTTTGCCCCTCTGCAGGAGCGCACTCCTCCCTGTGCCCCTTGATGTGCCCATAGCGCCCGCTATGCGGATGAGGACCTGCCTCAGTTGTGCCATCTCCTCACAGAGCCTGTTGGTGCAGGCTGCTATGCCTTGGCGGTGTTCCATGGCGGTGTTCCCTGGCTCCTTTGCTCTGGCTTGTTTCTTGGCAGGGGGAGCCTGTGTTGCAGTGTCCTGCTCATCGCTGTCGGTCTGTGAGCCAGTGAGGGACAAAGAGGGGGATGGCATTGGTGATGGGTCAACGTGCTTCATGCAGATGTTGTTCATCATGCTGTTCTATGCATTGTGACTTCATCAGTGGGCATTCAGGTCATGGGACTGTCGGGTGGGTCATTCATGCATGAGTCTGGGTGGCACGTGGTGATGCGTGCATGTGTGTGTGTGTTGGGGTGTGTCACTCACATGGGCAGGGTTGTGTTTATGTATGTTTGTGGCCGCATCCATGAGCTGATTCAGGGCTCAGATTTGGGGGGTACCTCACCTTTCACAGTGCATTATTTTATGTGGACACTCACCTCCATCTGATGTTGTGGGCGCACCACGCTCCATGTCACCGACTCCCTCTATGGATTCAACACCAATAGTGCTTGCGCGGGTCTCCTCCCACTCCCTAACTTTGACAGGTGAATCTCCACCACCTCCTGTGGCCATGGCCAGGTTACGATTGGCAGCCAGTATGCTGCGGACACGGAGGCGGAGATTGTCCCACTGCTTCCTGCAGTCTTTGACGGTGCGGCTGGTGGTGCCCACCGCACTGACTTTCTGTGCCACCTCTGCCCAGATGGCCTTTTTTTTAATCAGGGTATCATGCCGCATGTCATTCGCGAAGACAACATTTGCATTTGCAGCAAGCGTCTCCGTGAGCATGATGAGCTCCTCATTAGTGAATTTCTCCTTCTGCTGCCGATCCGCTCCTTTTTTAATTGCCTTGGGCATTGTCAGGGGATCCTGGGTGGTATGGTATGGCACTGGTGTGGATACAGGTCCTGGGGGCAGAGGATGGCAATGGATTGTGTTTTTAAAGATGGCCGCTGTGCTCTTTCCCGTTCCTGTGCGATGACGCTATTTCCGTTTCCGCAATTTTACGGTCACCGCTAATAGCGGTCACCACTATTTGCGTGATGCTGGAGGTCGGAAGTGCTATCAGCGCATTCATCGGTGCCGCTAAGGGTCTTTACGGGGACTTTAGCGGCATGGCGGTAGGGTCATTACCTCATGTCCGTGTACTCGTAATGGCACACAATTAGCATACTCTTGCCAAGGCGGACATGTTAATAGCGCCATGCCGGTAAGGGCAGTACCTTAGCGCAATCCGTGTAATGAGGCCCTTTGACTTTGCATTAACATCTGCTAAGAACCCAGTGTTATTTCTGTACAGGCGAGCCTGCACGTTGCAGATACGCCGTTGTGGGAGTTTCCAGATATTGGCAGGCACTGTGTCAAGCAAAGGATGCACACAATAAGAAGTAAGGAATGTTTCATCGAAAGGCATCACGTAACATTCGGTATTTTAGGAAAACTGGCAACGAAGGAGCCTCTACACTGCCAGCGCATCTGCCGCAGAACTGGAGGAACAAGTGCAAGAAATGGGGCCCTCTCCTGCCATCTTAGGCTTTGTCTGGCTATTACAGGGACCCCTGGAAAGAGACGCGTAACACTGTCTCCTCCAGCTGTTTCCTCCTTCCTATTTCCAGAATCCTTTCTCAGTTCCTAGCCCTCCGTCGTGGCCTTCCCTTCTAGGCCCCCCCCAAACCAGCTGTCTTCCTCCAATGGACGTCACCGTTCTTAAGGTGTCTGGGGCCATTGTTCTGTGTGGCTCGCGCATTCCTCCTGCTAATGAAAGGAAATGCCAGGACACCCGGGAGAAAAAGACGTGGATAATTTTTCTGAGAGGGACAGGATGGAAAGTCCCGCTGATTAAATCTAATGCAACAGTAATTGAGGCTATGCCCTCGAGTCATTCTGGAATTTAGTATCCAGCTTCCTACTGTGTGTGTTATTTCGTGGTGTATGGGTGCGAAGGGAGATGCAGGTGGGGCACTACCATTGGGTGCTATTATCTAGTGGTGACATGTTAAGGTAACACTTTCAAGGAATAGAGATCATATATGGAAACTTTTATTTCTGCTTTGGGGTCTTCCCTGCGCACCAAGAATGCATTTTACAGCATGAATAAGCCATTGCTTACCTCACTCCTATTTCAACAGCCACCTCCGGTAGTCATCTGATCTGTGCTCCTTTCACCCACACTGCCCCTTGAAGAAGATTAACAACAGTCTGGAGCACCCAACATATAAAAAAATATTTAAATGAAAAACTCATATGCTGCTCTCAACATTACACTCTGCAATCTCATCAAATCAATCCAGGTGACCATTTACAAATGGTCTTAATCCAATTGCAGACATATGTCTTTTGGGACATCGAGTACCCTATTATGGGGACATTTCCAGTAGAGTTTAGTTTCATCGTAGGACTGACTGATTGCTGGTTCTAATGACACCCGTTAGCAGGAGAGGAGTGGACACTTTTGGCCTGTGGGGCAAGTACAGCATAGTGGTCCAATACGGGGAAGAGTTCCTTACATAACAGGCAGTTAAATTCTCTGCCTTTTGCACCGTATGATATAAGGTGCATTTTGTTGTCTGGATATGTTTATGATCCAGTCTTCAGGAAAGTGGTCTGTCTGCCATCACAAACTGTTCAGTCATGGGGAAAATGCTTGTCTCTCAAGTGGGGCCTGCCCATAGTTTGCAATCACGAGTTCGGAATCTTGTCAGTGCAACTCACCCCTTCACCATTCTGAAATAGTATGTTGAGGGTTGGTTAATAACAGCTAATATCAATAGTTCTTACCAGTGGTAGGGATCTTGCACAAAGTGCTATATACAAACCTGCTCTTTTTGGATATGAACATGAAAGACTAGTTTCTCTTCAAACTACCTTGAATGCATTGAATAGCCTTGTTTTAAGCACAGTGACATGCATGGTAACATACATTTGGTAATTCAAATGGGACTCGCTTTATTGACTCAGATAGAGGAAAGGTGGAGGTGACTATGGCTAGATTCAAACCTTTGACCTGAACCTTCGACACATTTTTGCAGCAGGCATCCTCTATGATGTGCTCTTGTTCGGCCAACAGAGAAGTTTGGACTCACATCGACTCATTCATACAGTCACCAATTACGTATTACAAGGAGTCTAAAACTTTACATCAGACAGAATCTCACAAATGCCAAAGCATTCTAATTAGAAGCAGTTCCACATGTGTGAGTTTGGAGAAAACACAGTTTATGCTGATAGTGCTTTGGTACCTCCTGAATCTTTGTGGCTCTGTCTGCTTGCTAACCTTTTGCTATCTCTCCTTCTACTCAATTCCCTCAACATCTAACAAGCCAGGCAGGCCCATCTGGGTATCCTGAAGAATATGGGGGTTTCCAGAGAGGAAATGGCCCATATGAATGCAAGTTGCACATTTCGTGTGTAAAGCTGTTTAGCGATTATACTGTTGTGGGGGGCCTGGATCACCAGACACCATCCCCGCTCTGCATCCATGCAGGGCGGACCAGAGGGATCACCCTCCAGCATCGGATCACCGGATGCTCCATTAAGCCTCGGGCGGACCGCGAGGGGCACCCTGCGGCCTCCGCAGCTCCGGGGCACCAGAACTGCAGGCCCATCAGCCCCAGTACTGGGGGCACCCAGGCCAGGGCGCCACAATCGCTGTGGTCACACAGTGGCAACAATCACAATAGGCGGTGTTGCCCAGCAGGGGCACCGTCTTCATGCCGGGCCACATGGTGGGCCCAAGGCACGCTGCACCGCACCAGCATGGTGCACAAAGACACAGGAGTCAGCTCTGGATCGACTGACGAGCCGGAAGCGGCTCGTGTCTTTTATTTACTTGGTCACATGGTTACCCCATGTGACCAGGACACCAAACCTGGAAGGTACCATGTCCCCCAGAAGGGGTGACATGCAACATTCCTCCTTTTTCATAACAACAAACTTAAATGCAAAACAAACACCACACCGCACCCAATGATGCTAGGATTCTCACTCCCCCTAGTCTTCACACTCTCAGGGGCGCGTGGGGCCCCCGGGTGACTTTCTGGGGTGGTGGCGACATGGTGACATTTGACATCCAGGCACACCCTTTGTTAACCTGAGTGGGGGATCTTACACCCCTGACACAACACCACTACTTATAGCTGGCACCCTGCACCCCCAAATGCAATAATACAATATGACACACTATTTCGGCTGGACTGGTCCAGGTCTGCGGGTCACCAGTCCGACCTCCATTGAGATCTCTTCTGAACCGTTCATGGTTCACTGACGGGTAAGGCTGCCCCTGGGGGTATCCGGGGCCACCTCGGCACAGTTTCCAGAGAGTGGAACACACATGGATGCTGGAGGCCAGATGACAGTTTAGGGCCGGCAAAGCTGCACCTGGGAGCACCAGGGGCCACATCGACCTGGTCCTTGGCTAGTGGTAGCCGGATGACCGGTGAGCACACACTTCAGGTTGTGCACCCATACGTTTGGAAGAGCCAGGGGCCACGTTCCTCAAAGGAGCAGACAGATTGGTGCAGGGTACTGGATGCTGATTGACGCCCATTCCCTTCACTTCCCCTCCTCCTGCGGGGCTGCTGGCACAGTAACATAGATGTGTGTCGGGGCCAGTGACAATGCTTGGCTTGCTTCCGAGTGTTCAGTGACACTGAGGGCGCAAGAGCACTCCTTATGGAGCCACTGTCCTGCCTGGGTCCTCCTGGTGGCACCGGGAAACGGTGCAAGGTGTTAGATGATGGGTCATCCTCTTTTGTCCCTGAACTGATGGGGACTGTGGGCTGGGGCGGTGCTATTAAAATGGCCCACTCCTTGTTGCTGTGGGGCCACCGGATCCCATGGTTCCCTTTTCAGTTCTTTTGGGATGCTTTCCCAGCTGACCCCCTTGGTAGCCTTGGGACTGTAGCTCCTGTTTCCCGCCTGCCCCTTTCCTTGATGCACTGGGGCTGGGTCCCTCTCTGTGGCAGGTGTGCACACATACCATTTCACCGCAGCCTGCCCGGGTTCGGAGTCCCTCTGTTGTTTGAGGCGTTGGGGAGGGCCGCCACAAACCATAGAGGTTGTGTGCTCTGCCAGCTCCAGAGTCTCTTTGTTGTTTAAGGCATTGGGGGTGTGCTGCACGCCAAGGAGGTTGTGTGCCCCTCCCCCTTCCTTTGTTCTACCTCCATTACATTTTTTTTGTGCAGGTCTGGATTCATCTTGGGCCCTGTCGAGCACACTGCAGCTGGGCCATTCTGGATTTCCTGGTGCACCGTCACGGCCCTCTTCATTAATTGCGGGCAAATTGCTTTCCTCTCCCACCACTGCGGGCGCAACGTTAGGAAGCCACACCCCTCCTTTGTTCTTCCGAAAGCCGCGGGCCTCCATTCACAAATGCAAGGCTATCTTTGATTCTTCACGGGTGCTGGTGGTGATGGGGCCCATCGTCTCTTTGGGGGCCGCTTCAGCTGTATGGTGGCAACTGCACCTCTTCAGTGCCGCAGCCAATGCCGTTTTTACGTCGGGGCCACCTCAGCTGTTTGGCTGCCCCTTTCCTCAGAGCGCGCACCAAGGGACGTGCACACACCGACCCCGGCTGCACAAGCACCCCCCAGTGATGAGGGCCGCAGCCGGGGCGGAGCAAGCACCACTCCATCCGCCCTCAGTGCAGAGCTCACCACAGTTCTCCACGCAGCAGGCCCAAGCACTCATGGCCACGCCACCTTCCAGCGTGGCACACCCACTGCCACCTCTACACCAGCGGCCAATGCCGCGCACCTCCTGCAGGCACCAGGCGACCCGTGCCCTTGGGCAGCACGGGCCCCTTGGACACCCGCAGAACCTACTCCTCATTTCCAGCGGCTAACGCTGCATACACTCCGCGAGCCCCAGGCAGCCTGTGCTTATGAGCAGCACGGGGACCTGGGCCGCCCGCACAGTGGTCGCTGCTGCCTTCCACACACGGGTTCCCGCAGCCCGCCAGCTCCGGCTTGCGGGCCGGGCTGTCTTCGTCGCCATTGTTGTGGGGGGCCTGGATCACCACACCCCATCCCCGCTCTGCATCCATGCAGGGCGGACCAGAGGGATCACCCTCCAGCATCTGGATCACCGGATGCTCCATTAATCATCGGGCAGACCACAAAGGGCACCCCGCGGCCTCCGCAGCTCCAGGGCACCGGAACTGCAGGCCCATCAGCCCCGGTCCTGGGGGCACCCAGGTCGAGGTGCCACAATCCCTGTGGTCACATGGTGGCAACAATCAAAATAGGCAGTGTTGCCCAGTAGGGGCACCGTATTCATGCCGGGCCACGTTGTGGGCCCAAGGCACGCTCTGCCACACCAGCATGGTGTACAAAGACACAGGAGTCAGCTGTGGATCGACTGACGAGCCGGAAGCGGCTTGTGTCTTTTATGTACTTGGTCACATGGTTACCCCATGTGACCAGGACACCAAACCTGGAAGGTACCATGTCCCCCAGAAGGGGTGACATGCAACATATACAACATTTCAAGAAGAAACATTGTTGTCTCCTCAAAGGCATTTACAAGATTTCAGCATAGAGGATATGACGTGACCATCAGGACAATAGCCCCACCCCTCTGTTTACACATATCTAGTGCGTGTGGACATGTGACCTTTACGCTTTCTTTAAAGCTAGCTGGGATGCTTATGTGGAGTTCTCCTTATGGCTTGTAGGAGGGATTTCAAGCTAAACGTTTAGGGTTGGACCAGTTAAGGGGCAATAATGGCACAAATATGATGCTATAGGTTGTTCTTGGTCCATAGCCTATTACGTGACCTGCATTGAGTATGAGCCGAACTTTGACACGGGCCGTATTACAATTTGGGACATAGTATTAGCATTGGTCCCAGGCAATTTGTTTGCCTCTCAGGTCGGTAATATAGCGCTGGTGGCATTGATTATCCATTGTGACCCAGCGCGTACTAGGTAAGGCAGAGCCATGGAGAAGATGTAGTACGGCACATACTCTTTTTGGTTTTTGCTCGGGTTCTGACCTTCGGCTTCGTTTTGCATTCCACTCATTTGTTGCTATGGCTGGTAAAACTCTGGTGTAGTTAGCAGAGTTCACTGTAGCCTAATGTCCCTGAATATGAACATGGCAAAGCAATTGGGTTTAACAAGCTAGTTAATGCTGGGTTGCCTGTGTTTTGTTTTTCATTGTGACATGTGCCAGTGCTCATTTACTGGCCTGGATACAAGAGCATTAGGGGAGAAGATGTGTGCTTCTCTTGCCTTGAGCCTCATGAAATAGCTTTGAGGGTGAGCGTCTGACTTTTTATAACTATTGCATAAATCATTCTCGTCTCCTCGACCACAGCATTCATTTTCTTGCCACAAAAGTATGTGCAACAAATTGATGGGCACTTTAATTTTCTGCCCTTCTTTCATGTTTATAGTTTTGGGACCACTGTCGGGAGCCACCTGCGTGTGTATGTGAAATCTTTGGCTGGAATCTGCCCGTATTTCACAGACAAGCCTATTGGGGTATTTTCCTTACATGTGTAGTGGGGGTAAGTAGGACTCAGTCCGTTGGGTAGGCAATCTATTGGGTGAACTGACTTGCCAGTGCAACAAAACAGCAAGTGGCTCGGCTGTGATTTTGGCAGTATGATAAGAAACTTCCTAAACTAGGAGGCCTTTGAATTCACATATATGTACATTTACCACCTCAGCTGAATTTAGGCTTCAAGATTACAACGGTTGTGACAGCCCATGACACATCTATGGACACCAGTCGTCCCTCCATGATATAGAACACCTTCCGAGTGCAATATGCATCTCTATTGCACAGTAAGTTTACAATATGTGTTTTTATTATTGAATGGACACTGGGCCACTGGGTGTTGACTGTGTGAACTTGGAACTGATCTCACATTACACAAAATTTGTTTGGCTTCTTTTTCTTTTTTGATTAGTTGCCCGTTTTCGTCTCCTTAAGGTGTAAAACATTCTTTCCTTTATCGGAGGTTTCCATAATCTGGGTGATCGCACATTTACTGGGTGATGTACTTGGTTCTAGCTATAACTCTTTGTTTTCTTACATCTTTCACTTTTTTAGCTTCCTTTTTAAAGTAGTTTTATTTCCTCATTTTAATGCTGTAGTAATATTTGTTATATCACATCCACAGAGCTCCAACTTGCCTTGGGGTCCTGAAGAAGGCAGCAAACTCCATCTTCTGCCGAAACGTCCTGTCTGTGCAACCTTGACACTAAATACATTTCTGTGGGTTGTCAATGTATTTGGGACGTAGACCTGGGATGTGTATTTGGTTCTAGCATTTTATATGTATCACTTACGTGGTATTGGCATGAATGGTCTAAGTTGAATAGCTGCTAGATAGGGTCAGCAGTACAGGATAAGGACCAATACATTTATACATTTGATTCACTCATATCTACAGCCAAACCCGTGTTAGAAAATGTCTCACTTTAACCTGTCTATAACAAAGAAGATTTGTTTCCTTTGTTCTCCATCTTTTGTTAACAATCATGTACACATGTTATTGACTTGCTAGTATGCAATGTTTGGTTTGGACAACAGGTCTTAAGTGGGGATTCATTGTTTTAATATTCACTATATAAAAAACTGCTTCTTGTTTTATCTGTATAATTCAAAACAGATTATATTTATTATGTATTTCATTGTAGGACCCATGGGCCTACTGAATAAATCATCTATTTAATATATTCATCTGTTTGCCATTTAATAGATTCATTTAAAGACTATTCACAATAGCCAGGTGCCCCAGCAAGGGCCGGGACTTACAGAATCATAATTTGAAGTGGTTCCTTTAGGGCACCCCCCTTTGTGTGTTAGTTACACCAGAAGCATGATTAGCAGAATTAACTGAACTAAATTACACTTTGTTTAAATCTTCGTATCTGGTTTTGCGAGCCGTGATGGCCATTAACATCCTGTAAATGCAAGTAAGGAAGCTAGCTTTGTCCCCTGAATGCTGTTAGCATTTTGTTTTAAAAACAAGGGAAAGATGCTCCCATACATGATGGGGCAGGTTTGTGTGCACCCTTTTCTGAAGGGGAAGCTTTTCCCAATCCAACGTTATATTACGGAAGGTGGTTTCCTAGGTTTCTCTTTGAGATGTAAACCTGTAAGGTGACGCTACAGAAGAGGACCACAAGATTGGTTGGTTTAACCTATTGGAAGAAGCAGGAAGGCAGACATGTATGTGTTATGTTGTGTCCTGTTGTTGTGTTGTGACAATTATTCCTCTACGGCTGTGGTGACATGACCAATGAGGTTGTTTTATAGGATTTGAAGATTGCGAAACGTGGTGGTATATGGTATGCAATTTGTCATTTGTAGTTGAAAATCAGTGTTGTGCCTTTAGGGTAAGGAGTGAGGAGCACGTAAGTGGAATTGTAAGTTAATCCTTCAGGGCGGAGAGCCACAAAGGGGTGGTGCGCGTAGCATGCCTGTGTTTATGGTGTTGAGCCAGAGAGACTGAGAATAGATATGTCATGCTGTAATGATTAAAATCGGATGTGTCAAAAACCTCGATTGGAGGTCAAGTAAGTATTTGACAAAGTATTGTTTAAAGTAACACAATGGCGATATGCCTCTCCAACACCTATGCAAGTCCCTTCCGCGGTATCAAGACAAAATATGCAAGTATAACACGGTATGGACTCGCAACACAGAGGGCAAGTTGGCAAAGCCTTTGCCCAAAGATTAATGTTTTTCCAAATGTGTGCAGCAACAAATGGTCACTTATTTGCAGGCATCATATAAGGGGACAAAGTAAGCAAACGATTGGCCATACTAAAATTGTGGAAAATGTTTCAGGAATGTACTCGCCGACATTGGATGCTGAGCCAGCGGGAAGCGGAGAACAAACAGCCCTAAACTCCCACTTCCTGAAACAGTAGATGCAGACACAGCAACAGAAAGCAAGGGATTTTACCCCATGAAAGAATTAAAAGCAGCAGCAGGATACACAAATCACACTTTCATGCCACCAGTGTATCGTAGCAGAGATGCACTTGACAGCACAACACAAGAGACTAATGTGGCACAATACAATAACAGCGAACGCAAGGAGCGCAGCGAGAGGCATGCAAAACTACAGAAATATGTGACTACAGGCGATATTTTGATTTGCAGCAAGACAGAAGAGCAGTGTAGAACTGAATCAGTGAATTTACTCACAGTATTAGCAGATAATGGATGCAAGGTGGACAAGACAAAATTACAAAATTGGCAAAAGGAAGTGCTATACATAGGACAATTGATATCCCAGGATGGACGAAGGGCGACTCCAAAAAGGGCAGAGGCGATTCACAGAATGCTGATGCCGAAGACAGTGAGGGAGATCACAGCAGTTTCAAGGCCTCTATAATTATTGCCGGGTTTGAGTGTTTGACTATAGCACATACATAAGACCTTTGTTAAGAAGACTCAAGGAAGCACAGAAAGTGAATGGCAAGTTGTTGTGGACACACAAAATGACTGATGTATTTGAAGAGCTGAAGAAAGCAATATGCAAAGTTCCAGTGTTAGAGATTCCATACTGCCATGATGAATTGTTCCTGTTCTCACACACCAATGGAGTGGTGATGATTGCAGTACTCACACAGAAGACTACCTACCCTAGGACAAATGCCCTTGGCTTACTATATTGGACGTTTAGACCCTGTGATGAGTCGACATTATCCTTGTGAGCAAGCTCTAGCTGCTGCCGCATTTGTGGTAGAAAAGTCTGTGAGTATTACTATGTGGTGTAGTATCACACTTTATGTGGAACATGCCCACTTTGCTATTCTCAAAAGGCCCAAGAGTATGTTGACTACACAAAGGGCCTCTGAATATGAGGTGATTATCTCGAATCAAGCAATCAAGATAGTAAGGTGCAGGACTGCAAACCCAACGACATTTGTAGCAGAACCAGTGGAGAAAGGAGACTATGTACACGACTGTGCTACATACATGGAACAGTATAACGACATTCCCAAGGTGGAAGATATACCTCTTACGGGGGGAGACGTGCTTTATATTGATGGGTCATCAACAATAGACCAGACAACAGGGGAAAGAGATACAGGAATTGCAGTGGCGACATTAAAAGCAGACGGAACAGCGAAAATGATAGTAAGCACGAAATTGTCTTCACATTTCTCAGCGCAGTAGCATAATTAGTGGCACTCATAATAGCATTAGAAGCGTCCCAGGGCCAGGAGATTACAGTGTATTCTGACTCGGCATACGTGATGTCTACAGTTAACTCTGGACTGTCACGATGGCTGAGGGGGGCTTCCGACATGCTGACGGCACACCAGTACAGCAAGCGCCCCTATTGGGCAGACTCATAGAGGTGCTTCAACTCCCAGCAGCCATAGCGGTCATGAAATGCCAAGCCCATACAAGGTGGGAGGACGCAGTCTCCCAGGGCAATGAAGCAGCAGACACGGAAGCAAAGCATGCAGCATATTTTTCAGAAACAACAGACTCCCAATAGCATGATTGCAGACTGTGCTCACGCATTTGCATTATCCTATTCACAGGCACACATGGGGGAAGAATGGTTCTGTCGTAATATGGCAGAGCATGTAGCTGCTTTTATGGAAAACTGTGTGACATGTGTAAAAAATGTGCTGCAGGACATACATTACTTGTAGTGAGAGGAGCCATACCACGCCCAACTGGTCCCTTCCTACATCTCCATATAGACTATGTTGATTTGATTCAGGTGTGCCAGGTCTATGCTACATGATAGTGGTTGTGTGCCTGTTTTCCCAATGGATCGAAGCTGGTCCCTGTTCATACCCGAGACCCTGAGGGCTGCAGAATTCCTTGTTAGAGAGGTGTTCCCAGGATGGGTGCGTGTGTGAGGTACTGGGGTCTGACAATGGACCTCATTTCGTGAATGAGACCTTTGGGCATATCATAAACCGGCAATCAATCGAGGTTTGTGAGCGCTTGCATTGCCTGCTCAAGGAGACAATTGCCAAGATAAAGGTAACTTTGAAAAAAGGATGGCTTATTTGCCTGCCCTTAGCACTGTTCACATTGCGCAGTCAGCCAAGATCCGACCACCATTTAACTACCTATGAGGTGGTAAAAGGACGATGCATGCGACTTCCCCAGGCTCCTCCCACTAGGGCTCTGACCGACGCAAATGCAATATCCAGTGATTTTGGAGATTAAATGAATGAATATGTGGCTTCTTTGATGGCTATTGCGTCTTTTATTTCTCATCAACTGAAGGTGCAGGGTGAGAGGTCGAATAACATTGAAGACGACAACAGCACCAACAAAACCGAGAGACTTTTGAAACAGCCATTGTTTTGTCCTGGGGACACTGTCTTACTTAGGAATTGTGTCCAACCGTGTTAAAAACTACGATTTGAAGCTCCTGCTGTGGTGAAAAAAGCAATGGACAGAGCAGTAAAACTGCATGGTAAAAATGTTTGGAACTATATTGGAGACGTCAAGCCCTGCCTAAGTGAGACCTCTTCCCATCTAAAAGAAGACAATTTGATGCAAGAAGAAGACAAACACAAGGAAGAAGAAGCACAGCTGGGGATAACTAGGTTCAGAGCCAGAGAGCTTGAAAAAGAATAATACATACACATATATTAGGTACAGAGTCCTGTCTTTACAAACAGCATTCATTGAGAAAGTAAAAGACAGTTCTTCCATATGAGCTTTCAGAGACATAACCCATTACAGGAATGCGTTATTAATTATGTAATACGAAAAGAATCAGAGAGAATGATACCTCCAAGACAATTCTTTCATGCCTTTCTATTGTATGTAGCCCATATCTATCCACAATTGACAAGTTGAGACCCATCAATTATTTCTTTACTTGGAAACCCGAGAATGCATATAGTGTCAGAGAGATTGTTCTATTCAGCACTCTCCCAATATTGGAGATGTAGAGCTTGAATTAACACACACTAACTAGATAACAAAACATTTCTTAGGCTTTTTGGCATCAACCGTCAGACACCTGGAGCGTTGCACCACAAAGAGTTGGGAAACATAATGCAAACCATTGTAATAATGTTTTGTGCCTTCTGCTGTTTCTACTTCTTTAAACTCCTTGTTCTACAAAGATTGTTGTTTGCACATGCACATGCTTTGACCCATACTAACATGACCCCAGTCCATGCGGTTACAGAAGCCATATCGAGACAGGCAACAAGCACTGCTAATAAAAGAGGTGCAGTGCATAGGTAGATATAAATCGGGTAAATTCATATATAACTAATTCGGCCCATATACCGAATAACATGCAGTATAGCCACATGGCTATGGTGGGAAACAAACAACCAAGGAGTAATGTTATGTCTGCTCTCTCATACCCCATGCCAGGAGTGCTTCCAGAATGTTTGTGGCAACTGAAATTCCAGTGGCAAGAGCACAATGTCTCTTGCATTTATCACTTTGCACCACTAGAGGTGGATTCCAAGGGAAACTAGCAATACTAAGGTGGATGTCTAAGAAAACTTTCCTGTACAAATATAACTATATAAAGACTCAAGAAATGTTAGACGATTACTGGAATACAGATAAAAGTATAGAACATATTACAGAAGGACCGTGCAAAGGAGAAGTGCAGGCAGTGACACAAAAGGAATAACAGTGTCCCAAGACAGGGCACCTAGAGATAGGAAGAATGTCAGGATGTTGGGAAGAGACCACAGATGCTGGTGCATTGGTAAGTATACACCACAGAAGGAAGGAAAGAGGGAGTAGTTGGGAGTAAAGCACATGCTCTCCTAATGGTTATAAATGCCATATCATATCAGAAATGTGCCCTGATGCCCAAGGGCTTGGCACGCTATAAAAATAAAATACAATACAATAACATAGTTCCAGTGGACATATTACAGCAGGAAAATGACAAGTGCCTTAAGGAATGTGACGAAAGTGCCAGATTACTCACAGGGGTCAAAAACGAAGCAGGGCCCAGGCCCATTATACCACTCGAGGGAGCTGCTTTATGTTTCCAGAATGATGTAGAAGTAGAGGTTTGTTTATTTATTTATTGCTTATTTAAATAGCATTTAGACACTTAATAAGCATTTCAAAGCACTCCAAACACAGGGAGGGTGATAACAGAAAATTAACATTCTTAATAGGCATTGGTATATTTAGAATGGGCATGTGCTATGCCTTTCAGTGGTACAACATAGGACACAAGGAATACAAACTGTAACAGCATATGACAATATTTGACAGAAATATTGTACTTGCCTGACAGTAGTTAAAATTGGTAAGAGTAGGGAGAGAGGGTAGGGGGTAGGATAGGGAAAGACGTACAAAAAGCAAATAAGTGCCACAGACACAGAGAAAGGAGAGGGCGGAGGTAGGGGGAGGCACACTATGCACAACCAAAACAAGAATGGCAGCAGATGTAACAATGCCTACATTCAGCTTTACAGCCAGGCACACTAATGCAGGGAAACTGCAAGTGGCAGCAGATGTAACAGTGCCTAAATTCGACTTCACAGCAAGGCACACTAATACAGGGAGACCGCAAGAGGAAGCTGATGTAAGAATAATGAAAAAGGGAGGTGGGCACAACTCATTAGCTAAATGATAGGTTTCTTTATATCTCTGATAGTTAAATTAACATCAATTCCCAGGAGCTGATTGGTTGAAGAGATCCAAAGGCATCTGGATCCAAACAATTGCAAACCGGATAAACTGTGTGGGAACCACACAGCTAGCCAGCTAGACTCAAAATGTATTCCTTGCGGAGTTACTAATAGATTATAGAAAAGTGAATCAAGTTGATATCCTATCTATGTGGTTCTCAAGAGCAAGTGCTTCTAATAGAAAGTTGAGTTTCAAACAAACAATCCTGAGATCTCTTTAGTGCAAAAAATAGAAATGTAATGTCCAAGAGTGAGGGAGGCCAGCTGTTGCCTCATCGAGGGTAGAGCTCTAAAGCCAGTGCATTTCAGAGTCTTGACTCCTTCATCAGCACAGGCCGTACAGAATGTTAAATAAAGTAAATACAGAATAATACACAAATTGATGAGTATGTGGGGAATACATGTAAGTGATATTGCCATTATGAATCCTTCCCTTCCCCTCCCCAGCCCCCTTCTTCCCACTCCCTGACCTCAAAAAAGACACTGTTACCCCCATCACCTTCCCCCACTCTCCCCCTCCTCCTTGTAAATTGTTCTACATATTGTTCTAACGACTTGTTTCATGTTTGTAAATATGCTTCTCTCACTTTTGTTCCTGTTGTTATATTGTAAAGCGCTTTGGCTTAAAGCACTATATAAATTCAATAAACAGAAACATAAACATAAAAGTAAAGGTACATACCGAATTTCAAATATGATGTAAAACAATGGGAGAAAAGAGACAAAAACAGAATCTAATGTTCGTTTAAAACGTTACAAAACTATTTTACTGAAGGCATGTTAGAGAAAAAAAGAAAGAATATGGAAAATACCTAAATGGTAGGGCAAAATCAAGATCAAGTCCAATTCTTTCTCAAATGAGAAACTAATGTGTGCTAAAGCACTCGATTTCATGAGCTGAAACCAAACCAAAGTCGGGTAAGAATAAACGTGTGTGTAAGATATTCATAATGTCTAAGGAGAGTAAGTTACAAGTTGCGGTGTGCAGGACAGCCGCTTACCTGCTGCAACCAGAGGTGCACCCAGTCAATGGAGAACGAACACGTGTCTCTAATGGTTATCTCTGGTAGTCATGGAGACTGCTAGGACTCTGCTGAACGGCCCACCAGGGGCTGTGGCCACGCCTGCAGCGTCTCACATCCCGATCCCTCTAGGATTGGAGCGATCGTGAAGCGCCAGTCTCACATTAATGCATGAAAATGAATGAAAATGAAAGTAGAAATGCAAAGAGAGCCATATTGGGGTAAATAGTGGTCTGGTTCACCTCCTAGGATGGGAGCCTAATTGGATAGCACAGTGTAACATGCACAAAATGTGCACACAAGGCACTATCCCCAGCAGTAGAGATACTGTTAGCACACCAGCAGCCACAGCCACCACCTCTACTGGGGTTGTTTCAGGAGCAAGGCGAAAAGAACCAGAAGAAGTAAGAGGAAATCAAAAAGAGGGACCAGTCGCAAGACAACAACAAAAGAAAACCTAGTCATAAACATATTTCACAGATTACTAACCGAGGTGGAAGAAGAAACTCTACACAAAGGCCTAAGTTTTGTGCCTACATACGTCACTTCCCTTTTTGATACCAAGGTTGAACTTTTTCGGTTCATACGAAAACGTAAGCTTAAAGTATTCTTTGAGGAAATAAAGGATGAGTGGCAAACCCCACATACCATCGACCAACCTGAATTCAGGGAATTCAGAGCAAAGAGCACCTTCATGGCTCCCATAGCTATACCATCAGTTGAAATCTTCCACAGACGAGTTATGAAAGATTTGGAACAGATCAGCTACAAACACCCTAAACATTGTAACCTCAAACCTCATGAGATGACCCTGATCAGGAACCTCTATGGCATCAAAGAAATCACAATCCAACCTGCGTATAAAGGAGGGGCTCTACTCATCCTTAACACAAATGACTATGATGTGGGATGCATGAGGCAATTAAGGGACACCAACACCTATGCCCCCCTCGATGGGTTCCCACAATTAACATCAAACAGAATCTGGAAGAATTATTTACCAAAGCAGAAGAACTTGGATAGGTCAATCATCATACATATAGGTTTCTCATGAATGCCCCTTTTAAACTCTGCCCAAAATTCACAAAGATCCTATTAAACTCCCAGGCAGACCCATCATAGCTGGCATGGGCAGTATGCTACAGCCTTCAGGAAAGGTGGATTTCTTCCTCCAACCTCTTATACAGCAAACCCATACATACGTAAGGGACACCACTCACTTTCTACAACTATTGAAAGCTACAAGATACGATCCTACAATATCTTGTTTACAGTGGACGTCAAAAGTCTATACACGTCTATACCACACCACTTGGAATAAGAACATCCACCTATGAATCAGGTACATAGATGACATTTCCGACATTTGGTCTGGCACAGAATCAGAACTGAGGGATTTTTTCATCTACCTTAACGACATAGATCAGAGGATTCAGTTTACTCATGTAACCTCTAACACAAATATGCACTTTCTGGACGTCAACATCCGAACAAGCACTAATGGATACAGCACTTGCCTATATTGCAAAGACACAGATAGGAACAATCTCCTCCATCGTCTAAGCTTCCTTCAACCCATTCTAATCTAAAATCTACCCTTCAGTCAAATACCACACATCAAACAGATATTGAGTGACCGTGAAGACTACATTGGAGAACATTCAGAGATGGGTAAGAAATTCATTGCACGAGGATACAAAAACACGGATATAGATTGAGTCAATTGCCTGGGTTACCTTGCTGACTTAGAAGAAGGAAGGTAAAAGCACACCTCCATTACATTTTCAACACAAAGCAATCGTATTAAGAACATCATCAAAAAGAACTGGGAGCTCCCATTGGCAATCACTCCCCCTCTCGCTGATGGGCAGAGATGCACTGTTCAAGATGATGACCCTTCCCAGACTTCTATATGTTCTCCAAAACACCCCGCACACTATCCCCCAGGAAACCTTCACACTCATTGACAGGAGCCTTCGCACATTGCTATGGGGAGGGAAGAAACCCAGGATTGCTCTTGACATGCTCCAGAGTTCGGTATGGGAGGGAGGCATTGGTCTTCCCTGCATACACACGTATTATCTAGCGGCAGAGGTAGAGGTGGTGAACGATTGGTTACACGCAGACCCCACACTCCCACACATCCGTATTGAATTGGAACCCATGTCCTCAGTCCCCCTACTACAGGTCCTGTATGCCAACAACAGTCGAATCTGGATGCTGCCCAAAATGACACATCATATCCGTCGCGCCTGGCGAGACGCACATCATCTGGTTGGCTGGAAGGGAAAGCCTACATTATCCCAACCCATATGGCATAACGCACACCTCCCGGAAATAATGAAAATGGGCTCTTTTGAACACTGGGGGGCAAAAGGGATAAACACACTGGCACAGGTGATCCAAGGGGGTCATCTCCTAAGCTTCGAAGCCATGCAAGAGCAATTCGACCTGCCACCTATGGACCAGTTTCGACATGCACAGCTGACCCACGCCATTCACGCCCAGTTCCCTGAAATACAACCATACCCCCCTGCTCCCCCATCGAGACCAATGTCCTCCCGCAACAAATGCCCTCCAAGGTCACCTCTACCCTCTACCGGGCCCTTAACTCCTTCGGGGCCACACAACTTGACAGGCTCAAAGAAAGGTGGGAGAGAGATCTGGGTGGACTTGAACCAGAAGACTGGATAGACACATTAATGTCACCCAGAGAAATTGGTATAGAAGCCAGGGTCAGACTAATACAGCTTAGAATCCTACACTGTTCTTATCACTCCCGCACCGCTATGGCCAGGTGTGGGGGAACTGAGGATGAGACATGCATCAGATGCAGGAGTGTACCGGCCACCTTTTACCATATGATCTGGGACTGTTCGGTCCTACAAGTCTTCTGGGGGGACTGCATCAACGCGATCTCCACGGTCCTGGCGACACCAATACCTGGAGGTCCCAAAATGTCACTTCTGGGCATCTGGGGGGAAGTGGACCGGTCAAAATACTGAAAACATTTTTTGGCGGTCGCGCTAGGGGCGACCAAAAGGCTCATCACTGCCAACTGGGGCTCTACAGACCCACTGCACCTGAACCGCTGCAGCAACGAACTGGACAGATGCGCAGCTTAGGAGCGCCGAATTTATAACACGCAAGGTTGTCCCCGCAAATTTGAAAATATATGGGGTAAATGGCTTGATGCTCAATGAAATCCACCCCTCCCCATTCCCCGCTTCCCCCCGACCTCTCCTCCCCCTCTCCTTTCTCCCCCCCTTTTTCTTGTCCTCCTCCCCCCCACCCTTCCCTCAACCCGAGGATGTCAGCCGCAACCAGCCCTGCCAGCATTTATTTGCCTCACAACTGCCTTATGGCCCTTTGGCCACGCATTGCCAATGCCGTTCTCGATATTGCCTTGTCTTTTGGATAAATGCCTATGTTCATTTTATTTTAATTTTTTCTTTTTGTTGTGCTGTTCAAATTCAATAAACAGAGTTTAAAAAAAAAAGAACTGGGAGATTCTGACATGCGACTGCAGAGTGCAACACTTGTTCAAGACACCACCGGTATTTGCATACCAGAGGAGCACAAATCTTAGGGATGAACTAGTTTCTACCGAATCATTGATAAAAGAACCAATGATAAAAAAGCTTGGTACCTTTCCTTGTCTCCACTGCTCTAATTGTGGTGTTATCAACAAAGGTAATACTATAAATCATCCAAGCAGATGTGAAAAAATTAAGCTGAAGAGTTTCACAACATGCAATAGCAGCAATATTATTTACGCCATCAAATGCCCATCGGTTTGGTCCTCTGTGGGAATAGCTAACCCACCCCAGAACTGGCAACTTCAACTAGCCCCAGCTCTGTAGCTAACCTAGAACCATCAGACTAGCCTATATTCTTCTCTAAACAAAGTGTATGAACACATCCCTGCGTTGAATCAATATAAGGGAAAATGTATAGTACTGATGTGTGCGCTTCTTGCACTTCTGCATTTCTTTGTGTCAACACTGTTTATTCTGCCTTCTGTTTTATATATAAAGGTTTAAATATTATGTAATATTGACCTCACAAACAGTACTAACACACCACTGATTTAAACATTGCACTGTGATTAAGTACTGTTAAAAGCGTTACAATGTCTATACTCTACCCATTAGCTGGAACGTGAATATGATAGTTGTAAGCCCAGCAAAAGGACTGGATCTGCTAAATAAAAGCAGCTTTGTTTTGAGCGTAAAACTGATGTCTCAAGTTGTGTGCATGGACTAGAATCCAGAGTAAAACGACCCTACTATGGGGTACTTAGCTTACTTTTGAAGCACTAATACATAATGAAAACTGATACAGCACAGGAGACACTCAAAATTGGATAATTGTGTCAACGAATTGATATGTGGTTGGAGCCCCCCTTTTGTTTTCTTCAAAGGCCCATGTGGCCTGTACTACATTGGGAAATCAAAACGCACTGCCAAAACAAGGTGGAATGAGCACAGGTTGTGCATTAGGAACTCCAACCCCAACTGAGCGCTGGCTAGACACTGGCAGGAGAAAAGACACAGCTTGTCACAAATAAGGTTTCACATTGTTGAAGTTGTTCAAAAATTGAATCCCCATGAAGATGTGAATATTAAACTGGATAGAAGAGAGACCTGGGTAGACCGTCTCTGCTCCCTCGCCCCTAACGGGATGAATGAAGAAATCAAGTACCTATGTTATATCGAACTATCCTTTATCTTTAACAAGGGACATCTACTGTAGGTCTTGTGTACATATGAATGATACACCAGTTGGGGACATTGATCATGTTTTAATACCAGGATGTTCTCTATTTCTATTCATCCGCAAAGTGTTGTTTTTTGCATGTTCTTTATTTCTGTTTGCCGGAGATACTGTTACCATAAGCAGTCCAGCTGTGCTCACACAACTGACAGTTGTGCCCAATTGTTATCATAGGCTTCACAATCTTGTCACTATAGTATTCGCTCATACCTCTCACTGGTACTTCCTGACATGCATGCAAATATATAGATCACTGGCTTTCCATGATACTCTACTTGGCACACATGCATACTTGTTGAGCCCTAAACATCACCTAGTTCCATACAGTACCTATTGTTACTTGCTAGGTATTTGCATCTTTGCATCTGGTTGCAGTTTTACCTCTGTTACCCTTTTGTTGATGACGCACATTTGGCTACAGATTTACACTATCTAATCTCCCTGTCTCCATGGAGAGACTGGTGCACTTCACGGTGTGGGTGTGGCCACACCGACATGCACATCGCACTGTGCTACCTAATTAGGCTCCTGTCCTTAGAGTTGAACTATTTCATTATTTACTGCTACATCGCTCTGTTCTCTACTTTCATTTTCCTTGCATTTTCACACATTAATGTGAAACCAATCTCCCTGTTACCATGGAGAAACCAGTGCACTTCACAGTGTGGGCATGTCTACATGGTGTGCACGTCGCTCTTGCTATCCAATTAGGCTCCCGTCCTAGGAGGTGACCCATACCGCTATTTACCCCAATATGGCTCTGTTTGCCTTTCTACTTTCATTTTCTTTCCTTTTCATGCATTCATGTGAGGCTGGCACGTCCCGATCTCTCCAATTCTGGAGGGATCTGGACGCGAGACACCGCAGGCGTGACCACAGCCCCCGGTGGGCGCACAGTGGCATCCTAGCAGTCTCCATGACTACTAGATATAACCATTAGAGGTGTGTGCTCGTGCACATCCTCCATTGACTGGGTGCACCTCGGGCTGCAACAGGTAAGCGTCTGTGCTGCACACCGTGACTTGTAATTTACTCTCCTTACACATTATGTATATCTTACACACACTTTTATTCTTACCTGACTTTGGTTTGGTTTCAGCTTGTGGAATCGAGTGCTTTAGCACACATTAGTTTCTCGTTTGAGAAAGAATTGGACTTGACCGATTTTTCCGTACCATTTAGGTTTTTTCCATTATCTTTCTTTTTTTCTCTAACATGCCTTCATTCAAATCCCTTTGTAACATTGTAAACTGATATTAGATTCTGTTTTTGTCTCTTGTCTCCCATTGTTTTACATCATATTTGAAATTTGGTATGTATCTTTACTTTTATTACATGATTCATTCGTAATGGCAATATCACTTACATGTATTACCATACACTCATCAATTTGTGTAATATTCTGTATTTACTTTATTTAACATTATGTAGGGCTCTGCCCTGATGAAGGAGTCAAGACTTCCAAATGCATTGGCTTTAGAGCTGTAACCTAGATGATTCAACAGCTGGACTCCCTCATTGTTGGACATTACATTTCTATTTTTTGCACTAAAGAGATCTCAGGATTGTTTGTTTGAAACTCAACTTTCAATTTAATCACTTGCTCCTGAGAACCACACAGAGAGGATATCAACATGATTCACTTTTCTATAATCTATTGGTAACTTCACAAGGAGTACATTATGAGAGTGACTGGCTAGCTGTGTGGTTCCCACACAGTTTTAGCTGATGGAACAATGCCTAAATTCGACTTTACAGCAAGGCACACTAATACAGTGAAACCACAAGTGGCAGCAGATGCAACAATGCCTAAATTTGACATTACAGCAAAGCACACTAATAGAGGGAATCCGATGTAACAATGCCTAAATTATACTTTACAGCAAGGCACACTAAAACAGGAAAACGGCAAGTGGCGGCAGATAAAACGTCACAATGTGATGAAGAACAGAAGCTGCCTACTTATGAATAAATCTTCCTGAGTGCAAACGTTTTTTGGCAGGCCATGCAGGAACAAATGTCAGTCGTAGGGCCAGTGAATTCAAGTGGATGTGCAGGGTGGCGGTTCCAGGAAGAAGAAAGCAAAGTAAAGGTGGGCCCAGCCAGTACAGCCAGGCCCGAACATACACAGACAGGAGCCTTAGGAGAGGGGCCTGGGAGATGGGGCCGGTGTTCGCCTACTGGCTTTGTGAATTGCCAGTCAGATGTAGAATGGCCAATCCTACTGCAGCATCAGGCTGCTTCAGGTAGGGCAGCAGAGGGCAAGGGTCAGGCAGCCATATTGAAGATGTTGAGGCCAAACAAAGGAAAAGCCTGTCATGGTAATAACAGAGCCCCGAAGCCCCCAACACCCTCCTTTAAGGGTGGGGGAGATCAGGATGCAATATGGCAGTGAGAGCGCTGAATTTCAAAAGGCAAAAAAAATGGCCCGCAAGCATTGCACTCCAGCGAGGGCCTACCTGATGCAGAACTGAAGATTGCATCTCCATGTGGTAAGCAGAGCCTCATGGTGATGGAGGAGGCTCAGTGATGGCCAATATGTGTCGGCATCCAACTTCTGTACAGGTCAAGGAAGAAGTGAGGGATAGGGCACAGGAGCTCCAGGGGTGGGGCCTTGGGGGGTGAGCCAGTGTTTGCCTACCAGCTTCGTGATTGGCCAGTAACATGTAGAAACTGGGCAATCATACTGCAGCATCAGTTCTTTGCATCCATCGTCTCCAGCAGGCAGACAAGCACGAATGCCAAGTGGCTCCAGATTACCTGTTGGGAGCTGATGCAAACAATCAACTCAACTGTCAAATGGTTCAACATTGTCAAGAAAGAGCTGAGACGGTAAGACTGAGTGCTCTTCAGAAGAGATGTTCCGGATCTACTCACAGCCATGGAAGGAGGCATTTGCGCCAATATCGTGTGTTCCTGCTGTATATACGTTCCTGCCAATGACAAAGACAACAGGATGCTGACAGAGGTCACCGCCAGTATTTCTCAAGTTCGTACAAATATGGAGGCAGTAGCGAAGAATGTTGGAAAAGATGAAGGTTAGTTGTCATACATATTCTAATGGATGACAACATGGATGGAAAACAGACTGAAGGTACTGGCGGCACCAATAGTACTAGTGTTGCTAACACTTTGTGTCATCAGGATCATAATAGCGCAGTGTAGAAAAGCAACTGAGAAACTTTAGGGATGAAGGTGCTGATTGACGTAGAGACCGAAAAAGATAAGGAGACGAAAGCATGAAATGAATTACCAATACAATTGACGCAGTTCCCTCTGTTCCTGACAGGAGCAATGTTCGAGTATCCTTACAACAAATGTGACTATTGGGGCAAGTGGGTTTGGTGCACCACTGACAGAGACTGCAGTTACATAACCTGGACCCTGAATGACCATGCCCAGTACTATGGTCATCTCGGAGGAATAACAAAGGTGTGGCTCCTAAAACTGCAGATGAACAGAGAGGGTCATGTAAGCAGTGTGGTTGATTCATCAACCAGAGGGTGGATTGTAGAATAGGGGCCAAATCTGACCCTCATGCCCCCCGCATGACTCTTTACACAAAGACAGAGAAACGATAGATGTGCCTCGCTCTTAGGCCCATCACCGCAATCATTTATGTATCGCAGGGGTGAAAAACAATATTATCTTAGACAACCATTCAGACCATATCCAATTGATGATTTGGACGACATCAATTGATCAGGTTGACTGACTGGGAAATCAAAATCTAATGATGTTAAGTCTGGGATCGCCTCGAAAGACTCACAGAAAAATTATCAAAGTAGTCAAAAATGAGTATACGCGGCACAAGAAGTAACACAGTTTTATTCAGGGCCCCAGATGCAGCTGGGAGAGCAACCTCAAACAGATCTCGCAACATAACTGCATGAAAAGGCACTGTCAAAGAAACGGCCCTAAATCAAAAGCTTTTAAAATCATCTAAACTAATTAACATCAATCACTTTGCAACTTTGAAATGTCTCCCCTCAAGAAGCTGATTGGTAAAATCATCTCATACTGCTATAGAAGGGCATACATTATCTTCTATAATTGGATCCCCCAAACTTTATCACACCACTGCTAGTTTCCTGTTGTGATGTCACAATCCACCCCCAATTCCCACAGCACAAAGTTAATTCATTGAAACATTTGAGACCATCAGCGGATCTTTATTCAACTGTCCTGGTGGCCTCATTCTGATCTTATGGGAAGAGCTGTCCACCATGTCACCATCATAGCCTTGAACCTCGGACTCACTGTTACATAAATGTAGCATTTCAGGGATAGTCTAACCCTTTTCCCAGGCTCATTTTCTATGGGGTAATTTTTGAAACTGCTGTGGTTCTTTTCTACTCAATTGAAAAATCACATGTTATGTGTGATTTTGAAATATAAAATGATCATGCATTCATAGCTTGTTGGTGGAGCCTGCGGACTGTGATCTCTGACCCTGAAAAATAAAAACCATTATGAACTTTTCTCAGGCCTGACATGGGATCACAGACTCTGCACTAAATCACCAACCACAGCAGCCTTTGCCGCACATAACATGTTAACACACGTTTATTTACAAGGGCTATTTACTGTGTTTTGTCCTACCCCTAAGTTTGATTATACTTACTTGTGCTTTTGTATTTATGAATTTGTTTTCTTATGGGTTTTATTTTATGAGCATCAGAACGCCCCCCCACCCTTTTAAGGTGCTACTTTCTCAGATGATAAGTACGCTTCTTTTTACCGCGTTGGACTTGCATCTTTATTACATTATCATCACTGACATATCGACGTAGCTCGTTTTGTACATGAAGTACATATTCATCCGTTCATGAAGCTACACAAACCTGCACTAGTTTATTGCATATAGGTGCTAAGCACATGCTTATGACCCACTTAAGCAGGGGACGAACACACATACATATCTTTATATTCATATCTTTTTGCCAAAGCCAAAACCGCAAGATGTACATAATTGTCATGATCTCTGCTTCCAAAAGATCAGGACTTGCCCGACTCCCTTGGAAGCAGACCCATAACCCCGGTTCCGAGTGCCAGCCAGTCCCAATTGGGACCTTTTGGACCCTGTCCTGGCGCCAGTGGCACCAGGCTCATAAAGATGGAAGCGCCGTGCTCATAATGCTTGGGTGGACTTACCTGCAGCAGACCATGCTGCTTACTTACCTGCCAGTTGAGCCCCTGATCCTCTTCTGTTTGGGACTACTTTTCCTGTTGGGTGGGGCAGGAGCCACTCCCTAGGTTCAGAACACTGGAACTCTTCTGGAAAGCAGGAACTCTTTTCTTACCTAGGCGAGGCTGTGGAAGGAGACACTTAAGCACTACAGGAGGCTATTTAAACCACACCCGATGGATGAATCTTGCTTTGCGTTATTCTGCATTCTCTGCAGCAGAACGCTCATCGTGTCTTCTGCTTCTGATCCTGGGCCTAATGGAACAAAGGCTTACCATCCCGGAATCCAGTCTTCAGCAGCACCTGTAAAGACAAAGAAAGAACAGGTTAGCACTACGGTCTTCAGTGGCAGCGCATCTCTTACCTGGTCCATCGGCTGTCACCAACGCCTCGCGCTGCATTCCGGCATCTGAAAGACAAAGGCTTACCTACTCTTCGCATGCTCCGGAGGTCTTCGCACTGCATTCCGGCATCTGAAAGACAAAAGCTTACCAGCTCTTCGCACGCTCCGGAGGCCTTCGGCGCTGCATCCCGCATCTGAAAGACAAAAGAAGGTGCGTTTAAAGACATTGGGCAACTTTATTACTCACGTGCCCTTACTCCTTCCCACGCCGAATCCAGTGGGTATTCCAGCACCCTTCAGCTTCTCCAAAGCTCCGAATTTGTACCTGCAAGATAAAAGGGACAGTTAGTGCGCATCGTGAAGCAGGCTACAAGCGCTCACTTACGTGCTTCCAGGTGCTTCTATTCCTCACGCGGGTTCGATCCTCAACTCTCATCAGCCCGCCATCCGCCATCGCCGGAACCCTGCAAAACAAGAGATATCATTACAAAAGACTTTTAAGACATTTGAAGTGCCCAGAACTTACCGTTTGTGCAGTTAACGACGGACAGCAGTCCTCTGAGGTCAGGAGGCCTGCACCCTTATCCAGTGAAGAAACTGGTTACGGCACCCTGCCCCGAGGCAGATGGAGAGCTCGGCGTTCACTTACCTAAGGTGAGGGCGTTAACCTTTGGGGTTCTACAGGAGAAGAGAAAGGGAAGAGGAGAGAGGCACCCAATAACCCCAGTTCATTAATCCCATATTTTCTATCTGCAGACATCTTACTCTTCGAGTCAGACATACAGTGCACAGAGGTCCAGCCCAAAGAGCCAACCGTGTGTTACACATCACCTTTGAAGATACGGCATTCACCCAGTCAAGACCGGCACCTCTGCGGGAATCAGGTGAGCGTTATAATAATTCAAATATCTAGCTTAAACATGCTTAACTGCTACTAACATGGAGAAGCCATGAGGAATACTATAGAAGGTGTAGGCCTTTGAAACGAACAAGAAAAGAAAGAGAGATTCGGACTGCACAGACAAGCTGACATGATCGCCCCAGTTCGAGGTGAGCAGAAACAGGACACTCAGCCAAGGACAAAGGTGAAGCAGGAAATTCCATCTACCAAGATAGTAAGCCACCTGCAGAAATTCAGGTGAAAATCCTCATAATTACAGTCAAGAGGGCTTCATTTTGTTGTCTTGACACATGTAACCCAGACAGAGAAGACCATTCCCAGAGAACCAGAGAGAAGAAGATACAAGTGTTGCCCATGTTTCGTTAACTGACTGCACTTTGACAGGCCTGAGTGATCAGAGAATAGTAACATTAGGGAACACTTCACACCTCCATTTTCTTTCTCATTACCTTGAGGAGGTATATTTAGTCTGAGAACTGTCTAGGGTCCCAGGGCGGACAGGACACGTTCTGCCTAATCCAAATTCACCTTTCTCAGGGGAATGTCATTTATTGCAGGGACCAATTGTTTTGCAGCGACCCTGCAACATTGTAGATGGGTGCAGTAGAGGTGGTGCTATGAGGAGACACCAGATATGGCTAGCCAATTAGAGGACTAACCTGTGGAAGATCTATATGTAACCTTATCCAAACTGACCAATGTAAGTGTTTGATAGGTTTCCGGGAGGGAACATGGATTTGTGACGTCAAACCGGGAAAAGAAACGGGTGAAACATGCGTAGAAGCTGAGAGCTCTTAATGAACCTTGATTTTCTAGTGTGATCCCTTTTATGTTTATAAGCTAATAAACAACAGTAACTTTGCCCCATGGCTAAGTCCTCCATTCTTGTGGCTGGGAGTTTCTGAGGGGCCAAGTGTTCTCTGCAAATGATATGGTTGACTGCTAGATGAACCCGGCCACGCTATATAATGTACTATGAACAAGAGCTTTGCCACTTTGAGTAGACCTCAGTTAGAAGGATTGACTGCTATTATAGTGTTTTAGGCCATAGTTGTTAGTTTGGAGCACCTTATTGAATTTCACCCTGTTCTGCAAGCATGCTGAGCACTCAAGGGCAGGTGGGGAGGAGTATGAGATAACTGCCAGGTTATTATTGCAAGGGAAGCATTTCTCAAGGGACGAAGGCTCAGTCCCACACAGAAAATGATGTAACATCAAATAGGGAAATAATACATCATGTTTTTGAAGGATACAGTCAGGGGTAGGATTAATTCTCAGATAGCCACAATGTGAAATTCACTGAATAATATGGAGTAATTGAAATTATGGTCCTGAAGCACTGCTAAGCAGAGGACCAGTCACATTCTTACTAGAAGGCCATTCATTGTAGGGAGGTTACTAGAAGACGGTGTACCAGGATTGGCAACATGTATCAAGATAGGGAGCTACATAGTGAGCAGGTGTGCACAGTGGGAATGGGGAATGAATACAGTAGGTGTGTGCCATGTTGTTTTGCTGCTCATTGAGCTATCTCGGTGGAATGTTGCGGCCCCAGTTGTCTGAGGTAGCATGGTCCAATTAGAATCCAGCCCTTTATTGAACAGTTTTCCCGAGATGAGACTGGTACATATTTACTGACCTAAGCGGGTGAGATCATGCTGGGTGGGTGGTGTTCCTTTTGTGATGAAATGGTAACTGCTAGTAGTTTTTAAACAATGCATAGGGTTCTTAAAGGGACTGGTATCGACCAGCCAAAGAGAATGTTAGGATGATGTTTTTGTTACATTTCCTTTGCAATATGCAAATGTTTTGTTTGTATCCATAAAATGTTCAGCCTGCAGTGGACGTGTGAAGTTGGCTACATTCAGAACATCTTTCTGGCCTTGATGTACAAATAAATGTTGTGTTTTTTCTGCAAGTGGTGCACTCCTTTTTTAGTTCTGTGGGTTACTTTTTTCCTACTTTTGGACCTCTGCAGGGAGAGCACATAGCACAACATTTGGAGGCCCCAGCAAGATTCCAGGACTTAAGGGGCTGAGGGCTCGCCGCTTCGCAGCATCAAGGGAGTTGACAACGTGAGTGCACCCTCGCATGAAAGCACACAGTGCAACAAGGTATTTTGTCTTGTTGATTTCTTCTCTTCTCTTTTATCATTGATTAGTGCAGTTAGTGCATTGATCTCCCCGTAGTAGAGGAAAGGCCACGTTGTGTAGTAGTGCATGTGAATTGGACAAGGGATCTCTCCAAAGGTGAAGAAAGATGGTGCAGTGCAGTGTTGTATGATGGTTTGGTGAAGAGATCTTTTCTGTCACGAGAAAAGATGATGTCATAGGTAGCGTAGTATTGTAGTGTAGTATTGTAAGCGGATTATGGAAGGGGATCTCTTCATTGAGGGTAAAGATGACGTTGTAAGTAGAGTTGCAGTGACATACTGATGTGAAGTAAGTTTGTGATAATAGTTATCACGCTGCGCAGAAGGGATTTTTTGATTTGTAGAGGATGAGAAGAAGTAATTGTGGTATTTAGAAGTGTATAACTTGGAGGTGTATTGTTGTGAATAGGGGTGTGGTTTACATTTGAAATGATAGAGGAAAGGTATTTTGGTTGTGTTGAAGGTAATATTTGGTGCGGTATTTGACTTTGGTTGGATGGGTTGTGTTTTATGGGTGCATTTTTCTTTAGTGAAGTATGGATGACCAAATTATGATGGGAAGTGAGAAGTGTGTAAATGTGTGTGTTGTGTGGACTTGCAGAAGTGAGGATTCAAGGGTGCAATGTGTGTTGAAGATGTCTGGGGGCAAGAGAAAACAACTGGTTGGTGATTCGCATTGTATAATTGGAGTTTTAAATTGGCTTTTGGGGTTGTACATGTATATTTGAATTTTATTGCATTTGATATTGACATGGGGTGAACACGCAGAGGGAAGCGGCATCAGGCACTGCTGGTATAGTGTCTAAAAAGGATCAAGGGTGGACACACGTCAGCACTATGGTGACTCCATTGGAGCACATGTGCGAGACACTTCCACAGCACCAGGATAAGATATTGAAATATCATTTTGAGTGGGTAAAAGAAACAACAGGGCACCTTTTCACACCATGGCCCGGGGGGTGTACACATGCGGGGAGCATCTCATGGCACATGTATGCAAACCTCACATCGAAACATAAGGGGCAAACGCTGAAGAACAGACAAAGCATTTTGGAGTTGTGGAAATTGTATGATGAGGAGCATGGAGCACCCAGTGATAAGGGGGGAAAGGTGAAGGACGGCATAAGCATCCCTGCCCAAGCTGACACCGCCACCGCAGCATGCACAGAGGCTGCCACAGTACCATCAGCAGTGCCTCTGACTGGGTTCATTCCTCTAAAGCCCGCTGTGAGTTACACCAATCCCTGATATGCCCCCTACAGGCAATGAGATGAAGAAGAAAGAACTACAACAAATGTCAGAAGTGTAAATACCAGAAAAGATTGGGAAAAAAATATGGTATATTTGACTGAATTTAGGCTGTACGAAAAACCGGTACAACCAAAAATACAATCAAATATGCCATACATGACCATTATAGCAAACAAGGGGAATGGGGGCTGTAGGGGTGTTTCCCACTCCCCTTGTTCGCTATAATGGGAACAGGGGTTACGGGGGTGTCCCCTGCATAGGGGAATAAAGTTAGAAGAAGCAAAGTAAAAAAAAAAGGAAAGGACCCTGCTGTGCCAGTTCCCAAGCAGATAAGTGAAGGGAACCGCTGTTGCAGGGAGTCGGTGGCACACAACAAGGTGTGCCGCCAAAAGGTAACTAAGGGGAATGGGGGAAGTGTATTTGTAGGGTTTGCTTGGGGAGGCATTTGCTTTGGGTTGTTTGACCATTAGCTATGGTCTTTATGGCCGCAAACCTTTCCGTTACAGGCAAACAATCCAAATCCGCAGAAGCATGTCATAAAACACTGCTAATACTACATTGATTATAGTGATAGGGAACTGCTCACAGAGACAGATCGATAAGGTGTTCAAGGAAGCAGAAGAGGGTCTTGTGCGTGCATCAAGTGACAGGAGAAGGAGCAGCGATGTATGGAAATGCCCCCGATCAGTTGGGATCAGGACAGATAATGTTCAAACTAGACAGCGAAACTGGTGTTGTTAAACATTTTTCATCACATGGGAAGTGCAACACCGATTCAGTTTGCAGGGCTAGCGAGGAGGAGGAAATGGGGGAACTATGGAAGCATGAAGAGAGGGACGACAGACAATGGGCCAAAAGACTTAAGGGGAGGACACACCCGCATAGCTGTAGTGGCAGCTAAAAGGATGAGGGGGTACTCAGTATGTACCTTAGCCGAATATGGAGAAAGAGAACTTGATGAATATTTTGCCATCCCTCACGCAGGTGTGGGGAAATTGATTTATGCGCTACAGAATTATGGATAGCTTTGGCAGTGGGCGACATGAAGAGTTTGTTTGCCACCCTACTGCGGGAGCAAGCTAATGATGTATGGCGAAAGGCCGGGTACGGGGGGTGACAATAAAAAGTGATGCTCACGATGGCACGCCATTCAATAACTACAGGGCAAACCTATGGAAGCACTGAGGGAGTTGTACCCAGACACGATCGACATTCAGTCCATTCTGGCTCGCAGGATGGGTCCAGATGGGGATCCCACACGCTACATTCCAGAAATTAAGGAGAAGTTGCATTTAGAGAAACGACAACCATGGGAATACGGACATACCGGTTTTCTACCACATCCTACTGAGAGGATTCCCAGCACATGTCCAGACAGAATTAGGGAAGGAGTGGGGATAGAGAATAAGGGGTGGTCAGAGATACAGGCATACATAGTACATCACTGCAGGGCTAAACAATACAAGGAGAGAAGGAAGGTAGAGGACTCTCAGAAGGCAGAGGCTAAATTGGTGTAGAAGAAATTGCTTAAAATAGGTTTGGAAGGAGCTATCCTAACTTCCCTTCCACAGGGGAGGGGGACCGTGCCACAACGGGGATTCATGCCACAAGGCTTCATGTAACAATGGGGGTTCCTCCCACAGGGAGGGTTGATGCCACAAGGTGGAGTAGTTCATCAGGGAGGTTTTGCACCATAGGGAGGTTTTGCACCACAATGAGCTTTCGCACTACAAGGATGGTTTGCGCCTCCAGGAGGATTTGCATCACAAGGATTCATCCTGCAAGGGGGATATTGTCCGAGATCACAAGGGGGATTCCAGAGATGGAGGGTGTTTGGTTATGGAGAAGCAAGGGAGCAATATGGAGGGCAGTGTTGGGCTTGTGGAGGAATAGCCCACTTTACAAGTAAATGCAGAAATCACAGTATGGCCCCTGATGGCACCCTGCACTATCACAATATGCCTAACTATCCACAGACACATCAGCAAGCACCGCCCATGCAATATAGGTTTCCACAGAACATTCAGAGTATGCCACAGTAGCAGCTCCCGTTTGTGCCGAATGCTCAGAATGTGCCAACAATGCTCCAACAGCAACCCACACCAGTTCCAACTGCACCAGCATTTCCACAGTTACAGCCACCTTTTACTCCACCCACTGGTAGTACACCACATCAATATCCACCACCAAATCTTCTCCAGGCATGAGCACAGGCTCAGATCCAGGTACAGACAGCCAATCAGCAAATATACGGAAGCAGCAGTGTTAGGGGGCAATCCTTTCCTACCGCTAGGCACAAACATTAATACCCAATAGGACAGTCCACAGAGGGCTCTGGCGTGCCCTATTCTATCAGTAACTGCAGACCTGGTTGCATTAGAGAAGGAATATTCGCCTTGTTGGACAGGATAATGGACACACAGGGATTTGCTGGGGCTGTTGTTGTGATGGTTAATTTGACCAAAAACCTATCCTTTACCATTGTCACTCAGGAAATATGTGCACCCCTATTTTACTCCAAAGATACACCAATCAACATTTTGTGCAGAAACATTATGAGCAATTGAACATGACCATTTTGTTCACTGACAAAGGCATAGTGTGTTCAACTCCAGGGGTGTACTTTAACCAAGCAAGCACAGAGCTTCAAACACTCTGCACCCACAGTGCACTGGAAGGGTTCCAATATACCCCCTGCTATTCCTCTATGGGGTGCAGGTGCTGTTAGGATGGGTACTTAGGATAAGTAACCACACCTTCTGATTACCCACCGAATTCTTTTTCAGACAAGCAGCACACAAGGAGGTAGCACCAGGGACTGTCATTACAGTACAGTAGGTGTGGTAAGAACACAAAAGGACAAGGTGATCTTACAGGGGATGGATGAGGATGGTATTGAATGGCACAGTGTCTGGTGTGTTGACCCCATCCAGTGCTTGACTGACTTGACTGATGAACAACCTTTTGATGACTACAAGGAAATAGGAGCGATGGTGTTTGAGATAAGCATAAGTTCACAGAGTAGAGGGGCACTCAGATGTCAATAATTTCTAAATGAGTATAATTCAATGTTAGAAATGTTCCAATATTATTTAGGTGCCACAGACGCTGATCTTGGACTACAAGATCAATTTACAAAGCAGAAAGAGAGGTGAGTTCCAAAAAATCAGTGGAACTTGAGCTCTGTGCACACTTTGTAGCAGAACACAATGCTAAATCAATTCATATGCAATTAAAAATAAAGTATTTAATGGTGTCAAAATTAAATAAAGTGAAAATAAATCAGGTAACTTCATAAATTCGCACAGTGACAATGTTAAGTAAATTAAATACCACTTCTTGGTGTGATATCTGTTACAGTGTTTCCAATTTCACAAAAGATAACAAATATGTTCTAACAAATCCAATACATAGGTTCATAATTCTAAAGATACGTTATTTCAAATAAGAACAAAGTAGTTCAAAGTCCATTAGTGAAATGCCTTCAGATATACATATAGATGACCTCAAATGTATATCGTATCTCTATACGACACGTTTTGGTGTAGTGTGCCCTTCATCAGGTATGGACAATTGAAGAGTTCAAAGAGTTCCTAGAAATTAAATATAAAATATATAGTCAATCACATTTTTTATTTATCATTTGGTCTACAAAATTTTGCTCTGATTTTATATTAAAACCAACTGACCTTAGCGTGCTGGCGGTGTGGCCTGACTAGTGATAGCAAAAATGTGTGTTGGCTCGTGTTTCACTCTCCTCTGGCTCTGAGAGTTAGCCCTGTAGGTAAATAAAAGTATCCTCCATGAGTGTGGTCATTAAAGATGGGCTAGAACTGGGACCAGTCACTAAATCATAGTGCTGTGTCCCAGTGCTAAGCCCTGCATTTTTGTATTGCACAATCGTTTTTTTCTAAAGAAAACTTTGCTCACCTTGTTGTGAATACACTTGGTGTGTCAGAATAGTAACTGGAGTCAAACTCTTGGCTCGGCAGCCGTCTATAGATCAGCAATATTCTAGTTTCTTGTGTTTGTGCAGTAGAGCTCAGATTTTCAGATCTACCTAAAGGAAAAACGACTCTGTTTTAGTTTGGGTTTTGCCTAACTGTGATGTTATAATTATTCTGGTTTGGAATAAGAGTAAAATTGTACCTTCTCCTTGATATTTGGTTCAGCCTCTGTAGCTCCTAGTTTGTATGCGTGCACTTACCTTTTCTGAAAAAACAGCTCCGTGTTCCTTAAGTTCTGAAGCCTGAGACGATTGCTGAATTGCCTTCTGTGGTATCTATAACAAAAGGATACATTACTGTATCTCTTTATCTGTCATGAACTTTTTACTGAGGTGGAAACTGTAGGCGATCCATGTCTTACCTACTGAGAGTTCACAGCGGTCTCGTGCTGTTTAACGTTCTGAGTTTCCTCTGTGCTTTCTGTTGATTCAGGTTACTGTGGTGACTCGCATACTCGCGTGCTGCCGGGGGAAAAAAGTCGATTAGAAAAGGAACTATATAAGGTGTGCATGCAGAGTGCCATGTTTAAAATGTATTTTCTTCACTAATGCTCGCGTGTGAACACATGGGCATGTCTTGGGTTGTTTAATGAGATGTGCAAGTGTTATATATCTCTTGTTCTCCCATATAGAGTTAGGGCTTTCTTATTTTTCAAAATTGGAATAGTTTTAGATTAGTTGAATATCTGCTATTTTATCAAAAATAGGATGACATTGGATTGTCTACAATACCTGAACTCAATAATTATTAAATTTTGGGATTGCCAATGTTAAATCAAAGTGCCCCATAATTCTGCTAGTGGGTTTGGTATATCTGTTGTTTGCATTGAGGCGGTTCTCCTCTATAGGTCTCTAACATTCCTTAACAGAACACAATTTGGATGTTGAACATTCCTTACAGAAAACAACTTAGATTCCACTCCATGTTCATCCCGTTGGGGGACATTGTGTTGAGGCGATCAATCCAATAGCTTTACCGTTGGAGTAGCAATCTATTGAGATTGCCTCCTCTCCTAGGTAAACTGACTTGTTCTAGGATGATGAATTTAATTTGGGCAATGGTGTGCTTGTGTTTCAAAAAGCGCTGTGCTACAGGTGATTTGTCCGATGCCATTCGGATGTTAGATTTATGTTCTGACCACCTGGTTTTGGCTTTCCTTGTGGTCAGACCTACGTAATATAGACCCAAAGGACATCTTATACCATAGATAATGTTCTTGGAGTCACATGTTGAGGAGTGATACAGGTTGATTTTATAACCCTTGTGAGGGTGATTGATATAATTCCCTTTGATCAGATTATTGCAGTTGTTGCAGTTGTGACATGGGGTGGTGCCATTGTACTTCTGAGTAGTGTCTCTTTGGTATGCAAAGTCAGCTTTAATTAGATGATCTCTTACCAATTTGCTCTTGTTGTATGCAAATAACGGTGGTTGCGGAAACAATCTACCCATCATGGGGTCTAATGTCAATGTTTCCCAATTCTTCTTGATTATGGGCTTTATTTCTCTGCTTTGGTGGGAATATGTTGTCACATATACTATTTTCTCCTCAGGTTCATGTACTTTGGGTTCTAACGCTTTAGGTTTGCTGATATTGCTTGCCTTTACTGCACTGGTATTGATGACTGCATGATCATACCCACTGTTTTTAAATTTCTTCTTGAGTTCCTCAGTTTTTGTGGTGCATTCATGGTACTCCGAGATAATTCGCCTATACCTCAGAAATTGACTGAAAGGTATACTCTCTATTATTTTCCTGGGGTGAAAGCTATTAGCATGTAGTAAACTGTTTCTGTCTGTAATTTTTGAAAATACAGTAGTTTCCAATTTTCCTGATTTAATGTAAACTTCGACATCCAAGAATTCTATTGAAGTTTTGCTGGTCTTCGATGTACATTTTATTCTCGGGGCAATTGTATTCACGTGATCAAAAAATTCTGATAGTTCCTCAGGGGAACCATTCCATATACCAAATAGATTGTCAATGAGCCTTAGCAAGAATTTCAGTTGTTTCATCCATTTCACATCTCTGAAGAAGTTGTTTTCCTCCAGGTACGCCATATAAGTATTCGCATAACTTAGAGCCATGGCAGCCCCCATGGAGGTTCCTGATATTTGTATAAAATATCTGTCTTCAAACATAAAGAAGTTGTTCTGTAGAACTATTGTGAGTCATTTGAGTATAAATAGTTTGTCTGTCTTACATTTTTCATTTGAAGATAACATAATCATTACATGGCTTCTAAACCTCCTTGATGGGTGATGTTTGTACATAGACTTGTCACATCCATGGTGAATAGAATGCCATTTTCTTCATCAAAGTGTATGTTCTGTAGTTTGTTCAAAAAGTCATTAGTGTCTTTAATGTAGATTTTGAAGTTGTGAGTCAGAGGTTGCATTGCCCTGTCTATATATTGTGCTAGAGGTTCTAGCAGGATATTGTTTGCTGCAGTTATTGGACTTCTCGGTGGGTTCATGAGATTTTTGTGCACCTTTGGCAAAGTGTTTATTATTGGCATACAGATTGGTGAGGAAACTTTTAGTGTGATGACTGATGAGCTCATCTGCCTCTGCTTCATCTAGTACAGTTTTGATAATTTGTTGTACTTCCTCTGTAGTATTCGTAAAGATTTCCAGGTACGTATTTTGATCCACTAATTGACTCTCAATTTCCATCTTGTATTGCATGGTGTTCATCAGCACAAGGGCCTCACCCTTGTCTGCTGGTTTTATAACTAGATTTGGATTCTTCCATAATCTGTCTAGTGCCTGCTGTTCTCTGGATGTAAAGTTTGTTTTGGTTCTTTTTTTGAAATTCAACTTTTCAAAGTCTTTTAACACCTGTTTTTGGAATACTTCCAAAATAGGGTTTTGGATAGGTGGTAAAAATGTACTTTTTGGGTTCATTTCTAAGTATTTACTTTCTCTTCTGGAGTTTCCCCATTCACATGTGTCAAAGAATATTTTCAATCTCATTTTGCTTGTTAGTTTGAAAAAAGTACTTTTTTCTTCTAATAATGCACTACTATGGTGTGGAACAAATGAGATCCCTTTTTGCAACGTGTTTTCTTCTAATGAGGTCAATTTGTGACTAGAGATGTTTCTCACTAGATTTTCTTTTGCCAAAAGTTCACTTTTTTTGATGGTTGGTTTCTTAGCGCTTCTTCTTGTTTTGTGCAATCTAAAAAAGAAGAAATGTTTTCAGAGGGCAGTTTAGCAATTCTGGAAGATGATGCTACTTGGTCATCTAACGGGATAGCTGATTCTTGTTCTGTATCTTGAGGTTCAAATTCAGCACTGGAAACCTCAGAAGATCCACTGCCTGTGGCTGGAGTTTTTTTGTGGTAGGAGGTTTTACCAGTTTTTGCCCAATCCTTCTGGCGGTAATATTCCTTCCAACAATAAACGATATCTAATTTATAGTCTAGAGTGTCACGTCTAAACTTTCTTCTTTTTTTACCTCAATTTCTTTTTTTGTAGTTATCAAGTTTAGTGTTCATGTCTTCTAGTATAGATGTCAATTCTTCTTTGGTGATTGTTTTGATCAGAGTAGCTTTGATCGATTCCAAGTCTGTTTCTAAGGTGATTAATGATTTTGACACTTCCTCAATAGTAAGGAGTATTAAATCTAAGGAACATTTATTCAAGATATATCTCCATCTCTTAACAAAATCTGGGTTTTCTTTGCATAAGGTTGGCTCGAGTTCAATTTTTAACCCACATGGGATAAGCATACCATGTCACTTGCTTGTACAACATACAGAGGTTCCCCAATTGGCACTCCTTACGAGGGCGATTTCAGCACACTTGCAGGAGGACTTTCAGAAGGTGCCTGCAAAGATTTGGACCTGTGGGCTCCATGATGTGAGGCGTTTGAAGGGGATAGAGTCAGTGAACATCGAATTGAAGTAAGGGGCCATACTGCCCCAGGTCAAAGAGTACCCCCTGTCCAGGGAGGCAGATGAATGGAAATATGGCCCCATTGCAGCATTATGGCAACATGGCATGGTACAGCAATTCGACTCCACATGCAATACAACAGTGTGCCTTGTTGAGAAAGTGATGGGGTGATCTTAGAGGACGGTGCAGGATCTCCGCCCACTGTTGTGGAGCTAGAGGTTCTGGTGGTACCCAATTGGGCCACCATTTTGAGTAACATTCCCACTTCACAGTGATTGATCTTAAGAATACATTCTTTTCTAAGCCCTTACACCCAGATTTTCAGCACATCACCGTGCTTACTTACTGTGGCCAGCGATTCAAACACACCAGACTCCCACAAGGGTACTCTGAGTCCCAAAGTATGTTTAATAGGGTACTGCAGGAAGACTTAGGGCATTTACAGTCACAGAGCACAGAGATACAACATGTGGGTGACCTCCTGGTGTGCATCACTGCACAGGAGCAGTGGAGAGAGGATTCAGTAACATTCTTGATGTTATTGGCAGGCAAGGGGTACATAGTGGACAGAGAAAAGCTGCAACATTGCCATAAAGAGATAATTTACCTAGGGCAGATAATGTCATCAGTAGGGACCTTTGAAAAGGCAGCAGCACTACAGAATATATCCCAGCCAAACACAGTAAAAGAAATGCAGCAGTTTCATGAGCTTTTGAAATTAATGCCGGTCCTGGATCTTCAACACTCCAGTTACACTGAGCAACTACTACAAGGGCTCAAGGCAGAATAGAAGGCAAAGGGTCCCATTACCTGTACAGCCAAAATGATACAATCATTTAAGGAACACAAAGGTGTACTCACCAATGCACCAGTGCTAGCCATTCCAGATTACAACAAAACACTCTTTCTGTTTCATGGGGAAGTGATATCAGCTGTCCTCACTCAGAAAAAGCCAACATGACACAAGCCCCAGGTGGTATTTTAGACCCACTGATGCTGGGACATTTTCCATGTGAGCAAGCACTTGCAGCAGTGGCTTTCACAATTGAAAAACCATCTGTCATAATGATGGGCTGCTCAGTGATGCTCTTTGTAGAGCATGCAGTGTTTGCTATCCTTGAAAAATCAAAGTCTACCCTTACTACCCAACGAGTGCCAGGGTAGGAGGTTATATTTTCAAATCCAGCAATTCACTCCATGAGGTGCCACGTTGTCAATCGAGTGACCTTTGTCGCCCAGCCAGTGCAGGTGTGTGATGACGTGCATGATTGTACCACATAGTAAGAGGTACTAGAGGGTCTGTACAGAGTGACGGAAGAAGCCTCAGAGGAGGGCAAATACATTTTGTTGATGGTTCATCGTCAATTTACCAGAACACGGGATGTTGGCACACTGGGTCAGCAATAGTGTGCTTTGAGGGAGAGGACTTTGAGATGGCAGCACATATGAGATTAACATCACATTATTCAGTGCAAGCTGCTAAATTAGTGACATTGATATCAGCAAAAGAGATGTGTCAGGGATGCCATGCCACTGTTTATTCAGATTAGGCCTATGTCACCAACACAGTACATTCAGGGTTTTTTGGAAAGCAGAGAGATTTTAGTAAATGTGATGGGGCACTGGTGCAGCACACACAGTTGCTATCAAGGCTGATAAAGGTGTTACCCCTGCCTTCAGTGCTGGCGGTAGTTAAGTGTGCTGCCCACACAGGGAGTACAGATTGTGTGTTGCCAGGCAACGCAGCCAAACAAGCAGCAAATCTGCCATATGTTACAGATTTTCCTCCCATGGTGTCATGCATGTCACAACACCAGGGTCAGCTAGCAGACTGATATAACGCTCTACCAGTGACACAGATAGCAGAATTACAGGGCAGGGCCTCCCAGCAGGAACATGAATTATGAAAGAAGAGGGGGTGTTCCTTGTCCTCTACCAATTTAATTTGGCATCAGAACATATATGGGAAACCTGTCATACCTGTAGAAATACTTACTTAAGATGGCTCTCAAACAGCTTCGCTACCCAGCACATACATTGAAATAAAGCATTGCAGCTGATTTGTAGGCAGAGTGGTTTATTCCAACTAACATGAGCACGTGACCGATTTCATTGCCAACTTTGTGACATATCAGTGTTTTACAGTGGGGCACACACTCAAAATGATTAAAGCAACTGTACATTCCACCATTTGCATATTGATTACATTGATATGCAAAGCAGGTGCACTAACTATTGCTATGTAATAGTTATGGCTTGTCCATTCTTCCGTTGGCTTGAGGCAGGTTCGTGTGTCCACAGTGATGCTAAATCAGCAGCTAAGTTCCTCATGCATGAGGTTTTTCCATGTTAGGAAGTGTGTGAAGCACTATGGTCTGATAATGGCCTGCACTTCTCCAATGATCACTTTAAGGAAATAACTTCCCTAATAAGCATCAAGCACAAACTTTGTTCCATTTACCACCCTCAAGTCAACGGTCTCATGGAGCACCTCAAAGGCCTACATAAGGAGCGCCTTGCAAATCCTGTGTGATACACTTCACAAGAGCTGGCTCCACTGCTTGACAGTTGCCCTCTTTGCTTTGTGCAATCCGCCTGGGTCCGACCACCATCTGATGCCTCATGAGATTGTGACCGGCAGGTAGATAATAACACCACATGCCTCTGCTCACATTGCTTACTCTGTCTTTGATGCTCATAGTTCTGCCGACTTTCTGGGGGAGGGGATTAGGAGGTACCTTAGGAAGCTTACCCAATCTCTCAGATTAATATCATTTCAGAGAGGGCCTTGAAGAAACCGGCCGGCACCAACCTTCACAGCGACATCGACAGAGCAAGAGGAACAGGATGTACTGCCCCGGCTGCAACTGTACTTGGGAGAAAAGGTGTTGATAAGGAACTTCACCAGGATAATGTGGTGCCAGCCACACTTCCAGCGATAAAAGTAGAGGGCCACTGCCAATGGATACATTTGACAGATGTATAAAGGGACAAAATCAGCACCCACTGCAGGAGAAGAAAGGGGGCAGACAAAAGGGGAGTGCCTGTCATTTGAGTATTTCCTTTTGGTCTGTAGAGAGGTGGAGGGTACGAGCCCCCCCCCATTGGAGCATGACAGACATGAACGGTGCATATTGCTACTGGTGTCTACTCCCACCAGTATACCACACAGTGACAGACGCCACTCACTGAAGCAGCCCTACAGACCATAACCAGATGACATCACCAAAGTAATCATAAAGAGGCAACATGACTGAACACATGGGCTCTCCCAGCTCCCTCCACCACTTCAGGTTTTCCTTTTGCAGCTTCAGGGGATCAGATTGTGTTCCTGGAGGGTCGCAGAAGAAAGTGGGAAAAGTGTTGAAATGTGTGATGTATTCTTTGATTTTCTCTCTCTTCTTTCTCTTATCTTTCTTTCTTTAATTCTCTTTCTTCAAGTGACTGGAATGGGAATTTTGTATATAGTACGGGGAGGGTTTAGGTTTCACCCTCAGCAACTGCTAATCATGCAGCAAAGGCTAAAAGGGAGATTTCACATTCTGATCTGTTTCTGGACCAGTTGGGGGCCAGCTTTACACCAATTCTGGCAATATGTGGCATAACCACATGGCAGCATTGGGGAGAGAGAGAGAGTTAATGGAACATGTTATGTGTGCTCCCTCATCCCACATGTGACTGGAGCACCCAGAACATGTATTCCAAGAGAGGTGCAAACGCAAGAGGTGCAGTGTTTACTTCATATGACATTGTGTGAAGTTACAGGTCTTTATCAGGGATGGACAGTAACTGTGCAGTGGGTGGAGGAAGGGGAGATAGTACATGAAAACGACTATCAAGATAACAAAGGTGGCAGAAGATCACAGCACAAGAGACATACTGCTGCACTACAAGAGGGATGGACCACAAAAGGGAAGGTTACATTTACAATGCCCCACACACTTGCATGCTTGAAAGAGACGGGGCATCACATATCTTGGTGTAGGACGAGGCGGCAAATGCGCGTTGAGGGGTGGTTTTCTGCAGAGATGAATGGGTAGAGGTGATCAGGGGCTGCAGGACAAAGAGTTTGGCGGGGATTGGGTTTGAAGTGGCGGCCTACATTAACGCATCCTGTTTGAAGATATGGGAGGGAAATATGCACACCCTTGCTTGGATAACTGACAACAAAACACCAGTGACAATAGAACTACTAACAAATCCTTCTTTATGTTTCAGATCACGAGGAACCATTCAAATAGGAGAGAGTGAGGTCTGCACCAAGGCGTTGGAGCTACCCAGTATGCGAGACAGGACCTCTACCATTATGGATTTCTATTGGGCCTATGGGCCCAATGCCTATCTACAGTTGCAATCACTTTGGGCCGGCTAATGGTCCCTCGTTGCTTTGCAAACACCAGCCTTGGTTGTGCGCCACTCAGATGTTGCCCCTCATTATTTTGCCGAACATTCTTGCTCATCTTTCCAGGAAAATATCAGACACTCATGACCTAGACATATTATTGAAGGACTACTGAATGCTAGGCACAAACAATCACATCCGAGGGAACTTGTCAATAACTTTTGGAATTATAGCTATGCTGGTGCTAGGATAGTGAACAAAGAAGGAGGTTTATGGAATGTGAGCAAAAGAAGAAGAAATAATAATTACACTTCTCAGAAATCATCTGTTTAGTTGCAGGGGATTCTGACTTAGTTTAGATTGTTTTCTTTGACTGCTACGTTTTTTGCATCTCTTTTAGCACCAGGATTTCAGACAGCTGCAAACGCAAAATGGCTCCCAATTACACACTGGGAGCTGTTGCAGCTAGATAATGCAACAGAGAGGGGGTTACATTTTATACAAGAGGATCTTAGGGCAGTGAGATTGATGACCCTGCAAAACAGGTATGTGTTAGACATGTTGACAGCTATGTAGGGGATTTATGCGCAAACATTAGTGCAAGTTGCTGTTCCCAGATACCAGCTAATGATGAACAGAATGGAAATTTGTCTGCATCTATAAAAACTTGACATATGTTACACACAAAGATGGAAGACAAATTTAGCAGGCTCATCAAAGAAAATTGGTATGACAATTTTTCATGGCTGTCCATTTGGTTAGCTCAGGTCCTGAAGGTAATGGTCCCTGTCCTCGAAGTGGTGCTCACCGTTCTTTGCAGCTGTCATGACGCGCGCTCCATGGAAGCTATGGAGCCGATGGAAGGGCTGATTCCGTTCCTCCACCAGCGGTCTAGTCTCCCACGTCCTGCACGTTACCGTCATGACGCATATATATAGGCGTCACTCGCGGTAATCGATGCGTTGCAACCTTGCTTTCCTCGCCAGGTTTTGTACGCTAGTGCTCCTCTCTGACTCCCCTTGTTTTTTCCCGCTTGTGCCTTTGATCTCTCATGGTGATTCCTCCACTCTTCTGTTCCTCCCGCTTTGTAGTCCTTGATCCTTCTAACACTCTAGTGCTCTTTCCTAACTTGTTGTACATACATCTACGATTGTATGCTCCTTCCCACCGCAGCCTTCTGCAGACCTTTTCCTCGTTCCTCGGCTAAGGTCTCCATCGCTAGCTCGACTCCAGCAGTGTCTTCTGGGAATTGAAGTCCTCTCTTCTACATCAACGGAAAGCCTTCAGCCTAGATATTCGTAGTGCTACTACATCCAAGCACACCAGGGTTTTTCAGCCACGCTTTTCCCTGGAATTGGGGGCGGACTCCCTGAGGGTCCCTTCTGCCTTGCTGTTGGACAGCGGGCAGGGTGGCTTCCAGTGGAGCTCGTCCCAAACTCAACAGGAAAGGACTGGACCTTTGGAGAGAAAGGAGAGCCATAGACACAGACAGTTCCTCAGAAGAACTGAGTACAGGTGAGGAGAAGGAGGAGGGAACCAAGGAGGGTATTTGTCAAGCAACTACTACTTCATCGCATGAAAGCAGCACCCAAGTAGCATTGGGTTGTTGTGCGTGGGCTGGGGGAAAATAGGGGACAGGAGTAGAGAAGAGATTCGGGAGAAAGAGGGGAAGATGTTCTTCCTGTAATGAAGGGGCAGGAAAATGGGGTGGTGAAGGAATATGGCAATTGGGGACGGAAGAAAGAAGGAATAGAGGGGATGGGAAGAGATAATGATTTCCCAGAGGTACAATTTTAAGAACCACTGGATGGATTACTTTGCAGAAGAGGAGTGCATTAATCTTACTGGGCCTCCAGAGGAATGTGCAAATGAGGGCTACAGCTTTAAGGAAATTCATAAGATGTGGGTGAAGAAGGAGGAGGTGAAAGGTGGGAAGAGGGAGGAGTTGTTTGCTACTGGCGTAACAAAAGTGGGCAGTGTTCATATGCAGGTGCACCACCCACAATTTGAGCACCACTATCGTCTGAGAAAGGTCAGCAGGGAGGGCATCAGGACCCCGGCAATGACATAATGGTCATTGCCACAAGGACAGTAACAGTGCGGATAAATTTAGGTTAGTAGCTGAGAGATGGCACAAAATAGCACTAGCATGCAGTAGTATATTTTGTTTTTAATAACACAGGCAATTGTTGCATTGCAGCTTTACTTTTTGCCAGCATTGTGGCACATACCATTGTATTACTTGCATGCACTGCATCTTACAGAGATGAAGCAGCATATTATTTTTCATGTAGCAGATTGCCCCACGTCTGCGATCAGCACAACGAAAACTGCATGGCATAATTTCTACCACACTTCGCCTGCACAACATGATTACAGAGAAATACATGGTGCATGGCACAGCATTCCCGCCTGCATCCCACTTCATAGAAAACACACAACACATTGTGTAGCACATTGGCCCATAATGAAGCTCATGGCACTACATTTCCTGGTTACATGACAGCAGGATAGAAGGTGGATAGCACTGTCAGTCAAACTTTTGCCGAAGTGAGGGGTAGGATTAGTTCTCAGGCAGCCACAATATGAAATGTGCAGAATAATATGGAGAAATTAGCAGAAATTATGGTCTCAGAGCAGTACTCAGCAGTGGACATGTCATGTTTTTTCTAGAAAACTATTCATTGGAGGGAGGTTGCTAGAAGATAGAGTACCAGGATTGGCAACATGTAATAATATTGTGTTATTTAGATAACAATATAATAAAAGGCCAGATGTATGTTTGTCCATGTATGTTTGTCCGATGCAGTAATGTTGCCTGTTGTCAGCGCTAGAGGGAGTTGTTGCCTTAGGAAATATAGAGACAATGCCAATGCACATAGCTTCGCATGTTGTCACCGCTAGTGGGAGTTGTTGCCTTAAGATATATAGTGGTCCTACATTGTTAATGTACACCTGCACTTTAGCCCATGCACACTGGCTTCTACACTAGTATAATAATAATTTGATATGTATATAGCACTTTGATCAAAAGCTGGTTACATAGCACATATTTACATACATTATTATTATTAGATAATTGAAATTGGTACTTTATCGACCTCAGAAGGATGAAAGGCTGAGTGCACCTTGCTGGGATTTTAACCTGCAACCTGAAGATCAAACACAGATCACAGCAACTAGGGCCTAACCTACTCAGCCATCTTACCGTATGTATCGAGATGAGGGGTTACATAGTGAGCAGGTGCACACAGTGGGAACGGGGAATCTATAGAGGAAGTGTGTGCCATGTTGTTTTGCTGCTCATTGGTCCATCTCGGTGGGACGCTGTGGCCCCAATTGTCTGAGGTAGTATGGTCCAGTTAGAATACAGTCTTTTGAGATTGGTGCATTTTTTGCTGCACCACGGGGGTAAGATCACACTGGGTGGGTGGTGTTCTTTTTAGTGACGAAATGGTAACTACCAGTAGTTTTTTAAAAATGTATATGGTTGTGTCGGGAAGCGGGGGCTCGTCCCATTCCCCCAAGATGTTTTGAAATCGGCAAAGGCCCAAGACTTTCCGATAGATGCCTAGTGAGTGTATAGGGTGAGGGGGCATTGATAGGGGTTGCATGTAGGGATAGAATATAGCAAGAGTGGATGTAGATTGCATTAGACACAAGACACCATTTTGGTAAATAGCAGACATCTTGCCGTGCGGGAGCCAGGTCAGTAGGCCCTGGCACAGGGCATGGTTATATGTGTGTGTGAATGCGGGAGCAGGGTACGACTGGGGTGTGAGTGGGATAGGGTAGGCTCACACAGATACGCAAACCTCTAATTGTTTCGTATCATTAGGACATGTAACCTAGAAAGAATGCACCCTGCAAGGCCATGAGGGGGCTGTGAATGGGGACATGAGCCTCTGACCCAGCCCAACCCAAATTCCTAGTTATATTGCCCACATACCCCTGTACCAAGGCCCTAACATTCCAAAACATCAGCCAGTCCAAGAACCCTGACCATAAAACTGTTTGATAAGCCATTTGTTATATAGATCACAATAGAATGTTCAAGGCCCCTGTGATCTGTGCTGCAAGGTGTCATGGAGGATAAGTAACACAAATAACGGCAAGGGTGGGAAGACTTGAAATGGCACCAACGCGTCTTGTATTGAGCTGGGGTTTGCTGAGATAAGACGTCCTAGAATGTAGCCTCTGCGCCCATGTCTACAGTACCAGGTGCACATTAGGCCACTGATAGGGCAGGCAGTGAATTCCATCCTTAATTGGCAATTATCAAGCCCAGCACCTGATGGCTTTGTGAGAAGAGCCCCACATGGAAGACGATGGACAAGAAAAGTTGGGACCAATGACCTGGCATCCCATATGCAGCAGGCCACCTATGTATAAGGGCACACCAACCGGCTTCATGGATCTGTACCCTATGTGTTGTACGTCATTGTGACTCTTTTTGCCCTTATAACCTGCCGTCCATGTTGGTTTTTGTAAGAGCGCTCTGTAGCAGCAGAGTCCTTTGCTATCGCGTACCTGACTTTTGTGAGAATAAAGACTTGTGCTCATTGCAAGAGGTGTGCAGGGCTTCTTTCCATAGTGGCTTGTATTTTTTCTGGTGTGAGCGTGAAGGGCTTCTCTACAGTTGTTTAGGGGATTGATGACAACCAACCAATGATAATGTTAGGATGATGTTTTTGCTACATTTCTTTTGCAATATGCTAATGTTTCATTTGTGGCTATAGAATGTTCAGCCTGCAATGGGCGCGTTGGTTATGTTCAGTTCATCTTCCTGACCGTAATGTATGAATGCATTTTATGTTTTTTTCCTGCAAGTGGTACACTTCTTTCTGAGTTGCACAGATTACTTTTTTTCTACTTTTGGACCTGCATTGGGAGCATCGCTAGCTCAACAAATGCAGCACTGTTGACTGCCTATGCAATTAAACCATTCCTTCCAAAATGAGGGATGTTAAAAGATTTTGATATTTGATTACATTAGCTGAAAATACCATCCCAAAAGTTGTCAAGTGTTTTACCCAGGGTTAAGGCATTTTTGTACTAGATTTGTAAGATTTTCATATATACTGCTGAAATACACACCTCCAAGTGGGTAAAACTCAAGGCAGCAGAATAACATCACTAATACCAAAACGGTACAAGACAGATTGTGAACAGCAGCATCTACTACATTCCATTACATGAAGGTCTGGGGTTTATGCATCTGACCAGTAATCACCAGACACAGCCAGGTCTGGGCACTGAGAGGCAGCATCCACACCTTCTATCAGACGGATGCTGGGCTTTATGCACACCAGCAGCTACCAACATGTACCAGACACAGGATGGCCCTATGCACCACAGCACTATTACCTTTTTGCAGACACAGTGTTAGCCTAGTATACACCAGCAAATGTCCCCTTCTATAAGACAATGTGGGCCTTGTGTATCATAACATCCAGAATACTCCACTAGATAAAAGCCAAGTCTTGTGAAGCACAGCAGATACCACCCTATGCCAGGCAAAGCTTTGCTCTTCAAAATCACAAAAACAGGACACCTTTTGACGGACACAAGTTGGGCACCACCCAACAGCATAGTTGCCAAAGTGACCCATTTCAAACTGTAGGTGCTTAACGAGTCCTGGCTTTTTCTCTGATTTCTGGGACATGTAGTTTCACTTTCCCCCATTATAAAACTCAGACTTCAAGTCCCAGAATGCAAAGAGAATAACAGACTGGATAAGCACCTACAGATTGGAATGGGTCATGTTGACATCTATGCAACAGTTGACCAAACCGTCTTTTGCACTGCTAAAAACCAGCACTCTATAAGTCTCTCTCGCCTTTATGCTGCAGAGGATATAGGCTGGGCTTCATCTTCTGCTGTATCTTCTTTCAAATACAGCAGAGGTGGCTCATCCATAATGGGCGGGGGGCCGGCGACCCACCGGGTCTTGGCCCCTTCTCACCCATTATGGGGGAGCCCACCCAGTAAAATACAAGCAATCCCTCATCTGTTTTTTTCAGCTGAGGGAGTGCTCTTAACTCTGAAAGGGAAACTTTGTTTCCCTTTCACAGTTAAATTACCCCAGCCACGCAAGCCCAATGAGCCATGCAAGGCTGGGCCATTTGCTTCTCCAGCCTTGCATGGCTCATTGGAAATGTTGGCGGGGGAACTGCACATCTGTATGTGCAAAGGGGTGCTCCTGCACCTCCTCTCACATACAGACAGAGCAGGCTGGAGTGGGGTATCTCCGGACCCAACCTCTGGCCCTTTGTATGCATGTGCAGGAACCAGGAAAACATCCTGATTCCTGTTCATGTGTGCAGGGGGCTGGAGCACTGGAACCTCCGGGCCCACAGCAGAAGGTAAGTTTGTTTATGTTCATTTTTTTAAATTTAAATTATGTTTATGGATGCGTGCATGCTTGTGTTGTTAGGTGAATGTAGGATGATGGATGCTGGTGTGAATGAAAGAGTGCTTTCTGTGTGTATGTTGTGTAAATGTGAGCATTTGTATTTACGTTTATTTAGTATTTAAGTATGTCTACGGATGCTGTATGCTTGTGTTATGAGTGAGTGCATGATGGATGCTTGTGTGAATGAAACAGATTGTTTGCTGCATGTGTGTTGTGTAATGTGTGTTTGTATGCTCATCTATTTATTATTCAAGTATGTGCATCGATGCGTGCATGCTTGTGTTATGAGATTGCATGATGGGTGCTCATGTGAATGAAATAGAGAGTGCTTACTGTGTGTATGTTGTGTACATGTGTGTGTTTGTATGTTTATTTATCAAATATACATATGGATGCATCTATGCTTGTGTTATGAGTGAATGCATGATGGGTGCTCCTGTGAATGTTATCTGTGTTTATGTTGTGTGTGTATGTTGCATAAATGTGTGTGTTTGTATGTTTATTCATTATTTAAATATGTGTATGGGTGCATGTATGCTTGTGTTATGAGTGAGTGCATGATGGGTCCTTGTGACTGTGCATGAGAAAGTTAGTGCTTGCTGTGTGTATGTTGTGTAAGTGTGTGTGTGTGTGTGTGTGGGTGTGTGTGTGTGTGTGTGTGTTTGTGTTTGTTTGTGCTGGTCTGCAATGATTTTAGCGAGTGGGGGTAGGAGGTTTTAAAAATGCTTTTTTTGCACAAACCCCCTCCCCACCGGCTAAAATCAGCTCTCCGTCTGAGGTGCTGTGGGGTCCTGGGGACAGGGATGGTATTTATTTACTGGAGATTTATGACAGATGTCTAGTAGGAGACAGGCATGGCATTTTCTTACTGGACATCTCTCCAGTAAAAAAATACGAAACGTGCCTCCCTATCCCCCCAGCACCTTGCATACACCCATATTCTCTTTGATTGTGTGTGTGTCTGTTTGGCGCTGTGGGGCCCAGGGGACAGGCATGGTATTTTTTTACTGGACATCTATTATAGATGCCTAGTAAAAAATACCATACCTACCCCCTTATCGCCTTGCATACACACCTAGTCCCTTTGATTGTGTGTGTGTGTTTGGTGCTGTGAGGCCCAGGGGACAGGCATGTAACTTGTTTTACTGGACATCTATTATAGATGACCAGTAAAAAATACCATCCGCACCCCCTGCTCCGCCAGTGCCTGACATACACACATAACCAAATTGATTGTGTGCATGTGTGAGGAGCTTGGGACCCAGGGGACAGGCGTGACATTTTTTTTACTGGGCATCTATGATAGATGGGCTGTAAAAAAACATGCCTTACCCCAATGCCCACAAGCGCCTCGCATTCACACATAATCACATTAATCATTATTGTGATTATGTCTGATTGGAGGGTGCTGGCAAACCATGGAGCAGGCATGTCCTTTTATACTGTGCATGGTTGATAAAGCAAGCATGATAAGTGTTATGTAGCTAGACTTGCATTTTAATGCAGCCAGTCTAACATTTCCTATTGTGGTATGGAATTTTATATTGGGCATCTTTGTTAAAGCAAGCATGATAAGTATTATTATGAAGCAATACTGACATTTTTCATATAACCAGTCTAGCCATTTCTTAGTGAGGCATGACATTTTGTAATGGGCATCTTTGATAAAGCAAGCAGGATCAGTGGTATTATGTATACTGTGGCATGACATTTTGTAGTAGACATCTTTGGTAAAACAGGCATAAATGTTATTATGTAGCTAGACTGGCATTCCAGTGCAGCCAGTCTAGTCCTTTCTTTTTGTGGTATGACATTTTGTATTGCACATCTTTGGTAAAGCAAGCATGATAAGTGTTATTACAAAGCAAGAGTGGCATTTTTATGCTACCAGTCTAGCCATTTCTTACTGAGGCACAGCATTTTGTATTGGGCATCTTTGATAAAGCAAGCAGGATCAGTGGTATTAGTCTTACTGTCGCAGGACATTTTGTATTAGGCACCGTTGGTAAAACAAGCATACATGTTATTATGCAGCTAGACTGGCATTTCAATGCAGCCAGTGCATTCATTCTGTATTGCGGTATGGCATCTTGTGTTGGGCATCATTGGTAAAGAAAGCATGATAAGTGTTATTATGAAGCAAGTCAGTAACTTTTACGCACTTAGACTAACCATTTCTTATTGTGGTATGACATATTGTATTGGGCATCTTGATAAAGCATGATAAGTGTTATTAAGTAGCTGGACTGGCATTTTAGTACAGCCAGTTTGGACATGTTTTCATACTTTGGCATGCCCTTTTAATGGTAAAGCCAACAGGAGTATGTTTTTATGTGGGGATACTGCCATATATTGGCAGAACAAACATGCACATGTGTTCTTATAGTGGCATTACTGGCATTACGCACAAAGCACACATGAGTATATTCCTATATGGGAATAATAGGGTATAATGTTGCAGTCAGCATGGAAATGTATGGGCACAGACAATGTGAAAATGTTTTGCACATATTGTGGGGAAAGGCATCATGAATGAACATGTTTTGGAGAAATGCTCCTATGCACTATTGGTGACTTGCATCTATTGGATTTATTTCATGAGTTACCCTACAAAACCCAATTGCAAATTGTTTGGCTTTTTACCCAATTGTTCTAAAAAGTGTGCTCTAAAATGCACCATTTTCACCCATTATATCAAAATAAGTATTGATGAGAACCCCCCTCCCCCCAAAGTTCTATCCCTCTTGAGTGGTGTGAGCTCTGTTGCAATGCTCGCTCTCTCGCCCATATCAGGGACAAATATTTACGCCCCTCCAGTTAAAAAACTTACCAGCCGCCACTGAAGTACAGGTTAGTCTCGGGACTGGCCTTCTGGATTATAGAATCCAACACCTTCTTTCAAACACTGGCCGTGCATTGTGCACCACTTGGCCTTCTTTCAAGTTCAGGCTTTCTTTACTTACCAGGCAAGTTGTCTGTTGGAATCCACCTCGTCCACAACACTGGCCTTTCCACAGAGCTAATCTAAGTAAAGAAAGCTCTTTCTCCTTTGAGCAGCTGTGCAAACGTGAACTTGGAAGTTAAAGGGATGGTCTAGTAAAAATGTTTATTTAAAAAATAGATAGGCAACATAAAAAAAAATACTAGCATTCTCTATTTTAAAACTTCCTATGTAAAATTTTGAGCTATTCAAGCTCAAAATTCGCAAAAGCAAGCACATGGGCACATCCATTTTGTGAAATGGAGGCCCTCCTGTGCTGGCTTTTGCTTTTGCGGCACTAATGAAGGAAAAGCCAGCCAGCTGTAGTAAACAAAAGCTACCGCTGGGTGGCTTTCCCTTCATTAGTGCTGTCGGCGGAGGATGGGGACCGGAGACCAGAGCAGGAAAGCTGCAGCTGAATCTCGGTAAGTGCTATTTTTTTTAAAAAAAAATAAGCACTTGCTGCGTTTTTTTTTCTAAGTTTTCCGGGCCGGAGGAGCCCGGAAAACTTAGAAATAAAACCGCAGCTTTAAAAACGTTGTATCTATGTTTGCGGTCGCTTTTGAAGCGACCGCAAACATAAATACAACGTTATTGTGTTGGAAAACGCTGCGGTTTTTCTTTCCAAGTTTCTCAGGCTCCTCCGGCTCGGAGGAGCCTGAGAAACTCGGAAAGAAAAACCGCAGCGTTTTCCAACACAACCGCGTTGTTTCTGCCTGAATCTGCTTTCCCATTTGGGGCTCTCGGGCTCCCGGGGAGCCCGAGAGCCCCAAATGGGAAAGCAGATTCAGGCAGAAACAACGCAGCATTGCGGAAAACAACCACGTTGTTTCTACCTGAATCTGCTTTCCCATTTGGGGCTCTCGGGCTCCCCACGGGGAGCCCGAGAGCCCCAAATGGGAAAGCAGATTTAGGCAGACACAACGCAACATTTAGCATTTCCCATTTGGGTCTCTCGGGCTCCCCACAGGGAGTCCGAGAGCCCCAAATGGGAAATCAGCTGTAGGTAGAAACACTACGCGGCATGTAAACATAACCGCGTTGTGTTTCTGCCTGCTGTGGCTTTCACTTTGGGTCTCCGGTGCTCACCGGAGACCCAAAGTGATAGCCACAGCAGGCAGAAACACACGCGGTTGTGTTGGAAAATGCTGCGGTTTTTCTTTCCAAGTTTCTCAGGCTCCTCCGAGCCGGAGGAGCCTGAGAAACTTGGAAAGAAAAACCGCAGCGTTTTCCAACACAATAACGTTGTATTTATGTTTGCGGTCACTTCAAAAGCGACCGCAAACATAAATACTTTTTTAAAGCTGTGGTTTTATTTCTAAGTTTTCCGGGCTCCTCCAGCCCGGAAAACTTAGAAAAAAAAACGCAGCTAGTGCTTATTTTTAAAAAATAAATAAATAGCACTTACCGAGATTCAGCTGCAGCTTTCCTGCTCTGGTCTCCGGTCCCCGTCCTCCGCCTACAGCACTAATGAAGGGAAAGCCACCCAGCGGTAGCTTTTGTTTACTACAGCTGGCTGGCTTTTCCTTCATTAGTGCCGCAAAAGCAAAAGCCAGCACAGGAGGGCCTCCATTTCACAAAATGGATGCGCCCATGTGTTTGCTTTTGCGAATTTTGAGCTTGAATAGCTCAAAATTTTACATAGGAAGTTTTAAAACAGAGAATGCTAGTATTTTATTTTATGTTGCCTATCTATTTTTTAAATAAAAAGTTTTACTAGACCATCCCTTTAACTTCTCTCTGTGTGTCTCAGCGCAAAAAAGACACATTTGCTCGTGCTCCATAGTTGCTAAGCAGCCGAATTTACACTCGGCTGGCTGTTCTCACTGTATCTCTGATTTTAGTTGCAGTGTATCAAAGGCATAAAAGCCCGGCTGGCCTCTTACCAAGCTACTCGGTTGCTTGCAGCCCGATAGACTGAGGAAGAATATGTATTTGTTTAGTACATATTGTAGACATGTCGTGTCTGAAAGTAACAGCTCTGGTGGCCTGGGGCGCATCTGCCATCCTGCCCCCAGCAAAGTCCACCCTGCCCGTTAGCTTTACTTATTATTAGTTTCGGCTGCTAGGTGGCACTTTAGCACCACTTATAAAACAAACCTATTGCATTAGAGTACAGATAGGGAGAAATGGCATATGAGGAGGGTCACAAAGCTTGTAGGTATTGTTTGGTAATTTACCTACCCAGTCACTGACCATGGCAATGCTAATCCCTACGGCCATTCCCACCGAGTTCCTGCCCATCCCAGCCCAAAACACGTCCTCATGGGTACTCTTTGACATTGCTTTAATCAAGCCTTACCATTACACGTTACACTCAAGTGTCTTTGAGTATTTTTTCAAAGTCTTCTGAGAGTTAATTGACTTAACTGAAGTTGTAAACACGGTTCTGGTGTAAGCACCATGCCTGTCCTTCACTGAAGTCCTGTTAAAAACCAGCATTGGCAAAGCCAACGGTTTTGGTTTGTGTATAGTATTAGACATTTTCCAGGCACTGCTATTATATGCTCATACCATTTTGGAGCTGCTACCATCAATGTCCGGTCTGTACCACTATGGCAGTGGCTGGCAAGTGCCTTTCCCATGCCTACAGAAAAGCCCAAACTGTTGGAATTGCCAATGTTCATTTACCTCGTAGAATTTCCTATGTCCTGTGGAGGGCATACAGGGTATGTTTTCTGCGTCCATGTGTACATGAGGCAGAAAACACAAATGGAGAACGTACTTGCAGTCAATATCAGCACACATGTAGGGGCTGGCTGCGGGAGGGGGGAGGGGTCCCTTGCTTCTGAAGCCAGTCCCTGCTTACACCTCAGAAGTGACTATTGTGAATCATGCACTTGTGGGCAAAGAATTTCAAAGGCAGGTTTGATAGATGCAACACACCCTCTCTTTCTGCCAATGTAATTATTTATTTATAAATAGTAGTAGACTCATAAGTTGCTATCTGTGAAAACAGTTACATTTTGGCACTATAGTTAGGTGACGGTGGAGGGAATAGCTTACCTTCAAAGCCTTGTAAAATGTGGGTATGGTAAGTGCCAAGGGGACTGGAAAATGCTAAAGGCAACAAGGGGTCATGCAGGAACCAACAGGAAATACCAATGAAATTAATCCAAAAAGAGAACCAGCAGTTGATCCTATGGTCACTGTAGGGCAACACAGTGAGCATTACAGAGGTAAAGATATGAAATTCAGAACACACACGGTCTACAAAGCAACCAAAATAGGGCAACATAAAGGAAGGAAGTGCAAGTTTCACGCCTATAGGTGTAGGACAGGTCAGACCCCCCAAAATGGAGCCCAGGCCAGGTGGAATTAGACATGCACCTCCCAATATAGGCTAGGCAAAGAGAAGGGGATGTAAGCTGTGCAATCCTTAGGGTCAAACCATTCCCTGAATAAAAGAGTCTTAAGTGCTTTTTTAAAGTGATGATGGCTATTTCTACCCCTTGGGCAAGATGAGAGAGAATTCCTCAAGCAGGCCAAAGCAGCACCAAGAGTCCTGTCACAAACACTTTCCTCTTTGAATGACCGAAAACTATAGACCAGTTCGAGGTTGATCTTATGGGGGGAACACTTTACGTTTGAGGTATCCAGGACCCCATGTCCCAGTAGGCCTGATGAAAATGGATAGAGCGGTAATGTGGATTCAGGCATCAATTGGGAGCCACTGAATGGGTTTCAAGGTTGGAGGTATTTAGTACTGGATAAGTTGGGATGCTTTATTTTTAATGCTTTGTGTGCGGTGGAATATACACTTAAGAAGGCCGAGATGAAGGCTATTACAATAGTCTAACCTCCAGAAGGCCATATGCCTGGTCGAAAAGGGAGACTGCTTTTGAAAAGCAGTGGACACATCGCAGGCGAATAATCAGCGCCTGATGAATCAAGTAGGAAGTGGGTTTATACCATGAGGTAGAGGCATGGGTTACAGAGTAAGGGGTGGATTTTAAAACACCGAAGCTGGTTTTCAGAATGGGCAGAATGAGAATCAGAATGTGCAAGGAGTATTTAACCAAGGAGGGCTAATTAGACAAAACCCTCCTATATGTTGGACATGTGAAATGACAGGACACATTGCGTGCACATGTGAGAGCCAAGAGTGTATACGAAATGGTCAATACTCAAGAGGGGGGACAGCTTATCCTCCACCATATAGCTCACAGGCTAGGGATCGATTTGTCCAAGATCAAACACCACAAGTACAACAGGTACAGCAACCACAGCAATTACAACAAGCACCATTGAATACACTTCAAGGGCAGTCGCAGCATGCCCTATGCAGATACAACAGAATGCGAACACGGGGCAATTATTGACACCTAGAATAGGGGGTGTCACAGTAGTGGAGGGAATCCTTTTACAGGTACAGTGGTATGTATATATCCACAATAGGACAGCTCACCGGGCGACTTGATGTGTTCATTACCATCCGTGACACCAGACCCTCAAGAGGAATCTAGGGTTGATGTGATGATAGGAGGCAAATCATTTTCATTTTTAGTTGACACTGGGGCTACTCACTCATGTATACGTGAGGGAAAATACCCAATGTCGGGAAATGCCATGAATGCTCAGGGATTCTCTGGATCTACAAGTCGAGTTCCTTTTACTGATCAATTACAAGTCTCTATAGGGGAATGTGATATGTCTGCTCCATAGCCGGTCAACTGGCACAGCTGGTAGAGCGCTTGCTTTGACATCCGTGCAGAGCTTCCTAACGCAGGTTCAAATCCCGGCAGGGCCAAACTCAGCCTTTCATCCTTCCGAGGTTGATAAATGAGCACCACACACCGTGGGTAATAATAAGCAACGCTAAGATACCTGAGGGTTTGTAGCACTACATAAATGCCAAATTATTGTTATTATTGTTGTATTCATGGCAGACACCAGTTAAAATTCTGGGAAGAGACTTAATGAAAAAAGTTAATATGACGATTTCCTTTACTGATAAAGGTATAATGTGCTCCATTCCAGGGATACACTATATTAACATGGGTAAGTTTATATTGGCATTTACAGGACAAATGGCTCTGCGAGGGGTGCCGATGGAGCCCGAAATTTCCTTTATGCTCACACCATAAAGGAAACATGGCTACCTGCCTTAGTGGGAAGGACTATGAGGATACCTAATGAATTCGTGTTTAGACCACAGATACCTATGGACAAAGAGGGGGGACTGACTATTCTCTTAGAATTAGATGCAGCCATAGTACGAAGGGAAATGGTAATGCTCGAAGGCACAGATGATGAGGGTAGGCCATGGAGAAAAGGGATTGCCATTGGGGAAAAGTGCAGATTGACTGATGTCACTGTTTAGAGATGATCCAGCAGACGATGAAGTGGTGTTCTTTATGAGCATTACATATTGGATACGAATAGAGAAAAGGGATATCCCACATCGCATAGTGATAATGCGACAGCGTCCAGCATTTTTTTATGAAGACGTGGAAAAGGTGCTAAGGGTTTTATGGACTACAGGCCCTTATGATGTAGGCCTCTTCAAGTGAGTGGGAGAGGTTAAGGTAAAGCTGAAACCAGGAGCAATTTTACCTTGGGTTAGGCAATATCTAATGTCTTGAGAGGCGGATGAGGGCATTTTTGAGACATTGATGAAGCAAGGTATTTTGGTACCGTCATCGTGTAATACCACGGTGTACCCTGTGAAGAAATTAAAGGGAGTGTTGAGGAGACTCATACAAAACATGAGACCGGTTAATCATATTGTAGAGGCTGAGTTTCCTTTAGTTCTGAATCCGGCAACGATATTATGTAGTATCCCAGTAGACGTGCAATATTTCACGGTGATTGATTTGAAGAATGCGTTCTTCTCAATTCCGCTGCACAAAGACTCACAAACCTTAAATTCCTTTACGTTTTAACAAATTCAACTGAAGTATACTCATTTATTTCAGGGGTACTGTGAGCCTCCATCTATCTTTAAATTAGTCCTGCAGATTAGTCCTGCAGATGGACTTTGGCAATATCGATTTGAAGAGTACTTTGATAGAGTACGTAGATGATATTCTGATTTGCAGCATAACAGAAGATGAGTGTAGACAAGATTGGATTCAATTAATAACCATCTTTGCAGACAAGGGATACAAAGTAAATAAAGAGAAGTTACAGTATTACTAAGAAGAGGTGTTGTACATAGGCCAGTTAATCTCACATGAGGAAAAGAGCTGAAACAGATGCAGTAATTTTTGGGATCATGTAATTATGTGAGAGCATGGGTGTTTGACCATAGCTCATAAACAAAACCCCTTTTTCATGCTTTAAAGAAAGCACAGGTAAATAAGGAGAAAATAGAGTGGACTGAGGAAGGAGAGCAAGGATTTGAAAAATTGAAAAAAGCAATTTGTACTGCTCCAGCTTTATGAATTCCCAATTATGCTGACAAATTATTTTTATTTTCACACACTGATGGGGCAGTTATGATAGCAGTGCTAGCACAAAGAACTACACTGGGGTACAAACCAATGGCATATAACAGTGGATCCTAGACCCAGTTATGAAAGGGAATTTTCCGTGTGAACAGTCGTTGGCAGCAGTGGGTTTCGCTATTGGGAAGTCTGCATGTATTGTAACGTGTTGTTCTATGACACTCTTGGTAGAGCATGCTTTATTTGCCATTTTGGAGAAACCTAAAGGTACATTGAAATCTCAAAGGGCTTCCGTGTATGAAGTTATTATATCTAATTCACTGATTAAAATTGGTTAGATGTAAAATTGTTAACCCTGCCACATTTGTAGCTGAGCCAGTGGCAGAGCATGTGCATGATTCTGCGAGCTTCGAGGAGTTTTATGACAGTATACAATGTGTTAAGGAAAACACACTGTCAGCAGGGGAGATTCTCTTTATTGATGGTTCTTCAAAAATTGATCAGACGAGTGGGACAAGGCATACTGGCCCAGCTGTAGTGAGGCATAGAGCAAATGGCGAGTTTGAGGTTGTGGCAAGTGCAAGACTACCGTTTCACTTTTCAGAACAAGGCACAAAGTTGGTAGCGCTTATTGCGGCACTTGAAAAACACAAAGGACAGGACGTGACAATATACAGTTACTCCTCCTATGTGACATTGACTGTGCACGCATGGTTAGCATGTTGGAAAAGGAGGGGCTACCTCTGAGCGGATGGCACTCTAATGCAGCACGCACCACTATTGGACAGGCTTATTAAGGCACTATAACTCCCAGCAGCCATAGCAATAGTTAAATGTGTGGCACATACTAAGCAGACTGATTTTATTTCTTGCAGGAACAAAGCCACAGACGCAGAAGCCAAAAGGGTTGCATATTCACCAGATATTTCAAGTTTTCATGCTCCAGATGTAAAAGAAAAAGAAGCATTGTGGTGACAAGACAGTACCAGAAAGCTGATGACAGCAGCACTATTGAGGGTAGCACTTGAACAGCTGCACTACCCAGTGCATGTAACTAGAAAAAGTGTTGCTGCAGCTATTGCAGAAGACTGGCTTGTACCAAACCTGTTAGAACATGTTGCATTTTATGTAGTTAATTGCATTGTATGTCAAACGTTTACTGCAGGGAACACACTGTGAACAATTAGAGGAGTGATTCCTTGACCAAATGGTCCTTTCAGCTTTTACATATTGATTATGTTGATATGCTGCAAGTATGTAGTGGATACAGGTATCTGATAGTGGTTGTGTGTGCCTTCTCCAGGTGGATCAAAGCAGGTCCTTGCACACACCCTGATGCCACTTGTGCAGCCAGGTTTTTAGTACATGAAGTCTTTCCAAGATGGGGAATGCTGAGATCCGATAATGGGCCACATTTTGTTAATGAAGTATTTGAACAAGTAGGATTGTTATTGAATATGTAACAAACGTTTTCTTCTCCTTATCACCTGCAAGCAAACAGAATATTTGAGAGACTCAACAGCCTCTTAAAGGAAAGGGTTGCTAAGCTTAAATTGACACTGAAGAAGGGATGGCTATATTGCCTGCCATTAGCGCTATATGCCCTAAAGAATCAGCCTGGTTCAGACCATCACCTCACACCCCATGAACTAGTGACAGGGAGACGAATGAGAATGCCTTTGACACCTCCAACGAGGAGCAGAAGTGATGCCCAGAGTTCTGCAAAACTGTTAGGAAATGCGTTAAATGAATACTTAACATGTATGACTGCTAGTATCTCTGTCATTTCAGATAAATTCAAGCACCAGGGGCGTCAGTCACAGAACACAGATGAAGAACATTCAGCAGCCAGAGTTTCTGAACTATTATCAGCACCCAAGTTATTTGTTTGTGATGCAGTGCTAATTAGGAACTTTACCAGAAAGTGGCATGAGCCTAGATTCGTTGGCCCATTTGTCGTGGAATACATTACTACTTCTGCAGTAAAAGTTCAAGGCAGGAGAGCCTGGATCCATTTAAGCGATGTTAAAACCTGCATTGGAGAGGCTGACGCACCACTGGCGATCGATTCGGAAGCAAGGCAAGAAGAAGAATTTCAGCACATGCAGACTCGATCGATGATGAGGAAGAAGAATGATAAACCAATGGATTGATTAAAAAGTGCAGAGTTGCACTTGGACTGTGGCTCCCCTGAACAGTCCTTACAGGTAATACAACAGGCGTACAAATCCATTTCTTGAGCCATAGAGTTCTTTGAAAATGAACTTTAGAACATTGTTGACACATTGTTAATATGTTTAAGTGACAACACTTGATGAAAAATAGGAAGCGTGAGCAGTACGCTGATTATTTTCGTGCAACGCAATTGTTTGGTTGAATCTATGGTTTTGACAAATGACAATGCTCATAGAATCCTACTTGCTGTTTTCATATATCTACTTAGAGCTTATCCTGCTATTGTTGGGCTAAGTGGCAACATGCATACTTTTCTGCTTGATCCTAAAATGGCCCTGCGATAAGGATGCTGCTTATGGCGATAATTGAACAGATTCTGCAGCTACCTGATTTACCTGAATTGCCTGATTAAAAAGGTTTTTTCCTTCCTTAAAGTAATATACAGGCATAATGAGGAATCTTGAAAATGGTAGCATTACACAGAATGAGCGAGCCCAACTAAATCCAGAATGCTGCAGATGGTGGAGAGTGATTTGTTGGTTTATGATATACATGTGTGCCAGTATACTTAGTGTCTTTCTGGTTCTTCTATTTAGCATTCCCTATTTTACTAATGTTCCTGATGAGATAGGGACTACTGTGATTCCTCTAACTACAAGCACTGCTCTTGATGTATTAACTTCCATAAGGTAAGAGACTCCTACGGTTCTCCCCAGAGAGAAAACTCTTTATAATATACTCCATGATTATTACTTAATCACTGATTTGGTAATAGTGAGAAGAGAAATGGTGAGGAAGATAATGATGGGATAAACACATATCTAGACAGTGTGGCACACTTGGGTAGTAACATGTGGTATCAGCACATGGAAAAGTTGGGGGAGAAGACATCTGAAGAGAGTTGCTATGTGTGCGTACTTATACCTTGTGTCATGGATGCAATACAAACTTTAATTTCTAGAGAAATTCCGAAATATGATGCCAGATGTCTCATTCATATTGCAGCATGCATACCAAGAGGCCAATTTCAAGGAAGCTTGGCCACCTTGCGATGGAGATCAAAATGGTCATTTCTGTTCCAGGATGACTATATCAAGACTACACAGATGTAAAAGGAACCTGCGTGTAAAAGCAAGATGCTTACATATCCTGAGAAGCAATATGAAGAGGTGGTAGTTGCAGAGATGAAGAGACTGAATTACCCTGGTAAACCAGAAGTAGCAGGATGGCCTGGATGTTGGGAACAAACACAACTTTTAGTTTATGGACAAGTGAAATCCACAAAAGGATGGGAAGGAGGCCTAATGTCCTATACAGCTCATTTATTGAAGTCAGAATATTTGCCAAAAGTAGAAAGAGTGAATGATGCTTGTTTAAAGTCTTGAGCCAGCCATGGCAGACTATTGGCATGGGTAGAAGATGAATTAGGCTCAGTGATGGTGGTTCCATTGATAAATGCAACATTGTGCTTCCAAAGAAAGGGGAAGAATTATGTGTCAAGAAACAAGGGCTGCAAGACTACAATCAACGTTATTAGAATGGGAGCAGGGACAGCCGTCCTGATGGACCAATATTGGGATTTTGGACCCAGAGCTTACATGAAGCTGCCCAAGAATTGGGGAGGGACATGTTCCTTGGTACCCATACATGTTTCAGCATTAGTGATTCCTAAAAGTGACCTGAACATTGGAGAATTTCCAAAGCAGATGCTCACTTTAGGAAGAGAAGAACATTAGGATTCCTCACCCGACAATGAGGGAGAATTACTTTTCAGCAAAATCAATAAAAGCATTCCATTCCATATGAGCACATTTTGTTTAGCCAGACTGCAGCGGTCTTCAGGACTAGCTTAATGCTTGGGATCCAGACGAGAGCCAATGCCAAATGGCTACAGATTACCAGAGAGCAACTCCTGCAAACGATCAATACCACTATAGAGGGATTCAAAGCAATCAAGGAGGAATTGAGGGCCATAAGGCTGATGACCCTCCAGAACAGATATGTCCTAGATATTATCATAGCAATGGATGGAGGTGTTTGCGCCAAGTTCAGGCTATCATGTTGCACATTCACACCTTCACATGATGACGGAAATGGGACATTTACGGAGCCCATAACACTGCTGACAAACCTGCACAACAAGATGGAAGATAAGGCAGAACATTTTGCATATGACATTTGGTTCGCATCCATCTTCTCATGGGTTCAACAATGGATGGCGAATATCTTCAAGCTCCTGGGAGCCATACTTGTGATGGTGGTGTTTGGATTCTGTGTAATGAGGATAATGATTACACAGTGTGAGAAGACAGCAAAGAAAGTTGTAGGAATGAAGAACATGATAGATGTCGAAACAAGGTTTGGACTCAAAGAGTTGACAGATGAAGAAATCAAAAACTATATAAAGGCCAGTATCTCAGCACCAGAGGGAACAAAGTTCCTGCATCCAAGGAATCACAAGGAGTATGTGGGGCGATGGATTTACTGCAGCCCGAATGGGCAAAGTAGGCACATGACCTGGAGTGTTGATGAACATGTAAAATCAGCAGCATCTCTGAAAAGAGTAATGACAATTTGGACACCAAAGAAGTACTTTTTCAAGAAAGGATGCCGAGATGTGGAAACTGGTGAAGGAATAGTCGATGACTCGACCAGAGGGGGCAGTGTAGAGGAGCAGCCAAATGCCTCAGGAAATCTGAAACTGCAACATGTGCAACTCCAGTAATGGTACCTATACCACGAAGAGTCTTTGAGGCAAGGTATCCATTGGGAAGACCCTATGAGAAGTACCTCCGAAAGACTGATGGTCTCCTGAAAGGTGCGCCCGAAGAAGTGTGAAGATGTGGAAAGAAGAAGCTGATGACGTCACAGGGGATGAGAGTGACTCATCAGGAAGGATGAGCAGAGAAGAGAATGCATAGGTGATATAGAATCTGATGGCGAAGTTAAGAATTGAGAAGGCATTTCTGTGCGGAATCAAGATTGCATGTGTGAAGAGCACTGCAGAAAAAACAAGTCATTTTACAATTGTGCAGATGCAGCAACGCAAGTAGACCAAGTATTCACAAGGCTGGCTTTATGTAATATATAGACTGCAGGCGGTGCCACCAACATATATGTATATAGAGTTCTGGACATTCGATGATACATTTTAGTAAGCATGTCTCCATGTAAGAAGATGGATTGGAAGCTACGTGTGTGGCAGCAATGAATAGGCTCAAATTTGAAGCAAGAAGAAAGAGGCTGTCTGGCTGGATGTCAAAGACTGGAAGCAGCCAAGAACTGGTTATCAGCTGCGAAGAACAGTAAAACGTGAGGAGCCTAGGCATCCCTTGATAAGTTGCAAGGAGAGAACACCACGAGTGCCAAGTTTCTTTATAAAGGACAATTTAATACCATGATATAAGCTAATTCACGGTCTCTGATCATCTGATCATGTGAGCTGAGGGTTAAAATAGATGATAGGCATGGTACACCAGACTGAAGATAGTAAGTGCTCAACTCCCTTATATTCCCAGAGACGAGAAGCTACTACAAGGCAGAGTTCAAAGACAATGTGAATGGCAGACGGCATGAGTGATGAGAGATGTCATGCTAATTAGGTGGGAGATACGGTCAAGTTCACCCACCAGCACCTGCAGATCAGCTTACGTGCTGCTAAAGCATTGAATGTTCCAGGAGGGTACAAGCATGCCAATCAATTATAGAAGGCTGTATAATGAACAGCCTTCATTGTTAAGAGCCAATGAAGTGCTGTGTTTCTAATTACTGTCGAAGATGACTTGCACTATGACTTGAACTAGGGGAGGGCATGAGTGCCCACCTGACTGTAGAGACCCAATCACGATCCAATCCCATAGAGAAAGTATACTTAGATGTTCCCCTTGAGCCAACCACAATCTCCTGTAGGTTTTCTTAATTTGCCACGTAGGATGACGTCACTTATAACAAGCTTTTAGTATAAGTATGTTATTTTTAATGAAATATTTTGAGATCATGCTGTGCGACGTCCGTTGATGTCCGTTGTACTCCCTGTTTTAGATAATTGCTTTTAAAACAGAGTTATTTGCCAACTTCCTGGGTCAGTCTTATTATTTAGTTTGAGAAGTTATTCTCCATCCCATCCATAGTACGACATGTTACCTTGAGTAGAAAGGGCCTCTAGGGTTCTGTCCAAAGCCTGAAGTTTTTCCAAATGCACATAGCCACAAATGACCACTTATTTGCAGGCATCTTATAAGGGGAGTAAGATAACCAAACGATTGGCCATGTTAGAGTTATGGAAAATGTTCCAGACGAGGAAGGGGGCTCGGTTCGGTGGCATCAGATGCTGAGCCAATGGGATGTGCAAACTAACAGACCTCGGCTGCCGCTACCACTCCTCCTCAAACAGTGGGTGCAGACACACCAACAAAAAGTAGGGGATTTTACCCTATGAAGGAATTAAAAGTAGCGGCAGGATGTTTTGCACCTTCGTGGAAAAGTGGCAAAGTTGCAACTGATTGCGCACAGCAAGCAAGGAAATTAGTGCAAGACAGTATCAGGGAACATAGGGAGAGCAGTGGGATGCAAACGAATCTAAAGGAGAATGACTTGGGGAAAACTGGGCTTAGTGAAGGCCAATAAGTGATAGTACCGAATGAGTGGATAAGCAGACAGATTTTGCTCAAACTGTATGGGAAAACAGCAAATGAGACATGACACGTGGGGAAGGATTTATCGAGTAATAAAGACATGGAGGAGGAAGCTACAGAATGGACAGAGATAATGGAGTAAGTACATAGGAGAAAAAGGGAAGAAAATAAGGAGAGTGAAACCTTGGAAAAAGAAAGGGAGCCAGCTGAAGCATGAGAAAGAGAAGAAAGGGAGAGAATAATACAGAGAAAGCTAGTAGACATAGTAAGGAGAAAAGCAGAAGAAGAGCGGGAAAGGCAATTGCAGATAAAGAAAAAAAAGGAGGTTAGAAGTCGAGCGGCTCTTTAAAGAATGCTGATGTACAGAAAAAGAGGTGCTCAGGAGCAAACGAGACAGAGACGAGAGCAGAGAAAGGCACTGTGTGAAAGCGGTAGAGATTAAGATGGACTTGCCATGTTTAAATGATGAGGATGGGGAAGGTATACGAGGAAGGTTAGGGGAACTCTATAGGAGTAGGAGAAACAGCACAGTTGCCCCATGGGCAGACAGGCGTCCTGAACCCTCAGTGAGGGGGGAACGTGGAGGTATAGGTCGAGCAAAGGGGAAGCAGCAGGAAGACACAATGTTAAGGAGACTTAGCTTTGATGAAGACATTTACAGTAGTACTGGGACCATGGGGTCCGATGCTCAGAGTCTCACCGCTCCAGAGAAGTAAGCCCAGAAAGACACACAATATGGGGAAGCGAGGACAATATGGGAAGAGCAGAGGAGGACTTTGAAGGGCGGCTACTGCATCCCAAGGGTGGGTTGTGGACCGCTGACAATATCACTCCATATGCTAAGAGGCTCAGGGCCCTGTCAGGAGGGAAAAGGACAGAGATGGCAAGGGCATTCACCTCTTCTAAAGACATGGGGAGACAGGATGGAGGGATGACACTGACACAGTTCCCATTATTGGAAAAGGGTGGTGGGCAACATCAATATATACCATGGCAGCAAATGGACAAAGACAATTTAAGATGCAAGCTGCCTTTGTTAACTGCTGGGGCTGGCAAGTGGATTTATGAGATCGAAAGACTAATAGCAGGGACGACATTAGTGGTAGGGGACATGAAGAGTCTACTCCCCGCCATTTAATAACTGCAGAGCGGCCGTATAGCAAGCCCTAAGGGTGCAATACCCAGACACTTTGGACATAGGCCTCTACAATATATTCAAAAGATTCAAGAGGAATGGCGTCTCGAGATGTGAGAACCATGGGACAAAACAGTGGGGTTATTTTACCACATATTATGTAAAGGGTTACCCAAGCAAGTGCAAAAACAGCTTAAGAAGCTAGTGGGGATGGAGGCTAAGCCGTGGTCACAGATTCAGCTAACCATAGTGCACTATTGCAGGTTGATGCAAGAGAATGCGAGAAAGAAGCGTGATGAGAGGAAATAAGAAGAAGCAATGTCAGTGCAAAAGAAATTATATAGGTAGAGTCGTTGCTCAGCATGCGCAGAACTGACCACAGATGAAAGGGGGAGGTTTTGCAGGCCGGGGATATGAATCAGTGGACAAGGGTATGAGGAGGGATACCTTGAGGAAGAGGGTTCAGACATCCAATGCAGCAGAACGTGGGGGGGTCCATGGGGACAGCAAAGACTAATGAGGGTCCTGCACAATGTTGGGTGTGTGGAAGAATTGGCCCCATATTGCGAATGCCCAGATGAAGGAGCGGGATGCCTTAGAACGGGGAAATGCAGCAACAGCCCACATACCAGGTAGAGCAGATGGACTATTATGCACAAGAACACATGCAAGTGCAAATGTGCGCACCACAACAGGCGAATACCTAAAACATACATAGGCAGCAGTACAAGCAGATAACATATGCATTACAGATGCAGGGAAACATGCAGCCATCACAACCAGCACAGCAGGCCCCCGGCCAACAGAACCTTATAACCATGAGACATGCAGGCTTGACGATTCTGACTCCTGTGTGAAGGCTAGGAGGAGAGACTGTTGTAGGGGGCAATCCATTCACCGGGACAGGAATGTCATTATATCCACAATAGGACAGCCCATAGGCAGGCGTGATGTGTTCAATCCTATCTGTTACACCCAATCCAGCTGAGGAGTGATAACTGTATGTATATGTATATATTATAAGTATGTACGAAGTATGTAACACAAGGATACTTCTCAACGCTGTAACCATATTCTTAAGCGCCCTTCTACCCCTGGGTTTGGAGCGCTATACAAATAAAATAAACAAACAAACCACGTATTGGGGTGACTATAGGTGACAAGACTTTTTCCTTTCTCGTGAATATGGAGGCGACTAGGTCCTCTATAAGGGAGGGGAGATATCCAAAGTCAGGCATTGCCAAGAATGCACAGGGATTCTTTGAGGCCACAGATTTGGATCCTTTTATGGATGAATTACCACTTTCTGATCGGGAGAACATGGCTTGACCATGCCGCTATTATATTCCCTAAAGACACCAGTGAATATAACGGGTAGAGACACAATGATCAGACTTAATATGGCCATTTCCTTCACAGACCAAGGTATAGTGTCCTCGACACCAGGAATTCACTACATAAAGGTAAGCAAACTTATGCAAGCTTATTGTTGCCAGAAGGTACAGAGTGGGGTGCCCATAGTAATTGAACTGTTTTCATATGGGGTGGAAGTATTAATTGCATGGCTCCCAGGGATACAGGGTAGGCTGCTACGCATACCCAATGAGTTCCTATTTAGAACAGAGATTCACTTTGATGAGAAAAAAAGGAAAGATGATCCCAATAGAACTCGAGGCAGTTATAGTGAGAGACGAGTGAATAGTATGGCATGGGACTGACGATAGAGAATGATCATGGAGGACTGTAATTGCAGTGCGGGAAGTATACAGGTTGACCGATGTGACATATGAGGAGTTATTTCAAGACAATTGATCAGATAACGAGGTAGTGTTTGACATAAGCATCACACACTGGGTGGAGATACGTTATAGGGAAGTGTTACAGAGAATGGCTGTGCTGCGAAAACCGCCATCACCTTTTCACAAGGAAGACTTAGGGCCGGTACCCAGTGTTTTATGGACCAATAGTCCCTATGAGGTGGGTCTGTTAAAAGGAATAGGAGCGGTCAAGATAAAGCTTAAACCAATGGATATCTTACCAAGGGCGATCCAGTATCCCCTCTCGAGGGAAGCAGATGAGGGCATTTATGAGACGATTGTGCATTTGTGAAGCAAGGCATTCTGGTACCTTCAGAATTGCAATGTGACACTGCAGTGTATCCGGTGAAAAAGGGGACAGGAGTTCATGGCATTTCATTCAGGATTTGAGTTCTTTGAAACAAATTGTGGAAGCCAAATTTCGATTAGTTCCAAATCCAGCGACAATTCTGTGCAGCATTCCGAACTGCAGCTACACACAGGACTCACAGAAGAGTCATAGGATGTAACCTCATTTCTATATAGAAACCGGAAGTGGAAACACACAAGACTCTCACAAGGGTACTGTGAGTCACCTTCCATCTTCAATAGGGTCCTTCTGATGGATCTAGGCAACATACATATAGCGAGCAAAGTCATACAATACGTAGATGACCTTCTAATGTGTAGCAAATCAGAGGAACAGTATCAAAATGACTGAGTATACTTGTTGACAGTCTTGGCAGAAAAGGGTTACAAGGTGGATAAGGCAAAACTACAATATTGCCAAATGGAAGTGCTATTTATAGGGCAGTTGATATCACAAGGAGGGCAAAAAGTGACTCCAGAAAGGGTTGAGGCAATCCGTAGAATGCTGATGCTGACGACAGTGACAGAAATGCAGCCGTTTTTGGGCCTTTGCAATTATTGCAGAGCCAGGTTGTTTGACAAAAGCACATCTACAAGACCCTTGTTGAGCGGGCTGAGGGAAGCACAGAGATGAAATGGTAAGTTAGCATGGAAACATGAAATGACTGAAGTCTTTGAGGAACTGAAGAAAGCAATATGTACAGCTCCAGTGCTAGGGCTCCCAGACTATCATGACTAATTCTATTTGTTTTCACACTCCAATGGAGTAGTGATGACTGCGGTTCTCACACAGAAGACTACCTTAGGGCAAAGGCCATTAGCTTACTATAGTGGATGTTTAGTCACAGTAATGAGTGGACATTACCATTGTGAGCAAGTTCTGGCTGCTGCTGCATTCTTCATAGAGAAGTCAGTGAGTATTACAATGGGGTGTAGCACCACACTTCACATGGAGCACGCCCTCTTTGCAATTCTCAAAAGACCCAAGAGTATGTTGACCACACAGAGAGCTTCTGGATACAAGGTTATTATCTCTAATCCAGCAATCAAAGTAGTAAGGCGCAGGACTGTCAATCCAGCTACGTATTTAGCTGAACCAGTAGTGGAGGGAGACTATGTACATGACTGTACTACATACATGTAACAGTATGATGACCTTCCCAAGGTGGGGGAGAAGCCCTTTGAGGGGGGAGAAGTGCTCTACATTGACGGTTCATTGACGATAGATCAAACAACAGGGGAAAGACATATGCGGACGGCAGTAGTGAGACTAAAAGCAGATGGTACAACAGAAGCAATAGCAAGCCCGAGATTGCCTTAACATTTTTCGGAGTAAGCAGCAGAATTAGTGGTGCTTATAATGGCAGTAGAAGCGCACAGAGACCAGCAAATTACAGTGTATTCAAATAGGCCCTACGCGACGTCTACACTCTGGGCTGTCACGATGGCAGAGGAGGGGCTTCAGACATGCTGACAGCATACCGGTGCAGCACGCACCCCTAATGGGCAGGCTCATAGATGTGCTTCAACTCCCAGCAGCCATAGTGGTCATAAAGTGCTAGCCCCACATGAGAGGGGAGGACGCAGTCCTCCGGGGCAAAAAAGCAGCAGGCGCAGAACCAAAGCGTGCAGCATATATTTCAGGAATAACAGATTTTGAAACCCTATCGAACACACGTATCCCTGTGCGAAATATGATTCTAAGGGAAGGCTATAGTACTTTACCAGCCATGTAGATAATGGAGTTTCAGGGAAGGGCTCCGACAGAGGAGGAAGACTTATGTGTGAGAAGGGGATGTTGAATATCCCCCACAGATGCTTTGTGGCGACAGGAAAGCACAGGCAAGCCAGTACTCCCAACAGCATTATTGCAGATTGTACTCACACAACTGCATTATCCTACTCACATGGGTAAAGAGGTACTTGCTGCTCACATTGGGGAATATTAGTTCTGTCCTAATATGGCAGAACATATAGCCGTGTTTATGGAAAACTGTTTTACCTATAGAAAGTGCATTGCAGGACATACTTTACGTGTAGTGAGAGGAGCCATGGCCCGCCCAATCGGGCATTTCCAACATCTCCACATCGACTATGTCGATATGATCCAGGTGTGTCAGGGCTACCGTTACATGATAGTGGCTGTATGCCCGTTCTCCCGATGGACTGAAGCTGGTCCCTCTTGACATCTCGATACCCTGAGGCCAGCAAAATTACTCATTAGAGAGGTATTCCCATGATGGGATGTGTGTGAGGCCCTGCAGTCGGACAATGGGCCTCATTTTGTGAATTAGAATTTTGAGCACATAACTACCCTAGTGGATACACAGCACAACTTCACCTGTGCCTATCACTCGTAAGTGAACGGAATGTGTGAGCACCTCAACGGCCTGCTCAAACAAAAGATGGTGGAGATAAAAGCCACTTTAGAGTGGGATGGCTTCACTGTTTATACAGGGGACACGGTCCTACTGCAGAGTTTTGTAAGGCCCTGGTTTAGACCTAGATTTGAGGAGCCCTACATTGTACAGCAAGCCACAGACCATGCTTTAAAGTTGAATGGGAAGAAAGCATGGAATTACATTGGAGACGTTAAGCCCTGTCGAGGTGAGACCTCTTCCCGTCTAAAAGAAGACAATTTGATGCAAGAAAAATGCAAAGACAAAGAAAAAGAACAACAGCCGTGGATAACATGGTCCAGAGAGTTAGGGAAGGACAATACAAACACCTAGACTAGGCACACATTATTTTCTTACAATAGGTATTTGTCGAGAAAGTAAGGATTGTCCCAGCCACATGGTTTTCAATAGATGTAACTCATTCCAAGAATGTTTTATCCACTTTGTGATACAAACGAAGACTGACCAAGTTATTCCTCCAAGGATTCTGTTGTATGTTCCCAACATCTACCCACAATTAACATGTGCAAACCCGCCTATTATTTCTCTGCTTGGTGATTCAAGAATCTGTATAGTGTGGGAGCGATTGCTGTTCACGGCACTCAGCCAATACTATAGGCATAGAGCTTAATCTAACATACACTAACACAATAATAACACATTTCTCAGGCTTTTCAGGTGAGTGTCACAAAACCGTTGGACCAACACAAAGAAACATCCAAGGATAACATGGGAAATGCAAATAGTAATATTGTGATCATGTTTTGTGCCTTCTGCTGTCTCTACCTCTTTACACTTCTTTTTCTGTGAAGATTGTTGTTTTCCCAAGCACAAGCTCTGACCCTTACTAACGTAACCCTGATCCATGATGTTACGGCAGGCATTAAGCATTGGTAAGGAAGTAAAAAAGAGTTAGGCGCAGTGCAGGAGTATATTTGAACCAGGTAAATTTTTATACAGCTGATTTGGACTGTATATCAAAGAACATTTGGTATAGCCACATGGCCAAAGTGGGGAAATAAATGACAAAAGAGAGTCTGCTCTCTCATCCCCTATTCCATGAGTGCTTCCAGAACGTTCGTGGCAATATAAATTCCAGTGGCAAGAGCACAATGCATCATGCATTTATCACTCTGCACCACAAGAGGACTATTCAAGGGAAGTGTGCCTTACTAAGGTGATGTCAAAGAAGACATTCCCATATGAAGATAATTACATAAAGGCTCAGGAATTGTTGGTTGATTATTGGAATACAGATAAAAGTATATGATATATCACAGAGGGGCTGTGTAATGGGGAGGTACAGACAGTGAAACAGAAGGAGTTACAGTGCCCGAAGATAAGACCCAGGGAAATAAGAGGAATGCCAGGATGCTGGGAAAGACTGCAGATGCTGGTGTATGGACAAGTATACAAGACAGGTGGAAGGAAAGAAGAAGTGGTTGGGAGCAAAGCACATGCTCTCCTAACGGTTGCAGTGAAAGTAGTACAGCAAAAAAATAACAAGTGCCTCAAGGAATGGGAAGCGAGCATCAAACTGTTCACATGGGTATAAAATGAAGCAGTGCCCATGCCCATCGTACTGCTTGAGGAAGCAGCTTTATGTTTCCAGAATGATGGCAAAGTAGAGGTTGGGGAAAATAAAGGATACAAGCAGATTTCAAAGATACCAGGCATGAAGGTCGAAACAGCAGTGCTCAGGAACCACTATTGTGCCTGCCGGTCGAAGGTGTACTTGCAGCTGCCACCCAACTGGGGAGGAATATTTTCACTTGTACATATGAACAGCCCAGCATTAGTAGTCCCTCAGAAGGATATACAAATCAAAGGATTCCCTAAAATATATACCAGCAAAAGATAGAGGAGATCTGTAGGGTTGACCAGAGTGAACAGAAGGAACTATTCCTCATCAGATTTTGAAAATGCATTGATGCAATACCACCAGAGCACAGGCTGTTCAGCAGCACTGAGATGTTCTTTGCATCTGTCGCTCCAGCAGTACAAGCGAGCACAAATGGCAAAAGGCTCCTGATGCAGACAATAACCATCAAGGGGTTCAACGCCAACAGGGAAGAGCTGAGAGCAGTTAGGCGGATGGCCCTCCAGAATCAATATGTCCTAGATCTCCTCACAGCCATGGAAGGAGGCGTTTGCACCAAGATCAGGTCCTACAACTGTACATTCATTCCTGCTAATGATGAAGGCAATGGGATGCTGACAGAGGCCATCACCCGGCTCTCTGAATTGCACATGAAGATGGAGGTAGAAATGAAAAACGTAGGAAAAGACGAAGGTTGGCTGTCATATATATTCTCATGGATACCAACATGGATTGCCAATGGGCTGAACGTACTGGTAGTAGCTTTGATATTAGTGTTGCTGACATTTGTGTCATCAGGTTAATCATCACACAGTGTAGAAAGACAACTAAGAAAACGTTAGGGATGAAAGTACTGATAGATGTAGAGAACGAAGAAGATGAGTTAACAAAAACATGGAATGCGCTGAAATCACAACTGACAAAGTGTCCTCTGTTCACGACAGGAACAGTGTTGCAGTACCCATACAACACCCATGATTATTGGGGGAAATGGGTTTGGTGCAACCCTGATGGAGACTGCAGTTACGTGGCATGGAGCCTGGTGTCAGGAGTACTTCTCATTTTTGCACCCTCTGGAGCAGATGGAAACGTATCAGAGTTGCTTGCCAACCACCAAAGGCTCTTCCACTGTGCATTGAGTCGCCAATCATAGAATGGCTTCCTGTAAACGTACGCAGGAGCATCTGAACACGGCCAGGGGAGGGGCCTCATTCTGGAACTCAACAAAACAACAGTAAGTCAGCTGAATGGTGTGTCACAACTTCTCTGTTGCGTGTAGGCTGTTTATCTTGCCTTCTGAGCCCTTTCATTCTACAGTTTCCTTTCTTTTCATGCTCCACCTCTTCTGTTGCCTTTGCCTCTCTTCCTTTTCTTCTGTGCCTTCACATAGGTATGTACTTCTTGTGCATTCTCGAAACCTCATACTGGATGTTATGATTTCCTGGAAATTCTACACCTCACCTCACAGCCTGAAATTTGGAACACCTCGGAATACGACCAAAGGTATTTCCCTGCAAGGGTTTCTTTCCTGGGCTTGGCCCCTTGGGCAGCCTGAACGCTCCGGTTTGGGGGTAACTCTGGGTTCTTGAGAGGACTGGCCTTTCCTCCTCGATTCCCAGACTTCACGCAAAACCCATGTAAGGCGTTTGCCTGAAACCTGGATAACCATGCAAAATACTATGGACATCTCAGAGGGAAAACAGAGGTCTGGCTCCTGAAATTGCAGATAAATCTAGAGAGTCATGTAGGTAGTGTGGTTGACACATCGACCAGAGGGGGAATTGTAGATGAGGGGCCAAATCTGACCCTCATGCCCCCCCACACGACTCTCAACAGGAAGGCAGAGAAACAACAGATATGTCTCACTCTTAGGCCCATCACTGCGATCCTCAATGTATCACAGGTGGGAGAAACATTACCCGCTCAGACAGCTGTTCAGACCATACCCAATCAGTGATTTGGACGATATGGTAATGACATTCATTGAAGCAAGTCGACTGACTGCGAAGCCAGAAATCAATGACGTCATTCATCACTGGAATCACGACGTAACTGCGTTTATACATGAAGTACATATAAATTCATGATGTTACACAAACATGCACTAGTTTATTGCATATAGGCACGAAACACATGCTTATGACCCACCTAGGTAGAGAACAGATACATGTACATGTCATTATACTCAAATCCTTTGCCAAAGGTGAAACCACAAGATGCAAAGTGTTCATATATTTAGCTTGCACATGCTTCACTGCTACTAACATGGAGAAGCCATACGGAATGATACAGAAGCTGTAGGCCTCTAAGAAGAGGTTACAAAGAAGAGACATGCCTCGGGTACATGGAAAGGTTTAGTTGATCACCGCTGCCAGAGGTGTGCAGAAACAAGGCACCCAGCCAAGGACAAGTGGAGATGGAAATTTCCTCTTACCAAGACAATGTGCCACCTGCAGAAATTCAGGCTAAAATCCTCATAATTACAAGCAGGACAGATTCATTTTATGGTCTCAATACAAGTGACCCAGCCAAACAGGATAATACCCATTCAAGCGAGGTAAACAAAGAGGACTGTTCCCATCGAACCAGAAAGTAAAAGTTACGAGTGTTACCTACGAACTGCTAACTGAATGCACTCTCCTAGGCTTCGGTGATCAGAGATGGCAACATAAGGGAACTCTTTGTACCTCCATTTTCATTCCCATTGCCTTGAAAAGGTACACTCAATCTTGTAATCATATAGGGTCCCAAGTGTGAGAGCACACATTGTGCCGAATCCACCTTCCATGTGGGGATATAATTTGCCAATGGTCTCCTTGCGACCCTGCAACATTGTAGATTGATACTAGCAGAGGTGGTTCTAGGAGGAGCCACTAGATATAGCTATCCAATTGTAGAACTAACCTGTAAATCTTCTATATGTAGCCTACACAAAGTGACCAATGTAAATGTGTAAGAGGTTTCTGGGATGGAACCTGAACTTGTGACATCACACCGGGATAAAACTGGGTTACACGTGTTTAGAAGAGAAGCGCTCTGGAGGATACCTGTTTTTCTGGTGTGCTCCCTGTCAGTTTGTTGCTAATAAAAGACAATAACTTTTCCCCATGGCTGAGTCTTCTGTTGATGTGTCGGGGAGTCTTTGATGGGCCCAAGTGTTCTCTGCTGGTATTTGGGGTGATTGCTAGAGAGCCCCGGCCACACCTTTACATTAGCATCACTGAAAACAAGGAGTAGGGAGATGGCCATATTCTTGGGGATTTTGCCAACCAATCAACTGGTTGATGGCAATGGGGTGGCAGTTAGCAAGGACCATAGGGTAATCAGAATGCTTTGTAAGGAGACACAGGATGCAGGTCTGTTATAACTATTTGGGAAAGACACCTGAATGAATCATGCTGTTGCATAGATCAACCAGGAAAGGAGTCATAGGGGCACTATTGTCTTGTATACTCATTCTGCCGGGCATGCACTCAACCTCAGCATTGACTCCCCAGACCTTTTTTCTTTCTCTGGCTTCTCTCCCTTTACCCTGGACAGACCGCTCCATTATCCCCTTCTCACTTCTCTTCCCCTTTCCACCTTCTGCTACTTTAGTTCATCACAAATCCCAGACCTGTCCCTGGAACAAACTTTCTCTTAACTCTCTCAACCCATCGCTCACTTTTCAATCTCCCCTTGCGATCTTGACTCTGCTTTTGACACTTTCAGTCTCTGGATCTCTTCAGTTCTAGATTCTCAGACTCCTTTATAATGTCTATTTCCCCTAGAACTAAACCTTCTGCTTGGTTCACCCCCACCCCGGCTAAAGAAAAAATCCTCACTACGGCATCAGAGCATTAGCAATATAAACACTTCCACTGGCAAGCACTAAAGAAATATAAAATAGAGCACTGAATAAAAAAAAAAATGTTCAAAATACTCAATGTACTCACCAACCCACATGTCCTTGTTTCTTCCATCACCACTTCCCAAGCTCTGTGCGACCAGTTTGCCTCTTTTTTCACCAACAAAGTCCCCACCATTAGTGTTTTCATTTACAACGCCCCCTCTATTCCTTTATCAACCACGGTAACACTGACCTGTTGTTCTCTCCATGAATTCAAACCCCTTACCTTGGACTCTGTGAGTTCGATCATCACACAAATTAAATCTGGTTCTCCCCTTGACACCTGTTCTATCCGACTTCTTAAGCTTACATCCACTATTATTTAAAATGTATTCCTAACCATTCTTAACTCTTCTCTTTCGGTGAACTTTGTGCAGACAGCTTTTAAAACTGTCATTGTCTCTCCCCTACTGAAAATAACCTTCCTTTGACTTAACCTCCCAGCCAATTACCTTCCCAATCTCTCTTCTCCCAGCCGCAGACCAAATCTGGGAATCCCACATCACTGCTCCTTTTCAATATTATCTTGAATCTCACTGACTTCTTCACTCCCTCCAAGCTGGTTTCCACCCTGATCATGGCACTGAGTGCATCTTTCCCATGGCCATTGATGACCTTCCCTAGTGGCCGACACTGGCTCAACAGCTGCCCTAGTTCTCTTGTATCTGTCAACAGCATTTGATTCAGTGGACCATTGCATCCACAGCGATCAACTCGGTGCCATAGTAATTACTGGACCTGTCCTATCCTGGTTTTCATCCTTTGCCTCTGGCAGATCCAAAGCAGTCTCTCTCCCCCCTTTAACCTCTGTTTTCCACTCCCTTACTTGTAGTGTCCCATAGAGCGCCTCTCTCTCTCTTCTTCTCTTTGCCAGTTATGTTCAGTCCCTTGCTCACTGATTCAGCCAATTTTGCTTTTTTTTCTATACATGAGATGCCAATACTCATTGCATCATTTATCTCAATGGTCCACAGTCCGATGTACCCGCTAGATGTCCCTCTTGCATACTTGCTATATCTTAGATCAGTAAAAACGATCTGAAACTTGACTCTGATAAAGCACCTTCTGGGCCCCTTCTCCATTCCTAGACACTGTATTTAAAAACCTGAGTGTACAATGGGATTCAGAACAAACGCCTCATCCGAGATTAACTACCTCTCCCCCTCTTGCTTTTTACAATTCTCACTCTGCGTCAACTCCTCCCTTTTCCCCTTTAGCTCCCTTTCAGCTTATATTCCTACAGCTATCACTCTGGTTCAGTCTCGCTTAGACTACTTCCTCTCTCGCTATCATGGGCTTCCTCCCAACTGCATGTATCGTCTTCAGCTCATTCACAATGCTGCACCTCATTTTTGGCCTTCATAAACAGGAACGTGTCTCTTCTGACCACCTATTAAGCAAGGAGTCCTCTTTAAATCTCTCTGTATCGCTCGCCATTATTTGTATTCACACAGACCTCTGTTCCTCATCAAACATTTATCTCACTATTCCCCATATCATAATCTTCGTTCTGCTAACCATCTTCTTCTCAACATGCCTCCTTTCAGTTTCTGCAAAAAGAGCCCAGTCTTTCTCATTTCTTGCTGCCTCAGCTAAGAGCAAGCTCCTTTTCATCATCTGCTCTATTTTGTGTCACCTCTCTTTCCTCCATCATGTCAAAACCTGACTCTTCTCTCAGCTCACATAATCACCCTCAGCACCAAGAAACGACCTTTAGGTGTTCAAGCATCTACAAGTGACCCTAGCATAACATATCATGTATTGCCCTGACATGCCGGGGGAAATCCTGCTCTGCGGTTGCCTGTATCTTTCATACTGTTTGCATGATATCTGCCAGCGAGAATGAGGAGAAGGAGGATGCAGGCCAGCTGCAGTGGCTGTTGTGGAGGAAATAGTAGATTTTTCCTGGCCACCAATGATGAGCTGTAACAGGTCAAAATGTTACATGCTAAAGGGTGACTGGCAGTCCGTGAAGAATTGGGAGGTGATTGGCAAGGCATCAGGGGCACACATCTTCCTATAGATCCTAAAACCTTTGAATATTTTGTGGTCACCAAATCGAAGAGTTTGTGCAAGCAGGTGTTTTTCCTTTGCTTGATAATAGAACCCTAACCAGTTATGTGGTATTGGCAAGCCAGTTTGTCCTCTCTAGACTTAGATTTGCACCAGCAGCATTCTAGTGCTCCATTCCCCCTCTTCATGATGGCACATTCAGTGTCGAAACAACTACCACTTTTCTGGGGCTGAGGGTGATTCATGTTCCTGAAAATGGGTGTAAGAAGACCTACAGTGCACGGTGGAGGGTAGGTAGCAAGGTGCCAGTGCAAGAAGCCATGGTGAAACAGGTTTTGCTAGGGGACAAGAAGGCGGAAACAAAGGCAGCATTGGAGACCCTCTAAAGAAGTCTGAAAACAGGGAACTCCTCAGCTGATTCGGAGGGGGGTGGCTTCTTCTAGGTTTGGCCAGGAAAGGCAGCAGTGGAGATGTTGCAGAGCGGCAGCAGAGCTGATAGGAGGACATCCAGGGTATGCCCAATGGCATGGGTTGGAGGAGAGGGCCAGGGCATTGCAGACACAGGGCAGTGGTTTTTATTCTTAGGGATGTCCCCAAGAATGAGAATATTGCTAGAGACTGATTGGATGCTTGCAAAGAAGTCATGCTATTCCTTAGAAAACAGGCCGGAGGTGTCTCCAAGGGGTTTGTAGATGGTTGAAATGGTTTAGGAGATCATTGTAAATGCCATCCAGTATGTATTTCCAAGTTAGGCTTTTGGGGGATAAAAGGCAAGCACAGCAATCTTGGTGGTAGCGATGCAAGCAGGCAAAATATATGGTTTAGTCTATTATTTATTATGGTCTTATTGCCATCATGAGGCAAGGAATGGACAGTGGTAGTATAGTGGGGCAGGTCTCGTTGAGGCGTATGAAGTCCATATCATGCTCCTCAAGCAAGTTGTGAATTTCGGCGGAATGCTTGCTGGCTGACCTAGCATTCCAGGGGCTGATCATGACATAGGCCTGGCCATTAGAACGTTCCTAGGTGATGGGAAACAAACAGGTGACTATGTGGCAATGTGCTGTAGTGGCCGAAGCCTTAGGGTTCAGCAGGCCTGGCTGGCAGTTGGTGCAGATGGACAGAGCAAGGTATCCCGTTGCTATAACGACAGTAATTACTTTGTTGAAATTTACTGCGAAGTAATTACATCGAAATTACTTAGATATAAAATCTGCAATTATGGTTTAATGGGTAAAAAGGGGGTGGGGAAGATTTTCGGTAGCAGCAGTAAAGAAGGGGAAGGTAAATTACCACAAAGTAATTACTGTCGATAAAATGACATGAAACCCAGAGGTGGAGCCTATAGAAGCACTTCCTTCAGAGGCAAAGGGAAAGGGGAAGAGAAGAGGACTCAGGTGTTCACAATATCATGGAGTTGCCGTGGGCCATAATAGTTCCTTTTTTGCAGATATTAAGGACCATCTTATTATTAGGGAAATGCTCCATCTGATGTCACCATTTATTTCAGAGCACCCATAGGAAGAGGGTTTGGATTACATGAAGGACTTCCAGGTACCAGAGTCATAGGAGAAAATTAGAATGCCAGTCACTTCCACCCTAGAGGCAATGATTCGATAGGTGTCTGCAATAGGCATCCCAAGATTACATATGAGGGGTTATAAATATCGACCATTGAGTCTAATTATTAGAAACCATTATCATTTACCTAATTCCAGTTTAACAATTTGAAACTGGTGAACTTTAACTTTCATCACAGTAATCAAGAGTCAACTCTGTACTATTACTGAAGCATGCACTGCAATTATGGCAGCCTGAGGACTAGCCAGTCCTGCACACCTTCTCGTCTCGTTTTCCTCGCCCCAGTCATGTACAAATAAGGGCTGCTGGCCCCAGGCAGACAACTTTCAAGCCTTCTATGCCCCACCCCTTTTGCCCGCAGACCAATTCGGTTTTTTGTCTCTCTTCGGACAGACCCTGCTGAATCCACCCCCCAGAAGAGACTCACCTCGCGGCGATGGGAGGATAAGCCGAATGGGAAAAGCTCAAAAGGGATAAAGGAGAACCCATCTTCTATCTTATCAAACAATTTCATCACTTGCACTAGTTAGTTCGTTTTTGATTTGACATCTGTTGTGTGGGCACACCAGCATGTACTTTCATTTATTCTTACACCCAAATATTTGAAAGATTTAGCCACATAAACAGGTTCACAATTAAGATGATAATTAGAGGAATTTGCCTGATGGGTAAATCTCATGATTTCATTTTTGAGTCTGTAGTCCCAGCACAGACCCACCGCAGAGTGAGAGTCTGTGGACCCACATGTGCCCAGCTGAAACCTGGCTCTGGGCCTCATGCTCTGAGCAGGTTCAGAAATGGGTCTAAGGTGGGCTGTGTTGCCCCTACATGATTCAGAGCTGGGTCTGTAGTACCCTGCAGACCTAGCTCAGAGCTCAGGGTCCTCCGAGCTGGGTCTAAGCCAGGTCTGTGGTGGCTTGCATACAGAGCATAGGGTCCTCAGTGTCTGAGTCAGGTTCTTCTGGGGGAAGAAGAGGAAAGGAAGAATATCTCTGAGGAGGTTCAGCTGGTAGTGTGGCTTCTTAGAGACGTCAGAGAGGAGAGAAGGAGAGTGTGGAGTCGAATATGACTGCGAGGTGTTTAGCCTTGCAGGTGGGAGCAGGAAGAGGGTCAAGAGAGGCCGGCGAGAGAGTGACAGGAAAGGATGGAGTGGGGATGCGGATGAGGAGAATCTCAGTTTTAGTGGCATTAAGGCAGAGGTCATTTAAGAAGCACTGTAATATGTTTTATTAAAAAGATACCATGCACTATCTATATATCTCTAAATGTGTCCAATTCACATATTCGTATTAACACAATTCAAAAAAATATTCTTTATTCCAACCTCAAGCACGTTACATAAAAATACATTCTCAAAATAAACACCACAATGTGTAAAATACATCTGTTAGTCTGTAACAATCATACTTACAACCATAAACATATTCTGTTCAAGCAAAGTATTTTCTCTTGACAGTTTAAGGACAAAGTTAACCATTAGACTGACATGTTTCTGTCCATCACACGCAAAACAATGCAAATACATTCTTCTGGGATTTGTACTATGTATAACTGGAGTCTTCAAGTTTTCAGGATCCATAAAATGCACACACCTCATGAACTGATCCTCTCTATTATGTTGGTGCAGTGGACAAGATACCTTATGAGACAATATGCAGTTAGTTAATTACACTGGATTTCCTTCTTTCCGATAGATTAATTAAACCATTTGATAAAAAATGTGCAGAGGAAGAATCTGGAGCTGTGTTAGTCCAGTTTTATAATCAAACAAACCAAAGTGTTGAAGAAGTCTCTGGAACTTGAAAAGCTAATGAAACTACCATCTCAGTATGATATTTTTAGTTAGTCTAATAAAAAGGTATAAAAACGTGCAGTAAAAACATATCATATGACTATACATTTAGGGCCTGATTCACAGACCGTTTTTCCAATGGGATTGTACCATTATAAAACACGTCTGTGAATCAGGCCTTTAGAGTGGATATTAGCAATATTTCACCCCTTTAGCGGCAATGGTTACATGCTAAATATATTCAGAAACAGAAGGTAACAGAACCATTTGTATGGCACATATTCTTCAGAACAGGGTGAGATTCAATTGATAAAATCACCCAATATCCTCCATCACTGTAGTCAGTTGTTGCTCTATGCTGGATCTACACAAAAGGGGTGATGGCTGGAAGGTTTAGAATAAATCTTAATCTCTGGTGTTGCTCTGGGCAACTCTCCAGACCATTATTCTTTGCCTGCCAGGCCATTACAAAAGGGAAAAGACCATATGCAAATATGGCTTGGTCCCACCCCAAAATGGGCAGTCCAGCCTGAACTGCTTGCTCACATTCCTTGTGCACGAGACCACAAGCATCCCCAAACATGTTTCAGCCTCCTTGGGCATCATCAGTGAGAAGTAGCTCGGGTCTCTAGGCCCAGCAGGCACGGGTCCCACGTCTGGGCATACTCGCCCCACTCGTGGTGACTTTAGCAAAACAAAATGGGTGATGGCTGGAAGTTTTAGAATAAATATTAACCTCTGGCATTGCTCTGGGCAACCCTCCAGACAATCGTTCTTCGCCTGCCAAGCCATTATAAAAGGAGAACGGCCATATGCAAAGCAGGCTTGACCCCACCCCAAGTACATGACTGATTTGCAAATGGCTAGAACCCTTTTGCAAAAGCGCAGATGGGCTCAAAAACGGTGGTGTGGAAGGTTGTCCAGAGCAATGCCAGTGGTTCAGATTCATTCAAAACCTTCCACCCATCACTTTTGTGGTTATAGTTTCTCAATGTTGTGACACAATAAATCTCCTTAGTGTCCACAGTGTTAAGATAGGTGAACTCATCCTGCCCCTACCCAACATTCCAGCGGATGGATGTTGCTCTATAATACCTCAAGGAAATGGTAAACATATTAGTTTTGGAGACCTAAACTTTAAAATATGAAATGCTGTCGTATTACCCAAACGGGGAGAATAGGGTAGGAGTAGAGATATCAGGCCTGGAAAGAACGATCAGCAGATCATCAGCAAACCAATGGACTTAAGTCAATAATGGGCCTTCATGGCTATTAATGACAACAGCTTAAAGTGCTACTGCAAAACTGGAGAGAAATGGGGACAGAGACACCTTGTATCATATCTCCGTGCAAGGGAATGTCTTTAATGTCTGACTCTTTGCCATAATTTCTGGCAAAGGCATTACTATATAATGGTGTGAAAATGTCAAGAATTTTGGTCCAAAACTAGAGGCTTGAATTGTGTAAGACAGCACCGAGAAAACCGGGGAAACAGTAGTCACCATTTCGAATTTTAAAGCATTTTTGTCCTTATATAAGGATTAATAAGTAATTGCACTTAACATAAAAGAACATATACTATTTGTTAAGAGTGTAGAATAAAATACTTGATGATTTCTAACTAAATCTTTACTTCAAATGGATGTGGGAAAGGGGGAGGAATGGAAGATAGGGGGTGGTGCGGATGGTATAGAGGGTAAGAGGAGCAGAAAACCACAAAAACATGGCCTACACCAAAGGCACCAAACAAAGTGACCCATGCTGCAGAGGCCCACCGGTTACTCGCCAGAGTGCCCTGAATGCCATTGCTGCCAAAAATATCAGACGTGCTCCTCATTGTTGTGAGAGTATATGGAAAAAAGGAGGCCTCAGTTGCGGCTTTGGTGTGCAAATAAATTAGAAAACAAATGAAGTAAACTTGGGTTGACTTTCAGCAATGCAGTTGAAAGGTTGAGAGCGTCTACCCCACTCCAGAATTTGTAAGCATGCTGGTTTCCCCAACTCTTGCAACTATCTCGTTGGTGACATTGGTCAAAATGTGCTTACCTGAGGGGCCTGGGCACAGTGCCTTGAGCTCTTACGGAAGGAGCTTTGACTTTGTCCCGTTTCTTGCACTACCAACTTAACCTTGAACTTCCTTTGAGTAACATTTTTGACCATCCTGTTACAGAGCTGCTACTCTGCTCGTATTCCCGAATTGATGTATTTCAAATCCGTAGGCTTAGGCCAAGCAGATCTAGGGGAGACATTATGTGATATGCAGGTAATGTTAGTGCAACCCAGCTTAAACAGTTGCCTTTGCCCACCCTCTTTTTGTTACAGACAGACTATTATGTCTGAGAAGACCTGCTCTCCAACCTCGATTCTAACACCCACTATATCCTCATCTTGATTGATCCTTCTTCTGCCTTTGACACGGTCAACCATGCAATCCTGCTCAAATGTCTCTGTGATAACCTGGGTATCACTGATCAGGCCCTGGTGTGGCTGACTTCTTTCCTCTCTGACCGACCCTCCCAGGTCCAACTTGGGTCCTTCCTCTCTGCTATCTTTTTCTCTACATGTGGTCCCCCCCAATACCTGGCACTTCTTGCCCACCACATTTCCGCCCTCTGCACTAACTTTCAGTGCTATGTGGATGACACTCAGCTCATTTTCAGGCTACCTTCGGCCATCTCTCCTCCGTCTCTCATCACTGACTGTCTGTCTGCTATCCAGGAGTGGTGTGCCACCAATGACCTCTGCCTTAATGCCACTAAAACTGAGATTCTCCTCATCCGCATCCCCACTCCATCCTTTCCTGTCACTCTCTGGCCGGTCTCTCTTGACCCTCTTCCTGCTCTCACCTGCAAGGCTGAAAACCTCGGGGTCATATTCGACTCCACACTCTCCTTCTCTCCTCTCTGACGTCTCTAAGAAGCCACACTACCAGCTGAACCTCCTCAGAGATATTCTTCCTTTCCTCTTCTTCCCCCAGAAGCTCATTGTCTCCAGAGCTCTGGTTCTCTCTAGGCTGGACTAGTGCAACAGACTCTTTCTAAATCTTCCTGCCTCTACTCTCCGCCCTCTGCAAGTCATCCAGAACAGGACTGCAAGACTTGTCCTTGGCCTCAAGCCCAGGGATCATATCTCTCCAGGACTGAAATCTCTGCACTGGTTCCCAGTGGATGCGAGGATTAAGTTCAACCCTGTGCATTTTCCACAAGGCCTTCTGGGGCCTGGGCCTCAATACCTTCAACTCTCTTATCCTAAATATCTTCCCTCTCGACCTCTTCGCTCATCCGCCTCCAACTCCCTCAGGGTCAGTTGCTTCTCCAAGCAAAGAGTTGGTGGTAGATCTTTTTCTTCGGCTGGTGCCTCCCTCTGGAACAGCCTCCATGCCTCCCTGAAACTTGAAGAGAACCATCTCCGGTTCTGGAAGCACCTCAAAACCCTTCTCTTTGCTTCTGCTTTTTCTCCTTCTCTCCCCTGCTGACCTCCTGGCTGAAACTGAAACTGCACCGGTTACCTGGTCACCGTCTGATCTTGGGCCCAGGTCCCTCCCCCGCCAGTCTCACGCACCTGTACTGCCTGCCTGTCAACCCCCGCACTTATGGACTGTTTCTGTATCCCAACAGTGCCACTACCAGCACTTACACCTGATTTCTGCACTTACTTTTGCACTGCCACTTGATGGCCGTTACTTACTTATTGCTGTTATTCTATTCCCATGTACTGCACTCTCCCTTACCCCTGCCCCCCACACTTTCGCCTTCCCCATCCCATGCACTTGCGCTATCTGAATGACACTTGGCCTAGTAGGATCGTTGTGTGTCCTCCCTTCGTTCCCCCTCCCTTGCCTCGTCGTGCCTTGAAAACACTTGTGTATAGGCGCGTTACAAAGGAAATATCATATCATATCATGTGTACAGAAGATCTATATATTATGTATTAACGGTCCTGTCTATAATGTTGTATCTTGTTCAGACAAGGCAGGCGAGGGATTCTGTAGGTATCGTCAGCTTACTAAATATGATTTTTCATCCCCTGCACATTTAGAATATCGTCCAAATGAATGAATTTGTTAGATATATGGACATATTTGGACATAATACATCATCTAAATATCCTGATATTTGGATTTAATTATTGCTGGTGTGCAGTTTGATTCTGGGTTAAAGCACCAACTAACTTCCATTTGCAGTTTTGTCCACATGGATTGATGGGTTATTTCCATCATGCATTATACCAGATTGCAAATCATTTTTAATATGGCATTTTTACCTCCAGTACGGCTTGGCAGTAAACATTGCTTTTGGTTAGTAATGCCAAGGCAGTGGCGGATTACAAAAAGTTATTGTTATGAAGTGCTTGGTTGGTGACGGTTGGTGAGTGCTGTTGGATATTTTGTGTAAATTTGGGGTTTGGCGGTATTTTCTTACCGCCAAAAGAGGAACGGTACCTTGGTAATACCTATCCTCGTGTTTAGATTGGGTTTGGCCTCACATCATTCTAGTGACCATACTTTGTTACACTATATTGGAGAATTTAGTAATATGTAAATTGGCGGTATTTTGTGGTAGTAAATTACTTAGTGGTGAGCATAATTTTCCTTCACTACATTATAACCCCATCATACACCAAACCTTCCTTTCTATTAGAATACCTCCTAGTGATCTATAGAGGGCCTTGGACCTATGCACAAGGGGACCAACAATGTTATGTATAGTGCCACCTACAGCCTGTGGCCGGTATCACTGTTTTATTTACACCAATGATCTATGCGCCTGTAGACATCATTACTGGTTCATAGACCCCCAGTAATCTATGGGTTATAGTAGAATCCACCAAACAACATGCAAGGGGGAACACACACATATACCTATTTATAACCGCTTATTCTGTTTATTATTCTATCTGCATAGGCAAATTGGCAAATGTATTACCAAAGAACACAAATCTTCTGCATGTCCGCATATGCAATTCCGCATTACCTGCAATAGAATAATAATAAAAAAAAAAAAAAAACAACAGATACAATGCAAATAAACCCTTTTTACAAATAGGCATCACTTTTTATGATTCTAAACATGACAAATGAAAATGCAGGGGATTTTCTTTTTGCTTTGTTACTCTGACTGCCTGGTATTTTTAGATTGCTATTGCTCATTCATACGAAAGCACATGATAACCTCACTTTAACTCTGGGTGCTTACCAAAGATTTGCAGTTCTCTTCCCCACACAACCTTCTTTCATTCACCTCAAAAGAACAGGCCCAGTCAGCATGAATTGCTTCTGTAATCTTGGTGTCTGATATGCACAGCGAAACTTCCAAGCCAGTGCCAACACCAAGATCATCTGTCTCCCGAGCCCAGCAAACATGAACTACCTCTCCCTCTGACAATCTTCCCCCAGCAGAGCTCTGCACCTTCACATTTTGCCTACGTAATAAATATGCAGATACTCTGCTCCAATCAGGTTGAAAGGCAGCATCATCCTTCACTTCTGCACAATGTGCTCTTTACCTAGGAAACAAATGTATCTAACATCATTTCCTGGTATGCAGGCTCTCTGTTTGCTGCAAACACAGGAAGAGAATGAAAGAAAAACTCCAGTGCACCTTTGAAAAACGAATTTCAGAATATGTATTTTCACCTCATTTTGCACACAAGATTACATTATAATGTTAATGAGTTAGCACTAGTGATTAGTAGTTGTTAATTAAATCAGTCCGGTATATAAATAATGTAGTCTCCTATGCATGGGGTATTCCAAAGAAAGAAAAAAATTTTGGTGCACTTTTAAACTTTGCAGCTTCACACTGAGCTTTTTGCTGCATTATAAATCCTGTACATTGCATGTCTCCAGCCACATACTCACATGTTATACTGGCAACATAGACTGGCTATATGTGTGTGCCACATTATTGCTGGCAACCAAATGCCATTACATTCAGTGAGGCGCTACACACTCCAAGGCACTATAAAGCGCAATATATGACTACATTATCCCTCCTTTTCTGACAATTTGGCAATTTTCCAAGCCACAATCGGAAGAAATCCAACTTGCGCTCCTCCTTTTCTTTCCATCATAGCGATTCAATAAAATGAACATTCACATTTTTCACAATAAATCACTGCTTAGCCACCGCAACATTAACATTCATCTTAAATGAGTCCATCAGTTCTTATAAAATATTGCACATATTTCTTCCCAACTGAAGTGTCCATAGTCCAACGTTCAATGTTTTTGTTTACTTGTGAAACAAACACTTAAGTTCAATATCAAAATAATCAAATAAAATAAATAATTAAAACAAAGAATTAACATATTTACTTAAAATAATTAATTAAAACAATAAAGTTGTGGGACTCCATCGCCCATACTTCCAGAATGCATTGGACATAATGCACCCACAACGCTGCAGGTTCAGTTCAACATTGTTCCATTAATGATGTTCACCTTTGAGACGTCCCAACCATCAACTTCTCATCATCTGGTTCATCCATTGAATTCTTTCATCCTGGCACTCTTGGGTGCTTTTCCATAGGAATCATCTATTTTGGCGTCCCAGTTATTTTGTCTTCACCTCCATATTTCAGTCCGGAGGCATTACTTGATCTTCATCCCGTGGCACTCCGTCATCTTTCGTGTCCTCCGGTCCTGTGACCTCCAACCTCAAAACATAGGTTAATGATTCTAAATCAAATAGAAAAGAGACAGATTAAGTCTATAGCACAATACCATTTTCATCCTTTTACCATAAATAAAATGTTGAATCCAAAACATTTCACCCTTTTTTTTTGGTCTCTGAAGGTAAGTACATGTTAGAGAAAAAACAAACATAACATCATTAAACATTAAACATATTTCAAACTTGTAATAAAATAATATCATTAGCTTCTGCCCCCTTCTTTTTTTAATGATCATCACATATAGTATTTTTATTTACATCTATTCCATCACAAGAATCACAACTATTTTTATTTCTCTGGTATTGGACACTATAAATAGAACCATGTGTTTTCTTTCATGTATTTAGGGCCCTTGAGTTATTTCTACTTGCTCAAGCCTCCTTACTTCATGTTTAGGATGACAGGGCTTAATTTGGTTAACATGCACAAATTGCTCTGTTACCGTTTCACCCTCTGTTCTTAATATTTTATAAACCACTGGAGACACCTTATCTATGATTTGAAATGGCCCCTGCCAGGCCACCAGAAATTTAGAATTTTTCTGTTTACCCTTTCCAAAATGAAATGTATACCCCTGATCCCCTAAACTATACTCTTTCACAGATGTCTTCTTATCATAATATGATTATGCACTGTCAGCGGCTCTTTCTAAATTCCGCTGCACAAAAGAAAATGCATGTTGTAAATGCTTCCCCAATTCTTCCATGTATTCATGAACTGTAGATGCACTTACAAGTGTCTGCTCATGTATCCTGTATAGCAAGTGTTGTAGCAACACCATCTTCCTACCTGTCAATACTTCATGAGGGCTGATACCTGTTGCTTTGGCAGGAGTTGATCTGATTGCCATCAAAACCAGAGGTAAATGTAAACCCCAGCTGGAACCTGCCTCTGCTACAAACTTCTTTAATATATCCACAACAGACCTGTTGCAATGTTCAACACCCCCAGAAGAGGCGGGTCTGTATGCAATATGCAATTTTCTTTTCACCCCAGTATCTGCCACACCTTACTCATTAAAGCGCTTGTAAAATGACTTCCTCTGTCGGATTCTATTCTTTGTGGTAACCCAAATCTTGAAAATATATGATTCACCAATAGTGTAGCTGCTGTTTGCGCACTACAATCTGGTGCAGGAATACACTCTATCTATTTTGACATCAAACAAACCACACTTAAAATATAACGGTTCCCCCTGTTCAACCTTTTTACAGGCCCTACATAGTCTATTTGCAAATCTGACCATGAAAGGGTTAAGCCTCTTTTCATCAATGGGGCTCTATGCATTGGTGAAGCAGGTTTAAATTGGGCACATACTAGACATCCCCTAGTATATAGTTCCGCAGCTTGGGACATATGTGGCCAGTAAGCATAATCTTTCAGTATCTCTAATATTTTTTGTGAACCTCTGTGCCCTGCAATTATTGCATCATGTGCATGGTGTAGCATTAGCCCTCTGAATGAAAGGGGTACCACCAACTGTATTTGTCCTGTTATGGATTCCCTAATCATGAGTCCATCCTGTAGCCTAATTCATTTTTTATTCTTTAGTAGCACCCTCAACTCTTCTTTTCCCACATAATCATTTTCTGTTAAAGGATTTTGTTGAGGGTCTTTCAAATGATTATAATAGATTCCCAAAATTGGATAATCTTTTTGTGCCTCAATCAGGTCTTGATCTGGGATATCATGACTCCATTGCACTACTTGTTGTTCTACCTCTTTTGGAGCCTTAGAACATGTAACTGCATCAATCTGTGTTTCACCAAGTAAGTGTTCAATAGGTAGCAAATCTCCCATCACAGCCAATTTTAGCCAAGTGATCTGCCTTATCATTTCCCTCCTTGTCTTCTCCTGGAGTTTTTAGATGTCCACAAATTTTCTCCAGTATATTGTCAAATCATTCCCTGACACCAATTTGTCTATAGCCTGTATCATTCTTCCATGTTTAGAGGCTTTTTATTGTATGTAATCATGCCTCTTGCTTTCCAGCCAGGCAAATATTCCACAAAGCTATTTCATGCATAATCAGAATCAGTCACCAGGACAATTTCACTAAATTTACTATCAACTGCAGTAGTAATTGCTTTATAAATGGCTGCCAATTCCGCTACTTGACTGCTCCTAGCCCCAATTCTCATCCCTATACTGGGAATGTCTTCACATTTCAACCGACATTTCCTTTTCCTGATACCAATTGTTTATTACTGTCATTTTCAATCTGAAAAGCACAACCGTCAACATATACAGTTGGAAAATCCTTGCATGTCTTTTTTTCAAAAGCTTTGTGTGGTGATTGTTCAAACTCCTGTAAACTACATTCCACTTCTTTTTCATTTGACATATGTTCAGTTGCAAAGTCATGTAAATCTGCCAATCCTTGAGCAACTGGGCTCTTCTTATTTTGGCCATACCTCACTTCTACAGGAAAGCCTTGCAATGCCGTGTCCATGAAGTAATTCTTGACTGTGCTAGGTTGCCTGACGTAATTCTTTTACTCTCTAAAAATTGCAATGGCTGATGATTTGTCTCAATGATTACCTTTTCTCCCTGAACAATGGGCCGGAAATGCTGTAACACCCACACTGTGGTCAAAAGGGCCTTTTCACATTCACTGAATTTAATTTCAACTTGGGAATATGCCTTACTTGCATAAGCAATGATTTTGTGATTCAAATCATGTTTTGTGATAACACTGCTGACATACAAAGTTCAGGTAAACCTATTTCTATAAAGAAATCCCTATTCTTTACGGGGTATGCTAAACATGGTGCCTTTATACGTCATTCCTTTAATTTAGCCACTGCCTCAGATTGCTCTTTTTCCCATTTCCAGGGTGTATTCAGCTTCAGTAGTTTAGTCAATGGTTGAGTCATTTCAGCGTAATTTTAAATAAACTTTCTGTTATATCCCATCATTCCTAATAAACTTTTCAAACCTTTCACACTTCTAGGATCTTTTAGTTTTTGTATGGCCTCTACTTTTTTCTTTTGCGGGTTTAGTCCATGTTCAGTCACTTCATGGCCTAGAAAATTCACCTTTTTCTTGCACCAGTGTGGTTTCTGTAAAGATACATTGGCACCTGCCTTTTGCAATTGGCCAAGAACATATCTAATTTCATCAAAATGGCTTTTTAAGCTTTCACTTTTTATCAGGACATAATCCACATAAACTATAGTTCCTCTTTCCGCTGCATCAGGCATAGCCTTTCTCAAAAATATGCCAAATTCACTCCAACTATTGACATACCCGAATGGTGTTCTAACCCATGCATATTGGGTCTTATCAAATGAAAATGAAAATAAATTCTGAATATCCTCTCGCAATGGCACACACCAATATCCAGATGTGAGACCTAATGTAGTAAACACCTTTGAGCCATGCACCTGAGCCAGGCCTTGATCAATGAATGGCAGAGGCCATCTAGACACTGGCACTCTTTTATTTCATTCATTCAAATCTGCACACAAACGCCATTGACCATTTGGCTTTAATACACCCAAAATAGGTGTATTGGATGTGCTATGAATAGGCCTGATAATTCCCCGAGACTCCACATTTTTAATTATCTCTGCCAATGACTCTAAACATGCCAGTGGTAACCGGTATTGGCGTACAAATACTGGATTACTACTACACCCTTCCGGTAATGTGGCAACATGTAAATTAGTTAGTTTGCAATCGTATGCATCTTTAGCAAAGACATCTTTAAAGTCCGTAAATATTTTCCTCAATTCATTTTTATCTTCATCGCTATCGCATGCATCTGCTGACAAAATCTGCTCCTCTACCATTTTTGAGAATTCTGGGAAATCCTCCATTGGAGGAATATCTGTGCTTTCTTCCAACTGTGTGGCTGTGTCTCTCTGTAAAGCTGCCACTTTTAAATATTTTGGCATATCAGCTTCCACTTCAATGTGCTGATTTTCTGTTTCACTTTCATTTAAATCAAATACTATATAATCCTCTTGATGACAGCACACTGTCTCATTTGAATCATAAGGGTACACAGATTGAAATTTAAAGTTGCCTTTGGGCTGAGATCCAGGTATTCTGGCAGCAAACCCCCTGCATCTAAATACCTTTCAGGGATATTTCCAATTACCATGTTATTGAGATCTGCAGTAAAATGTGATTTTTGTAAGGCCTTACCTAATGAAGAATTTTCCTCTAAATGAATATCCTGACACCCTTTATTATTCACCATAATTTGTACATACCCTTCACCAACATCTATCAATGGAATGTATTCATAATCCAGGACTTGTTGTTTTATGGATTTATTCAAGCACACAAATGCATCTTTCATCTGCTGTCCATTGTTGCACTTTAGCGTTATTGCAACCTGCTTGGTGAATGCAGGAACAATAGTATCCTTCCTCACCTGTAATTCAATTGCATATGGTACCAGTTGTGCACAATTATAAGCCCTTCTTTTGTCTTCAAATTCAGGTGCAGGCCCACCTAGCCGTGACCATATTTTCTGATTAAGGAAATCTAACAACATACACATTCTGTGCATGATATCATTGCCCATGTAAAAGTCATTTTGTGTTCCATTCACTATCCATACATTATGATAAATTGTCTTCTGCCCAATATTAATCTTTAGCATGCATCTGCCTGCAATTCGGTTTTCAAAGTCTGGATTGCCCAAACCAGAGACATATTGGTTTTTCAATTTTGGGATCTCCTCCCTCTCCATTATTTTCTGCAGTAATTTCTCATTAATAAAGCTTCTTTCCTGTTCAAGCGCTAAGGTGGCTTTTATTACTTTAGAATGGTCATTTATACCAATGTGAACCCATGGTTGCTCATCTTCCATGTGTATTTCAGCAAGAGTAGTAATGTGTTTTTCTGTGTCTGTTTTAGGAGTAGTATTCTGTTTGCATTTCTTCTCTTTTAAACAGAAACGCAATGTGTGCTCATCTATTTCAGTTTGCCATTTTTTCCTAGGGTGTAAATAAATCTGCACAGATTGTCTGTCTTTCCTTTCAACCTTGCATTTTATCTTGACACATCAAGATAACGGTAACGCTAGGTATACAGCTATACTGGAGGTATACCTCCACTGCATCATTCGTTTTGGCAACGGTTTGGCATTCATTTATATTACTGTTTTGTGATTTTATTTTCTTAGTTCCCAGTGTTTTTTTTGTTAAGGACCACAGTACTCCATTCACCCCATCTTTGAGAGGAGACAATCTTTTTAGGCAATCTGTCCCCATCAGAAATGGAATGTCACAAATAGATGTTATCAATACCTCCTGTTTCATTCTGTGTTTTCCTATTTTTATGTCAACTTCGGTAACACCTAGAATAGGCACCTCCTCACCGTTAAAATTATGCACTGGACCTTCACTTTGCCTCACTGTGATCTGATTCTGTGGAGATCTCCCTTCATTGATACTTTTTACCAATTCTTTGGACATATTTGTGGCCTGTGCGCCAGTGTCAATTATCGCAAATGTATTGCATTTCTCTTCTACAGTGATAGAAGCATAATACCTGTCTTCAGCTTCCTCTAATATACATAAAAAGTGTGAATTCTGACTGATTTCAGAACTCACCTTTCTCAGGCCTTTTTGACTTTTGGCTATGCACATTGGTAAATGGAAAGATATTTTTCCCTCCTTTCTGTCCATTTCTGTGTGAGAGACTTTATTCATTTCCCCATGTTCAGAGGTTTTTTGGAGTGTAGCCACTGTTCGCCCATCCATCCAGGAATGATCAGAGGTCACACTAAAATCCTCCAACTGAACATGTGTAAAAACATTACTTGGTAATTTGACATTTTCTAATTCTGTGCATTTGTGATTATTTGGTGTGGTACCAGTCCTTTTAACTTCTTCAAAAATCTGTGGCTCAAAGAACTCTTCGGGTGATTGATCTGTACCCTCCTTTTGAGTATTTATTTTTTCTTCCTGTGTTTGGTTAGTGTTTTGATTGCCCAGGGAAGGAGTTCTAGCATCCCCACTTACTACCTGTTCACTGGTATTCCCCATGCATGAGTTATTTTTCTTAAATCTGCCTCTTTGTTCTTTTGGAAGTTCAGGTTTTCCTTTTTCATTTGTACAAATCTCCAATGTTTGATTTAGCTCCAGGTTAAACCGAACTTCTTTTTTAGAAGTATTTGCACTTTCTGTCACATGTTCCTTTGCTGGTACTTTCATTTTTAAATCATTAGGCATCTCAGAGTCATTATGCAAAATCACATCAGAGCAATCTTTTTTCTTAGCACTGTAGGTATCATTAATACTTAGTCACTTGTCAGAAACCACCCGGTCAGTGCTATGGCCTTCTGCCCCCTCCTTTGATAACTGTTTTTGTGCTGTACAGAGTTTTCCAATTTGCTCAGCCAACATTTTCACTTGGGCCTCGGGACACTGGAATCTTTCAATTTCTCTAGAATCCTCGCTTTGTGGCCTAGATCGATATTGTTTGTTTTCCCCCTGATTGAATCTATTCTGATACCTCTCAGGAGAATGATTTCTTTTGGGATTGTTCCTGAACTCTTGATTCATATGTGGAGGGGAGCGAGGTGCACCCATTCTTTGGTTATAGTCCCCTGGTGGTGGTGATTCATTGTATTGACGTGAAGCATAATTCATATTCTGCCTTATGTCCTGTCTCTCATTTTGTGGTTACTGACCCCTATGTTGATTCCTATTATCAGTAAATCGATCCACATATCGGGGTCTATCCTGATTACCATATATCATGGTGTTAGGGTCAAATCTACTCTGTGTCCCCAATGTCTGGTAGGGACCATTATTTCTTTGATCCTGGCTTTGCCTCTGGTTATTGTTCATACCTGAAATATCAGGCCGATATCCTGCCCGGGGCCTATCTCATAAGTAGCTAGGGCTAATATAGTTCTCCCTATTACTAGGATCATGTGATTGAAACGTTGGTGCAGGGAGTGATGACCTTTGTTGATTACCCCTTTGGTCAAGTACCACATTATTTTTACCTGGACTTTGAGCAGACTCAAGGGACATTTTGGCTTATCTGATCTCCATCCTCCATCGCTGTTGCTGAGGTTTCTTTAGATTTTGGTCTAGTGTCTTTCATTTGATCATTTTCCCTACCCTGACAATAGAGTTCTTCATATAGTTTTGTGCTTTGGTGTTCAATCCATTCAAGGGACTTGTCACGGTCAAATTCACGGTCGAACTGTGATATGATGTCTTTCTCTAGCCCATCGAAGTAGGCAGTTTTAAACTCATTGGAATTGGGGTCAAAAGATACATCACACGAGAAAATGCTCTTTTCAAGTCTTGCAAAAATTGGCGAGGTGACATATTAGGCCCAGCAGTGATTGTTTAAGCAACTTTTTTCGCCTCTTGCAATGATTGAAAAGGAGAAAAATGACGTCTAATCTCTTTTTCAAACTCTGCCCATGTCTGTTCTGCTGTTCATTTAATCCCCTAATGATACTGGCTGTGGGAGAATCTAGAGTTAAATGAAAATATTGTCTGTATTGTTCCTTAGGTATTGGGAGGGCTTTAAATTTATCATGCACCGCTTCTAAGTGGTCCTCTATGCAGCACTCCCCTCCTTCTTTAAAAGGTTTGATCAGAGATTTGATGGATTTCATTATCTTTATGGGGCTAATCGTTGCTATGCACAGAATTGCACTACTTTGTGACCAATTTCATTCACTGGCCCAGTCACTGGGGCACTAGCTCTCTGTGTAGAAATAGAATTCACCTCAACTCCATTGAATGTGGTGCCCTGCCGTCTATCCTGGGACCTGGAAGTGCATATTTGCTGTTCCAAATCCTTGCATTTTTTAAGAAGCCTCTCTGCCTCCTTATGCAAATAATTGTTTTCATCACTCATCTTATTAATTCTCTCCTGCATATCGCCCATTTGCATTTGGCATTCATTGAATTCTTTGTTTCTCTTGTCTCTTTCTTGAAACATTTTAACCATTTCCTGTTTAGCATTTTGGAGATCACTTTCTTTCTCTCAATGTTCTTTTTGCAAAACCTGCATTTTCAAAACAACCTCATCTTTGTCTTGTCTAATATGGTCTACCAACGCTTTCAAATGTATCAATTCTTGTTCACTATCCTCAAACTGTTTCTTACTTTTAGACAATTGAGTGTCAAGATCCCTACATTTTGACTGCATGTCTTTTTGTCATACCTCCAATTCTACTCTTAACATTTCTTCTTTTTCACTTGCCCCATCCAGATCAGCTTTTAACCTGCTAATCAGCTTGGTATCATTTTCTTGCATTCGCGGGGATCTATTTAGGATAAACCATGTTTTTGCACATAGCCGTATCAAACACATAGCCTCATATCATTCTAGTGACCATACTTTGTTACACTATATTGGAGAATTTAGTAATATTTACTATTGGCGGTATTTTGTGGTAGTAAATTACATAGTGGTGAGCATAATTTTCCTTCCCTACATTATAACCCCATCATACACAAAACCTTCCTTTCTATTAGAATACCTCCTAGTGATATATAGAGGGCCTTGGACCTATGCACAAGGGGACCAACAATTTTATGTATAGTGCCACCTACAGCCTGTGGCCGGTATCACTGATTTGTTTACAGCAATGATCTATGCGCCTGTGGGCATCATTACTGGTTCATAGACCCCCAGTAATCTACGGGTTATATTAGAATCCCCCAAACAACATGCAAGGGGGAAAACACACATACACCTATTTATAACCACTTGTTCTGTTTATTATTCTATCTGCATGGGCAAATCGGCAAATGTATTACCAAAGAACACAAATCTTCTGCATGTCCGCATATGCAATTCCCAAAGCAATAAAAACTCTGAACCATTTGTTTATATATATATTATATTTCAAACAATTACAATTTCATTATACAAACAAATCTTACCATGTACATTTCAGCATTACCTGTAATATAATAAGAAGAGAAAAAAAACAACAGATACAATGCAAATAAACCCTTTTTACAAATAGGCATTCCTTTTTATGATTCTAAACATGACGAATGAAAAAGCAGGGGATTTTCTTTTTGCTTTGCTACTCTGACTGCCTGGTATTTTTAGATTGCTATTGCTCATTCATACGAAAGCACGTTATAACCTCACTTCAACTCTTGGTGCTTACTGAAGATTTTCAGTTCTCTCCCCCACACAACCTTCTTTCATTCGCCTCAGAAGAACAGGCCCAGTCAGCATGAATTGCTTCTGTAATCTTGGTGTCTGATATGCACAGTGAAACTTCCAAGCCAGTGCCAACACCAAGATCATCTGTCTCCCGAGCCCAGCAAACATGAACTACCTCTCCCTCTGACAATCTTCCCCCAGCAGAGCTCTGCACCTTCCCATTTTGCCTACGTAATAAATATGCAGATACTCTGTTCCAATCAGGTTGAAAGGCTGCATCAGCCTTCACTTCTGCACAATGGGCTCTTTACCTAGGAAGCAACTGTATCTAATATAATTTCCTGGTATGCAGGTTCTCTGCTTGCTGCAAACACAGAAAGAGAATAAAAAAAACTCCAGTGCACGTTTCAAAAACAAATTTCAGAATATGTATTTTCACCTCATTTTGCACACAGAGATTACATTATAATGTTACTGAGTTAGCACTAGTGATTAGTAATTGTTAATTAAATCAGTCAGTTATATAAATAATGTAGTCTCCTATGCATGAGGTATTCCAAAGAAAGAAAAAAAAATGTGGTGCACTTTTAAACTTTGCAGCTTCACACTGAGCTTTTTGCTGCATTATAGATCCTGTACCTTGCATGTCTCCAGCCACATACTCACATGTTACACTGGCAACATAGACTGGCTATATGTGTGTGCCACATTATTGCTGGCAACCAAATGCCATCACATCCAGTGAGGCGCTACACACTCCAAGGCACTATAAAGTGCAATATATTACTACAGTGCTGAGCAAGGAAGGGAGATGTGTTGTGAAGTGTGTGGATGGGTGTGTGAAATGTGTGAGGTCAGAGAGAGTGATGTGAGGGTGTTGATGTATGAGTGAGGGAATGTTTGTATGGAGTGGTTCCAGCTCAGGCAGTTGGAGGATGTACGCCTAGATAATGGGAGCCAGTGGGTTTCCTATGAGACATCTCTTCATTAGTCCTGGGTCAATTCCTCATCCCTGATGTCAGTCAATACTGCACCTAAATTGCTCCTAGCAAGCTGAATCCACCTCGGCATCGTGTTGCTGAGCTCCAGCACGCGTACTGTCTGCATGCTCAGGGCTCTGAAACATGAATTCCTGTTTCCATTCGCACATGGCTCCTGTGTATGGGAGCCTGGATGTAGACTGAGTAGCAGAGGGACTGTGCCAAAGAAGGTTAAGTTAGAAACAGTATATGTGGTAATGTTTGTGTGTGTGAGCCTAAAGGAGAGAGATGCAAGTGTCTGTGAGAGGTGCGGATATAGTTGAGTGAGTGTGTGTGTGTGTGTGCGCGCGCATGTGTGTGTGTGTGTGTGTGTGCCAGCGAGCATCAGGGTGAACAATGCGGGAACCTGCATGAGATTACTTATGCTGTGGGCATCAGCATAATGAAAGCCTTTTAAAGTGGCATTGACATAGAGTGTGGTCAAAAGCGTCATGAAAGTGATTTAAAGAGTCAATCATGAAGTATATTAGTGGCAACAGTGTCACGAGAATTATTTTAATTGACAATGTTTACCTATATTGCTGGCAACAGCATCTTGAGTGAGATTTAAAGTGGTAATGATAATGTATATTGGTGTCACCAAGGCCATGAGCATGATTTGAAAATGTAGTGAGGACTTACATTAGTGGCACCAACATCAGGAATATGATTTAAAGTGGCAATGAAGATGTATTTTGGTTGAACCAATGCCATGCAGGGACGCTCGCACCAAGGTAAGGTGCTGGAGGCATCCCTACACACCCTGACGCCTGGAGGCCCCACCATTGCTCCCCTGCAGCCCGCAACACAGCTCCAGGAGAGGCAGGCCCTGTTGGGCTTTAATCAAAATATTGTGCACTAATTCGACAATCATACTTAAAAAAAAAGGCTAAATATTCTGAAAAAGGCCCATAGGCTTTGGCGACCGAATTGTGCTTTTCTGGTTGTTTCTCTGGCCCGTATAACATGCAAGACCTGGCTGGGCAGCCACACTACAGTGTGTGGCCTCACTCCATCATGGCTGACACGCTTTCCATCTTTGCAGTGCGCCACCAGCCAGCCTTGCCCTCCCTGTGACTGGCCAGCCATGGGACTCATTAGCAAATCGGGGAAACAGCAGGCTTAGCGGCCCCCAGACAAAGGCACACGACTAGGCCCTCTCTGTCATGCCCCCCACTTTGCTCGCACCAAGGTGCTGGGGGCATCCCTACACACCTTGTGGCCTGGAGGCCCCACCATTGCTCCCCACTGTAGCCCGCGACACAGCTCCAGCAGAGGTAGGCCCTGTTGGGCTTTAATCAAAATATTGTGCACAAATTTGACGATTGTACTTTTTTGTAAAAAAAACGCAAAATAGCCTGAAAAGGTGCCATAGGCTTTGGCAACCAAATTGTGCTTTCCTGGTTGTTTTTCGAACTTGTGATAACATGAAGGACTGGCTGGGCAGCAGCACTAAAGCGTGTTGCCTCACTCCATCATGGCCAACACCCTTTCCATCTTCGCAGTGCCCCACCAGACAGCCTTGTGATTGCCCAGCCCTGGCACTCATTAGCCAATAGGGGAACTGGCATCTTAGCCGGCCCCCACATGAAGACCCTCGACTAAGGCCCTGTCTGTGCCTGTCCAAGCCAAGGAGGGCTCTCAGGGCCCCCACCTTTACCTCTCAACAAATTATGAAGCAGCCTGCTTTGCACAACCTGCTCTCCCACGAACCTGGGCCCAATCACCTCTATGCTCTCTGCTGGACCACCAGGAGTGATGGCTGAACTCTTTCTATTGCCTCCCCCACTAACACCTACAACCAAAACGGTGCCTACTTCACTCTGCCATCTCTGCCTCACCTATTCTACTTTCTCTCATTGAATTGTGTTCTTTTTTATAAAATCAAATCTAGGTTTGTGTGTTTTTTCCATCCTTGCACTCATTTCTGCACTGCAATTTGGGTTATTTAAAAAACAAAATTTAATCTAGGTGTGTTTTTACATCCTTGCACCCATTTCTGCACTGCAATTTGGGTACTTTAAAAAATTATTGAAGATAGGTGTGTGTGTTTTTACATCCGTGCACCCATTTCTGCACTGCAATTGTGTTCTTTTAAAAAAAATTGAATCTTGCACCCAGCATTTTTTATTGCATTTGTGTGATCTCCTGTAACTACTAACTCCTGTACTACTAACATAACTGCTCACTCTTGGCCTCTGAGATTGCTCCCATTCCCTGGTCTGACCACTACTGCATTAAATTTGACATCGTCACTCCAAAAGTTACTATCCCACTCCTTGCGGCTGTCTCGAGAAGCTCATGCAAGCTCACCATGGAGAATATCTCGCCCCACCTTGCAGTGCCGCCCTCATGCCCCCTTACCCGAATGACCCAGAGCTTTTGGTATCAGCATTTAATCGGGTGATCACCCAAGCTGCTGTCAAAGTTGCACTGCTTACACTTAAAAAAGCTAAAAAAGTAAAGCACTTTAACGCCTGGTTCTCCCAAGAGCTCTTGGAATTCCATGCCAAGGAAAGGGCAGTGTTTGCTACCTTGAAAAAACCACCCAAATGATTTTTCTAAAGCAGCCTTTAAGGCTATATCCACAAACTACTAAATTGCCATCATTCAGGACAAAGACGCCTCTTTCAACTCCAGAATTGAAAATGCCAAATCTGGGACAAAGGAAATCTTTGCCATCTTCAGGGAGTTGGAGTCTCCAGCACCCCCGCCTCCCACACTATTGAAGGATGCGACATGGTGCAACAAAATTCAATCTGCCATGATGGACAAGCTGGGAATCCTGAACACCAAAATCCTTACCCACCAAAAAGCCCTATCCAACCTATTATCCAATTGTCACAGTACCTCTCCCCCAGCCGCCCTTTCCAGCCCAGCACCCGTGTTTGATTTCAAGGAAATGAGTGAACCTGAGGTCACTGTCCTTCTCAAATCCATCAAACCATCTAACTGTAAAGCGAATGCCTGGCCGGCTCAAGTCATCAAAGATTGTGCCTCGTCCCTTACCCCATTTGTCACTGCTTTCATCAACTCCTCCTTTCAGTCTGGCCATGTCAAGGCAGCGTGGGGCTCTCCACTCATAAAAAAAAAACGCCCTTGACCCATCGGTCCCTGGGAACTACAGGCCTATCACGACTGGGCCCTTTACACTAAAATTTCTGGACGAAGCAGCTTACCTGGAAGTCCAAAAATTCATTGAGGATAACCACCTTCTAGATCCCCGGTAGTCCGGCTTTCGGCCACGGCATGGCACTGAAACAGCTCTGCTTGACTTAAAAAATCAAATGGACGACCTCAGAGACGCAGGCAAACCTGCGCTCCTTCTTCTCCTGGACCTTTCTGCTGCCTTTGATCTGGTGGATCACAAGACCCTCTGCCACCACCTCTCCACCACAGCTAACTTCTCCCTGAGGGCCTGCGCGTGGATAACTTCCTTCCTACAGGACAGAGTGATGAAGGTTTTCTCAGAATCTTCTTGTGCCAACCCTAGTCTCATCAAGTGTGGGGTCCCACAGGGTTCATGCATTGCTCCCACCCTCTACAACCTCTTCACGAGGCCTTTATTCAAAATCCTGGACACCCTGGGCATCTCATACTAACTATGCAGATGACACCCAGGTGCTCATCCCCCTCTCAGGTGATTATTTGTCTGGCCTCAACACCCACAACTCCATCTACTCGACAATACAATCCTGCATGGCAGAGAACTGGTTATGTCTCAACAGTGAGAACACCGAACTTCTGGTAATTGAATCCCGTCTACGTTGGGTAAACTGGACAAACAATATTGCTCCTTCACAGTGGATAACATCCCCATCGCTGTTTCCCAAGAAATTAAGACATTGGATGTGTACATCGAACCAGCCTTAACCATGAATAGACAGGTTAATGCTATTGCATCCTCCTTAGCGTACCACTCCAAACTTCTTAATGCAGCCAGAACTTTCCTATCCCAACAGAACTGCCTCACCATTGCTAGCGCATTAATTGGGTCAAGGCTGGACTACTGCAATGCCCTCTTTGTAGGGACCTCCCGCAAAGATCTGGCCAAACTTCAACTAGCACAAAATAATGCTCTAAGGGCCGCGACTGGCATCTCTAAAAAAGACCACATCTCAGATGTCAGGAGAAAGGTCCACTGGCTACCCGTCAAGGAAAGGATTGTCATCAAAATACTAGCCCTGACACACAAATGTCATCATGGGTTGGCTCCCCCTTACCTAGCTCACAGAATCGTCCCCCATACCCAATCCAGACCGTCCAGAGCTGCTTACTCCAAAAGAATAACTGTGCCCATTACCCGCAGAGTGCGGGCAGGTGGCACTAGCTTCCCCAATATGCCTGCTACCTTTGGAACACCCTCCCCTCTCAGCTTCAGCTGATTGACTCGCACGCAGCCTTTTTCGGAAAGCCATCAAAACCCGGCTTTTTGTTTAACAGGTCCTCATGTACTTTCCATGTTCTGTATGACACTGTTATTTTCTTGTAAATGTAACCAAACATACTATATAAAGAGACTTCTGTTGGGCCCCATTCCTGTAACCCTGAATCAAGCCTTCTTGTGTTCTCTCATAGTATCTCGATGCTTTGGGCTGTAGTGCACTTTATAAATCCAAATAAAATAAAAAATAAATACATTTTATGCCACCTAGTGAATTTGGGCCAGGATTGTGCAGTGCAGCCACCCCTCTTTCCTTCAACTATCCTCTGCCACCCTGATGATGCTCACCATCTCTCCATCTCTCTAAATGCTACACTATCACCTACCCTCCCTCTCTCACAAAGTCTGGAAGGAAAAAGCACAAAGTGGAAATCCTGCGCGCCAACCCTGGCCTATCTATCGCAGGCACCTATGTCCGTACAACTTCCAGACAGTCTTCACTGATATCCTCTTCTCTGTCTCCTCCCCAGAACTATGGACTCCTCATCTCATCTCTACTCTCTCTCCTTCACATCCTCTCCCATTAATGGCAGAACCAAGTGGGAAGTCCTCTTGGTGGTCTTCTCATCATCATGCTGCATAATTAATGTCTACCACACTGGAACTATCCTGGTTCAGGGGTCTCAATCCAACCTCCTTCTCATTGACCTGCACCTGCCATCCCTCATTAACTTCCTTCCTTCAACTGCCTCTTGACCCAACTGCTCTCTCTGTTACTCCCCCTCTGACTGGTGTACCACACCCCTGTACTCCTCCTCGGAAAACCTTCAAAGGGGGAGAACTCCTTCACCTGGCCACACTTAACGCCCGTTCAGCCAACTAACACTCTGCCGACATCTGCCTCCTTCTTGAAGACATTGACCTCGACATTCTCGCTCTTACTGAGACGTGGTTCAATGCCAGTTCTGTCACTGCTTTTGACTGCCTTCTACACAATGGCTACACAATCTTTTCCAAGCCACAACCTTAACGTGCTGGCAGTGGGGGTGCCTTAATAGTCCCAGAGTGGGTTTCTGCCTCCCTTATACCCACTCAGACTTACTCTTCCTTCGAGAGCCTGGTTTGCAAGTTTGTCATCTCTCCCTCATCCTCTCTGACCATTGCCACTATTTGCAGACCCCTGCACTACAACCCTGTTCCTCTATGAATGGGCTGACTTCTGCTCCTCTCTCCTCTCAACCACCTCCAATCTCCTCCTCTTGGGTGATTTCAGCATCCAATTAGACTCCCCTGTCACAGCATCCACTTTCTTCCTTGACCTCTGCACTTCTCTATCCCTCTCCATTCTCCCTTCTGGTCCAACCCACTCGGATGGAGACACTCTGGACACCCTCATACATTCTGACCTCTCTCTCCCACCCCCTTTGGTCACACCTCTCCCCTGGCCCGACCAATCTCTCCTCTTTTCTTACCTGGTTCCCCCTGACCCTCTGACTACACCTCCTCTAGCCCTGCCAACCTTGTTCACAAACATCTGTTCGATGAAGCGAGTGTCAGCAGCTGCCTTTGCATCCACCTTCACCCCCCCATCTCCTCCCACCCCAGACTCTACTTCTGACTCTGCTCGCAGCAACCTTCATCTGGCCATTACTAACACTCTGGACATTCTTGCCCCAGTCAGGAGCCGCCTGAAACCTGCCTCTAATCATAATTCCTGGTACCCAAGTGCAGAGCAGTGGAGCGGAAGTGGCAAACCTCAGGTACACCCTCTGACTAACTGGCCTTCCACCTGCTCCAAAGGCAATACGGGGTCTCCATTCATGCCAAGAAAAGGGCCCAAATCCAGGCTTGCGTATCGGGTGCTTCAAACAACATGGCTGAAATCTTTCAAATCTGCAAGGAGCTAGCCAACACTTCTGCAGTCTCCTCCTTCCCTCTTCCTTCCCAGGCCCTTTGTAATGCACTGGCCACAAACTTCACCACTAAAGCTCTGGACATCCTGAGCACCCTTGCTTACCACTCCCCCAACCCCTCTCCCACCTCCCTGTCTCCTATGGCTTATCACCCTCCTTCTTCCTCTCTTTCCTCCTTCGCCGTGTCACACCCGATGAGGTTGCCAGAGTTGTCCGCTCTATGAAAGTCTCCACGAAACAGGTTTCCCCTTGCTCCTCCAGAACCAACAAGGACAACATTGACTCGCTTGTCCCCGCTCTTGCTGATTTATGCAACCACTCTTTTGCTACTGGACCCTTCCCCTCCTCCCTCAAGCACTTCCTTGTGCGCCCCTCCTGAAAAATATGTCAGCAGATCCTACTTGTCCAGCCAACTACCACCCTTTTTCTATCACCCCTGGTAAATTCCTGGAGAAACTGGCCTTCCCCCAACTTACCTCACACACTGAACTTGTTGGTGGACTCTACGACCATCAATCTGGATTCCTAGCATCCAGAGGCACGAAAACTGCTTTTCTGAACACCTGTTCCAACTCTCCAGCTGTCCTCAATCTACTTGATCTCTCATCTGCCTTTGACACGGTCAACCACTCTATCCTCATAAAATGACTCCATGATACCCTGGGTATCTCAGAGCGGGCACTGGACTGGCTGACCTCTTTCCTAACTGATGCTCCATCCCAGCTTATTTGGGCACCTTCTCCTCACCTACTTCCTTCTCCACCTGTGATGTCCCCCAGGGCTCTAACCTTTCCCACTGGCTCTTTAACACTTACCTTGCTCAGCTGGCATGCATCATTTCCTCCTTATCCCCCGATTTCCAGTGTTGCACAGATAACACTCAACTCTTCTTCAAACTTCCTGCTGACTCTCTTGCTTCTTCCATCATCCCGGACTGGCTATCTACCATCCATTCCCGGCACACTTCCAATGATCTCAGACTTAATGCCAGCAAGAATGAGATCCCTCCTATTGGGACCCTTGCTCCCTCTTTCTCCCCCTCGCTCTGGTCATCTTCTATGAGCTCTCCCGCTTTTCTTTCATCTGAAGCCAGAAACCTTGGAGTCATCTTAGACTCCTCTCTATTTTCCTCCCTCACATCCAGGACATTGACAACAAGTACAATTTTCAAGTCTTCCTTCTCAAAGGAATTCACCCTTTTCTCACTTTCGCCCAGAGGTTCAATGTCACCAGGGCTCTGGTTCAATCTAGACCTGACTACTGTAACAGCCTTCTCTTGAATCTACCGTCTTCCTCTCTACAACCCCTCCAGCTAATCCAAAATATGCAGCAAGACTTATCCTTGGCCTCAAGCCCAGGGACTGCATCTCTCCTGCCCTAAAAACTCTTCACTGCCTCCCGGTTGCTGCACAGATTAAATTAAAATCCCTCTGCATCATCCAAAAGGCTGTCTTGGACTGGAGACCATGCTATCTGCAACTTGCTATTACTAAATATTCTCCCTCTAGACCTCCACGTACCTCTGGAACCAACTCTCTGTGTGTGAAGCATTTCGCTTTCCTCCTCTGCTAACCTCACAGTCGCCATGATTGGTGACAAGGGCCCTTATGTGTCCTCAGGGGTCCTGGCCTTCTCACACCCAATCCCCTCAGCTTCTGCTTACACACAGCACTTGCCTCAGCACTGACTGGCCTACTACATTGTAGGCCTGCACTTAGTGCAGCTCAACACTCCCTATCACTTACTTTACTCCCTCTTCCCTTCTTCTCTCTCTGCACTTGCACCTTCTGAATATTCACAAGGCATAGAAGGTTTGTCTTTATCCTCCACTGTATGTATTGTTTATCAATCCCATGTTCCCTCCCTATTGTCATATGAGTGCTTTGAAACACAATTCACTTGTTATATAAGCGGCTAACAAATGCACAATAAATAAATAAATACATACATACATAAACAGATGTCATTTGGGGGTTGCCAGATGTAGCAGCTGCTACCCCTGACTCCCCATGTGCTGCCCCTAGACTTGTCTTTGCAACCCCTGGGCCACTGAAGAGGCAGTGCCAAGAGCAGATATCTGTATTGCACCTGAAAAAGGCATTTGTAAATGCAGCTAAATGTACCACTGTTTTTTTCACCTGGAATCTAGACCTCTTCAGCTCGAGAAATAACAGGGGTGCAGGTACAACCATGAAGCCGCCATCACTGGTTGGCAGCCCATTAGTGAGGAATGCCTGCATGGTTGAGTTCAGAGGTGGGGCTGTCTGTGCAGCTCATACCAAGTACTGTAGCAACAGGAAGGGCATTGAGGATAGGTCTAGCTAGCAGGGAATGAATAAAAGGAGCCTGCAGTACTCAGTGACAGCACAGCATGAACAGAAATCTCATCAGTGTCTGCTTTGAACATCCAGTGAGCCACTGGGCATGTGAAGAGAGAGGTGTGCCCCAGTGGCAGGTCAGTGTGACCTGACCCAAATCTGCCAGACCTGTACAACAGGCACATTGTAGATAGACGCAAGGTGAGATAATTAATATACATGAATTTTCCCTCCTCCTTTGAATTAAACCATCTGTTGCTTCCACAAGCAAACCTGATATATGTTTGGAAGGATAGCTCAGGGCCAACACACTTCCTTTGGGAACAAGAGGATGCAGTGAAACATGGGTTCCGTTCCTGTTCCAGTGCTTAGAAGCTGGAGGAGGCTGGCATTAAGCAACATATAAAGGATCAAAGAAAATAATAAAATGGTCCTTTTCTAGAAGTGATGTCATGGAGCTGCTGCTGTTGTTTACATTTAAAAAAATAATAAAATTCTGCAATTACTGTGACCTGCAACACATCCTTTCCCTCTATCTCCCAGCTAACTAAAACAACTCTGGGTTTTCTTCTGACTTACAGAGGTTGGGAGAGAGTGTTTGAGATGTAATGTGTTGTAGAAGAGTTGAAATGCATTCAGTGCAGATATAATTGAGTGTAATTGAGACACTGTTGGGGGGTTGAAGGAGGGTACTGGAGACTTAAGCTGCTAGTTTATTTGAGGTTGATGATGTGTAAGAATGCTGGAGACTTACGTTGCTGGAGGGTAGCACTGTCTAAATATGAAGGTATTGGAGCAAGGCATTGGAGGTGTAAGGTGTTGCCAGACATTTAAAGCAGTTAACGGAGGGCCCTTAGCGACTTGCAATGGATGTTGGAGTGCCCGTGGTGAACATGGTTGACAAATATTCAGGCTCTGGGTGACTCGTGGGAGTGGGCTGCTGTGCAGTGGTTCAGAGTGCGTTATTCACAAGAAAATCCCTGTGCATACTGTCCAAGTGTAAAAGCATGAAGTGGCACAGTCTCTGATTGCCTTCTGGTTGGACTTGTGTTGGTCAGTTGCTGTTTCCAGTCTGTGGCCAGACACTTCGTAGGCACTGGATGTCTGCACTTTGGGGTTTAGGCCTCTTCGAGATGTTCTGCCTGTTTACAGTTTACAGTTTAGCTTCAGTGATGTTCAATAGTCCAGGTTGTTGTGTTGGATGTCTGCTTACATTCACAGTAATTTGGTAATATGGGCCTATACACACTGATATTAACGCTACACGTGGTGATCCATTTTTGTATGAAATGTATATCATATTACAGTGATATTGTAACCATATTGGAACAATGTTATGTGATGCCACTTCCTATTTTGTCAAGGGGTGAAAGGTTGTGTGCCATCACTTCCATTTATGTCACTTAGGGCGGGGTCAAATGAAATCACCTCCAGTGAGGTCAGGAATTGTGTGATGTCACTTCCGCTACCCCTGGCATTTTGGTGAAATGACATCCCTGACGCCATACAAAGATTCTCGATAGGTGGGGAACCCCTGCCTCCCCCAGATTGCTTTGGGCTCCCTCATTATGCTCGGTCACTGGTTTGAATCCCATAGTAAATATAATCTGTTTCCATCACGGTGTTCAGAAATTATATCTAGGGACCACTTTAGGACTAGTAATAATGGTTAGAGAGCTTTGACTTGATAATATGACATACAGATGGCTAGGTCTAGGGAATTAGAATATAATTTGTGTCAGGGTTAGGGCACATGATTTGTGGGTAGTTAGGGTAGTACATGAAACCAGTGAGAAACAAGCAGTGTTGGGCACACATTTTGTTTGGTAGGTGGAATGTTAGGTATAAATCTGTTTTTGCATTTAGTAATTACAGGAGAATGCTGAGGAAGTGTTATGCATTTGTGCATTTTGTAGGTGGAGGGAATGCCAACAAAGTGAGAACCTCATATGCATTTTGTAGATGGACGAGAACGCTAAAGCAGTGAGAGCCCCATATATATTTTGTAGGTGGAGGAGAATGTCATGGCAGTGTAAACTTAAGCCTATTACAAATAGACAATTCCTGTTTGAAAATCCTTGATAAGGCAGACACAGCTCAATTACGAGCTTTCACGGAATTCAACAAAAATCTACACAGCCGACAATCGGGTTTCCGTCCATCTTTCAGTACAGAAACCACCCTTGTGGATCTTCAATTCCATCTATTGACAATCTGGAGAAGGGGAAGGCTGAGATGTTGATCCTATTAGACCTGTCTGTGGCCTTTGACCTCGTCGATCAAGAGCGTCTACATCAGTGCATACAACGCCAGGGTGCTTGTTCCACTGACGCGGTAAATTGGATTCAGTAATTTCTATCCAACCATGAATCTAAGATCCACTGGGGCCCAGCCTTTTCCTCCACTTCTACCATTGAGTGTGGTGTTCCACAAGGAGCTTCCATCTCTCCCCTTCTCTTCAACTTATACATAAGATCCTGTTGTACAGTACTGGAAGGTGGCTGGTGAGTTGTTTTATTGGAGGGTGTAAATACTTGCACAAATATGCGATTGCAACTGAGCATAGCGAGGGGGCCCGAACTAATGAAAACGTGTTTGGGGGTGGAGGCATGGGGATTCTTCCCCCTCCCATGAGAAAATGTTTTCAATAATGGGTTAAAATGGTGCATTACACCGCACAACACACTTTCTGTGAAAATTTGAGTAGAAGGCCAGACAGTTTGCATTCGGTTTTGTAGGGTGTAGGGTAACTCATGGAAAAATGCAATAGATGCAAGTCACCAAAGTGCACAAGAGCATTTCCCAATGCATTGTCATGCCGGTCCCTTCAATATCTGCCAGTATAAAAACATTATCATGCTGGCTGTGCCCATACCTTGCCATGCTGGCTCCACCAACATATGCTAGTATTCCTATATAAGAACATACTCATGTTCGCGTTGAGATGTTTTTTATAGTATCATTTTTGGCACTAGGCACAAAGCTGACCCTGCCGATATATGTCAGCCCTATGTAAGAAAATACTCCTGTTGGTTTCACCATTAAAAGTGACATGTCACAATAAGAAAACATATCCAAACTTGTTCCAAAGTAAGCCAGTCTAGACCCATAAGAACACATATCATTCTTGCTTCATCATAGATGCTCAGTTTATAAAAAAAATCATGCTACATTAAGAAATATACACGCCGCTCCACCAAAACATCAGTTTAGCAAGGTAATACTACTTATCATACTTGCTTTATCAAAGATGACAAGTAATACATTTTGTGCCACAGTAAGCAATGGCTAAACTGGCTGTACCAAAATGGCAGTCCAGCCAGGTAATGAAACACACGAACTTGGCTTTGCCAAAAATACAAGACGTGCAATGTCAATAAAGGATGTATCAAAAATGCTGTAGTGATCCCCAGTCTCCCAGGGCCTTACACACACACACACACGCAAGCACCCCCTTTAACCCACCCATACATCTCCTCTCACTTTCATCCACACTGCATTCACTACATAGGCATGCAACGACCCAGAACATTCACACACATATTGCATTCATACACATTCGCCCACCAGTCACTCACCCATATACCTTCTCTCACATACACTTACACTAGCACCCACCCACCCAGAACAGTTACACATTCACATTCCTACTCACTAACCCACCATTCACTCACATCCACTTGCACTACATTCTCCTCACAGGAATGCGCCCACCCATCCAGAACATTCAAACACACTATCACATTCCTACTCATTCAACCACCACAAACTGACCCATACACATTCTCTCACATCCACTCACACTGCATTCTTCACTCAGACACTTACCCATCCAGAACATTGAAACACACTATCACATCCATACTCATTCACCCACCAGTCACTAACTCACCTTATCTTGCATCCATTCTCACTGCATTCTCTACACAGGCACACAACCACCCACCCACCTAGAATATTCAAACACGCACAATATCCCATTTAATCTCATTCACCCACCGTTTACTGACCCATTCAACATACATATATCTGACAAGCACTTCACATATGCAAAATACACATCACATTTAAAAAAAAGCCTTCTTACCTGTTTTTCCAGCTTTGGCCCATCACTCCAGGCCACCCTTAGCTCCTCCATGCTGCTCACAAACAGGAACCAGGAATCTGGGAAAGCTTTCTGGTTCCTGTATATGAGCCGCAAGGAAAATGGAGGAGAAGGGGTTGGAGCTGAACATGGCATGTGATACGTGCCACATGTCACGTTCAGCCCCTACCCTTACTGAGCGCTTCCTTCTCGTGCTGCAAGCACAGGACCAGCTTTCACACTGATTGGTGAACACTGCACCAGGGTACTCCTGACATGGCGTGGCAGGGCCCCCACACTGCGGGGGCTGTGGGGGCTCCCACTCCTCCAAGAGCTTCAGTTTAAAACTTTTAATTTCATTTTATTTTTACAGGGGTAGCAAGGGAGATTTCCAGGGTAGCAAAGAAAAACACAGGGGTCGCAGCTGCGAACCCTGGTGACCACAAAATGACGTCCCTGGCAAGGACCATCTCTGAAATTCCCATGATCAGTATGTGTGTCAGGGTCCTGTGTGCATCTTACTTTCTTGTACTAAAGCGGGGGCTTTATTGTATCACAAATGCATTGCACTCTACATAGCCTTTAGTCAGACATTGTTGCAAATGTGTGTTTTACATTTTATTGTAAACACTGATAACTGAGTTATAAAGCATATTGCTGAGATGGTGTAGAAATGGCTTTTGTATATTGTTCATATATTCTTTCACCATTTTCTATTGTGTGTGTATTGATACACATGTCACCCACCTTTGTGCGCATTAGTCAGATATTTGCTTTTCTCTGCAGTTTCTAGTCCCAATGATGTGAGTAAACAATGTGAATTGGTAATCAGCATTTTAAAAATGCCAGTAAATGTATCTTTTCATTCATTATTGTATGCTAGATCTTTGTCTACAGCGCCCTTACTGCAGTGCTACAGCACTCAGTGATACAAAATGGCTGACAAATAGTGTTGACAGGGAGCAATGATGCAGAACCAGTAGTTCCAATGCCTTAACCACTAGTCTGACCTCTTCCTATAATTTCGGTACCATAATCATGTGTGGGACTTTTGGGGATTTTCTTCTCATTGCACTCCATTACTTTTGACATGTTGGCATGACTAATCCATCATTTCCCCTCAAAACTGCCGTGAGACTAATTGCAATGCTAACCACTGTAAAGTTGATGTCGCTGCTCGTTAATCCAGTTCCGTGTTCCTGTTCTTATACTATTGTTGCCTCTCTTTCCCCTGCACCTCAATGTACATTGTGCTATGTGCTGCCGTCGATCTTAGAAAAAAGAACATTTACCAGACCCCGTAGAAACTGTCCCTGACAGCACACTTCATAGGTGATTCAGCCATTTGCTTTTTCTGCTTTAAAAAGTTCGGCAGAACTTTCCTCTCTCCGATCATAACAATACAGTTATCTGCATTAAGCCCAAGACATTTGCCTGCCCCATTTTATTAGAGCTGATCTGATTATTCTGCAGGCTTGGGCTAAAACATGCCCTGTCACAGGTTTAACCCAGGATAAGAGTGCTAAAAGAGCCCAAACATTAGTTTGTACATGAAGTCATTGCATCACAGTTAATGAGATTAACAATGTATTAAAGACAGTTCTTTCCACATTTTACAGTGGGAGATGCTCAAAATCTTTTGCAAGGGTTGAAAGGGCGAATGGAATGAACATAGGGAACGTACACTATTTCTAGATATCCTAGCGTAGAGAATTCTCTGGTGATAAAAAAATTCTTACTGTCTGAGTCTGCAATAATATGAGGACAACTATCAGTGACAACCATTCAAGTATTAAAATGAATAACTTGAACACAAAGGTTCAGAGATGCTCGTGTTTCAGCGCCTCTGCTGAATGTAATACATACCTTCTTCGGGAACGGATTAAATAAACAAATACAATGCAGCACAGTTAGAACATGTATTAAAGGCAAGTTCCGGGACTTTTTTTTTATTGTCCCTACGGTTCGGCCATGTGTTTTTAAGCATAAATCGGTAGATCGTAGAAAACTTTCCTATGGACCTTACCCGACTTTTCGTCCATTAACGCACTCGAAATCAGCCGCCATTTTGTGATAATCCTATCATTTCCCCCCATCGACCTGGCTCACCTGCGTTTGCGGCACTAAATCATATCCCCCGCCCCTGAAACAGACTTTATCAAAACATTCATATTCCCCGCCTCTATCCGTGACGTGACTGTGCTGCGTAGGCAAACGCGCCCAGGCGTCTTCTACACGACTCCACACAGAACCCGGAAACCAACACAGATCAGCTCACAACACAGCGCGCCACAATTCGGAATATGAAACTGTACTTTTAAATCAAACCGCAAGATTGTAAATTTGGTAAAGTACATTTATTTGACATCAAATGTTTAGAGAATATTCAGCGATTTGCATTTTTCTTTGCTCTCGATCCAAAATAGTTTGTCTTGAGGCAAGCGATGTTCGTGTGCAGTACACAGGGTGTTGGTTTACGATAAAATAAGCTCTTCGGTCGCACTGATAATCGCATGGCTGTTCCAACAACGAGGCACTAGGCCACCACAACGGTATGTATGTTGCATCTAGCCATTAGTACCGCGTAAGGGCATACTTGTACTTGGCGATCGTCCCATAAAATGGTCAGGGTGGTAACGTTGTTCACGCGGAGAAGCAACTGGCGGTTGTAAAAGCCATCCGCCGGTGTCTGGTACTCGTGACACATACAATAATGAAGGATGTACCTGTTTTAAAAACATAAAAAATGAAATTAGTCTCACCATCAGATCTTTATTAAAATTATTCATTTTATATATTAGGTCGGGAAATTATTTCATAGCTAGGACAGTGCAACTGGGTATTATACGTCATTTCCAGTAACCCACCCCCTCTCCTCCGCCTTTTTCAGAGCCGCCTGAGCGCCAGTGGACCACTTCGTCACTGATATGATATAATATGGCATTTGCAACGCGCCTATACACAAGTGGTTCAAGGCGTGGCGAGGCAGGGAGGGGGGGGGGAACAAGGAGAAGACAGACAACGATCCTACTAGGCCAGGTGTCATTCAGATCGTGCAAGTGCACGGGTAGGGGGAAGGTAAAAGTGCATGGGGAAGGGGAGGGTGGAAGTGGAGTACAAGGTAAGTAGCATAAAATAATAAATACATAGGGCCAGCTGGTGGCGAGTGCAAGGTAAGTGCAGAACAAGTGCTGGGAAGGGGGGGGCTGTAGGATACTGAGACAGTCCCCCAGTGCAGGGGTTGACAGGGAGGCAGTGCAGGTGGAGAGTGGAAGGGCCCAGGACCGAGGTCGCAGACAGTGGACCAGTTGTAGCAGGGGAGAGGGAGAGAGAAAGCAGAAGCAAAGAGGAAGGTTTTGAGGTGCTTCCGTAAAAGGAGATGGTTCTCCTCAAGATAGTGCGCGGTACAAAACAATATACCACATAGAACGAACAAGTACAACTTAACCCGTCTTTAAAGCTACTGTATAGTAATTAAATTGCGGTATAAACTCATCTAAAGAGTTACTTACATTATATTTGCATTTTCCATTGTGTCTGTGCGTAGGGCAGCCCCGAAATACCACTCCTTCTATGCCGACGTTATTTCTTCTAATGAACGAACATTAAATGGCTTTCGTTTCTGAAATTATATTCATTATCGTTTACGTTATTGCACCACACCCCCAAAAAGAAGTCTTTCGGGATGGTCCCGGCCTGTCAAGGTCAAATAACAATAGAACCTTATACTGAGTCGTGGGCCATTCCGGCACCCGAGCAAAAAATCAAAGCAGCTGACCTTCACTTTGAACGAGCACACATTCCTAGTTAGCTACATTCAGTGTAAGGCCATCTCACAGGACTTGAAATTTACACTCCATCTTTGCATTTTGTCTGCGTGCATTTGCAGCCCCAGAGAACCATAAATACGGAGACATTCTATATTTTTTGAAAAATTGTTTATATTACTGTTTGGTTTAATTTAATGTGCAAATGAACAAGGTTGGATAGACACATTGCATGTACACTGAGCAATCACTTTTATTTACACAATACATAGCTACACATATTCAATGGGCCTGCGACATGAGGAGACTCCAGAGCAAAGTCACAGGTGACACCCGGGTGGTTCACACAACTGCACGGTGAAGGGAGGGGCAACGGTGGAGAGACACATTGCATGTACACTGAGCAATCACTTTTATTTACACATTACATAGATACACATATTCAATGGGCCTGCAACATGAGGAGACTCGAGAGAACAGACAATCAAATTACAATCATTTAAACCGTGATGTGTATTTCTCAATGAGCTCTGCTTTAGGTGGACATGGAACAGAGGCAATGTTGGGTGGCAATGCAGTTGTCCCCTGCACAGGTTCGTTCACAACTCCATGTATGTGCCTATCTAGGACATCAACAATAAGTCTCTCAATAAACTCATATTGCATATCCTGAAACACTGGTTTGATCACCCATTGTTTACTTCTTTTAGTGAAGGCCTTATTGTAGCGAAGCGTCCCTAAAGTTCCGGTCGTCCTACTTTGTTGATGGCCAACATTATGGTTATGTGCCAAGACCGCTAGAAGAGTCCGATTTATCATGCCCTCCATGCCAAAATGCAATCGTTTTGGCCTGTACTTTAGGCACATATTGTGGAACACCTCCAAATCTCCTGTGTGGCAGAATTCCGTGAGTCCCCTCAAATCTCTTGTTATAGTTTTATCAAATACAATCTTTTCAATGGCTTTGTGAGTGGGTGATGAAGGAATCAACCACTTCTTCTTCCATGCCTCCTCTGTGGACAAATGGCCATGTTCACAATTGTGGAAATGTTGGTTTGTGGTCCAGCGGTGAACGTTGCTACAGTGTAGCATTACTGACCGCCATTTTTCCAGTAGAATTTCCAACGACCCTCCACATGTTTTTGAGCTCCAACAAAGATGGTTGCTGATTGACTTGGACCACTGTGAAATACCTTGCATATCTTTTTTTTTACCTGCAGCCGACATTTTTTTATTGATTGTTTTTGCAAGATGCCATACGTCAAATTGGTGATTTATATTTTTGTACTCTTCTCTCATTGTCTTGGCAATTGAAACGTGTCTGTCCGTGGCTATCAGGTCGATCACCATTCCCCGCGATTGTAGTTCTTGCAATGATGCTACAAAGCCAACTTTCTCCATGGCCACTGAGGATGTACTTTGTGACACCTGCACGACCACCAAACTCACAATTTTCTTACTTTCCATGTCCTGAAAGTGGTAGGTGCAGTACTTGGCTGAAAATCCTGGGCTGTCGCACTGTCCATCACCGGCTAGCCTGAACCGTTTGCCCGCGAATGAACTATCAATAGACATTTTTTCCATTCTCCAAGCTTCGCTAATGGCTGGAAATAGATAATCGATTTGGTATTTGTAGAACTGAGTTTTCGCAATGAAATGGATTCCCACAAACTGAACGAAATACTCTAACTTTTTAAAACTTGAACCACTAAAAAGTGCGGCCGCTGCACAAAGTAGATTGCCTGCTGGCAGTTGCCCCAGCAGGGGTTGTGCAGACCATGAGAAAGGATGATATTTTGTACAGGTGGCATGTATTTTAAGGTTAGTGCCTCGAATTGCACGAGTCACAGTAATCAATGGCTCCCCACATACTTCCCCACCAACCGAATGCCCACATTTCATCCTAATAATAATATCAATCAAACAACTATCGAATACAATGAATTTGGCCTCTTTCCTTATACTGTTACTCTGCATCCCAGCTCGTTCGGCCTGTAACGTTGAGGACATGTCACTCACATGAAAGGTAGAATCTCTGATATCGTCTTCCGCTATGTTCAGTGATATTGATGGTGTTTCATTGTCGTCCACTTCATTCTCTTCCATTGCAACATCTGTTCCTTCTCCGACGATGGGTGAATAAAACAATTTCTTCAACTTTCTCGCGGTCTTAGTTTTTGCGGGTGTGGATTCTGTGAATTGATCTCCGACTGCATCTGAACTACCAGGAGGACATTCACTATCAATGGCTGGTGGTGGTATAGCTCCGTTGTCAATCACTTCATATTCTTCCCATTGGCACGATGCATCTCCAGTCTCAAGTCCCTGCCAAAAGGTTTGACAAGCAACATCTCTCATTCGCTTCACTGTCTGTGTAGATCTAGTTCATACACCCACTCGCAACTAGAGGACAGATTGGAAAAGGGATGTTCAGTTCAAACACAACTTACAGTATTGAACTATTAACAGTGAAAAACAACATAATATAGTGACCAGGACACTAACCTTCTTTTGCTTTCTTTTCTTTGAAACTTTCTTGCCTCGAACTTCAACATCAGGACGCTGTTGCTCCGACTCGTGTGTGCATGTCGCCACTTCCTCTTGCGCTGCAACGACTATATTTTCATGATAAGCACATCCATCACGCACTGACGCTCCATCGACTCCCTGAAACATAGAACTTTCATTAGTATGTATAATAATATTGAAAACACAAAATGTACTTGGGGACCAATACCCACGTACATCTCAATAGCAAAACACGAATGAACGCATTGTGTAGAACATTCAAACGACAATTATTCACGCATTGTTGATCTAGTTAGATGGAACTGTCAAGATCCATACCTCGGGCTCCGCATAGACTTCCATTGATGATATTATTGAAGATGACGCTTCAGCAACTCCCTGAAACACAGTAATTGCATTAGTATGGTTTTCTATTTTGTTAAAAAGAACATAAACTTTGTGCAGGCGTCAACGGCTCATATAAATAGACCTGCACAAATGATCAGTTGTCTAAAATAAGTAATGGATATCTAAATATGATTTGATTTGCTCGATCGTTGGAAGTGTCACCACCCAGAGATCTGCATCAACTACTAGGGGTGATGTTCTTGTAGAACATTGCGCCGACCCGTAACTGCATGCTCCCCCTTCTTCTTGGACTAATGCTCCATCGACTCCCTGAAACATAGGACTTTCATTAGTAATGAACACAATATTGAAAAAAGAAGACACAGAGGAGGGCGACGACAGAAGGACATATCAATGGCTAAAAACGAAAGAAACGTGTGTAACAATCACGCTACAAGAATGCAAGATCTGATGATCTCCATCGATGGAACTGTCCGGAAACGTACCTCGAGCATCTGAGTGACATCAACGGTTGTCGTCAATGTGTTGGACTCCTCAGCATCTCCCTGAAAGACAGTACTTGCATTATTTTGGATAACAATAATTATAACTGAAAACAAAGACTAGAGGACGAGTACTAGGGTGTACCATTAGGTAAAATAATTACACGATAAATTAAAACTATTGATTTACATGCCTAAAACAAGTCAGTGGCAGAATAGCTAAGTAAGATTACCCGATAGGCGCTTGAAGTGGCTGATGACTGCAATAACGACACGGATGGAGAATCTTCCGCCTTCATATTGAGTGGATACATAAATGGGGAAATTATTGTTAGCTAATGCTACACACTACCGCAAGACCGAGAGCTAAATCCGTAAACTTGACTCACCAGTGGAGGGATGTGGACGAATAGAGTGGGAATAGCGGTTGAGAGCAATTTTCGCTTCGCTCGCGGTGTGTTCTTCTTTATTAGCAATGATGTGGAGTACATGTCTGAGCTAAAGTGCCTGCTGCAGATGCGGTATCGATCACCCCTCTTGTCCGCAAAGACTTCTAGGACTCTACTTTCAAGCTCAGACGGTGGATATCCGCAGTATCGGACCCATTCTCTTATCTGATCTATTGTCTTAGGGAAAACATGCATTATAGTACCTTCAGATTTTTTATGGGTCTTCGAAGGGCAACCGCCAATGGAACAGGCAGGCATTGTGGAAAGTTCTGAAAAGTAAAGATCAACAATTCTCTATGAATACCAATGTGTTAAAAAATTAAATGACACATAAAAGGTTCAATGCAAGGTTCGTTTTGGTGCTTGGAACTACACGTTATTCACATGCGGATAAGTATTTGAATAACTTTAAAAAAATAGAAAAAAATAATTTGACTAAACTCAGAACATGTGACTAGTTCCTTGCATGTACTGTCTTGAACGAAAAGAAAACATGGATGCAATTTGATGACTACTAGCAAATAGATATAAATTAAAAAATTGGACGCAAAATGATTATGGTACATGGCCTTACCTTGACGAACAAACAGTTAGATGCAGGGATCAGAGTAGTTTCTTGTCGTAGAACAGGGAGCAGTTCACAGGTTGCAAACTGACGAGTTTGCTCGAAGTGGTCACGGAAGTTCACAGAGACGAAGAGCAGATAACCAGCACCTTCACGGGTTGACTAGCAAAGCGCAAAGAAGTTCTCATTAGAAATATGAAGTGGGTTATAAAGAATTCGAAAAAGGGGTGTGTTTGTGAATGATTGACATGAATATGTCGTGGCATTATGCGGTTTGCAGGGGGGCGTCCAGCGTGAGGGGGGATGCTTTGCAGGAGACACGGGGTCTGGAGGTAGACATGGGAACAACAACCCATGCTCTATAGACCACTTTGAAGTGTACATGGTCTTTGGCACCTCTTGGCCTTTATCGCTCCCTGACAGCTCCACTTGCCAGCGCAAGTACCCCGGTGCGAACTGCCTTTGATAGGGCGGGGGGTGGATTGGGGTGGTGGTCGTGCAGACAAGACTCGTTTGCCGCAGGGCCTCACCAAGGAGAGGCCATCTAACTGCATGTAAGAGGCAGGCTGCAGGATCTAGTACATGGAAGGCAGGGGGTGAGTTTATAAATACCTCACCCTCCCAGGAGAATATATGGGTGCAGTTCACCCTGGAGACCCTGGATGCCTAGGCAGTTAGTCAGCAGCAGGCTGGCCTGAGGTGGCAAGGCAAGGCGCCACGGGCCAGAGGGGGTCATCTCTGTACCCGGTGCCCAAAAGGATGATTTATTATGATCCACCATATTGATTATTTACCTATAACCATGTTTTGTATCAATAAAATCCAACGGCCTTTTATTGCCAACGCTTGAACAAAGTGGTGTGGTAAGTATTTTTGGGGGAGGAGGCAAGGCCGGGAGGCTTGATGCCAACCCGCAAAATACCATATGTATGTCTGCTGCATATGGGTTCAACGGTTATGTGGATTGAAGGTGGGCGGCCAGCGTGAGGGAGGATGCTGGCCGGAGACATGTGGTGTGACAAGACAAGGCACAGGAAGACTATTCAATGGAGACACACTAGATTAATTTAAAAAATCAAAACAACCATTGTTAAAATATATGTTGGGTTTTATTTTAGATCTTAATTTCAATTGAACATAAATAATAAACATTACACATTGTAAAGTTCCGGTTGCATCCAGGGAAAATCCGCGCTATTGTCCACTGTCGCTGGGGAAATGTTGTCTAATGGCAAGTACCGCACAGGCAGGTATTACTCTCCGAACGCGGTGTCCGAGCCTCCCGTGAAGCCACCAAGTGAAGCAACGATAGGCCACCAGCCTGTACCACCTGTGAAAAAGAAAGATGCAAACTGTATTAAAATGACAAAACTTTCTTATCAATGTCGATTCAGGTAAAAAATGTCATTCTCCTTTGAAAAAAATTCTATCTAGAAAATGCACAATATGGAACCAATTTACATGCGTTCGAATGATATGTATATGTAATTTTATATGTGGGAGACGACCATGAAATAGTAGTGGCATCACTGACATCACAACCAGAGTATACTTACTCGTTACTCGGATTACGCAGACGAACAGTGCCGCGAAGTTCGTGCATAAGCACCATCATCATCCTCAACACGGTCCGTGAGAGGCAGGCTTCCCTGAACTCTGGCAGCTCGGTGATGCATTGCGGACTTGGCTCGCCTTCCGAAATGTAGGCCAAGCACCCGGAATTTTCACGGCAGCAGCAGTTCTCCTCCTCAGTTGGCATTAGCTCGCACCGATTGCACGTGCACCAGGTGGAGACGCCGTCCATGCGACATGGTCCAGGCTCTTCATCCGTTGACTGGTCCTCCCAACTGCCGTCCGAATCCCCATCGTTTTCGCGTGCTTGCCTTTCCAGTAGTTCCTCCTCGGTGTACTCGGGCTCGTACATATACGGCATTATTGTAGCCATTGTGTGGTAAAGAAAGTAAAATAATTTACAGAGATGGTACAGGTGTTCACAAGGCCTAGAAGCGGCGAAGGTAGCTGACCAGAGCACAGAAACGAGTCACAGAATAGTCAAAGTAACACTGAGAGAGTAATGGAATCGAAAATCTGCTGCTGTGTGTTGTGAAACGGTGTGTTTATACTTATTGAGGAAAGAGGCGTCCTGCCATTTCCATGGCGACACTTCATTAGCTGAGGCGCAGCGATTGTTGACACGAAACGTGCTTTGGCGTTGGGAAATGGGCGGTACGCGTCTGCTGATGTCAGGCTCAGGGGCGGGGGATTTGATTTAGTGCCGCAAACGCAGATGAGCCAGGTCGATGGGGGGAAATGATAGGATTATCACAAAATGGCGGCTGATTTCGAGTGCGTCAATGGACGAAAAGTCGGGTAAGGTCCATAGGAAAGTTCTCTACGATCTACCGATTTATGCTTAAAAACACATGGCCGAACCGTAGGAACAATAAAAAAAAAGTCCCGGAACTATCCTTTAATTACATTGAAGACAGATTTTTGAAGAGAGGTGGAACAGCAATAGAATACCAAGAAGCCAAAGGTGGTAGAATCAGAACCTTAAGTGAACTGCTTGCACCTGCAACAGATCACAGTCTTCATATGTTTTGGACCATTGGAGAGGTGCGGGACTCGCACAACGAGGCTGGGAAGCTCAGTCGTAAAGCTGTTCCCTTTCATGAATCTGCCATGGCTGGCTTATTACAATATAGCCGATGTATGAATTAGCAGCCAGACTCCAAGTCTATATAATGACAAGTTTGCTTACTATTATCTAGTTTGAAGTTGTGTGCATAGTAACATAGATAGTAACAAAGATTGTGTGATGGCAAAACAAATACATTTGGCAAGTTTTGTAGCACAGGGACCAAACCCATCGCTATCTGGTCAGAATGACCAGGCATTTCCTTTAAGGGATCAGTCTGGCATTACATTGAGGTGCTCCTAATTTCCAGGGAAAAGTTCGGATATATGTGCCCGAAGGAATCTACACCCGAAGCAAAGACTCCATCCCCTTTGTCACCTCCTCGTCCCGTTGCCTGGGCCCGAGGACTGGGTGAAAGGTGGGAGCCAGCCTTATTTGGCCCTTTTCTGTATTACTAGCTCCCTATTAAGCTCCCTATTTCTTAACTTTAACTTCATGCACGTTCAGATTTCATAGGAATTTTAACGAGGTGCTTCGATTTGTTTTCCACGCCTTTTGTTTTTTTGTCTTCTTTGATATTTTGATGCCTTACTCTTTCTTTTCTTTCACCCTTTATCATTATTTTGTGTGACTTGAGAAGGGGATGTGTGTTCGACAATTATGACTGACTCTCCCTCATTCCAGTCTCTAGCTCCCAACCTTTCAAATCCTTCAATAAAATTAAAAGTTGAAAGATTGGGGGACAGGGGATGAGGTTTTCTGAGAGGGGAGTTCTCTGATGTGTCCCTTGTTAGAATAGTGGGGGCACCCCCCCCCCCAACCCCATAGTGTACCACCAAGGTGACAGACACCACTCACTGAAGCAGCTCTAAGACCATAACCAGAAGAATCAACAAAGTAATCATGAATAGGCGATATGGCTAAACACACATATAGATACATTAGGCATGAAGCACCCACATTCTTGAATGACATTACGCAGACACTTAGGTGGCATTTCTCTTAGACACGAAGAACATGCTAATGACTCACTTAGCTAGAGGACACACCTTCACTGTGCAGTGACCACAAGTTGCAAAAGAATACACATGAACTACTTGCTTACTGACACTTAAATGCAATTAACACGAGCGGCCATGTAAATAAAGACGGAAGCCACAGCCGCATTGAAATGAATGGAAGGCAGTGAAGAGGCTCAAGAACACAGTGAGAGGCCTCACACACTCATTTCACGGAGAAGCACGGACCAGGCTGTCAGTGCAGCTATTGTGCACAGCCTTGCCAAGGACATCAAGAGAAAACATTTTGAGTTTACAGAAGAGATAGGACACCTGCCAGACTAAAAGCTGAAAATCCTCATGAATGCAAGCAGAGAAACTCATGTTTGTGGTCCCTACACATGTGATCTGAACCTGAGAGACAAAGTCCACTCATTTGGACCAGGCAGGGACCGTTTTCCACACCAAACTGAATACAGGTGATACAAACGTCATACAGCATGATGTTACAAGCTAGAATGTCCTTGCTTGCAGCCAGTGGAGTTAGAGGGTGGTAACCTTATAGGAATAGGCAGCACCCCGAGGCCCTTCTCCCCACCGCACATTGTGCTCATGTGCTGGTAATTTTCCCAGACTGAGAAAGCTCACGCTGGCCAATCCTTACCCGCCTCCAACACTGCTCACACTTTGTTGCAGCAAACACTCACAACACACTAGCTTGACATGATTTCACTTGCAACATCATGTAGGTTGTCCCAGGCGGAACGACCCGATAACGCCGGACCAATTCGATCATCCATCCCATATAGAATACATATCTATCCATAATGTTCACCAAATTCTGTCTCATCTGAAGTTTTAGAAATGTATCTTTTGTTTGTGATGTCACTGTGTAATAAAACTCCATGAGAAGCCTATAATGAGTTGAGAGCACATTGGAAATCTTGAGACGTCCGTGTACATGGCTGATTTTTTGAAATGTTATAAAAGCAGTACTTTTGTCACATTCCTGGACTCCTTCATTACTTGGACATGGGGATTTCCCTTAAGCTAGAACTCTGGCTTATACTTTGCTTCATTAGATACACTATCTAACGAGACTCAAGTGTATCCTCGATCCCAACCAGTTTATAGACATTTTCTTTAACCAATAGCATCGCACACCTCAGACGTCCAGGTTGGATTATTTCCGGACCACACATCGTTCTCCTTTTCATTTGATAATATTAATGCTAATTTTGCCTCTATTATGTCCTGCTTAGAAGTGCTTTTGTCAATTTTGACCTTGATGGCTTTACACACTTGTAGCAACTTTTTCACTTTTTCATGACCAGTAGTTAGTGTGGATGTATTCTCTTCCACTTCCTCTCGGATTAGGTCTTAAACTTTGACCCTGGAGTTTAAGATGAAATTTAACACAGTTACTGCAGAAGGGTTTATCTCGGAGCCTCGTTGGGAAGTATAATCGCAGAATTGGATATCAAAGAGGAATCCAACGCTACTTTTTCTGTAGCTGGCGGGGGCGAATCAAAGAGAACTTTGGTTTCAAAAAGCACTTCATCTAAGTAATTTCGGCCATTTATTTATTGATTGTTCACTTATTAGATACCTATACAATTAGCAGAACTGTTTCAAAGTGCCCACATGGCAAACAGGGTGGAGACAGGGGAGGATAAAACAGCAAAGATAAATAATTGCAATAATAGTACAACAAATAATGAGAATAAAAGGAAGGGGGAGACGAACCTACTATGCCTTGTGAGTGTTAAGAACGTGCAAGTGCAGGGGGGGGGAAGGGTGAGGGATAAGGTGCTTAGAAGCTCATGGTGAAGTGCTAATGGTGAATGCTAAGAGGAGAAGAACGTAAGTGCATAATGAAGTGCAACCACCCATCCAGTTGGTGGCCATCCCCATTTTCCACCATTTCAATTACTGCGTTGCCAAGTCGACTCAATTTGAGTGGAGCCACAGATTCCCGTTCTGGATTTCCAATTTCATTACTAAGCGATAATATCAGGGGGAGGTCCTTCAAAGACTCACCCTCTAATCCATTTTTGCCATTTGGAAAGCAGTCAACTATTTTTTTCCTAATGTTGGGAGAGGTCAGAGAATGATTCCTCCCTGTCTCATTTGAGACCAGCGTGAGGGCAACTGCTTGGGGAGGCTGAGCATAAGGACTAGCAGCCTGGAACTGTGATTTAGCCAGGCCCTGAGGCAGATCAAATAGAAGGCAAACTCCTTGCACTTCCAGAAGGGGCAACAACGGCTCCAGACAACCAGTCTCAGTCTCCCCTCGACTTCTTAGATTATACATCAAAGAACTTTATGATAATAGTGGTTTTGATGGAAACGAAATGAGAGACCAAGTCCAGACTCACCCGTCCAAAGAAGAAAGAGACAGTTAATTACACGGCATCACCCGCAGTGGTCACTTCTCCCTCCATCTCCTGCCGCTCAACTGCTACCCAACTGCACTTAGCTGGCGCTAGTCAGTGCAGCGTATTTGTAGGAAATGTGCTCCTCCTCCTGCTGGCATCCATCCACATAGACTCTCTCAAGAAAAAGAAAAGCTCTCCGTCCAAGTCGAAGGCTCTGGCCAAACTGCACTTGGTGCTTGATCAAATCTCTGGATGCAATTTAGAGAAGGCATTTTATGAGACTTCTTTTCAATATCATCCCCACACTGGAAGCTCTGGGGGGCACAGCCAAGATCTCAAGGTCTGATAGACTTTCTAGGCTCTGGAAGAGTAGAGAGATTGAAACTTTCTTGCATCTATTTCTGCAGTGCACTGGTTTGGTATCCCTAAGAGAATTCAACTTTTCCTGCTCTGCACTACTTTACTGGAAGACTGCCCAACGCCTTTGGTCTAGGATTTTATCAGGTGTACCTACCTGTATTGCACTAGTTGACATTCGTTTTATATTAGTGATATTCAAGGATAAGGATTCAAATGAATTTGTATGGAATAATTGGGATAAATCATGTTTGTATATGCTATGTATGCTATGTATATAATTCTATGTTATTTTTGATGTTTTGATAAATGTGTAAGGTTTATGAATTAAACCAATTCACAATTAAAAAATAGCCATTCATCTTAATTTTCTAGAGTTACAATTAAGAATGATGGTTTCCCAGCTGAGCCCTCCATTTATAGGTGGTAAACAAGGCATTTAGGGTGGTTATCCATTTGGGTAGCTGATGGGTGAGTAGTAATTAATCAGAGGCACACTTTTTGTAGTTCAAATACATGTAACTATCTGGGAAAGGAGTGTTTGTTTTTAAAACGTCTTCTTTCCTTTCTTAGTGATAATAGCGTCTGCGATGGTGAAATAGGAGCAGTTCATAAGGGTCTGGGACCTTCTGAGGACCATGATAATAATACTGGGCTGCTTAGTTTACTCATCCAGTTAAACGCCTTATAAAAAGGATAGATCAGTTCCCAGACAAGGCCAGAGAAGGTCCCACAGGGGGTTCACTAGGGGATGGGCAGACAGTGCTTTACTGGTGGTGGAAATAAAACCCTGACTGGCAGTGGTGTAACACAACATTTGGGGGCTCCCCTGCGAGCCATGCTGAGGGGGTCCCCCCAGTTCGGCCACAAATCGTGGGTCGGGCCACACTCTGGGCCGGCCTAGATTACCATGCTTGCGCAATACGCACAAGCGTGCTGCTTCAAGGGTACACTGCACACTGTACTAGGAGCAGCATACATATATGTGTGTGTGTTTTAATGAATTATAGAGCACACTTTATGAGAAAAATTGGCTAAAAGGCAGAGCATTTGCAATTTTTTGTAGGCTAACACCAGTCCAAAAATCCAATGCATGCAAGTCACCAACAGTGCACAGGAACAGTAATACTTTCAATGTAGACCAGTCCAGACATGTAATAACATATTACAGTAAAGCATGCCAGGCCACATTTAGACATACCTAGACTGGTTGCACCAAAATAGCATTTGAAGCAATAACACGTATCATGGTTGTTTTATCAAAGATGCCCAGAAAAATATACAATGCCACACTTAAAAAATTCTTAGACTGGCAGCAACCAAATGCAAGTCTAGCCAGGTAATTATACTTAGCAGAACTGCTTTATCAGAGATGCCCAGTTAAAGAGTGTCAAGCCAAACTAAGAAATTACTAGACTGCCTGCACCCTCTCCCTCCAACCACCTGCTCCAACTCCCAAAATCAGCACATTGGCCCAGAATTACCTCCAGGTCCCACTTCCTTGTCCCAATACTGATGTATGAGACGCCTTCCCTCTATGGTAAGTACAAGGACGAGGAAGATTGGGGCTAGTAGAAATGAAGATTAGAGGTAACTAAGCCAGTCGTTACCTCCATGTCCCGCTACATCTTCCCAGTACTTGTGTATGAGGCAAAGTGCCTCACACACAAGTACTGGGATGAGGAAGAATGGGGATACAAGTAATGAAGATTACCAATAAGTAATCATAGCATTAAACACAAGCAGTGTCACACACCATTGATCTGACTGGGCTTCAGTCCTCTCCTTGACCCCCTGAAATTTTGGGCTATGTTGATTCGACCTGGCTGAACTACAATGCCGTTGCCAGACAGAACAAGTCATAGATGTTAAACTGCACCTGTGTTTCGTTGTTACGGCCCAGCAAATACTAACGTAAAGCATTTCACTGTTTGTGTTTAGGAAGTTGAAATTGTGATGTGGGTTTAGTACTTGCATGGCAGGGGAGTGACTGGAAGCGTAGAGAGGGGACAGGAGGCCGCTCATTCTCACAGCAGTCCATAAGTGGGTGCTTGCAGACGTAAAGGAGAGAGTTAACTGCTTGTAACATTGAAGCTGCACTAGAATAGTCTCATTAGAATGTGCAAAGAAGTTAGATGCCCCCACACAAATAGGTTTGCCCCTTACCCACCGCTCGTGAAGTTAGCTACTCTGCCAACATTTGTAGGGTTAGTGGTTTCCTGAAATGTAGGTTTTATTAAGCCCCTGAACACAAGCACACACACCATTCACCATACACATACATGCACACACATGCACACCCAGCCACCCATACATTTAAGTGTGTACCCTTTCACTATACAGGCACACCCAGGCAGCCACCCATACATTTAAGTGTGCACCTTTTCACCATACACTCACACACCCAGCCACCCATACATTTGAGTGTGCACACTTTCACCATACACTCACACAGGCATACCCACGCTGCATCATGCACTCACTCATTAATGCACAATATGTTATTTACACACACATATACTTACATGCACACACACTCATCTTTAATCCGTTGGTCCAGGGAACGAAACCTTCAGCTCCCTGCAGTAGGCAGGAATGCTTGTTGCCGTCATCTGCAGAGGATCGGGTGGCCCCCGTGTCATGGGGTGGAGGAGAGTCTCATTACTTCAAAAATAATTGGTTTCCGTTAAAGGACCAAACCGGAAAAGAACACAGATGCACCAACACCGTTAGTGACAGTGCCAGTGCTTCCTGAACCCATGAGGACTAGGTATGGTATTAGTTTTATGACGGTACGATAACCTTCTTGCCAAATGACGGTATATCATGGTTATCGCGGTATAGCAGGTGGAGTTAACAAATCTTAACAAATATTTTCTAAAAGGTCATAAACTGTCAGATTTATCATCACAAACAAAACCAGGCACCCAGGACCAGAATTGGGCTTTTCAAACATACTTTCCACTGAAATGTCACCCCTTGCTTCCACCAAACACAAACACACGTGTGGAGAGGAGGAGGGGAGAGCCCTGCTGCGACTGGCAAAGCAAACTTAATAGCTTTTCTTGCGTGGTCATTTAGGCTTTTGGCTCCCCCACTGGCTACTAGTGAAGATGAACTAGTTGCCATCTTGATAACCTGCACGCCACAGATCAATCGAGGCTGATGGTAGTATATGCGTGTACGCATGAACACACACACGCACTCTCTCTTTATGTGACAGCCTTTAGTTGACTTGCGGGCCAAAAGGTGTTCAGTAAACACGGACATGTCACCTTTGGTATGGCAGCAGTGAATACCCACAGAGATGAGTGAATTTTGCAGTGTGACTTATTATATGTAAATTCAATGATAGAACCAGGGAAATCCCCCATTGTCATATGTTTAGCAAACATTATCCATTATAAATACATAAACCCCAAAGCCGCCATCCCAAAGTAAACCCTTTTCCTTCTTGGCACTGTATTTATTCTTCCTATTGCTAACATATTGATTGTGTCAGGCACGTGTGATTTATGGAATGGCATTAAAAACTGCTCCAACTGAAACTACTTGGCAGATGGCACATCCAACAGTGCAAGACCAAGACTGCGCAGCACTTGCTTTCCGCAGCCTTTCCAAATCAGACTGAAAAGCACACTTAACGGTATAAACGGTATACCGGTATAAACAATGTGACGGTTATTATTGGTCAATTAAGTGGTTCACGGTATCTTTAACGGTATGCCGTTATACCGTTACATCCCTAATGAGGACTAACATTTTCTGGCACCTAGCTTCCCGGTCCGCCGAAACTTGTAATATCAAGGTAGCACCGGAAAGCTAGGTGTCTGAAATTGTGTTATGAGGTCTGTGGCAACCCACCGGTCACACCGGCAGGTTACAGCCAACCTCGTAATGAGGCCCTTTTTCTTTTTGAAGTCATATGGCTCCCTGCCGTATGACTTGGAGGCCAATAGCCTTTAGGCTTCCATATCATGAGGTGGGGAGCCCTCGGATTTCATGAAGAAATAGAATCTTTTTCTTTGTCACTCTGCCTTCATAAAGAAATGATTTCTGTAAAAAAAAATCTTTATGAAAGTAGAGTACTCCAAAAAGAAACTTTTTTTTCTTCTGTTTTTAAAAAATAATTGTAAAAACATTTTTTTTTGTCTGATGGGAAGGTCACATGTAACTCCCGATTGTTTTTTTGACCTCTTTCAAGAAGTATTTGCCAAAGTTGCTAAAAAAAAAATGTCGATCATGTAATGGTTATGGGCGACTTTAGCCTACACCTGCTGAATAAGGGCAAAAGAAAAAGAACGATAGAAGAGAGAAGATGGCTTACAGTAATGGAAGACATGCAGTTATTCATGCTAAATGGGTCTGTGGAGGGGGACACGCAGGCTGCAAGCAGGTGGCACAATGGTCCATTTGAAGCCACATTAGACTATATATTCGTGAACAGTGCAATGTTGAACAAAATCCAATCCATGACGGTAAAGTCAAAAAGGGAAAGTGATCATAGCCAACTCTGTTTAGTGTGGGAAAAAGAAGAACCTCACTGTAAAAGCATTTGTGACACCTACAAGGGCGTTATAACCGTCAATAACAGGAGGAACAAAATTAAATGGTCCAATGCCTCCTTGTGGGATTTTGACAAACATTTATCCCTATGTCCAGGCTTGGTATATTTTTTCAATAATGCAAAAATATGCATATTTGAAAAACAGCTCACAAGGACATGGCTATAAACATGCTCATGTCTTTGATAATGATGTCAAAACCAAAAAAGCTAACATGAGGAAACAGATACGGTTACTAAAAGATCTAACATTGGAAGAGAAACTCCCGCAAATAAGGCACATACGGACAGTCTATAAAAACTGGCTAAGAGGAAGAAAGGCCCAATGTTATCAAAGGGACAGTGAAGAAATGTTCAAAAAGACTGCCTCCAAATCCTCAGCGGAAATCTGAAAGGTCTTGAATAATGCTTCTTATAAAGATCAGTCTTCTGTTCAAGTTAACTCCATATCGGCTAAAACCTGGTGCGATTACGTCCTGAAAATATATCAGACACCAATGATGATCCACCAAATGCCTCTTAACGGTACAAATTGGGATCACATGATACAATTTGATCAAAGTGACATCATAGATTACATCTCAAAATTAAGCTCCTCAAGGGCTCCGGGCCCGGATGGGATTCACAATAAAACCATCAAAGAAGAGATAGAAGTGTGGTTTCTAATACTGATGAAAATATTTGCGGAAGTGATGCACACCGGGCAACTTCCAGCATCATGGAAAAAATCTATATTAATTCTGCTGTTTAAGAAAGGAGACAGACTCGACCCAGGATCTTATAGGCCAATAGCCCGTCTGGACTGTCCAGAGAAAATATTTGCACGCCTCGTCTTGCGTGAATTTAACAACTGGCTAGACAGGGAGAACTTGAGGGACCCTTGGCAGACAGGTTTCCTTAAAGGTCTAAGAACAGGTATTAATTTACTTACGACAAATGCCATTATCGCAAAGCAAGCAAGCAAGAACTTAGCATTGTATATTGCATTCATCGATTTCAAAACTGCGTTTGATTCTATCTTGAGGGAGCTACTTGTGGTGAAGCTTATGAGAAACAATTGCCCCTGGAACATCCTGAAGTGGATCATTGAGCTTCATCAGGGTACCTCACTACAGATAAGATTAAACAGCGATGGATTGCTGACTGACCCCATTGATACATCGAGAGGTCTCAAGCAAGGATGTATAAAGGCCTCAAGAATCTTTAATTTTTTCATTTCTGATATGGGTAAAGAGTTCCTTAACGTCATAACTGACTCCCCAAAACTAGGCCAGCATGAGATCAAATGGCTCTTGTGTGCCGATGACCTCCTTTTGCTATCCAAGACACCGATGGGTTTACACAATATACTCAAAGTATTGGAGAAATATGCCAAATCCAATGGTATGATCATAAACATAAAAAAAACAAAAGTGATTCAATTTGGAAACTTACGACAAAGAAACAAAGAACATAGGTGGGTTTTAGACAACCAGCAGCTTGAATCAGTGTGTGAATATATCTATTTAGGAGTGAATATTAATAACAACCCACAGGACACCCCATATGATACTACGGCAATGATGAAATGGAATAGTCTAATCTCCCAATCAAGAATCATCAGCGGCAAGTATTGTAAATTCACCATCGCTCCTCTGCTGACATATTATAAGCAAAAGGCCCTCCCAATACAACTATATGGGTCAGAGACAAGAATATGTAAAATACACAACTATTGGGATAAGAATGAAGGGGCGTACTGGAAAAGTCTCTTGAAACTCCCGAGATCCACACCCATAGCCCTTATAAGGCATGAATTAGGGTTTATATAAATGCAAGCCACCTACAAATGGTGAATATGTATGCTGTATAGAAAATGCGCCCTGGAAGATCATAAGAATGGTTTGGTAAAGCATTTAGCAAACTACGTGAAATGATCAAATGATAGTTTTGCTAAACTTTGGACAACCCAAGCACAGAGTTTCATGCAAGAAGCAGACGTAGGGGATGAGCTTTTGTTACAAAATTCTGACAAAGCAAAGCAAAAGATTTGGGAAACGGCATTGGATAAGGACCAGAGAACAATGCCGAGTCTATAAATGCTTTAGACAGAATCCTTTTGCCTTAAAATCCCTTGGCTCTCCTGAAGAGTATCTCTTAAAGTCACCAAGTGTCTCGCATCGAGCACGACTTCTGCGCTTGAGGTTAAACCAATGGAAAACCAGAGAAGTTACATCCAAATGGTTTCCTGATGTTGTAGAATGCAGCTTATGTCGATTCTGTAAAAAGCATGAGGAATCACTAGAACATCTGATCACTGATTGAACACTTCAAGAACCTCTTCAAACACCAATTACACATGGAGGCGAAAGATTTAGGGAAGTTTATTTTTCATGTGCATTCAAAATCAATAGGCTATGCGACTGCAAACTTCCCAAATGAACTAAAACTAGAAAATGATGATGAGCAAAAAAGTAAGAGATAAAAGCAAACTGATCAAATCGTGTGTTAAACTACATGACATGTTAAGTTGAGATCTGCCCAAAGTACCTTGATCTGTATGCTAAACAATTGCTAATTGACTGCAACTTGAGCATTTTATTTTCTTTATTTCTACACTCTTACATTTATTCTTTGCTGTTTATTTTTAGATTTTTACGTTTTGCACATTTTTTATCATGGATCTAAATGAATGTATGTTTAGAGTAGGTTATGAGAATTGTGATTAACTAGCTGAACATTATGTTCATACAGTGTTACATGTTTTAATGAAGTAAATGAATTTTGTATTGAAAGGTTGAATTTTTCAGCCAAATCAAATAATAAAAATAAAAATAAAAAATAAACATTTTTTTTTGTCTTAGGGGCCCTTCACAGGACATGGACAGGGTCCCCTGCATTGCAGGAGGTGCGGGGGCCCCAGTTACACCAGTGCTGACAGGCTAATGGTGCCACATAATGTTATGAACTAAACTTGGCTAGACAGGCCCCTGATCACCAACCCAAAGATGGGCAGGGAGGGTTGAAGTGGTCATGGAACAGACCAGAAGGACGGGCAATGTAACCTTATGCCTACATTGAAGGGATGTCATACATGGATGATGTGGAACTTTCCAAGCCTATGATGATGTGTGAAAAGCACACTCTTGAGTTCATAACCTGGCTGGCCCCGATGAGCAGGCACGTAAATGTAGGCTGGAAAAAGGCAGTGCAAGCACTTTGGCTAACCATACCTATGGATGAGTTTTAAGTACAATCAGAGAGCGGAAAACGCAAACGGATACGATAGTATACTGTTAAAGAAGAGGCTTGGTCATACATAAGGCAGTTGTTTGGTGAAGGGCCACAATGAATTTAAGGTGCTGGCAGCATGATTATAAATATTGCACGGGATTCAGTTATCTATATCTGCAGGATAAGAGTGGATTAGGTGAGCAGGGAGGCAGTGGGGAAAAAGCAGGCAAATAACATCTTAAAAGGAAACAAAAACAGAGAAAGGATTGCAGAGGGTTGAAAATGGTTAAGGTAAGTACGTTTTTGAGTTGACCAGAATAGTGGAGAAATTGCACAGTAAATATGGAAGTGTAATGAACATTTCAATGGCCCCACTTGCTGAACCAATTGCTCCCCCACGATAAAAGGTTGTGGAAACATGTCACTTTGAGCACGATTAGGGAGAGAATATTTATCCATCCTTCAGAGTTACACATAGCAAGCAAGGTTTTGCGAATCACAGTGGCAGAAGTCGACATCTAACTCCCCATAAAATCACGCGAGAGCCAGTAGCAGCCAGGATGGGGCAAGATGGTGTGGCTTGCAGTGACAACCCACATACAGTGTCCAGGATGTGAATAGCAGGGTTGGGCAAAAACAAGAGGAGAAAAGGTCTTAAGCAAGTTGACCCTTGCAAAGGAAAATAACAAAGCCCCAAATATGTACATTTACCTGAGGGTGATAGATGGTGATTGGTTCTGTGGACCACTAGCTAAAGGCAGCGCTGTGTGTCAGGTAATATGGTGGGGAGGGTAAGCCAGGCGAAGAGGTAAAGAGGTGTTTTTCTTTGCCCTACTTACTTTGCCTGGCTCCCTGACAGCTGGATGCCTTGGTTACGTGGCCTGTGTGCGGGACAAGCAGCAGGGGTGATCAAAGGGTGGGCACCCTGAAGTCTGGCAGTGATTGGGAGCAATGGAGCAGCAGTGGATTGAGAAAGGGTGGTCCATTGCCAGATGCTCTGACCAGCCTGTGTCTTGTAGAACGTGAAAATGAGAACACAGTGGCAAAACTGGAGTATATTGGGCACAGTTAGCAAGCAAATCCTATTACAGTGGCACTACTGGCACTTATTGTTGGGCACTGGAAGCGTTACATTGTGTTTTGCAGCCCGATGTTGGCATGTAGTGTTGGGACAATGCTTATGATTTGTATTGGACACAGCAGAGATAAAACAATGCGTTCGCAACATGCTTGTGTGTACTTTTCGGAGATTGCTTGAGTTTTTCCCTCTGTTACCTTATGGATCCAATTGTAAATGTCATGGCTTTTTACCCTTTTCCCTAAAATGTGTGCTGTAAAATGGAATTTCTCACGGGGAGGGAGGGCTTCTGGTTGCCGCTTGCTGGCTCCCTCAGCCCAAAACGAGGGAAATAATTACACACCTCCACTTAAAGAATTCACCAGTGGCCACTGTATGTCAATTTGGTTGAGATTGTCCATAACATTTGGCCGCCTGACAAGTCAGTGTATTTTACACTCCTGTATTTTGATTTAAACACAGGAATCTTTTAATGCCAAGGGGATGTATTGGGTGGAAACAAGACAGAACTTGGCTCTGTCAAAAAGTGTGTTGCTGAGCGCCGTTCCTACCCAAACCTCTCTCCCCAGGGCTAGGTTTGCAAAGTATGTCAAAGCAGCCCAGCAATGTCTCCAGTGTGCTTGTCTTTCATGAGGAGGCATGCTTCAGGAGACTCTCATGAGGGGCGCAGAGTGATTCATTTATAAGCTCTGTGAAGCATTTAGGGCATTAAGACCTCTTCCGTTGCGGAACAGCCCAAATCGCAAAGCAGTAAACAAACACTGTATATATACACTGTATATATGGCTTGTGGTTTACAGAGGTTTTACTGTTAATGTGAGCGTTGTGATCAATGTTTCTATTACTTGCTCAGAAGGGTTTAATCACGGAGCTTTTTCAAATATAACGTTCTGTGACCATTCTTATTGTCCCAAAATGCCCCTTGTTTTATGCAAATTGCCAATATCAGCGCCTTCCTCCAAGTGCACTTTATTCACTTCCTTGAGGAGTTTGGGTGCTGCTTGACCTAGGCTGGGGATCTACGCCTGAGCAGCACCATATCACTCTGACTGCCCCCTGCAGGAAAGGGGGGCCTCACTGTAAATGTGTCCGTTTGCAGCACCTATCATAGCATATTCTTTCACCTCACCTGCCCTCTTGTCCATGACACCCATGAGAGATGGATCTCTTTTTTGCACCCGGAGAAGGACGCTCCGCGCATTAGGTGGCTGGAACAGCAGGCGGGAACACAATGTGGACAGCCTGCTGTTTTCAGCCATCCAAGGCCCTTCACAGGGTGGTGCCTTCTTGATTTTTAGGAGGCAACAGGGAGCCTCTCACTGTTACCCTCCCATGTCCTAACCCTCTACAACCGATCAAAACAAAACATGGCCTTTCCTCACCACCCTTACTCCCTCCCCACTTACGTGCAGGAACAGAGCTTTTTGTTCCGGTCCGGGCACTCCTCCGCCTGACTAAGTCCCTTTTCTTATGGTGGTGGCCATCTTTTTTCCAGGAGTTTGGGCTTGTAAAACACACGTGCAATCCATCTCCTGTCATTTTTTTGGTTAATTAAACCATTCGTACGCCATGGTGCAAATATCTATCAACCCCTTGTCGATAGGCAGACATGGCCGGTAACGGGTATAAGCATTTGCTGAGGCCCTCACTTTGCTCGGGCCTGCCTAGACACAAGCTAGCAGCCAGTTACCAACCATCTCCACGCCCGGACGCAGGGGCGATTGCCATAAAAATCTACCTGAACTGCAGGTATATCAGCGGTGTTTGTAGTGTGAACATTTTACTAATGGAGCTCTTCCTAGACATATTGGTGGCGTTTGCTGCCTGTGCTTGGGGATAACCTGTAAGTCATTGGCGAGGATGAATGTTGATCATAGATGTATGTAAGAGTGTATCCAGTAGATTTGCAATGCTGCCCAATCTGAAGAGACTGTGGGAGTGGCATAAGTTAGATGCCCCCCATAGGTAGGTTTGCCCCTCCCCCACAGTCTCTGAATTTAACCCCTCTCTCAATATTTGATGGGTTACCCCCCACCGGAATGTTTGCCTAGTTGCACCCCTGGTCATTGTTACACTAAGGGCCCGATTCATGGAATTGTTTGCACGTTTCAAAGTGACTTTGCACTGCGGACACACACCCTGATTCATGGAACTGTGCAAAGTGTATTTTTGCAGTGAATAGTCATTTTTGCAGTACAAAATGACTTTGCACAGACTTTGCACTGCACAAATCCACTTTGCACAGTTCCATGAATCAGGGCTTGTGTCGGCAGTGCAAAGTCACGTTTCAGCAGTGCAAAGTCACGTCGAACCGTGCAAACAATTACATTATTTGGGCCCTTAGTGCACTGCTGGGTTAACTTGCATGGTGTATTTATAATGTGGCATATATTTTTGCTGTTGAGGTCGCATCATTTTCAGTTTTGCTATTCACCAATTTTGTTTCTGGACCTCTATCCTTTATTTATTTTGCCTAACAAAAATGGCTGTTTGATGTTTGCCCGACTTCTATTAGTTGATTCTTATGAGTGCATCCAGTTGCATGACTTAAAGATTGATCTCAGGGCATTCATTGCCTGATGATAAAATTGATAAAATGACAATAGCAGATTTGCGTGGGCTTATGTTTTTTTTCAGATTTTAAAAGTGTGCCATCTCACTGTGCCCAGACTGTAGGTCCAGCTGCTTCCTTCCACATTCTTCACCTTAATGCATGCACCATTAGATGCTACTTTGGTGGGGTGTTGCTAGGTCTGGAAAAGATCCGGGGCTACACTAATGTCGGGATTGTCAGGACTCAGGGCTAGATAGCCTTTTGGTTGTACACCCTGAGATTCTATCCGGGGCTACAACCAAAAGACCCGGGGCTATAGCCCCGTAAGCCCCCCCCCAGCAACGCCTCTCCTACTTAGAAACCATAAAAGTAGGCCTCCTTCCATTCAGCAGCTGCATATCAACACCAGACATCCATCCCACAACCCAACCAGCGCCCAAGCTCCACTCCTACCCTGCTGGAGCCAGAGACCAACGCGTCTCTGCACTCAGACACAACCCCAGGGCCTCCCCTGATTCCCAGGAATATCACTTCTCAGCACATGGTGCCTTTTCTGTTCAGCCATGTCTTGCACAAACCCAGAGCACTAGTCTGGGCAATAGGGTCCTGTGTTCTTCCACGACCCGACCACCACCCCCCCCCCATCACCAAAACAGGCTACTTGGGGATCATGGCCTAGCATTCTGGCAAGAAAATTCGTTTATATTTCTATTGAATGTTTGCTAAAAACGGCACAACTCTTCTTTCTGTATGAATAGGGGATTGGGTTGAATAGGCAATACATTTGCCATGATGCCACAAATGAGCATTTGGGAGAATTTTCCTGCTGATTATATATGGGCAAAACAGAATCATTTATTTTTCAACCATCTATTAATTGCTGTACATCTATTCATTTTTGTAACATGCCGATTCGTTTTTACCTTTTTAGGGTCCGCATTTTACACGAAATGGAAAACTCGCTTTTTGTAATCAAAGGGGATTTTTGGCCATAAACTGTCCATTGTGCTTTTGGGCAAATAGATTTGCACAATGCTAATCCGTACGTTTAGAGCATACACCTCTTTATTTTTGGAGTGATTACAAATAAGGATGGTTGTGCATGACTTAAATACTTAATCAAATTTAAAAAGATTTCCAGTCTCCAGTTACAGACTTTTCAAGTGCACTGCAGTCACCGCATTGAGTGAGGCATGCAGAGAAAATATGCCACTTCAGTGAGACGATGTCCCTCCAAATATCATTTTATATACTACTACCAAAAGGTACCCGTTCTCCTGAAGGGTTCAGTGGACAGACATGACAACACTCTCATCAATTGTTGAAAATCAATTATCCTGTGGGTCGTTGTTCTGATTCGCTTATCGCTTGATTTGCTTTGCACTCTGAAGTAAACTGCACTGAGAATGGGTGTGTGTGGCTGGCTGACATACCCCAGAGCAGATATTGGGGGAAGGTGAGAGTTGGTGTGCTGCTGCATACTGAGACCAACTGTGCTCCCTCCCCTCCTGTCACCTCACCTTGGTGTGGTGCAGTTTGTTGTGGTGCATTGTGGTGCAAATATCTCAGAAACTGTGCATTCTAGGGCCTTGAAATGTAGTCGTTTTGTTCCTCATGTCGAGACTGGTCAATCTATGACCATGTTGATGATTCACCGATTTCAGGCAACCGAGTGAAGGTGCTGAAATCCAGAGAAAGGGGTGGGATGCCCAAATGTCATGTAGCTAGTAATGTCCGGAGGGCCTAACAGGTATTATGCACAATTTGGTGCAGATTGGTGAAACTGTGTGGCATTGTATAAGGAACAACGCTTTGTCAAGCTACACACCCACAAGCACATTTTTACTTTTTCTGAAATCCAGGGAACTGGGTGGGGTGTCCAAATGCCATGTAGCCAGTATTGTCCGGAGGGTCCTAACAGGTAACTATGCAACATTTGATGCAGTTTGGTGAAATAGTGTGTTGTATAAGTAACAACGCTTCGCTATGCCACAAACAAACCCACCCATTTTCACTTTTATAAATATGGATAATGATACAGGAATTAAATTGGTGCTTTCTCCACTTGATTTGTTTTGCTGGTTTGTCATCAGTAATTATTGTCACAGGGTTTTCATACACTAATTCCTCTGTCTTCCAGCGCTATAGATGACCTGCTGCAAATAGAAACAACCAAGTAAGTCCTATTTGTCAAATAGTGTTCATCGATGAATATACGTATATTTAGAATAGGGAGATTCTATGGCTGTACACATTTCTACTATACATTTTCCTCTAGATATCTGCATATCTAGGCAAGAAAACACCTATGTGTAAGCGATATTCAATCAACAATACAGCTAAGTCAATGCCTAGTCTGGGATGCTGAGGAAAACCCTTATTGATGTATTTTATAACCAGTTCAGTACTCTGGATGACAACCCTTGTATAACACCCCCCTCTTAGAATCCCCCTGACCCCACTGAGCCAAGAACTAGGTTTGTTTTGCAAATTAAAAGGTGTATTTGAAAATTTAAACAATATATATATATATCACACTTCTATAAATAAATTGATAATGGATATTACACTTGTGAATATGAGCAGTAATCAGCAAGAGGTAACTTATGAATAGGAACAGAAGAATAAGGTGGGAAAGAATGCTTTATATGGTTCAAGGAAACGCAATGATGAATAAAATGCAGTACAGAAATAACTTGTTATGATTTTAGCAAAAGGTAATATGATCACTTTTTCTTTTGACAATTCACTCCCCCCATGCAATACAAGAAATGGAAGGAGAGCACACAATCTTCAAGAATCCCAACAAATCACACTTTATAATGCAATACACAGTTCCAGTTCTCCCAGCAAGCTTAGGGAAAACAGGGATGAGTTTTAAACACAGGCAAATTACTTTAATGTGGTTTGCAAGGAAGTGAAAAGGTGCTAAAATTGCTTTTAATTCCCTCTAGAGGTTCAGGGGAGGTGATGGCTACTTTATATTAGTTCAGGCTCACTTTAACAATACTCTATGAATGATTAGCAGATTGCAAACAAATTTTAGCAAAGAGAAGCAAAAAGCTGCTGATTTCTACAGATGAAGAAATCGGGCCAAATCGCAAATCGCGGTAAATTTCGCGAGTGCGTGTCTCGCGATTGCGGAAAAAGTATAGGGAGTAGGAAGTCGGTTCTAGGTTCGTTGGAAAGCCTAGATTCTAAGCTTTCAGATGAAAGTTACAAACGGTTCCAGAGATACGTATGATTTAATAAAGGTAGATTTTCGGATTTAAAGTAAAACTCAAAATGACAGGTGACAGCTTGCAGCTGCAGAATTGACAGGTGACAGTTGTGCAGCTTTAAAAATGACAGATGACACGATTTCTAGGAGGCTGTTCTAATTAGGTTAAAATAGCTTGAATTAGATTATTTTAACTAAGAGATTGGGTTCTGCACAGTTCTGGCGGATACTCACTCCTAATTTTGAAATGAATGGGCCTCGTCACGGATCTGGTCAACTGGACTGGACTTCGGTTCTCTCTGCTCGGCGGGTCAATCAGGAACCGGTTCTGCTCACAGCGGTCTGGATCTCTGGTTCTGCTCACAGCGGTCTGGGTCAGCTCTCTGGATACAGCGGCCTGTGGTTCTCTGGATCTCTGGTCTGATCTCTGGCAATTGTTCTTGGCAAAACAATTCAGACAGCTCGCCCGGCTGTGGAATAGTTTGCAGATGATTTTAAGGATGCTGAGGCCTGCTGAGAAGAGTTCTCAGTGTGTGGGTTTAGGCCCTTGCTTTAAGTTCTGAAGTAAAGTTCTGGTCTTTGGAGATTGATGGATGTGAAGTCTGGAGTCTCCCGGCAGAGCGTCCCGCAGAAAATGGAATTGAATGTCTCTACCTGTCCAAGCAGTCTCTTTTTATGTGTTTTGAAAAGTGGGTGGAGAGGCTAGCATCCCTAAGCCTGCCCCTCTCTTGATTTGATAGGTCAATAGATTCTTTGGTCCCTGATTTGGGAAGGGATAGTGTGTCAGAGTGATGTCATTTTTATGACCTGCAGAAATGACACTCCCCTGGTCAATGTGCACACAAATCGATTCCTGATCCAAATACATATTTCCCAGGTACACAGTTGTTTGACATCACATACACACATCATTTATTACTAAAGATAGTCCATGTCCCGACTCTGGCGTTTCTAGGAGCTTGCATTAAAAAATGGCAATTTATTTTCGATTTTAGTGGGTTTTGCAATATGGGATTTTCATCAAAAATTATACAAAGGTACATTTCCCTTCCACATATGTCTCTAGCTTAAACACATTGGCCCTCATTACGACCCTGGCGGAAAGTGACTGACCTGACCGCCATAGCGTAAATAGCGTTTCCGCCATTGCACGACGTAGCAAAGTGCGGCTAATTCCGACCCATCGTGCACGAGCACTACGCCATGGCGGAAGTGCAAAGTCCGCGATGGCGGAAATGTCCCCAAAACGCCCCTCACCGCCGTCGTACGGCGCCCTAGGTGCAATTCCGCCACCCATCTGAGCGGTCACCGTAATGAGCGGCAATCGGAAAGTACGGTGACCGTAAATATACGGAAACGGAAGTTAAAAAATGGTCCCGGAACGGGAAACAGCACGGCGTACACCTATAAAATCTGAATTCCCACACAACCATAAAAAATACTACCCTGAGACACATCCCAACCCGTCATCCACCCCAGTGAAAGCAATAAAAATGGGAAAAGTAGCGAAAAAAGCGTGCGACCGCAAGCGGCAGGTCCACTTCTCCCGTGAGGAACTCACCGTGCTCACAGAGACCCTCCAGGAGAATGCTGCCGTCGTCTTCTCGACGCAAATGACCAGGACGGCACTTGCGAACAAGAAGGCCATATGGGCACCGCACCCCGCAACCCACAGCAATGCAGAAAGCGATGGGACGACCTGCGGATACGCGTACGGAGCATACTATCCGCCAACCGTAACATTGCCACAGCTACCGGGGGAGGATCGGAATCACCCATCAAGTTGACCCCCTGGGAAGAAATCTGTGCCTCCACCATTGGAATGGAGAGTATAGAGGGAGTCGGAGGGATGGAGAAAGGAGTGCAGACATCCGAAGAATCAGGTAGGTGGGCCAAATAAAACAATGCTAAATCCACAATGTCCAATCATGTGAAGTACCATGTGTCCACATAGTGCAACAGTAACACATGTCCAGGAGAACGTCCACATACATTGGCCTGATAGCGCACTTTAAAACTCACATTAAATACAGAAATCATTAAAAATCCTAAAAACACCCTCTACACATGCAGCAGGCACACCCTAACTGCAGGCTGCAAAACAACTGCATCCTCAATCCACACAAAAATGAAACCACCTCCAAGGCCCCGACCCAAATCACCCTCAGGTACCACCCCAATGCATGTGATACATTGCCATTCCAATTTCCACAGACCCATTAATAACGCTCGCCCTCCTTTACTCCACCACAGGGTCCGATTCAAACGACGAGCTCCAGGACACCCCTACCAGCACACCTGCAAAGACGGCCAAGACCAACGGCCAAAGACCCTCCACCTCAGCTGCACGCATCAAGACACGGCAGCAGCACAAATCAAGTGGCAGCACACAGGAGGGAACTTCAACAGGCACCCCAGCAGCCAGCATGCCCACAACAGCACCACCACAGGTCCCCCCAATGGATGACACAGAAGGCACTGCTTCTGGTGGCAGCAGCACCATAGGTGACACTGCATTAATGGCAGCATGCTCCGACACAGAAAACGGGGATGTCGAAGTAAGATCCATCCATGACCTGTCTCAATCCCCCTGTTTGTTCCATCCCGTACACCATGAGGATACCACGCAGGGGCAGCCACAAGACGACGACTGGCCATCCCCCACAAGCCCTGTGGCAAGGCAACATGAGGTGTCCAGCCCCTCTGTGACACCACCGCAAATGGCCATGGCACAGCAGAGGCAACAGTCCCTCGACCAGGTGATCGTGCAACAGCAGCAACTGGCCACGCTCCTCAAGGACCATGCTGATGAATGTGGGGGTACTAAGGCAGCCATAGAAACATCAACTGAGACACTTAGGGCAGAAATGGAGAGAAGTACAGAGACACTAAGGGCACAAATGGAGAGAAGCACCGAGAGCCTGAGGGGGCATCTGCATGCGACGTCCAAAGACGTATGTGGTGAACTTGCCGCTGTGCGCCATGTGCTCACTGAGCTCTCACAAACCCTTAGGGACATGCATGGACGTGAGCAGGCAGAGACATCATCCGTTGCAAGTTCCGTCCAGGGCAGCCCCCAACGTAGATCTGGGAGGAACCTGCGCTCCACAGGCAGGGGTGCCCCTGATACCCGGAGAGGGGGCTTGCAATAGCGTCTGCCCACTGACAATGAGCATCTTCGGACACTGGTGTTCGGGGGGGAGGTAGGAGGGTGGAGGGGGTGTGTTGGGCTCACTTGGGTGGCAGGTCGATGGGGTGTGTAACATAATTTCACATATGCTATAAACATTTCATAATCATCCAATGAGATGTGTGGACATTGATCTTTGTGTACGAGGCCTTTATAGGCGTACAGTCCACATTGTGCATGTTCCAGACACACACAGTGCCACAAGTCCCGTGTCCATGTAACAGCCACCAGGCGTGAGTGCTAGAAGCATGCATCTATGATATTCTGATGAATCTCACGGCCCTCCTGTGCCTCGCGGACTCCTTGAGGTGCTGCCACATCCCCACCCTCATCATGACCATCTTCAGGTGCTTGCAGTTCTGCGTCAGGGGGCATGGGCACATTTCTACGTACGCACATGTTGTGTAGCATGACACATGCCATGACCATCTTTGCAACCTTCTCATGGCGGTACAGGAGTGCCCCGCCAGACCTGCTGAGGCAGCGGAAACGAGTCTTCAGTAGGCCGAATGCCTGTTCTATGACTACACGGGTACGTGAGTGGGCATGGTTGTAGTCCTCCTCAGGCTGGTTCTGTGGGTTCCGGAGTGGTGTAAGGAGCCATCTCTTCAGTGGATACCCGGCATCACCTGTATGTGGACAATAAAGGATGTTTGTGGAATGACATTGCTACGTACGCCCCCCCCCCTCCTGCCAGGTCATTGCCGCATCACATACCCCACATTATCATGCATGAAATGAGACTCACCGAGTAGCCAGGATCTATTCCCTGCGTGTCGCTCCATGTAGCGTGGTATTCTAGAGTTCCTCAAGACCATAGAATCATGGGTTGATCCAGGAAAGCGTGCACAACAATGTGTAATGATCCTGTTGGAGTCACACACCATTTGTACATTAAGAGAATGAAATTGTTTTCGGTTGCGGTACTGAGCCTCCATGGCATGTGGGACGACCAATTCAACATGGGTGCAGTCGATGGCACCAATGCAACCCGGTATGCCGCCAAGTGCATGGAATCCCACTTTTGTGATCGTAATTTCCTGCTCCGAGCGTGGTAGAGAGATGTAGTCGTCTGCGTGCTTCAGGAGGGCATCGAGCACTTGCAATAGTGTCCGTGAGAACACTGGATGTGAAATGCCATGCAACTGTCCGACTGTGTGCTGGTAGGTGCCTGTGGCCAGGAAGTGGAGTACAGACACCACCTTCAGTAGGGGTGGGATGGCGGTTGGGCTATCTATCATGCTGACAAGGTCAGCCTGTGTCATGTCCACAATGGCGGTTATGGTGTCCCGGTCCAAACGGTAGAGGGTGTGGATCTGCTCATCCGTGAGGTTGAACGGATGTGCTCGGAGGCGTGGGATTGCGGGCTGCCTGCGTGGTGGTAGTGGCTGTGCTGGCGGGCCTTGCTGGCCCTGCCTTGCCCTCCTCCTCCTCCTGCGTCTCCTCTGTGCGGCCGGTTGTTGTAGTAGTTGGTGTTCGTCTTCTTCTTGAAGTTGGAGTACTTGCAGTGCTATCAGGTCCCCCAGGGCCAACATCGCTAGTCCTGCCGGTAGCATTTTGGAGTGGGTGTGGTTGTGTGAGGGGGTTGGGTGTGCAATTTATGTGTTTTCAAGCTGTATTGCCTCCACCTGTGGTGATTCATTCCACCTGTGCAAGCTGCAATCCCCTTTGGGCGAGCACGTCCCGCACGCAACGCTGCAATTCGACGCATGGCATCTTGCTATTACAATCATGTATTTGATCCCGATGGCAGTGAAATATTGGTTCATATGTTCATTCTGCTATGGTCCCATTGTTTCACATACTATCTTTGCAGTCGCGAACAAAAAGGGTCAGTGGAATGTAGTACTCGATTAACGGTGGACCCTCATGCAGCACTGTACCGCGGTTCACCGACGGGCGGGGCGTCCCATTTGTGAGTGAAGCCACTTTGCATTTTCACACATTGCCGCACTACATGGATGGATTTGTTATTTCAAGCGGTCACAGATGCCTTTTCGACGTGATGTTGCAAATGAGGAATTCGAAGGACGGCGCTTTCGGTCTTCAGCTAGCGGCGAGGAGACGCCCACAGGTCTGACTGCAAATATAACGTTCTATTGTTTAATGTCCTTGGGACAGGGGCCATGGCGAGAATGCAATGATTGATATGAATAGTATGGGATGCGCAATAGCGTGGTGGACGATAAGTCAGGACGTTCCCAAATACATGTTACTTCACAACACTGGAATTCCGGCCTGGAGCACAGTGGATTTTGCAGACTGCATTACGCACAGACTCAATGGAAATTTCACATGTTATGTGAGTACATAATCAGGCGTTTTCATACCGGGATGAGGGAATGATGTATGGATGCATGGACAGATGATTTGATGGAGAGTTTGCCATGTACAGGGCTTTTTGGAATCTATCCACCTCCCCTGCACTATGTGATGCAGAGCTGCCATAGTGGGACCATCGTCTATCTGGCCTTGTTGAACCCTCCCTGTCTCGACGCGCCTTCAAACACTTGTGTCTATGCACGTTACTAATCCCATCGAATGGATTCTGTTTTGACAGACGCATGCACACAAACACTCGTTTGTAATAGTGTTTTCACCTCGATATTTATAGTTATGATTCGCAAGTGATATTTGGGTGGGAATAATCCTTTGGAGTGGGCTAGCATGCATATGGCTGTAGATTTAGTGTGATCATTGAAGTGAGTAATACAAATCAAGTTCTGATGGCCATACTATTCTTTTTCATTTCATTTGGGTGACAGGTATCTCCTCCCCTTTTGCCGCTGCCATCTGTATGCCACTCCTGCAGATGGCTTTTACTCCCGACACCTGCTGCTTCGAGTTAATCAGTGGAGCACCATTACGATCTTATGGGACGATCGCCAATGGGCCACATGCCCTTACGCAGTACTAGTGGCTAGGAGCAACATTTCGACCTTTCAGCTGGACTAGTGCCTACCTAATGGGACGGCCCTGGGGTTCTAGGCGCTTCCATGTTGCCTTTTTGAACGTGAATGTAGCCCCTGTGTACCATGAAGGAACAGGGCTTCACACAAGAAGAAGCTGGTCATTTATTGCGGATGCAGCCCACAATGATGAAATATATTTTGGGGTTCATGACCTAATGGCTGTATGGGCTTGGTGATTTTGTGGTGCATTAAATTTCTATTCTGATATTAACCGTGTAGCGTTATTCTTTGCAAGTAATGTAGCATATTCTTATTTGTGGAGCGATGTATTGTGAGTAGATCTGCATTGGGTTCCGGCTTCTGAGTATAGTTGCGTGGTACTGTACTGGCCGCGTTTGCCTACGAAGCCCAGTGTGGTCAGGGATAGGGGCTACCATTATGACTGTTTTGATGATGTCATGCTCAGGGGCGGGGGATTAGCTTTTGTGTAACAGATGCCGGTCAGCCAGGTGGATTGGTGGAATGATGTGATTATCAGTATATGGCTGGTCACAGGTGCCTGTGTTTGCGTGCGTTTCTTGGAGGGAGACTGAGGTCATGTCCATTGGAATAGCTTCTGTATTCGTGCCATCTGTGCCCTGCAGCTCCCATTGGCCCCTCTTGAGATGTGCCTGGCTGCTCAGTCACTCTGCCAACTTGTGTGGTACATGCTTATGCTGATGGTTGGTTTGTTTACTGGCAGGAGTACAGGGCTGGTGCAGTCTCACTCAGGATACTGCTTTGAATGTTGCCTTACACTGGTGTCAGTCGATGAGGGGGCCTGTTTTTGTTTGTCTCATTTTTCTGCTCATGTTGCTGTACTTGAACCTTCACATGCCTGTGCTGCATCAGTGCGGCAATGGTGCCATGGCAAATATGGATGGCCACTCACAAGGCACTTGGAGCCCCTAGATTCATTTGTTCGTTGGCATGCATGGGTGACTTGTACATTTGACTGGTTGCATTGTGTGACTTCATTGCACCTACGAGGAGTTGTGCAATATGGCCAGGGAGTGGTGTACAGGCACTCAGTAGGGCCGTTTACGGTTGATTCGCGATGCCGTACTTCTCACCATGGCGGAATGGTACTTTCCGCCATGCTTGATGGCGTTAGGTACATGTCCGCTAGGGTCAGAATTCGCGTACCATTGCCCCATGGTGGTAATTACGGTTTGGCATGGCGTGCGTGCGCGTACTTGGTGCAGTTAGCGTTGGCGTTCACTACGGTGTCGCTAATGGCATCGTACTTTACGGTGACGGGTCATAATCGCACCGAGCGCTATTCGATGGCGGTATTCCATTTCCGCCATCGTTTTTCGATTTCCGCCAGGGTCGTAATGAGGGCCATTGTCTACAATATTCATACTTAGCGGGGTTTTGCCCCAGAACATGGTACAAATTGGAGTTTGGACTCAAACCGTGAGGGCATTTTTCAAACTAAGACTCGCAAAGTTGTACATTCCTGTCTTGTGGTTACAATGAGTTATCACTATTTCTATAAAATATATATTTGTTGCAATTCAACTCCCCAAGTGTTTGGGTCCGCCTCCAGAAGTCTGGGTGGGTCAGTGATCACATGTCTCTCCTTGCTGGCAGAGGGCTGTTGACAGGAAACACTCAAAATTAACATACCCCATTCAAAAGAAAGAGCCTTTTGTGTGGGCTCCAGCAGGCTGCCTGGAAGTCTCTCCTCAATCAATCAACAGGGTCATGTGATATCCTGCCCCCTGGTGTGGGAATCTCTGAGGTGTTAAGGTTTCCCAGCCTCTTGGCCTCTGGGAACAGCAGGTGGCTAAGGTTTCCAATTAACCAACAAGATTTGAAGTCCCTGCCCCTCTTGCAACTCCTAAATACAGTTTCCCTGTCAGAGTTTAGACCGCTAGCGCCACCTTGGGGAATTTGTCGGTACTGCATCCATTTTTGAGTTGTCTTGAATTACTGCATTTCAATAGAATGGTCTTTTGCTTGATAGTATAGGACCCTTGCTTAACATTGTTTTGATGGCATCCTTACAGTAGAGTGGTGATGTGGAACCCCCCACAAGAAGGTTGTATCTTTGGAGTGGTCTCGTGCCAACTGCGCAGTTCTCCTATTCTGGCGTGAATGTGGACGGCGATAGCTCATCCCCACATCCACCCAGTCTATTGATTTAGTTTGTCCTGGGATAGAATAATGGGCGACGACAGCTCATCCCCACATCTACCCAGTCTATTGATTCAACATGGGTCAAAACCCTTGACATATGCTGGCACATAGCCCTAGGAAAGAAACCTCCAACACATCACATACACCCATGGATGTATAACTCATTATTATTGGGGACCTCTTAAGGATATACACAGCTATAGAATAAGGATCTCATATTACTGTAAAATGCTTTAGGAAATGGACCTTCTATGGATGTACATGTCTCTAGGAAGTGACTTATTATTGATATGCGTATGTATTTGTGTTTGTATTTTATTGATTTATAAGACTCTTTCCGCAAAGCGCCTGTGTTCTATTCTAAGTTATATTCTATGTCTAGAATATCAACCTTCCATGTATACACTCATCTCCAGGGCAAGGAACTCTTGTGGATGAATACATCTCTAGGATACAGACATCATGTTGATGTGCGTGTCTCTAGGCTGAGCATCTCCTATGGATATGCACATCCTTATGATAAAGACTTTATATGGATGGACATATCTCCAAGATAGGAATGGCACTGAGGCATGGGTGGGATGGTTTGTGTAAACCCTGAACCCCTAGATTCTCCAGGGGATTGCTTCTACCAAGTTCAACCTCACATCCTTGTTAAGGCAGGGAGTAATAAGTAACATTGGGTTTATTTTTCACAAAATAACTTATATTTCTTTTTATGTTGATTGCCACCTTGTTTATTTTTTTAAGTTTGCAAGTGTGTTTCCTTTGGGTGTCTTTCAAAGACCGATTCGCAGTAGCTCTCATTAAGGCCTAATCCGTTAGGAATGTCGGTGAGGGAGTGCCTGGCAAATCTGGGTCAGCAGCAGATGTTTGTCTTTTGCACAACACTGCTAGAAAATGTTGACGTGCAAACAATTAGCGGTTGGTGTTAGAAGGAGAACTACTGTGGAGCTCTGGATAGGTAGACACAGGAATTTGTGTAGTGAGGGCCTGGGGGTAGTTGGAATTAGTTGTAGTGTAGGTGTAGGTTAAAATAGTATTATATCAATAACTGGACCTAGGTTGAATTAGGGAATTAGGATAGTGGAGTTAGAGGCACATGATTTTGTAGATGTGGGAGTACGCCAAAGAAGTCTTTGGCAGATGTAAACATTTTAGGGATGAGAGCAAGCCAAAAACAGTCTTAGACACATGTTCATTGTTTTTTAAGGAGAGCATGCCAAAGCCGTCTTAAGGAAATATTAATTTTAGAGGTGGAGGAATATGCTAAAGCTGTTTTAGGAATATGTGTTCTTTGTAGGATTTTGTAGGTGAATTATGTAGGCTTGTTTTCTCAATTTTTCTCTGTTGCTTTTTAATGTTGCTCCTCTTACGCTCTTACTCCTTTTTTAGTTTCGAATTTGAATTGTGTATGCTTATTGACTCTGTGGCATTTTTTATATGTTTATGCCCCTATGTTCTTTTTCAGTTTTGCTTTAATCCTTCTGTTTTGATAAATCTTTATCGAGCAATAAATGAAGGCTTTTTTATATTTGTGCATAAATTCCCACATACCAGCAGGTCTTCTTAAGCTGGCAGTTTCATCGCCAGGCTGTGGGGGTAGACTAGGTGGTGCAACCTGTTTTGAATTTTGTATGGATATTTTCTTTTCTATGTTTCATCTCCTGTTCTTTTCTCTTTTGAATATACATTTTCTCTGCTGCTAATTCATGTTTCTAATCCTGTTCTTGCTTGCAGTTTTGACGTTAGTAGGTGAATTAGTATATTTTTGGGTGCAAGAAGATGACTACTTCTGTAGGGGAGTTTTGCATCAAATCTTTCTCTACTGCTTTTTTCATGTTTCCACTCCTTTGAAGGTGAATTTTCTCTGCTGTGTTTTTGTCGTTCTTTTTTCAGTCTGACATTTAGAGGTGCATTTTTTAGTTCTGCTTTTGATGTTCATCACCCTCACACTGCTATGACTGGTCTCCTGGGTCATGGTCTCGCGCACACAGTTCACCATGAGGTCAGCAGTCACAATGAACAGCAACACTAGAAAATTATCCTGTTTAGGTGAATTTTCTCTTTGTCTTCTGCTAATGTTTTATGTTTCTCCTGTTCTTTGTCGTTTTCAACTTTGTGTGTGAATTTACTCTGCTGGTCGTCTGTTTGTCCTTCTGTTATTCTTTCAGTTTGAAATTGTGTATGTGACTTTTCGACTTCTTCCTGTTCCAACTGATGCGTCACACTATTGACCGAGAGCCTGTATTTTTCAGTGTTTTGCTTTAGCAGATGACATTACAGTTACCTTTCTGAACCTCACAAATATTCAGTGATTCAATGAATATCTTGGCGTTTCCACAGCTGCTGAATCTGGCACAGGCACAGTTAAGGCCAATGAGGGATATCATGATGAAACTAAAAGTGTACCTTTATTTCCTAGACTTTCAAATGAGGGGTTCATTTGTCCTCGCAGATATTCTGAGGTAGCTTGTCGATAAACAGCTCTGGACAGGTGGAGAGGGGATAAGAGCACCAACGCAATGAGGTTGAGGTTCGTATTTACCTGGGTCCTGTTGTTTCCGGTTTCATTGACCAATGGCAACAGATAACCCTTCACTAGATTTATCAACATCTAGTCCTGCTGGTCATTGCCCTTCACTGCTACTCCTGGATCATGTTCACTGTCTGATCAGCAACGCTAATGTCGGTCACAATGTATAGCACACATGGAAAACTATGCTGTTTTAGAATGGCGCAAATCCTTTACTTGGATGATTGATCTCAACTCTCGAGTCTCAGGCCTCACGATTGGAATGTAGGATTTGAACCCCGACTTGAGACCAACGGTGAGGGTCATCCCTTGGTAAAAGCTGCTGGAATCCAGTGGGGTAGGTCAGTCGCAGCCAGAAAGTTTAGGCTTTCCAGTGGGCACGTTTTTGGGGGTTTGAAAACCGAGCATAGGGGCCACCTATCATGGACCTGCACATCTCTTACTCTAATACAAGCTTCATATATATGTACAGGTGTCTGTGTTAGGGACCGCCCATGGATGTACATTGGACCTTCTATGGATGTACATCCCCATATAACCCTCCTGTGGAAGCATGCATCACTATGGTTTGGACCTCCCATGGTGTTACATTTCTATTAGGCTATAGCCTTCTGATGGAAGTACACATCACTATTATTTATACCTCCCATGGATATCCATCTCTATTAGGATGTAGGCCTTTTATGGGAGTACATATCACTATGGTTTGGACCTCCCATGGATACACATCTCTATTAGGATATAGCCCTCTTATGGGACTACATATCACTATGGTTTGGACCTCCCATGGATATACATCTCTTTTAGGATATAGGCCTTTTATGGGAGTACATATCACTATGGTTTGGACCTCCCATGGATATACATCTCTATTAGGATATAGACCTTTTATGGGAGTACATATCACTATGATTTGGACCTCCCATGGATACACATCTCTATTAGGATATAGCCCTCTTATGGGACTACATATCATTATGGTTTGGACCTCCCATGGATGTACATCTCTATTAGGATATAGGCCTTTTATGGGAGTACATATCACTCTGGTTTGGACCTCCCATGGATGTACATTTCTATTAGGATATAGCCCTCTTATGGGAGTATGCATCACTATGGTTTGGACCTCACATGGATGTACATCTCTCGAGGATATCCTTCAGAGCATTTTGGCACAATTGCCTATTTCAAGATAAACTTGATGCATCTGACAAAATGAATCCCTCTTGTAAAATATTTCCTTCCTGAAACACTCATAGGGAGAAAAAGTTCAGTTTCTTCCAAGACAGAGCTCCTTTATTTTCCAAAACCACAAAAGTAAGAGTATAATTAAATATCAGTGGTTTTGGTTACATTACCCAGCAAGATGCAATGTTATGCTTCAAAAGCAACAACATAAAAATACATCCTTTGTAGTGTACAGTTGTATTTAAGTCTTTTTGTTTGGTATAAAAGTGCAAGTGGGCACTTATACAGTTGATTTTATAGCAGTGTAAGTATAAACAGTTCAGATGCCAAGCTTAGACTAATGGTGTGTTCAACGGGGCTCCAGCCCGCAGTTCCCACTGGTCACATAAATCCAGCAAATCACTTACATTTCGCTCCAAGTAAAAGCCAGTGGCAGTACATTTATGTCTGGGAGTTGGCAGCCGCCCAGAGAGAAAAGATGTACTTCTGTTCACTCCACAGTAGCCGCATTAGACGGGAGAGTGAGCAGACACTGTGAGTGCAGAAGAAGCATTAGAGGGAGCAGCAGCTACCTGTTGAGAGAAATGGGTGACATGTTCATTGAAAAGCGTTCCAACTGCGTGACCTGCTTCGCAGGCCGGGCCTCGCTGTTTGACTAGTGCTCGATTCTGCGCACTGTATGTATTCATCACTGCAGTATCAGACCAGGCTGCACAGGCCGGATTCAGTGGCGCAGGGGCACCGTGCATTTGAAGGGAATCTATCCCAGCCGCCAGGAAGCTGACCAGCTTGAAAGGAGACGCAACTAGGTAGTTAGACAATGGTTTAATTTCAACATAATGATAGGAAAAGCGGAAGTGAGGTCACAGCCCCATTAGTCCTGTAATGGCATGACCCAAATGACTGGAAATTCTAAACAATCTTTATTTGAAGCACACGGCCCAGTGGCGTTGCTAGGGGGGAGCTAAGGGGGCTATAGCCCCTGATCTTTTGGTTGTAGCCCCGGATAGAATCTCAGGAGCTACAGCCAAAAGACTAGCTAGCCCCCAGTCCCAACAGTTCCGACATCAGCGTAGCCCCGGGTCTTTTCCAGACCTAGCAACTCCCCTGACACGGCCGCAGTACGTTATACGCACTGGTTGATATACAGCAGGGGAAAAAGGAGGGTGGGCAACTTTACAAATGGTTTAGTGGAGACGGAGGCGCATCAGAAGCAGGAAGTGGTGCGCGCGGTTCCATATCCGTCATTCACGCACCTGTTTCACGTGTATGCATCGTTTTGGTACCGTTAGTGACAATTTAACACATACACTGCGCCACCAAAATAAATTAAACGGTTTATTGTTATGCATACAGGGCTCTGACCTGCCATTATGACAAACTTTGGTTAAGGGGTGAAACTGGGATTCCCGGGGCTCTTAGATTTCTCTCAGGCCTGTCCTGGGATTTCTGAGGCCCTGTTCAGCAAAAGACATGCACATGTATTGACACCTTCAGAAATGACATAACAGAACAGAACATTACAAAACATGCCACCCCTCATTGATACTTGAGGGCTCCGCATAGTGGCATTAAAACAAGTTGCCATCAGTTAGCCTATAGAAAATTTGTGCAATATATGAATGGTCACTATTATTATATATGGTGCAACTCTATATTCCAGTAAACCATGAGTGAGAGTTTTTTTAATAGCAAAAGCAAACTAAATCACTTCAAGGTATTCCCAATGATGATAAAGTAAGATTAAATGATGTTCCCATTATCATACACTTTGGTTAAGTGGTGAAACCGCGACTACAGGACCAGTCTAGGTTTAAGCACTTTACCACATATCTTCCCAGCTTTTAGTACATATAAATATTGGTTAAGGTTTGGGTTTCAAGAGTTTAAATAATGATAAGTTGTATAGGAATGGCTTGAAAAGTATACAAATCACATTTGAAACTAACCTGACAATATATAAATTGCATTAGAAACATGATGGTCAAAACGTCTATGGTTATAGATTTACTTTCCCCACCCTGAATGGAAATTGACAGTAGCATTGTGCAAAGGAATGTGAGCCTAAACAATGTTGCTGGGTACGAAAGCTGTGTTATCAAGACTTAAAGACAAGGTTAAAAAAATAATTATTGTGCATTATAATGGCAGCTCTTGTATTCATTATTTCACACAGCTTGCAGAGTTATGCACCCCCTCCCATTTCTCATCATCCACCACTCACACCTCCAACAGTCTATCCCAAGCGACAGCTCATTGTTGTGCCTGGGACATCCAGCCCCAATCCCATCCTTTGTAAAGCTCTGCTGTCACACAGCAAGATTTCAGGTGAGTCACTGTTCCACCCGTCCCTTGAAACATTATACAAAACAGTGAAAGGCCCAAGTGCTAGAAAGCATTCGAACAACCGATCCTGCTACAGAGTAGCAAGGCCAAGACTTCCCCCTTCGCCAGGCAGGCTCTGTGTGGCTAAGGGATACAGCCTATTAAATCTCTAGAATCCTGCCAAAATATGGGGCGGTTGGCCACCCTGGGGTGGCCACACTATCTGCTAAAATTATGCCATTGATGCTGTATTTAGGAAATGCTGCATATAGCAAAAACAATGTTTCTCACGGTGTTTGGCTGCTCCCACCCACATCTAGATTCGCAACAATTTAAAAACGTATTCACAATTCTTTGGACGGGATAGAAATACACGTGGATGTATTCTCCACATGAGACTAAAAGCATAGACGGTGGGGAAGGACCCTTCTGTGCATTGGACGTTTCGATTCATAAAGGGGTGATAATATTTTCATCTGGGAATCCTCTCATCACCTTTTTCAGGCAAGCAACTGGGACTCGCTAGCACATGCTTTGAATTATTGGACAACATGTATATTGACGCTACCTGCTAAAATACCTCCTGACTTTTGGTGCCAACAAATGATGGGGTAATGCCTCCAATATTCAGGAAGTATTAAAACCCCCAATCTTGTGGGTTGTACCACATGAGCCATTCTCATATTAGCAATTGGGAAAGTGGTGTCACCCAGTCAGTAGGCTGTCAACGTGGGTTACTTCTGTTAGTATAAGCCCATGGTCTTTCCTGCAGCTGCCATCTTGCTTCCTGCTGTTGCTGTTGGCCCTCAGTCTCACCACCCCACTGTAATCCCTTTAACATCCACCCCCCCGTGTATCCACCCACTCCCACTCCTTAACTGTTGCTGCTGCCACCAGCCCAGCTTTGGCTCCTTCTCTAGTCAACTTATTGGACGCCATGGAAAGAAAAAGGGGACATTTGCTGCATTTCTTTGACCAATCTGGCATTTGCATTTATAATGTATTAATGGGGGGCATGCGCTAAACGAGAAAAACAAATGTCTTGATATGATAAAAAAAAAGAAAGTGAACACCTCGGACATCAGCCCAGGGTGCTAATAGACTTTTCTACCTCAGTCTGGGGCAGGCCTCAGTGGTAACGACCTTGAGCCCTCACAAAGACCCTCACTTTGCTCAGGCCTACAAAGAGTCTGGCTGACTGGTCATTATCACAGAAACACACACAAAGAGAGGGAACCTCCTAATTTATGTAACCTAACAGCTAGGTAAATGTTCCTATCAACAGACACTAACCTCTCTCATAGAGTGGCTAAACCTATTCCGCGCTGTTGAGCCACCTATCTAGGTGAAAATAAGACATCATGGACTGTCTACTACCTCAATGTAAGTACTCAGAAACTCTTCATTTACACAATTTAAAACAATTGCAATTAGGACTTGTACTTTCACCCACTTTTATTCATATACTGCCCAGTCTATCTATTGCTAAAAAAGAGCTTGCCTCAAAAACCTTGTAACAGAATTGTGAAACGACAAACTATTGTCAGAACACCCTCTAAACAATGAGCTGCCACCATACAGCTCTCTTCCAAACGCCATACTACAAAGAACCAAGAGAGTGATTATTTTGTGGATGAGCACATCTATTTCTGCTCATTGTATTCAAGGTCAACCGGTTTCTGTGGCATTCAGCTTGTTAAACCACCTTCTTCAGGACAAAAACACACACATCTCTGGGATAATTACCAGACCTATGTTTTGTTTCATTGTGTTTCCTGTGGGATGTTTTTACCCATGCATCCGAGCCCTACCACAAAAACTGTGCAGTACTGGCATTGAAAACATCATGATGGCCAGAGCTTCCCAGAAAATGCCCAGGGAAATGCATGAAGAATAGGCTGCCACCCATTTTTGCCGATGTTATGGGCACCGAAGGGCACTGCCTAAAACCACCATTGGACTACCCACACAGTAGCCTGAAACCATTGGGAATGGCAATGCTGATTGCCAAAAGCAACCTAGAATTGTGGGGAATTCATTTTCTTAAATCCCAAAAATGGTTGCATTACCAGTACTCACCACTATCAGAAAGCCGGCGTTTTAAAACCACCAGACTTTTGTGTAAAACTGAATAAATTAACCCAAAGCAGGCCAAAGAAAGACTTACTGAGAGGTGGCTACAATGTAAAGTTATATTCTGAAGTGACTTGAAGGTTTATAACAAGACTGGCTGAGCTCTGCAGGTCTGCAGCGGCTTAAACTGAAACTGGATTTAAAATTACCAAAAATCGGAATGTGTAAATAAACTGAGAGACAGACTTGTGACTGCCACATAATTTGTCACTGTTAAAATGTCATAGTTTTGAACTTAGAATCAGCATTCTAGCTGCATATGTAAAAATTGTTAGTTTTAATTGAATGCAGAAAACTGGGTAACTAAAAGTGACATTAGCTGGGGCCTGGCTTAAGGAACTGGATTCTGCCGGACAACTTCCCCCCAATTGGAGTGAAACTGGATCCACAGCAGTTCTCAGGCCTGGCTGCATTCTGAGGGGAGGTTACCCCTCTCTGATTGAATTACCAAGGGACTGCTAGAGACTAAACAAAGGACCCAGGCAGAGGGTTTATTGGGGGGAGGCCATAATTGGCTTCCTCTTGAACAATGGGCCTTCCAGGACTCAGGCAGATGGTTTATTGGGGGGACCGTAAAACAGCTTCCTCTTGGCAGAAGCTGGGAGAGGCAGGGTCTCTGAGCTTGGCAGAAACTGGATAAACTGGTTTCTATACCATGTGACCTGAAAAGACACACCCCTTTTGGCCAGAATATGATTCTTTTTCGGTGCACGTTTTAAGACGCGTTGGGAATTTGTGTGATGTTCTGGGGCAAAACCCTGCTATTTATGTATACTACAGACTCTGTGTTTAAGCTAGAGACATGGGGATTTACTGGAGTATGTATGGACAGGCCATGTATATGTGTATAATTTTTTAATGAAAAACCAATATTGCAAAACCAGTTAAAAAACGCAAAATGTTGCCATTTCTGAATGCAAGCCCTCAGGAAGAGCAGATTTGGGACAGAGACTACCTCATGTGATAGGTAATATGTACATGCAATGACAAACCACTATGTATTTGAGAAATGTGTATTTTGATCAAATATAGATTTGTGTGTAATTTGACAGGGGAGTGTCCTTTCTGCAAGCCATTAAATGACATCATTCTGACACACAATCATGCTCTCCAGTGAGAACGCAAAGAATTCTCCAACCTATCAGAACTCTGAACGGGTTGGGCCTAGAAAGCTAGCCTCTCCCCCCACTTTCAAAACACATAAAAAGAGACTGCTGGGACAGGTAGGGACATTCAATTCCATTTGCTGCGGAGCATGCTGACCGACGACTTCACATCCAGAGATCCTACACTTAAACTTCCAAGCTAAACAGAGACTACAGAACTTTGAACCAAGAAGGCCCACTGCAAGCAAAAGTATTTGTCAGCAGGCCCAAAAATCATTTGCAGACTATTCACGGCCGGACCCAGGTGTTGATTCTGGCCTGAAACCCTGTGCCAGAAAGATCCAGAAGCAGTGCTGTACCCAGAGAAAGCAGAGCAGTATCCAGAACCAGAGACCAGAGATACAGAGTGACCCAGACCGCTGTTAGCAGAACCAGAGAGCTGATCCAGATCACTGTGAAGTGCCGAGACCAGAACCGGAGTCCAGTCCAAAACCTGACCAGATCTGTGGCGAGGCCTAATTCAAAAATATATTGTGTGTACCTAGCAGAACTGTGCAGAACCAATCTCTTAGTTAAAATAATATAATTCAATCTATTTTAAATCTAACCAGAACTGCCTCCTAACTGTCACCTGTCATTTGCAAAGCTGTCACCTGTCATTTTCTAGCTGCAAGCTGTAACCTGTCGCTTTGAACTTTTAAAATTTCAAATCCGAAAAACTACCTTTATTTAATCGTCCGTATCTCTGGAACCATTTGTGCTAGGAACTTGGTTTAACTTTCCTCTGAAAGCTTAGAATCTCAGCTTCTCAGCAAGCTTAGAACTTGCTACTCCTTATACTTTTGCCGTAATCACGATTCTCGCACTCGCGAATTTTGCTGCGATTTGCGATTTGGCCCGATTTCTTTACTTGTAAAAAGATGGCTGCTTTTGCCTGAACTGTTAAATTTCGTTTGCCTCTTAAGAACCATCCCTAGATCCTTGATAAAGTGAGCCTGAACTCATCCCAAGTATATTTCACTCACCCTGAACCTCCTAAAGGGAATTAAAACCATTTTCAGCATATTCCTCACTGCATTGTCACCATATTCAAAGCATTTTGCCTGTGTTTCAAAACTCCTATCTGTTGTATAAGCTGCTGGGGGGGAATTGAACTGAATTCTATTTGATTGCATTCCTAAGAACTGTGTGCTCCTCTTTTCATCTTCATCTCCTTACATTGCATAAAGGGGGGGGGGGGGTGAATTGTCCAAGAAAGTGATTACATTGTCTTTTGCTGAAATCCTATCAAGTTATTTTCTGTACTGCATTGTCATTCCACATTATATCTATTTGAAACCGAAAAGTATTGTTGCTATCTTATCCATCCTATAACCACTCATCATTGATTATAAAGAAGTGTGCTAGTGCCAGACTATCCATTATTGATTACTGCTCAGATTAAGTGTGATATTCAATTATTAATTCATTATTAAGTGTGATATATATATATTGTTTACATTCTCAAATAAACCGTTTAAACTTGCAAAACAGAACTACTTCTTGGCTCAGTGGGGTCAGGGGGATTCCAAGAGAGGGGTGTTATATAGGAGTAGTCATCCAGAATTCATGAACTGGACATAAAGATATATCAATAAGGGTTTCCATTCAGTATCCTAGACTAGGCATTGACCTAGCTGTAGTGCTGGATTGAATCCTCTTACATTCCAAAACAGTCCACAATCTTATTGTATGCTCTTGAGCTTAGGACCCTTTTAGGAGCATGCATGCAATGGATGGGATCATATATAATAACTCCAAGTCCAAATAACCGAACCAACTTGGGAAGATGGCAAAGTACTGTTTTATTAACGATTATCTAAAACAGGGAGTTACAACGAACATCAAAGGACGTGCGCTTGATTTCTCTCAGCGATCGTTTCACACAACATAGACTTTATACAAAAAATACATCAGAGGTGATTTCATACTATGTGACAAATAATGAAAAGCTTTCTGGGGATCAGAATAGGCTTAAGGGGAACATCTAAGTATACTATCTGTAGGAACTGGGATTGTACTTGGCTTCCCACTGTCAGGTGGACTACATACGCCTACTTCGAAAACATGTCATCTTCAAAAACATTAGGTACACAGTTTCTTTTTGGTTTGTCAAACTATAAGGTCCTTCATTATATGGACCTCTACAATTGGTTGGCATGCTTGTACCATGTCTGGAAAATTAGGTTCACTTAGCAGCACGTAAACTCTGACCCACGTGAAAGGAGGTGGGCTTGACTCTACCTCCCCACCCAATTAGCCCAACATCTCTCATTGCCCATGCCTTGTGCCATGAAGATTGTCTTTGACCTTGGCCTTGCAAAATATCCTTGTTTCTGAGAATACAGGGCAATGCAAGCAACTCACTATTGTTGTTCTAGGACTTTGAGTTCAAACTGTATTTTCATCCTTGGCTCACGTGACAGGAAATCATGATTTGTTCCATTTTGCAGCTTTTAAATGTCTTAAATGAATTCAACTTGGCACTCTTGATGTTCTTTCTTTGCACCTTAAAACGGTATGGTTCATCCTTTGTACATTTGCTCCTTTACAGAATAGATAGCTGATCTTGGCTGCTTCAATCTTGACTTCAGACCACACAGATTTGGCATGCAGCTCCACGATTCAACTTATTCTTGCTGCAACATAGTTTTTCTCTTTCCTCTTCATGGTTCCTGGTTTACTAAATTTGTGATACCGATGTCCAGCTTTTATAAATGGTGGCTTCTTCCTGCATTCAATTAATTAAGTATAGCAAGTTTCTATGATGACTTAATCTACTTGCATTTCAGCGTCGGAACAATTATTGAATGGTTGATTCTCTGAAGCACTTTATGCACATGTAATTTTCTTTTTTTTATTTAAAAGTTCACTTGATTCTTTACTTCATCATTAGTTTCTGTAGGATCCATACATCCATTTCCGCCAGTATCATGAGACGTTATTGATACTTTTTCATGACATCACAGGCTTCTTTTCTTTGCTCCTTCTCATATTCCTTCAGTGAGTTCTTCCCACAAATTGTCGTCCCTTCAGGGATACATTCGATAGGGTTGTCTCAATGAGTATCTTCTTTCGAACATACGTTGCGGTATTGGCACAACTGCTGGTGTCAAACACGGCACAATCTCAGGCTTCCAGCATATGGGAGGTGGGGGGTGGGGTTTCCTGCAGAGGCATGAAACTGCTCTACACTCCAGTTAATGTACTTGCCACCACTGTTTTCTTGTGTGGGTGGTGCACATGTAGACTTGTTTATAGGGTGTAAAAGATCTCCTGTCTCGTACTGCATATGTTCACAAAATGCAGCCAACTGTTCTCACATCTCAAACTCTTGCTAATGGGCTTCGAACATCTGCATGGGCGCTGTGTCACAGAAAACCACCCCTGACCTCGGCAGTTCAGGCTACAAAATGCATATGGTACATACCTCAAACTCATACTAAGAGTGGTCAGAAGAAATAGGCAGTTTTAAAAATAGTTTTATTTTAATTTGAAATACCCGTACGTCTTTGGAAAAAAAAGAGAAAAGAGGTGTTTTACATTGTTCTTAACACTTATCCTTGGGCCCATGCATGGAGCCGTAACAAATTGGTAGCACACGGGTGTGAAACCTTGGGCATGGACCATGAACTGGAGGCAAAATGAAAATACACAATGAAAATACACAATCAGAATCAGAAATACACAGAATCAGAAATACACAATCAGAAGAAACACAGGCAGTGAGCGAAGGCACTGCAGTCAGAAAAATAAATCACAGAGGCAACCACGGATCTCAAAACCTGGCGGCGTAGTTGCTGGGCCACAGGCCAAATTGTATTAGGAAAAAATACATAACACCTAGTGACAAACAAGATCAGCTACCACACAAATGCAGAGGTGGTGTACGCATTAGAGAGAGATACATATCACAAAGTATGATACCAATGGGAAAACAGACCAATAAATCAGATTACTCGTTGATACCATCATTCTAATAGCAGAGGCTCATGGCTTGGTGTATGGAGAGAAGGAGCGTCAGGTGAGAAGAACCAAATTCAGAAGGATATTTAGTGACAAGGAAACGGGGAAGGAGGTGGACATCCCAGATAAGCCAGAGCTTAAGAAGAGCCCATTCTAAAGGATAGGTTAGAAAAGGAGGTCTGCTGAGAACTAGAGCCCATAGAATGGCAGGAAAAGTATTTAGCGTGAAACTAGCTGGGGCTCCAGCCTAGACTATGGTGGCAGTTTCGCCACCACCAGCCTAAATTAAGAGGTATTTCTAACGTATTGAGGATCCAGGTTGCGGTAAATCCTACCCAGAAAAAAACATATGGATGGGATAATTCCGACCGTAACAGTAAAGAAATGGGGGAAAAATAGGCCTTGCACGGGTAGCAGCTGTGAGTCAGTCACTTTGTCCTTAGGTCAAGAACCAAAACAAAAGACACCTGAAAAGTTAAAGACCAAGACAGAGCTAAAGACCAGGGACCAGACAAAGGCCAAAGGAAAGACCAAGAAGCAAGACCAGGGTGAAAACAACATTAACACATGTTGCTGGCACAATGGGAAACTTAATACCCCAGTGGCTGTGAGTGAATTCAAGAACACTATCCTGGCTGGTCATGCAAGCGACTAACTTCAAATAGGAAATACAATCTAAGTATTAGGCCTTTTAGCTTAGACACTTCCATTGACTTTCATCTCATCCTTCTTCCTCCCACTGTTTTTCCTAGAGTCGTCCTTTTTGATTAGTATCCAAAATCCAGAGGCATTCCTCCCATCATTTCCCTGAAGCTCAGAAGGACATAACTTGGGTTGGAAGATGTATTGAGCAGACGGTAGCCTCCTGCAAAAAGCACTAGTGAATGGGGAAACCATTCCTTTGCAACAGATCTTGCAAGAAAAGGCTGTGGAGTTTAGGAGAGACATATGTGTTTACATGAAAGATCCCTGTGTCAGCTTGCTTGTTTTTGGTACATTGAGACAAAGCCAACTAGGTCATCCTGTTTGTGTCAACACCCACCTTTTCAATGTCTTATGATCCCGAGAATCTTAGTGCTCTGATTCTACCGCCTCATGAGAGTGGGCATAATAGATCCTGGCATGGTTGTCCAATATTGGCATGTGGAGAAAAAAAGCAATTGTATGCAAACTGCTGAAAGAATGTAGATGGGAAATGTAACAGTAAAAGAACTCAAATGGAAATGAAAAACGTATGTAAATACAAGATAACTATGCATTATATTCAGCACACAGGCCTAGTGTAGTTTAGAGAAGGTGCCATTTTGAATCATATGTTTGCAGTCAGAATGTAAAATAGAAATGTGGCACACTGAAGCAGTATTTGACTCATGCTTTTCAACATGTATATTTGTACCCTTGCTTACTTTGCCAACAGTTATCAATGTACAATATGAAACAGCTGGTGCATAAAATTGTCTGGGCACCAGTAAGTGGCCCACAGTCACGAATGGCAGTTCACTCCTTTAGTGACAGGCTGTTTAAAAAGTACACATGGGGGAGTTTTTAATATAAAGTGGTGCAAATTGTGCATTTTAAAAACATTTGTTCAGTAACACTGGTCAAAACAATTAGCGGCCCAGTAAGGTAACTCAAACTGGCCCACTTTGACAAAAAAGTGACCCACAATTGCATGTTGGGGCCTTCATTTCGGGCATTGCCCTATTGCCCTAACGGCCAGTCTGAGCCTGTGTATCAGCCTCAATTGAATTATAAAAACACATGTGTTGTTATCCTTTGAAGGCAGTAGGAGTGGCCTTGGAAAACCAGGCTTGCCATTTTCCTCATAGAAGTCCATTTCACCAATAGGAAGGATGAAAATATTCCCTATTGTAGTCATAACATCTTTCCTTGCTTGCATTAGAGTCTTTGTAGTCAGGAACCAATGTATGTTATTGGACAAGAGGTGGGGGAAACACTGTGTGGGGATCATTGGTGTTTGCCGTGCTGGCTGTAGTTGTGTTCACCTGCAGTGCTGCTAATAAAGAGTTACAGAACTGACCTCGCCAAAGATTTTAGTCCAGAGTCTGGTTTCTTCTATTGGCAGAATGAAAAGCTTAAACAATGCATATCCATCATAGAATAATGGAAATAATGGAAATAATGGAAACTGGCTCTGCTATGATGGTCTTAGTGTTGACAGTGGTGCAAGTACCTGGGCATTGAGATGACAATGGTCAGAGATCCTGGGGATATGATGGTAATACCTGCTAATGATGTGAATATCTGGTCTTTTGATAACAAAACCTGAAAAGTATGTGAGCACCTGGGTTTTTCTTGACAATGTCAACTATATCATTGCAAACATTGTCATATGATGTGAGTGCCATAGTTTAATGACACTACTTGACAAATAATGGTACTCCCAACATCATAGCGAACTAAGCCCAAACAAATGACAGATCAGTATTGTACCAACTGCAGTACCTCCCTTCCTATTATCAGATTGATAAGCAGATTGCCACTTTTCCACCTGAAGGTCCTCCTTACTCTCTTCCTTGGCTATTCCCATCATAGGGTTCTAAACCAAATATGTGATGTTAGCTTAATTTCTATTCATTTTTCTGTTGTTAGATAATTCACCACCAAACTTGTCATCCTCTTACAAATGTGTTTAGTATAGTTGCTGGTATTTGTGCTACTGGATGTCCTCCCAGGGGTCAACAACTGCCCATACCTCTACTCTGAATAACCCCAACCTACATTCCACTTTCCCGGAGACCTCCTACTCCCAATAACATCTAAATGAGTAACATCCCAGCACTGTTTTTCCTCCTCTTTAATAAAAGCTCTTAATATTCCCGTTTCTGGGAACTCCCACTGCCTATCCTTGAGGGCGTAGGCAAACAACCTGTCCTCATAGAGACCTAAGCTTGATCGCAGCATCTGCAGTCAACCTCACTGCTTTCAGATCCCCTCTGGATGGTCTCCTCTGACCCATAGATTGGAATCGGAATGCCAGGACCGACAAACTCGAGCAGCGGAACTGGATCACAACATACTGTCATCTGCTTGAATCATGCTAATTAATCCAAATACCTCACATCCCACCCTGCAGTACAAAAGTCTTGTGGTAATAAACCTGTTTGTTCCCTTTCACCAAAGATTAGATAATTCTGTTTCCTATGCTTTCTTTTATGTTCTATATCAGGGTTTGTTGTTCACATTCCTTGTTGTTCTGCACTCTATAGCCCTTATGGGCTTGGTTTGTGCTCGATAAAACTGAACATGTATTAAATAAGTAAAAGCACATGTGTACAACTTTGGGTTGATAACTTACCTAGCATTTGATGACAGTGCATGACAAAAACCTAAATAATACTTAGCAATCAGACACAACTATTGGCTTTGTCAATGTTTTTGTCCAATGTTTTCCTTTACCTTTGCAGGACTGCAGTGTACCAGGCAAACTCTATAGTTATGCTATGGAAAGCAATGACATAGTTGTGGCGGATGCCTTTACACATCTCCTGGGATTAGCAGTCAGCTGGATTGTAAAATGCCATTGAATGTGAACTATTTCACAGACTGAGTTTGTGCCTTTGTGAATTTAACTATGACACATAATTTATAAATCTACATGACATGTTCGGATTTCAAGTAATAGATTGAGAGGTTGTGTATGGACCAGGTTTAAGAATCTGGTGTGTCTTCTGTATGTTATGTCAATGGGATTTACACATGCACCGTTGCCATTTGCATGGTATCCAGGTCCTCAGCCGGATCTCATATTAAGAGAGGAATGGATGGGTTTGTTAGTGGTAGGAGAGAAAGAGGACATGGCTGCTTTTACTGTTGTGTTGGCAGTTTCAGTTCAGAAAACAACAGTCACTGTGTGTGGGTCTGCTTCAAGGTAGTGTGGCTTGATGGCCATGCAGGTGCTTGAGTCCATATGGGAGGTCTTGTGTGCCCGTGGAATAGGGGTGTTTCGTCTGTGTTGCAGTTGTGCTATTTAATTGGATGAGGCGTGGAGTTTTGCTGTCTGTGTGGGTGTTGTTTGGTGTCGTTGCCATAGTTGGTTGATGTGAGGTGTGTTTGCAGGAGTATGCAGGGTTTTAGTAGGGTTAGTGGGTAGAAGGGGGTGGTTCGTGTGTACTGGTTTAGGGATGAATCATTGTTGCATCAGTTATTTGTTGAATAAGCTGAAAGCCATTGTGTGGTGGTTAACAATGATGGGTCTCTCTTTCACTCTATTTCACTAACATGTCAATCCGCTTGGATCACATGACCCGGGAATCCTGAGCTAAGACTCACTACTTCTTGCTGTGCCTCTGTACATTAAAATTAAAGCAGCACAGTGTATCTTGGGTATAGGACCGGTGCCTGATTGACAGTAGTAGCTTGTCAATGGTTGTGGTGGTATTTATTGTGTGGACTCGGCAGATGTTTCAAGTTAAAGACAGTCAGTATGGGTTTGGATTCATAGTTGTGAGTTGATCTGTCAAGTTAAGTATTTTGTCTTGAAGGTATTAGAGTACCGCAGGCTGGTGGCCTTTCACAAGAAGGCTTCAACAGACATTTAGTCCCCCTGTGCTGGATATAGGAATTTACATGATGGGAAGGGAGGAGTAGGGAGAAGAAGGAATTTGAAAGCAAGTAATACAATAACTCTTCTGTTAGTACACAGCAGGGTTAAGAAAACTCTGCTCCGATTGCAATCCAAAATGATGCATTGGCCAGATGATGATTTGAAACGCTGCTTTACAAAACTAAAAGAGATTTTAGTTGTCTCTGGGAGCCACTGAGGATTTTAGGGGACTGAGGATTATTTCCAAAGGTTTGGAAAGTTACACTCATAGTGCCTTCATCCCCCACACACCATTATAATGACCTTCTTGTAATCACAGTACTTTTCATGCAGCAGTATAGAGACATGGAAAAGATGAAGAGTGACAGGATCATGAAAATACGGATTCCGCCACCCATCCTTTGGCCTGCTCCAATGGGCAGGCTCGGGCCGTGTCTTTGCCTCTAGGACTTCCTGTTTCATTGGCTTTGCTATGTATAGCACTTCCCAAAGCCTTCCCTTTTAGTGCCCTTCAGTCATTTAATCACGTGATGGTAAGCATTTTTGTTCAGTTTAGGAGGCCTATTAGTCTAAATATTGTATGTTTTTGTTGTAATAGCACACATAGAAACTTTGAACTCAGACTTTTAGAAGTAGTTATAGCTTTATTCTGACGTTGTTCATAATTGCTAGGCAGCAATCACACATGATTTAGTCGAGGCTCAATGTGCATGATCTAGCCAATGAGTATCTATCATTTGCTTGTGAATAAGTATGCACAACTGCATAACAGCATGTTTAGCATCGACTGTTATGTGCTTGTTTACCTATGTATGGGATTTAGTAAAGGGTGAAACCCCACCTTTCCACCGCTCTAGAGCACTGTGATGCGGGATTAGGGGGTAGAGGATGCAAAACGATTGGTTATGCAGGTCTTATTTAAGGACCACTTGCCACTGAAGGAAGAAGACAATATGACCGTCCAATCTCGAGGTGTCTTAACATTGCGGCCATGTGTTGGCAGGGGCTTGATGCTGAGTTCTGCCAGCTGGCTTCAATATTGAGGACTAGTGGTCAAGGCCATCATCCTATTGTAAACTGCACTGCTCTTAAAGTCCTCAGGATAATGTTAGTGCATGAATTCTTGAAGATGTATGATGATTGCAAATTCAGCATCATTATGCTCACTTTTAACTCACTCTCGAAATGGCATTGCATGCAGGGTGCCTGTGAGTCATGCGTAGGTCATGTGTGGCCAATATACAGAAAGTCACATGCTTATGCTTTGGCACCTTTAAGTGGGAAAGCAAGCTCTAGGCCCCACTACCACTCCTCGTCATGTTGTCAGACCAGCAACGGTCCTCTTCCATTTCAATTACTACTACTTACTCACTCTTTCTCGGAATACTGGACAGCACACTGCAGGCACTCTAGCTAATGTATAAGGCTTCCACAACATGGCATAAAAGCATGCCGGTCCCAAACTGCACAAGATGTTCTCCCTTCGTACACTTATGCATTACATCAAGGCTCCTCACACAGAGAAGTCTGTATACTTACCTAAGAAAACTGTCAGCAGTGGAAAAGGTTTTGGCCTGACAGAAACACAGCGGCCATGACAATATCTCCTCAAGTCGCAATCACCCAATCTATTAGGTGGTCTTTAAGGCACCTGTTCTTCGTTTCTGGGACACATTCCCACTGTCTACAACACACCTGATCTTCTTGAGTTCCAAACTCACCTGGATAGTGTTGTCATTCAACACCAACCATCCCCGGCCTGATAAGTCTCCAAGAATTCATAGTTTACTCCACACACTGCACTCTCCCCAGCAACAACTTGACTACCGCTGGTACGTGTGTAGCTCCGTGACACCAATCTGTGATGCTTCTTTCCATGTAATGTCCAATACTTGAACAAGTGTCACGTGGTGGAAAGTTTTTTCTACAGTCAGGTATTATTTTTCTCATTGTTACTTTGGTATTGCTGCGTTGGCATAATTTGCATTTTCCTGCTTAAGTAAGATCGACATTTTTGAGGTATATTTTCTAGCTCGCTATGAAAATGCAAAAACGACAAATGAACAGAAACATGTTCGCAGAAAAATAGGAATGACGCCTGTTATATTCGATGATGTGGAATTTTATAGCAGATCTCTTCCATGTACAACATCGTAACAGCGCATGTATGAAAATTAAGCAAACCACACTGACCCCGATGCGAGCATCTAAATTAAATGACCTTTCTTAATAAATGCAAATCACAAAATATATCTTGTATAGTCTGTGCTGCCCCATGCATCGCGCTTGAGGAATTTGGGAAGATGAATGCTGAACATTATTTGGTGTCCAACAAGGTAACTCGGAGTTTAAGGGACACTGATGGCCCAGAGCCAACCCAGAAGAGAAGTATTATTAGCCTCGTCGCTTTGCCTTCCTCTGGGAGATGAAATATGTGGGCAGGGATGCAGAGAGGAAGCCACGTGCAATGGACTGCGGCCATACCAAATTCCGTACCATTAACACTGCAAAAACAAGGAAAGACAATAAGATTTTAGGAAGAAACTGTTGATAAGGAATTCCACAACCTCCAAACCCCCCACCTGCTGGACCTTGGAGATGATCAGATGGGTAGTGAGCCAGCAGGCAGGCAGCCAGGGCCAGGCAGGAAAGAGGAAACCTTCCCAAAGAATGTGTGTCCTGCTGAAGTCATCATGAGGGCCGCTCCTCTATGCTGCAGGCACGTGTGCGGTGACCAGTCCATGAAGGCCGTTGGAGAATTTCCAGTGCAGAGTGTGAGCTGTCATCCCTTGCAGTACATATGAGGACAGCTGGCAATGAGCTTATCCTCAAAGTCTGGGTCTCCAGCACATTTCTCACGGTTCAATTATACACACGCCTTGGCTGCCCGTTGACATCCGTTGAAATAGGAAAATGGTGGAACAATGGAAACCCAAAGGCCTTGGAGATGCACTGCATTTCTAGAAGCGTAAGATGCTAAACACATAGGGCCCGTATTATAGAATATTTTGCGTGCTGAAAAGTGACTTTGTGCACTTTTCAGCACGCAAAACAAAAAGCATCAATTTATGGAATGGCCTTTACGTTCATTTCCGTGGCTATGCGTGGGCCGGTCAGGTCTTTGCGTGCAGTGGAGCGATGTGCGCGACACTCCACACAAAGTGTGGGACCTGCCTATGTATTAAAATAAATAGGGGCGGAACCTGCATATTTCTCAGTCCCCAAGCAAATTGAGGAAGAACAATGAATAACGTGGGCGTGTTGCGGAATGGGCCACGCAAATAAACAGCACGCCCATCTAAACTCCAACATAAACAAATTTATGGAGTTTGCAGTGCAAAGTCAAGTCGGGAAAAGTAATGCGCAAACCTCCAGATTGGACCACCACATGATATTGCACACAAAGTACAATGTGCACAGGAAACAACGCGTATAAAGCATGCAATGCACACCATTCCAACGTTGGTCACCCACAATAAATACAGGAATACTGGGAGCCATCATAGTTGGGCACAGAAGGAGGAGGAGGATGCAGAAACTCCGGATTTTCCCAACATGCACTATGCTGTTTGTGATGTCAGATGACCAGGTGTATGCAAGGTACTGTTTCCCACCTCATGTCATACTAGAACTGGTCAGGGAGTGGGAAGAAGACTGTGCATTCCCCACCACCTGCTCCGATGCCCTAACCCCACTGGAAAAGAGGCTAAGAGCTCTCCATTTCATAGCCACAGGCTCCTTGCAGGGCACCACAGCTATCGCTGGTGGTATATCTCAGGACACACAATCCTGCTGTCTCCACCAGGTGTTGGCCCCACATAACATCACATAGGTGTGTGCATAGGCACATATAGAGTGTGCCAGGAGTTCTATGCAGTAGCAAACTTCCCATCCATTGATTGCACACATGTTGCACTATGCCCCCCCCGCCCCATATTGATGGAGCACATTTCCCACAACCGGAAGCATTGGCATTCCATCAATGTGCATGTCATCTTTGAATCAAAAGGAGTCATCAAGCAAGTCAACGCCAATTTTCCGGATGCACACATGACAGTTACATCTATCACCAGTCATCACTCTATCAGGCTCTGGCATCGGGAACATTCGGCAACAGCTGGCTCCTAGGTGGGTATGAACTGTCATGCACATGCATGCAGTCATGTGACACAGTGAACAACTGACCATGACAATAAATGCCAATGAAAACAATCAACACATTTGCAAGGGATAGTGCCTACTCACTATCAAGATTCCTGCTCACACCATTCAGGAATCCTGCCACACCAGCCGAGATAATGTACAATTCAGCAGATATAGCCACTAGGGGCATAGTGGAATGCACCTTTGAAGTGCTCAAGCCACGTTTGTGCTCCCTGGACCACTCTAGTGGGGTATTGCTATATGCCACTACAACATGTGCCCCCCTGAATGCCATGCAATAAATGCAAGCAATCACTCTCTAGCCACCCATCAACATGTGTCCCTGCACCCAGGCAGCCAAACCTGCTCACCTCAACCCAATGGAATGAAAACACCCCACACAGTGACACCTTCCACACCCACAACACCTACACCAACTGCCCCCTCGCCCCTGAACGCCATGCAGTGAATGACCAGGTACCAACGACCCCTTGTTCTGGTGAGGGGCCATTTCGAACACTCAGATATGGCTGAAGTCAGAATGATGTTGAAAGGACTCCCAAATAGAGGTCACTGAGAGGTTGGAAACCCAGGAGCCCCTTTGAAGCCCTCCCAATGCCACAACATGACAACCCCTGTTTAACATGTCATCCGGACAGTGTAGAAAATACTGGCAGGGGAGCCGATGTTAGAATGTACAAGACGATGAAATGCAAACTTCTCATCAATTGCAGTGAAGACAAGATCTGGCAGAAGGCAGATGGGAAATGAGGCAGCAGTTATAGAGGAATACAGGGCACAGAGGCAACATGCAGAAAAGAGACAAGCAGACAAGAGAAATTAATGGGAATGGAGGTCATTGAGGTTGGCACACAAAAGGGAGCAGGGAACAGGCAAGAGGAAGGGAAGGCAGAGTTCAGAGGGACTGGACTGAACGAGGACCGATGAGCTGGGAGCTGAAGGGAGAATTGAGATGCAGTGAGCATCTGACAACAGGAATCAAAATATCTGCTGGTGTACCGTGCATGGTACATGTCCCCATGGCAAACAGCAGCACCAGGCCAATGGCGTGCGCCTGGTGTCTGGGTTGAACATGTCATCCCACAAATGTTCTGCAACGGTGTGCTGTGTGTGGGTTAATCCTGGGACAGCACCCCCAGAAGGGGCTGAAGTGCCATGAGTGGACTGCCATCGTGGGTAAGCATGCCATAAAAAGCTGAATTAATGGGATGCTATGTGGCAGGCAAGACACATGTACACATTGCAAGCAATCACCCGCCACACACCCCTCACCATGTGTCCCTACACCCATGCAGCCGGACCTGTTCACCTCAGCATAACTCAACAATAAACACCCCACAGTAACAGCCTCCCTCACAACAATAACTTTACAACCAGTGTCCCCCTGAATGCCATGCAAAAAATAGCAAGCATAGACTCACCAGCCTAACATTACCATGTGTCCCCCGCATCCATGAAGCTGGACCTGCTCACCTCAGACACCCTGCCACCAATGACACCACAACATGTGCCCCCCCTGAGTGCCTTGAACTTACCTGCACAAGATACCCACCTGTTTCGCATCTGCAGCATTCCACCTGAAACAACATTCTAACCTTGCAAATACATGAATTGCATTAAAGGAACTGGACAGCCATGGCAACTCCCACATGGAACAATGTAACGACCATAGACCACCCATTGTCATTTTCCAGAAGAACAAATAACATAGCGGGACCAACAATCATTCTTACAACATCTTAACTCATTGACAGTGCAACACTGCCAGTGAAGCAAACAGAATTCAAGCACAGCACCACATGCACTCTGGAAACAGGTGTCAGTCAGCCCACGGATGCAGGCACAAGTCAGGCCAGTGATTGCAGGCATACGAGTTCTGCACAACCACTGTCACTTTCATGTGTGCCTTTCGATCACCCATGGATGCAGGGAAGTAAAAGGACACCAAAAGGGAGTAGGTGAAGGCCTGGGGAGTGGAAGTACAAGTGAGTGAGCCCATTCGAAGGATGACACAGGGCAAGAGGGTGACAGGACACAGAGGGATGAATGTGTAGCTGTGAAGTGGAAGAGAGAGAGAGAGAGAGAAAGAGAGAGAGAGGGACAGGGGAATTGTGCTGCAAGGAGGAGTCTGGTACGAAGTTGAGAAGAGAGATGGTGGCCCTTATACAGTGGGTGGGCGCAGAGAGAAGGGAGTGAAGAGAGTAAGACAGATAAGAAGACAGGAAAAAAAGAGGAATGGTCGGAGAGCCTAGAAGGCACAGTGATGGAGATATAGCCCATATTGGGGTGCAAAAAGGACAGTAGGGGGTGAGGAAAAAGGGCAGAATGGTAACCAAAGCCTACCGGTGAAAGGGCAAACCTCAGTTCCTCATCACAAAAAAAAACATGCCCAAACCACCATGGAATGTAAACCAGAAAGAGACACATGCCTGAAAAATCGACGCAAATAAGTCCCTTAAACCATAACCCAGACAATGCACCTGCCACCAACCCCCTTGTCGGACACCACAGTAAATGGACATGACAGCTATCCCTAGCTGTTGTCTCATCCGCAAACAGACCACACACCCCGGATGAGACATTCCCAGGAAGGGGGTGGGGATCATAGGGTGCACTTACACCTACACCTACACCTACAGGGACAACAGATGAACAGAAGATGGGGGCAGCAGATGAAGTACCACATGCATGTGCCCACAATGTACACACACATACCATGCAATCACTCACAGTGCTGAATTGGAACAACAAGCAATAGAAATAAAAGTCATGCAATACATTCAGGAGGAGAGAACATACAGAAAACAACAATGAACTATAAGTGATGTGATTGTGGAACACAGATAAAAGTCTGTTAGGGGTCCACATGTGCAAATCAGTTCAACCTATATGCACAAAGTGTGCCAAACCGGTGCTGTGAAGTCAATGGAGAGAAATGGCCAGATTAAACAGAGCAAAGCATGAAGGGGAGCAGCCTATGTCGTGTAGACCTGTGAATGGACATGTGTGTAAGATGTGTACTCTAGTGAACAATCCCATGAGAGGGCAACAACACATCTCTTATGGTCCATCCTTGACAGGGGAAAACACAACATATGCCACCAACGCGGATGTGGGTATAAAAAAATCCAAACAATGTGTCCATTCCAGACAAGGGGGTACAAAATAAATGGTGACTACAATGGTTACACTGGTCAGGTGAAAAAATATGCACATCCGAGGCTGGGGGTAAAAAACATGTCCACCCTGGAGAGGGAAGGGGTAGGGTACATGTCCATATACACAAAAATATACAGCAAACATTTTTTTTAAAACCCTCCTTGGACTCAAAGACATCATGGCAGAGGTGGTTGAAGTGGCTTGGGTGTACTGGAACCGCCATCCTGCGTTGGAACATCAGGTGTTTGTGGGGGTGGCTGTGTATCCAATCCATGCAGTGCCAAAGCCTGGTCTTCATTGGCTAGGACCAGCCGTGACACGGATGCATGCACCAGCACTCCAAAGGTGGTAAGGTCATGATGTGCTTCTTCCTGAATGGCCATAGAGTCTGTGTGTGCACTCAGCGGTCAATCCTGAAGTAGCTGGGACAGTGTCTGCCTCAAGGCGTCCATCTCTTCATGGTGCTGGGTGCATGTGGCTGAGAGTTCATCATGCATTGAAGCCCCCAAGCTCTCCTTCTCATAGCGATTGGATTTACGAGATGTCAACATCTCCCACCTCAGGGCCTCTCTATGTGCCTTATCATCTTCATGCAGGGAGTCCTGCAGACACTTCAGATCAGCCTGTTAGCCCTTGATGTTGGCCGCAATGCGCAGTCTTTGGTAGAGACTTGAAGACTGCTTGATTCTCTGCTGTTGCGCATCCCGGGCGGCTGGAGTGGACATATTCTCGGCCAGGTGATCCATGACCGCTGCAACACAACACAACAGATCGCCATGCTGTATGGCGGCACTCAACATTTCCTGTTCCCAATCTTTCTCTCTGGCACAACAAAAAAGTTGATGGTTGGAAGGTTCTGAATTTTCATAACCACGGGCACTGCTCAGGGCAACACTCCAGACCATCGTTTTTCAGCCTGCCAAGCCAGTACATAAGGGGAAAAACTGTATTCAAATCAAGCTTGGTCCTACCCCAAAAGGGGCAGTCCAGCCCTAACTACTAGGTCACATCCCTTCCACACAAGACCACAAGCATCCCCAGACATGTTTCAGCCCTGTTGGACATCATCAATGAGGAGTAGTTTGGGTCTCTAGACCCAGCAGGCTAGGGACCCACGTCTGGACATACCTGTCCCACTCAGGGCGACTTTAGCAAAACAAAAAGGTGATGCCTGGAAGGTTTTGAATTAATCATAACCATGGGCACAGCTCTGGGCAACCCTCCAGACCATCGTTTTTCAGCCTGCCAAGCCATTACAGAAGGGGAAAATCATGTACAAATTAGGCTTGGTCCTACCCCAAAAGGTTTTGAATTAATCATAACCACGGGCACAGTTCTGGGGAAACCTCCAGACCATCATTTTCTGCCTGTCAAGCCATTTACAGAAGGGGAAAAACCTTATACAAATCAGGCTTGGTCCTACCCCAAAAGCGGCAGTCCAGCCCGAATTGCTAGATCACATCCCTTCTGCACGAGACCACAAGCATCCCCAGACATGTTTCAGCCTTATTGGGTGTCATCAGTGAGGAGTAGCTTGGGTCTCTAGGCCCGGCAGGCTTGGGACACACATCTGGGCATATCTGTCCCAATCAGGGTGACTTTATCAAAACAAAAAGGTGATGGCTGCAAGGTTTTGAATTAATCATAACCCCGGGCACAGCTCTGGGCAAACCTAAAGATTCTCATTTTTCAGCCTGTCAAGCCATTGCAGAAGGAGAAAAACTTTATGCAAATCAGGCTTGGTTCTACGCCAAAAGGGGCAGTCCAGCCCAAACTGCTAGGTCACATCCCTTCTGGCCGAGCACAAGCACCCCCGGACATGTTTCATCCCTGTTGGGCATCATCAGTGAGGAGTAGCTTGGGTCTCTAGGCCCGGCAGGCTTGGGACCCACGTTTCGGCATATCGTCCCACTCGGGGTGACTTTAGCAAAACAAAAAGGTGATGGCTGGAAGGTTTTTTAATTAATCATAACCATGAGCACAGCTCTGGGCAACCCTCCAGACCATCGTTTTTCAGGCTGATAAGCCTTTACAGAAGGAGAAAAACCATATGCAAATCAAGCTTGGTCCTACCCCAAAAGGGGCAGTCCAGCCCGAACTGCTAGGTCATATCCCTTCTGCATGAGACTACAAGCATCCCCAGATATTTTTCAGCCCTGTAGGGCATCATCAGTGAGGAGTAGCTTGAGTATCTAGGCCCGGCAGGCACGGGACCCATGACTGGGCATACCCATCCCACTCGGGGTGACTTTAGCAAAACAAAAGGTGATGCCTGGAAGGTTTTTTAATTAATCATAACCATGAGCACGGCTCTAGGCAACCCTCCAGACCATCGTTATTCAGGCTGCTAAGCCATTACGGAAGGGGAAAAACCATATGCAAATCAAGCTTGATCGTAGCCCAAAAGAGGCAGTCCAGCCCAAACTGCTAGGTCATATCCCTTCTGCATAAAACCACAAGCATCCCCAGATATTTTTCAGCCCTGTAGGGCACCATCAGTAAGGAGTAGCTTGAGTATCTAGGCCCGGCAGGCACGGGACCCACGACTGGGCATACCCATCCCACTCGGGGTGACTTTAGCAAAACAAAAAGGTGATGGCTGGAAAGTTTTGAATTAATTATAACCATGGAAACAGCTCTGGGTATCCCTCAAAACCATCGTTTTTCAGCCTGCCAAGCTATTACAGAAGGGGCTAAATATATGCAAATCAGGCTTGGTCCTACCCAAAAGGGGCAGTCCATCCCGAACTGTTAGGTCACATCTCTTCTGCACAAGACCACATGCATCCCCAGACATGTTTCAGCCTTGTTGGGCGTCATCATTGAGGAGTAGTTTGGGTCTCTAGGCCCGGCATGTTCGGGACCCATGTCTGGGTATACCCGTCCCACTCAGGGTGACTTTAACAAAACAAAAAGGTGATGGATGGAAGGTTTTGATTTAATCCTAGCATGCACCCATTGATCATAGCATGCCCACATCAACCTCATGTGTGCGGCCACTGGCAGTGTGATAGAAGGGACTAGGCCGGTTGCTATGGGGCCACTGTTGGACATCGCCCCAGAATCTGACAGCAACTCATAGGAGGGAGTTCTTGCATCCGTAACGACCGCAGACGTGGGGCACACCACTGACTGATCTTGTGAAGCCAGCTGCACTGCTGCAGACTCAGCAGCCCCATCTAATCTGGCCATTGGGGCACTCACCTTCTCCCTCAGTGAGTCATCCACTTCTGGTTCTTCATCTGAATCAGCAAAGTCCGAAGAAGCAGGAGCACGACTGATGATTGTCTGCAGCACCTGTGGATTTTCATGGAGAAGGACATCATGGCCTCCACTGGTGGACTGACACACCAACTCCACTTCTTCCTCCTTCTCCTCCTCTACTTCCACTGCATCATCACCTGCACATGGACAATGACATTTTGAGTCATGAAAATGTATTTGTGCATAAAAGTGCATACAGAGTGCATACAGAGTGAATATGGCTGTACACCCATATATCAGATATTGTGACTTGTCACACTTTGAACAGTATGCCACAGATGTATGTCTTTTATCAACCTATGCCCCCCCTCACCCCGTCTTGCCCATGCATTTAGTGTGGACATAGCTACACAAATGAGGCCTACATGAGGAATATGAGAGCGTCCTCACTTCTTTTCCCAAAATATGCTCCTCCCAGGGGGCCAGAGAAAGACCGTCAATAGTGGATCCTGACCCTGGGGGTGGATATGCGAGTGAGGATCACCTGGGTGGAGGAGACTTGGTGAGTGGGGATGAGGCAGCCTTGGGTGAGACACTGTATCCCCCATTTCCCTTTTGTAGGAAACTATCAATCCATTCCCTATTTTTTCCATAAAACATCTCCCAGTAAATATCAGCCAGGTACTGGGGTGAGGAAGAGACACACCAGAAACAAACATTCTCTCTTTGTAAATTCTAACACACATGAACACCACTTAGGTAATGGGATGGGGAGGCCACTATTAACACAGAAGACAGATTGGAAGAAGAAACACGAGCGGTCTAGCTGCTGGCCTCGCTGTAATGGAGCAGAGGACTTTAAAAATGGCTCAGCTGAGAAGCCTAGTGAGAAGTCTGGGGAGAGGCACAGAAAGGTGCCCGGAGAAGCACGCAAAGGAGATTTCCAGGGTGTGGAAGTTGTGGCAGCAAGAAAGTACCTTCCCGAGATGCTGGAAGGTTTGGAAAGTGTGGTCTGGTACAGCGAGCAAGAGGGGTTCGTTGGCAGTCTGAGGCAGAGCTCGGGAAGCAGTGCGGCACAAAGTGAAGGTACTGGGAGCATATGAAGCACTCTCGAATGCCCACAGGTGCAAGACCACTGACTGCAGACTACCGTAGCTCCAACAGAAGCAGCAGGAAAGCGAGGAAGCTGTGGAAGAAGACGTATGAGGGAACAAGCACAAGCAGACCGAGAGCAGAGAAGAGTCTCCGGAAAGCTTCAGGAAGCAGAAAGCAGTCCGTAACAAGACCGATAAGTCTGCATGGGTGAAAAGGGGGCACAGGTCATGATGGATTGCCGGCATAGTGGAAAAGACTTTGAACTTTTATCTCAATTGAAGATAAGCAAAACCCTGAAAACGTAATGAGAGCATTAAGAAACCATGAAAGTCTGCATAATTAAGAATTGACTAAGCAAGTATTGCCAAGAGTGGAATAAGAAAGCATTACCAAGAGTTGAATTATCAAGCATTACCAAGTGCCAAGAGATAGGAAAAAGCAAAGATACTTTATGATAATTAAGAACTAACACAGTGAGCACGTTTTCGGGCAGGAGAGTGTATTGGGAATCTTATGAGGAATTGTGCAAAAGAACTGTGACAAAAATTGGATTTCCCAGCAGGAAAGTGTACTGGGAAGCCTATGTTGGTTTTCAGGTGAAAGTTGTTGAACAAGTGATTGATGAGCTAACAAGTCATGAATCAAGCTTCAAGAACACTTGAAAGGAGATTAAATCAAGCCTCATGGTGAAGCTGAATTTGTGGCAAGATATTGATGAAGCAGATGAAAGTAAGATGTGGCGGTTGTATGACCTGTAATGGGTGGACTGTGTGGTCCGTCAACTGCGTCTAGACCGAACACATCCACCTGAGGAAAAGCCACTTTGTGATTGTTGTGACTGAATAAAGATGATGGAAGGAAACCTGTGTGAACTGCATTTGAGGAACTGAATGTTATGTTTTGGAACATTGAGGATCCCAAGGAATGGTGTTTTTGTGAACTCTTGAAAGACTTGAAAGCATGGGAAAGAGAACCCCTCTTTTGGAACCTGAAAAGTTTTAATCTTTGGTGGAAGAGAGAGCCCTTTTCTATTTAACAGCTGGAAGAAGCTCTGAACTTTTATTTTTGAACACTTTTTATTGAATGCTGAGATCCCTATATATTGTATACAATTAGATGTGAGGGCAAGTATAGGTTTTGAACACAGACAGATATTTGCTTTGGACTTCCCGACACAGACTATCCTTATGTTCATTTAGGTAGGGAAATGCCACCTTAGTATAGGGCAAGTTAGGCTTCTCCCAACCTTCTTTTAATTTGAAGAAAAGATTGTATCCCAAGCTTCAGTCAGCTGTCTGTGTCTGATTCATGATGCCTTCGCACCTACTCATGACTGATGGTCCATACAACAGATATTTGATTGAAAAACCCCAGGAGAAATATTGCACATGTTTCACTGTTATGCTGAAGGGCAGCACATGGCATTAGTTAGCCAGACAAATCCACATATACTACCAAGAACAAAATATGACAGACAGCATGTGTTCACAAGTATGTACTTGAGAACCATGTCATGTTGATATCCAAATGAAGACTGTTCACACATTTCACTACATTTCCACACACTCTGCATGCCTGAGCAATGCAAAATATGATGAACTTGCCAAAGAGCTCCAGTGAATGCATTGGGACATGGCCCACATGCATTCCCTCTCCATCTACTTCCTCTTCATCCTCCCAACATGGCAACCACTGTGAGATATCTCCTTGAAAAAGGTTTAGATACCACAGAGAGGCAGAAATGTAGCTGCCGTGTTGTTAAAATGAGAACAACTGTGGACATTTAGACTAAAAAGCCATATCATTGGCCTAAATGAAGGTATATGCTGGCAAACACTAGCAGTCCAGAAGTGAGCGAGCAGAGAGTAACCACTAGTGGAGGAGTAGAAAAATGTGAACACATGGGGGATACCGCCAAGGGTTAATATGCAAGTGGGCACCTAGACACCATAGACAACCATACTTGGAAACTTTAGGTTGCTTACAACATTATGAAAGAAACGCAGAACATCGTGAGAAACCGGAGTTAATTTGCCATAGTTCAACCAAACCGCATTTACGGTTAACAACACCACTTGGATAGCAGATTACTAGGCAAACATGTCACGTGTTAACATTGATAACAATCTAAGCTTTCTGTAATGACCACAAGGCCCTGTACGACGCATATCACAACAAATATGTCACGTGTTAGCATTGGCAACATTTTAATCGGACTGCAATGACCACATGGCCCCTCACGAGGCAAATTGTAAAAAGCTGCTGGTTTGTAAACAAACCACAATAGAAATGGAAGCAGGACTAGTGACTGTGATCACTATATAATGAAATCCCGTCCCAATATGGTGGTCGATATCGAAAAAGAAAGTAACCCGACCGGAGCAACGTGGGCACAGCTCTTGAGGTAAGAGTTTTATCACCGTTAGGACAAGAAGGGGTAGGCGCTCAGAGATGGAACGCTGAGCACGATACGCGAGAATCAGGAGAACATCAATAATAAAGCTCACGCGGCGCGCAGCGCTCTGCCTGCTTTTACTGATTATACAAGCAGCGGAGCGTATTGCCAAATGGCGGAGCATGTATTCTAATGACACGCGCACAACTAGCACACGGCAATCCCCGTCCAGTGAAGGAGACAACAGTAATAACGGCGCTTGCGACACACATCGCCGGTACTTAGCATTGTTAAAATGAACCCTGCAAACGTGTAATTCGTTACACACGAATACTAACACGCGACTATGCATCAATTGCGGGTTGACCAGGCATGGTGCAAACAACAACCTGGGTGCACCCATCACGAAATGATTCCTTGGCAGAGGATAGAACACCTCTTGCTCTGAATAACAAGTGTGGGGATTTACCTTTTTGAATACCGTGACTAGAATAACAAGAAGCTGCTCTGCTGCAGAGCAGGAATGTTATACCTACATAAAGAAGGGTGATAGCAATTGGAGCATTGAATGGAATACCAGAGATACATCAAACAACAGCTGATATACTTACCTTTTAAATCTTATAGGCACATCAACCCTTGGGAACTACTCCTGTAATAGGAAACAAGATAAGAAAACACGTGAATACAGTGCACTGATACAATCAAGGTGACGGTAAGTGTTTTGAGAAAATAGACACTAGACCCCTATAAAATAAAAACAAAAGCATTAAAGAGGATATAACATGATTTTGACCAATAGTCATTTATTTGACAGAGACCAGAGAACCTGAGAGAACTGGCACACAGACCGACCCGATGCTCTACCACAGTAGACAACGGATGGTGGTAAGAGGAACAAAAAAATTCGAGTTATAGAATGACCAGTAGTCAGATGCCTTCCAAGTCCCTGACTTATGCATTTTCCCTTACAGGGAGCCGATGTGCAGATGAGATGTCCCATCTATATGCAACACGCCACATCCAGACAAAGCAATTAGGGATCCAAATACATTCCCCTTAGGGACATTTAGTTAGAGTTAAGGATATAAGCCATAGGTATAATTTGTTCTACTAAAATAGATTCTGCAAGTGATGTGTTAAAATGCACTGGGGAGGAGACAGAATACAGTTTCCCATATAACTCCATTTGTATGGACAGCATCCTTCACATGACATTGTCTTTTGAAGTGTCATGCAATGTCTGTACGTGAGTGAGTGACTGACAGTCATTGAGTGTTGCGTTGAATGGCGTTGTCATGCAATGGATGTTGTCATGTCAATCAATGTGCAGTGACACTTCACATTGTGTGTGTTGGTTGGGGACCATATGTGCCCTGGCACAGTGTGACTGCACAAATCAGAAGTCCCTTGAGCCAGCTCTGTTTAACTTATACATACACCAGTGAACTGTAAACTTCAACATATGCAGCTACTATGAGTGTGTCATACTGTACCCACACTCAATCACATGAATCAATCACACAAATCACCACAAATGAAACACTCCACTGTACCAAACACGCATACCACTCTGCTACAACATGGTATGCACTATCTGCAGCCCAGCACTTACTAGAGTCCGGGCCCTAATGCCAGCACTGTCGGTCGAAGCATGGTCCAGGTTTGTTGGGCACGTATCACCCATGAGGCACGCATAATGGTGAGTTGAGAGTGTCACTGCAACGTTGGACCCCATACGACATGTCAAGAGCAGCTTTTGTCATTCATACTGCTAAAGACCATTAATGGAATGGAAATCGAATATATGTGCAACATCCTTACCCTTCTTTCATGCATCCTGTATGAGTGATTTTGTTGGGGCATCAGACCCTGTCTATGAGCAGCATCCTGTAAAAATGTGTCAGTATTGTTTACCAGGCATGATCAAACTGAGAACCAGCACTTCCTCAAATGCAAATCTCATGACACGCCGAACAGAGGCCTCATGCCACATCTGAGTGGGCGATGTTGCTGCCATGTCATTCCACATCAAAAGGAATCCACATATCAACATGAGTACGTATGTCAAGGAGACACACGGAAATGTTTGTGTGAGTGTGGTCAACAGTGATGCTAGCAACAATGCATGAGTCAGTCAGGCATCGACTGATAACCACATACAAGCACCCAGTTAAAAAGCCCATGGCCAACCAACCAACCATAGATCTATGCACGACTGCATGTCATGCACAGATGAATAAAATGTGTAGCCGCGCTGATCAGTATTCAAAGTTCGCCATACATCCATGAGGCCCATATCCTCAATCGATGCCAGAATAGTACGTGCTGCATTGGTCGGTGACCTGATTGATGAAGAGGTACGGTCTAATCGTGGGTCAAGTATAGTGTTAAAATCTCCGCCACAGATGATTAGAGCTGTTGGGTATTTAGCACATTCCCGAAACAAATTTATATAGAACTCTGGGTTGTCAGTGTTAGGGCCATATATATATTAAGTAGTAAAGCTTCATGGTTAGCTAGCTTCCCATGTACAAACACGCATCTAACCTGTTCATGACTCACTGTCCTGTAATGCACGAAGGGGATGGAGCGATGAATTCATATCATGATTCCCCATGCCCTAGTGGAGTATCCTGTGTAGTGTTTCTGGTTTCCCCAGCCCAGTGCCACATTGTTCACCTGCCCTTTAATCATGTGAGTTTCGTGAAGATACAGAATCTTAATGCCGAGCCTGATAGCATACAGAACAGACTTCCTCGATTTTATTGGTGACCCCAGGCCCTCAACGTTCCAACTCAACATATTAACAATTGAGTCTGCTTTTCTGGTAGATGTCATCTCATGTCTAATGCTTTGTTCAGTATCATCATTGTACCCCACCATGTAACCTTAGATTTGAACCTTTTCACCATGTGTATTTAATATATTTTACACTTTCCCTTCATTCCCTTCCCCCCTCCCTCATAGTCCCGCAAACTTGACTAAACTAACCCAATATTTATCTGCAGTCGCAAAGCGGGCAGCAGTCGCCGCTGGGAGTGGAGGACTATCTAAATGCTTAATTACAGACATTTTGCAAGTAACACATGGATAAGGATCAGATCGTTACCATTAACACATTTTGCAGAAGTAATCCAGGTTATTGTAGCCAGCAATATTATATAGACTCTGTGGTTCCTGAGCCAGATGGTAATGAAATATGAGTCTCAATGAACGCGGTTGCCTCCTCGGGATAGTGAAGAAATATGTTTTATTACGAAACTGCATAGGCAATCTAGCTGGATAGAGCATGGCGTAAGTAATGTCCCATTCCCTAAGGAGTTTTTTAACCCCAGCAAAGGTATGCCTTTCTTGCTGCACAGCTAAAGTGTAATCCTGGAAAAGATGCACAATACTGGATCCCATTTTCAGTTCCTGTTTCTTGCGTGCTGCCCATAATGCCAAGTCTCTGTCGTGATAATTCATCAAACAGGCTATTATTGGCCTAGGATAGCCGCTGCGTTTAGGTCTTGCTACCAGTGCCCTGTGCGCATGTTCAGTTACAAAGAGTGGGATCAACCAGGGTCCCCCAATAGTTCCCGTAGCAAATCTTCCACAGATTTCTCCATGGGCCCTGTGAGTGCGTCCTCCGGAACTCCTACTATATGCACATTCTTTTACCTTGATCTAGACTCTAGGTCCTCACACTTGGGCTTCTCAAGGCTTAGATCATTGGACAATGCCATCATGTGGCCTTGTAGAGACGTAATCGCATCCTCAGAGCTGCTGATGCAGTTCCTGGCTTCTGATATTCGAAGGATGGCCTTTTCCAGTTGGGTACGGATTGTCATGATGTTGGACGTTATCCCATCAAGCTTATCATTTATTGAGGCAAAGCCATGTTGCATTGAATCCATCACAGCCTGCAGGTCAATAGGGGGAGGCCTGATGTTCTGTCATTGGCATCTGGGTGCTCATGCCTTCACCCGCTGTTTCTGTGGACTTAGGGCGGGCTTTGTAAACTTGTCCATAATGCCACTTTTCTTGTGTCCAGACCATTTTGTCATAATGCCTGCGGTCGGGTCTGTGGAGGCTGTTGATACAGATATACAGGAAGTAGTATCTATTCAGCTTCTGTCTGGAGCTGGGAGAAATAACACTTCACTGGTTCTGCGCAGACACCCACTTGACCATATAGGATCACCAGACCGCAGACGATGAAAAAGTAATTATTGGTCCAAGATTCAATGTTGCTGTGTGACACTAGTGGTATACAGTCTCCTCACTAGCCCAATCCTCAGCTGCACCATTGTAATGCCTGCTATGCTCAGTGGGAACTCGGATTGAGAGGAAAGAGGGTGCAGGTGTTTACCAGTCCAGGCAGGGTGCGCCTCCACCTAAAGATAGGGCAGTAACACTTCAGTATTGGACTGCCCTTATGATCATACACATGGGGAAAGCAACTCTTCAAAACAGCCATGCTGCCCTAGTCAGCTCAATCCATATCATATCAGAAATCCGCATGTCACATTCACAAGCCATCCTCAAAGTTGCTCACCCCACCGGAGAGCTGTGCTAACTTAACTTTCCTTCCTTGCTGCTAATGTTGTAAGGATAATTGTATGTCAGGCAGTGCCAGATGAGGGACGTTAATGAACTGTTACACTCACCTGGCTCCCACAGGGGCGTCGATCTGAACTGGACAGCTGCGGTCTCCACCAATGTGACGCGTAGTGCCGAGATGACAGACTGGACTGGCCCACCTAGCTTCGTTTGCTTGGCCCGTAGGAGTATTCTTCTGCAAATGGAGAAAGGGAATTAACCACCCGTGGAGTTGAGTGTTAACCCCCACCCCCGTTGTTCTCCCCACTGATCACCTTTAATGTCCCCTCTTATAGTCCCACCTGATGGTTTGAAAAGATGAGCTCTCCATCCTGCATTGAGCGCAGGGGCGCGTAGATAACCAGTTGCTTCACTGGTTCGAAGGAATTGGTGAGTTCCAGAACAATATTGACTCTGAGATTTCCGGCGAGACGCTGTAAGTATATAGTTCGTAAGAGTTCAAATGTCTGACTTTCACTCTTGTCCGATTCCTTGCAGGTTGCAACTTGACCCTAGCGAAGAGTTCCTTGTGGCAACCGGTAACATTCAGGTAAGGATTTGTATTATCCAACAAAGTTCGATAAAATAATGTCAGCATGTAACCTGTTGCTTTCTCCCTTATTCAAGTGCTGAGAGAAATTATGAAGTCTCGGGGAATAATGCCTCCGGCGGTAAAATTAGGTAAGTCTATTGTGGTGAGAAGGATTCCCCTTGTTTGTCCCTTTGTTTCACCTTGCTGTCCTTTTGTTCCCCTTAGGGGCCGGGGTGCGGCGAAGATGCGGTGGAGGCTGCGCCGACCCGTGAAGAGGAATAGTACCCCCGGCGGTAAAATCAGGTAAGTCTATGGGGGGTAACTAATATTGCCTCTGTTTATTCCCTTGGCTCACCTTGCTGTTCTTGTGTTCCCCTTAGGTGCCGGAGTGCGGCGGGAACATGCAGAAGGATGCGGTGGATAGTGAAGATGCTGCGAAGGCCGGTGAGTTCAGCACGGCGCTGCAGCAGGCGAGGTGACGCGCATAAAATAACTTCTTTCTTCCAGCTCAAAGGCGCAGTGAATCAGGAATTCAGGTAAGGATTAAAGGTATTGCTCTTGTTCTAACCTTTTCTCCTTCTTTCTCCCTCTTTCTTGGAGCTCCAGACTCGAGGTGGGCGTGGCAGAAGACTGGATGCAGACTTGCAGGCACAGTGAGCGTTACGCAGCTGGATGCAAAATAACGCGAAGCGTGTGCTGCTCTTTGGGTGTGGTTTAAATAGCCCCAAAGTAGTCCCAGGTAAGTATTCCTCCTCGACCCCACCCATGTAAAAAATAGTCCCTAGGTAAAGTAGTCCCTTCCAAGCCTCCTTTGGCTTGGAGGTCTTGCAGCATGGTCTGCATCAGGTAGGTTTGCAGCATGGTCTGCATCAGGTAAGTTTTAATCTATGAGCCTGGCACCTATGGCGCCAGGACTGACTCTCCATATGAGCCTGGCGCCATAGACGCCAGGACTGCACCCAAATAGCCCCTAGCAGGGGTTGTTGGGCTTGCTTGGAATAACTTGATATCTGCTTCCGAGGTTGCTGGACTTGATCTGGATCCCCAGGGGTAGGCATCATGACATGAACGTACCTTTGCTGCACTTGCCCGCTGCAGGTCGGAGGTGGTTTTCCCCACTGGTGCTCCACGTTGCAGCTGGGCAGAGTTACAGCAGAGGCTCGGTCTTCACTATCACACGTGGCGGAGGCCGGGGCTCACGAAGCGTATCTCAGCATAAAGGTTGCGGACATGGCCAGGAAGCGCGCATGTTATGCACATGCCTTATGATAGTTGAAGCCTGGTTATTCTGTTCACTACGTCCACGCGGAATGTGCAAATTCAGATGCCCCTCCCCCACTCAAAGCGAAGCTCAAACTCAGTGCGCTGTAATGGCTTGCTGCGCAACAGCACCCCCTCAATGGTCATGAGTTGAATTGTAGCCTCTTAAATTGGAGGAGCTGTTCCTCCTCTGCTGACCCTCCACCAGTTGTAATTGGAGAGGCCAGGTTGACACTCAGCTTATGTATGGTCCTTCGCATGAGATCATTCATCCGCTTCTGGACCTGTTCAGCCATGTGCATCTCCACACCTAAGATGTTGATGAGTCCTATGACATTCTGCCAATGTAACATTCGTTGTGCAGGTGTATGGGTGCTCCTCGCATGCTGGTACATTATTAGCATAATTGTTCAATTTGAATTGGTTGAATGGTACATTTGACTGAATTTGGCCAGTACCATTCGACCAATTAAAAACAAAGATTTAGGCTAATACATACCGAACATGTGGAGTTGGGGTTGCGGGGGTGTCTGCCGTTCCCTATCATCGGTATGTATTAGCCTTAGGAGGTTGCGGGGGTGTCCCCGGGTGGGGGTGTACGGTCAGGGGGCTGCCTGGGCTAGTGTTGGAGGTGAGGGCGGCTGGTGGGTAATGTAGGGACTTTAGGGGGCTGCCTGGGGCAGTGGCAGAGGTGAGGGGGCTGGTGTGTGGTGCCAGGGCTTGAGGGGGCTGCCTGGGCTATTGGTGGAGGTCAGGGGTGTTTGGAAAGGAGGCTGTACTGTCAGGGGCTGCTTGGGGTTGTGACAAAGGTCAGGGGGGCTGGTGGGTTGTGGCGGGACTTGAGGGGCCTGCCTGTGGGTATTGGCAGAGGTGAGGGGGCTGCTGGGTGGGGTCAGGACTTGAGGGGTCTGCCTGGGGTAGTGGCAGAGGTGAGTGCTACTGGTGGGTGGTGCCTATATTTAAGGGGACTGTCTGTGGTGGTGGAGGTGAGGGGGGCTGGTCAGTGGGGTCAGGACTTGAGTTGGCTGCCTGTTGTAGTGTTGGAGGTGAGGGGACTTTTAGGAGGTGTCAGGACTTAAGGGGGCTGCCTGGGGTAGTGACGGAGGTCAGGGGTGTTTGAGGAGGGGGGTGCACTGTCAGGGGGCAGCCTGGGTTAGTGTCAGAGGTGAGAGGGGTTGTTGGGTGGAGCCGGGACCTGAGAGAGCTTCCTGGGGGTAGTTGTGGAGGTGAGGGGGCTGGTGGGTGGTGTCAGAACTTGAGTGGGGCTGCCTGGGGTAGTGGTGGAGGTGAGGTGGGCTGTTGGGTGGTGTCAGGACTTGACAGGACTGCCTGAGGTGGTGACGGAGGTGAGGGGTGCTGTTGGATGGTGTCAGGACTTGTAGGGGCTGCTATGAATTAGGGGTACATGGCAGTTGTTCGGGTGCCGTAGGAGCAGGGGGGATAGTTCTCCGAGGTTCAGCCCTTAGTTACGGGGGACTGCATGCAGTTTCACAGGGGTTAAGACATTACTTATGGGGTACCATGCGTAGTTTCGCTTGGGTGCAGCCATGACTTATGCGAGAACGCGTGCAGTTATTGATGAGGTGCAGCCATTACTTATGGGGGACCTAGCGCAGCTTTGCAGTGGTGCAGTCGTAACTTACGAGTTACCATGAGTAGTTTGTTAGGGCTGCAGCCATTGCTTATGGGGAACAACGCACAGTTTCTTTGGAATGCTGTCGTTGCTTACGGCATCTGCACACTGTTTTTTGCCGGGTTGCAGCCTTGACTTACTGGGACCACGTGCAGTTTTGCCGGGGTGATTGACATCGGGTCAGATGTGGACACGAATGTTTGAGCAAAGGTTGGTCTTTGACAATAGTTTTGGTTTGTTTGGTGGCGTGTTGTGGGCGTTCCTTGCGGAGCATGGTTTTCTTTGCATGTCGGGTTACTCTGCGCTTTTAATTCCATAAATACGCAGAACGCACAAAAACGACTTTCTCCTGCAGTTGCATGTCAAGTTATTTTATGCACATTGGTCCATATACTTTTTTTCCCATCAGTTTGGACCCAGCGCTTAACACTACTCCTTTGCACTTAACCCGAGTCAAAATATGGCTGGGCTTCCATTTTTATTCATTGTCCACACCGAATGCAATGATTGAAAACAGCTTCAAACCTGTGAAAGCTTTTGAAGCCACTTTTTTTTATTCAATTTTATTAGGATTTTAAGTTTTCTCAAAATGCAGTACAGCCAATTATAAGATACATGCCTATCAACAAACCAAACTCAACATTTCTCGCATTGGGCTAACACCAAGTGATGTGGCTGTTTCGCTCCCCCCTCACAAGACAACTCCTACACCCGATCCAAGTGGATTCACTACTATTGAGGTCAGCCCCGTCCACCCAGCCAGAAGCCCTATGTTTTTCTTCGAATGCTGTTTACATCGGATCATCTTTCCCCTGCTCCCTCCAGTTTTCTAACCCCTCTTCAGCCCTCTGCTCCTTCCAATCGATTTCTGGCCAGACCCTCACCTAACTGTCCCCTCCTGAAGAGCATGTACCTGGTCCAGAATTCCGTCCATTCCATCTCCATATTTCCGCCCCTACCATGTATGCCCATCGTAATACTTTCCCTTTCCCCCTGCACTTCCCCTTCCTCCCTTCCCATGCACTTGCACAATCTGAATGACACTTGGCCTAGTGGGATCGTTGTCTGTCCTCCCTCTGTTCCCCTTCCCTTGCCTCATCGCGCCTTGAAACACTTGTGTATAGGCGCGTTATAAATGCCATATCATATCATATCATATCATATCATATCATCACATCTATATTCTTCCCCGTGTTTATCCATTCCTTTTTACTCTGGAGATTCATCCTCTTCCAATGTGTTACCAGACATGCTCTCGCTGCTAGTAACAGAAAATGTGGGAGATGCGGCAGACTGCCGTATTCCCCCTCCCCACCTTCTAACCCAAATAGAACCAGTAGCAGAGCCTTTGTTCTGAGGACACATTCCAACTCCTTAATCCAGCCCAACACCTCGTCCCAGTACATTTGGACTTTTGTGCATCCCCACCACATGTGCCAATAGTCCACCCTTTCCCCGCATTCATGCCAGGCTCGCCTCTGAGAACATCTTGGGGAGGCACACTGGGTCATACTGACATCCGTGGAGTAGCTTCATCGCCTGTAGTTTGTATTGGGGTGAGATTGAGACTATATATACCCTACACCACATATTCTGCCATAGTGCTTCATCTACCTAAACACCTAAATCCCCTTGCCACCTTCCCCATAGCCTCTCCGTGCCCCCCCCCGAGCCTTGACCAGAGCCCTGTATAGGAAGGAAATCACCCCCCTCATATCCTGTCTAAATCAAGGACTTTTTTGATGGGGTTAGCTCCCTCTTTAGCAATTCCCTCCAGTGCCTAGCCGTAACTACCCCCTTTAGCTGAAGTAACAAGAATACTGACACCCTCCCAATGCCTAGTGCCTACTCTAGAAATCTTTCCACATTTAGGATGTGCTCCCTCACCCCTGGGGCCCATAGATGGCTCAGAGGAGAGGGCCAGGTTGTCACACCCTTCATCTCTGTTCCCTGTAGCCAGATACTCCAAATAACTCCCTGGGTAGGGTGCTCCCTTATCCTTCTCGAGATTAAAGATGGAAATTGTCCCACATACCCATGGGCAGTCCCTCTGATCCCTCAGGTATGGGATCAGGAACATAAATTGTGTCACCTTATAATATACATAAATGTCTGGGAACCCTACTCTGCCCCTTTCCTTTGGAAGTACTAGAGACTCATAATCCACCCTTGCCTTCTTTCCCTCCAACAAGAAGCTCAAGAGTTGACATTTAACCTCGTGGAACATAGAGTATGGCACTCGAATTGGGAGCATCTGGAAGAAATAAAGAATCCTGGGGAGGAAGTTCATTTTTATGGTGTTCAGTCGACCCAGCCACAAGATTTTCAATTTTCCCAATTTCTCCAAATCTTTTAATAACTTTTGTAGGAGGGGTGGAAAGTTTGCTTAAAAGAAAATCTCCCATTTCTCTCATTAGGTTTATGCCCAGATACCATAACTGATCCTCCCCGGCCTGCGTCCCCAGCATCGCTAGTTCCCTAAGCTCCTTGTCACTGATTCTGTCCAGCGGGAACAATATGGACTTCCCTTTGTTGGTCCTAAAGCCTGAGAGCTCTCCATATTGCTCCACAATTTCCACTACGACTAGAACAGATGACATTGGGTATCGAAGATGTAGCAAAACATTGTCCGCATATAGAACCAATTTGTATTCCACTCCCCCCACAAGAATGGCCATCACTCTGGAATCCTCCCGCAACCTCTGGGCTAGAGGTTCCATTGAAAAAGCAAAAAGTAATGGCGAGAGGGGACAGCCCTGTCTCGTCCTTCTACCCAGTCCAAATGACTGTGAGATTTGTCCGTTCATCACTAAGCAGGCCTGTGGTACACAGTACAGTGCCATAATACTGTGTCACAACTTAACCCCAAACCGAAATTTGACTAAAATTACCTCTAGAAACTCCCAGTCTACTCCGTCAAATGCTTTTTCTGCATCCACGGAGAGAAGCATGTGAACCCCCCCTCTACCACAGGCCTCTTCAATTAAATGTAGGGTTCTTACGCATCATATCTGCTCCCTGTCTCCAGCGTATAAAACCCACCTGGTCGAGGTGGATCAGTCATGACATATGCACGTCAAGTCTTGAGGCGAGAACTCACGTAAAAAGTTTTGCCTCCATATTTAGAAGCAAGATAAGTTGGTAGCAGCCACAGACCCATGGATCCCTGCCCTCTTTGTGAATCACAGATATAAGGGCCTGTACAAATGTTTTGGGCACCCGACCAGTGTCTAGGATGCTATTAAACAACTTAGTCAGGTGGGGGATCAGGATGCCCGCAAATGTCTTATTGTACCCTGCAGAATAACCGTCCTATCCCGATGCCTTTACTAGCTGTAATTTACGAATTGCCGCCATGACCTCATCTCCTGTAATGGGGGACTCAATTTTTAGGGCTTCCTCTGGGGCCAGTGCCAGTAACAAAACCTCTTTCAGGTGGCCCTCTAACACTTCTCTGTCTGGTCGGTCTCTTCCCTTATATAATTTTTCATAGAAGGATGCAAATGACTCCCCAATTCCCCCTGAAGATTCTCCACAGTACCCTACGGCCCCTCTACCTCACATACCCACCTGCAGCGCGCTGGCCTGGCAGCCGTGTCGCCGGGAAGGCATCCGCCTTATACCCTATCCACCTTATACCCTTTTTCATGGTATTTCTGTTTCAGGAACTACAGTTTCCTGGTAAGGTTTTCCTCCTTCAGAAGCCTCAGTTCCTCCCTCTTCCCCCTGACTTCCTCGACCCATGCTCCCGCGTCCTTTCTGTCCCTCAATATTTTACTGTTATAGATTTTAAAAAATGCATTTTTTTCAATTCCCTTTCATGAGGACTCACAAGATTTGACTTTGTTTTCGTATATAAACCAGCGCTGGAAACATACAAGATTATGTCAGGGGTACTGTGTCCCCACATCTATCTTTATTAAGGATCTTCTGATGAACCGAGGAAATATCCAACTTGAGAGCACAATAATTCAGTATACAGACGATATATTAGTGTTCAGTGAGACAGAAGAAAGATGTAGAGAAGATTCAGTTCAACTAATGACAATATTAGCAGAGAAAGGATACAAAGTGGACAAAGAGAAATTACAATATTGTCAGGAAAAGGTCCTGTTCATAGGACAGTTAATCTCTAAAGAGGGAATCAGAGTTACACCTGAAAGAGCAGAAGCGATATGAAAACTCCAAAACCTGAGACAGAGAAGTGCAACCATTTTTAGGCCTATGTAATTATTGCAGGACCTGTTTTTTCTTTTATGGTTCATATATTCAACCACTTTAAAAGGATCAGGGAAAGAACAGATAGGTAAAAGTAAAATAACATGGACAGATGAGATCACTGAATTATTCAAAGAATTAAAAAGGGCGATGTGTACAGCCCCTATGTTAGGTATTCTGACTATAATGAGGAGTTTTTACTTGTTCTTACATTCAAATGGAGAAGGGATGATGGCAGTCTTCATATAGAAGACAACATTAGGACATGAATATGAACCATTAGCTTACTATAGTAGTATCTTAGACACAGGGCCTCATCACGAGTTTGGTGGTAACCCTTAAATGCGGCAGTAACACTATTACCCCCGCATTTAAGGGTCTGCCAGATCAACTTTTGCCCATTGGGTCCAATGGGGAATGAGGAATTCCCAAATGGGCCCAATGGGGAATGGGCAGTAACCGTTCCACCAAACCCGTGATCCGGCGCTAATTGCGCTGGGTGGTTTGGCCATAGGGCTATTTGCGTCGGCGCTAATAGCGCCGGACTTACCGCCCAACTCGTGATGATACCCACAGTAATGAAAGGGCATTACCCTTGAGAACAAGCGTTAGCTGCTGCTACTTTCGGGATTATAAAAGCTGCAAGTACTACAATGGGGTGTTCAATGAAGTATGAAGTTATTCGTCGAGCATCCATTATCCACCATTTTTGAGAAACCCAAAAGCACATTAACTATTCAAAGAGCATTAGGGTATGAAGTGATTATTTCGAACCAAGAAATCAAAATTGTTAAATGTAGAGCAGTGAACCCAGCGACATTCATAGCAGAACCAGCAGATATATGACGATTTTCCCCGTGTTAGAGCGAATGCTTTGTGAGGGGCAGATTCTACTTATTGTTGGCTCTTCAAAAATGGAACAAACGACAGTAGAAAGACATACAGGATCAGCATTAGCAAAGGCAAAATGTGATGGTGAATTTGAAGTAGTGTCAAGTGCAAAATTGCCTTCACGTTGCTCAGCAGATGCTGCAGATTTAGTAGTGCTTATCGCTGCACTCCAGAGATATGAGGATGAGGGAGTGACAGTGTACACTGACCCTGCCTATTTGACGTCAACTGTACATGCAGGGTATTCAAGTTGGAAAAGGAGTGACTTGCTCCACGCAGACGACACATGAGTGAAACATGCGCCACTATTTGACAAGCTTATTAAAGTACTAAATCTCCCATTGTCTATTGCCGTGGTGAAGTGAGCAACCAATACTAAGATGGGACACATGATTTCTCACAGTAACAAAGCTGCAGATGTTGAAGCCAAAAGAGCAGCACCTTTTCCAAATATTTCTGATTTTGAAGTAGAAGATGTTAAGCAAATGTCAGAACATTGCATGCTGGTGAATTAAGGTTTTAATATGTTTTCCATTGGAAAGTTAATCAAGCTGCAGGGTCACTCTCCACAGGAATAGCAGGATTTATGGAAGAGAACAGGGTGTTAATTATCCTCCACAGAAGCTATATGGAGACAAGATAGCACTGGAAAGCCAGTCATGCCTCTAGCATTATTGAGAGTTGCGCTGGATCAGCTTCACTGTCCTGGGCATATAACCAGAGAGAGTCTTTCTGACATGATTGCAGAAGACTGTTTTTCACCGCATTTGTTAGAACACAATTCACAGTTTATTGTGAACGGCATCATCTGCCAGAAGTTCAGAGCAGGGCATACCTTGAGGAGAAATTCCCAGACCCAATGGTCCCTTTAGGCATTTACATATAGATTATGTGGACATGTTGCAAACATGCAATAGCTGCAGATACATGTTAGTGGTACTATGTCCCTTTTGCAGATGGATTGAGGCAGGTCCATTTACACACCCCAATGCCACATGTGCTGCCAAATTTCCCTAGATGGGGTGTGTGCGAAGTTCTGCGGCCTGACAATGGGGCACATTGTGTAAATTAATTATTCAAACTGGTAGCGCTTTTATTAGGCATAAAGCACAGGTTTTTGTCTACTTATCACCCACAGTCAAATGGTATCTGGAGCAATTAAATAGACTCCTTAAATAAATGATAGCTGAGATCAAGATGACTTTGAAGAACAGGTGGCTACATTGCCTACCCTTTGCTTTGTTTACTTTGAGGAAAAAGCCAGGCTCATATCACCAACTAACTCCTCATGAGTTGGTGACTAGATGCCACATGAGAGTGCTCCTTGCTCATCCCACTCAAATAAAACTGATGCTCATAGTGTATCAAAAACATTAGGGGATGAGATGCTTGATTATTTGACAAATATGACTGCTACTTCTCAACAGATCAAAAATCGGAGCGAAGGGTCTAAGAAGATTGAAAAAGACAGCCAAACAATTGATCCTATAGATTTGCTGAAGCCTACTGGGGTGTACCCTGGTGACCAAGTGCTTGTTAGGAGTTTTACCCACAATTGGAATAAGCCCCGTTTTGAAGGACCATACTTAATGTTAATGTTAAAGGACATTTGTACCGCGCACTATCACCACCGAAGTGGTCCCCTGGCGCACTGGTGGATCTGAAAGAGGAAGGGAAGGTGGGTTAGTGGGAGAAAGCAGGAAAAGTGCAAGAGAGCAGTGATGTGCTGTTGGCGGTCTCAGCTCGGTGGGTCCGTCGGCTGGTCCTAGGGTGTTTGCTGCCGGTATTCATCATATACTGTTGTGGAAGTCTATGTGTGATTTTTGTTGTGTTGTTGCAATGTAGTGAAGTTTGTGCAGTTTGTTGTGCTGTAGGTTTGTGGTTGTGTTTGTTCGGAGTTTAAGAGGTGTGTGCAGAGGAGGGAAATTGTTAGGGGAATTGGTTATTTGGCATCTCTATCCTGAATTGAGGCGCAGGGCTTGTGCAGTCTCTCCTGATGTGCCACTGATCTGATCTGGGCCCATCTTGCATTCAATGTCCCTTTCACATCTGACTTAGTAGAGGGGGGTCAATCCTCCTGCTGTGAAGCTCGAAGGAAGAAGAGGTGGCTGCACCTGAACAACATAAAGATTTACAAATCAACTAACAGTGAAGCAAGAGAATACGTTCCACGAATGCAGATGAAATCAGCTACCAATAGCCAACAAAGAACAGATGAAATAAAATCAGTTTGAACTGGTAATTATTCCCATGTTTGAAGGTAAATTAATAAGACTTTGCAGTGTTCAACAAACTACTCCTGATAGGCTAAAGAGACAATGCTTTGAAGCAAAACCACAAAGGATGCGCACAACACTTTATGCTGCCTGTAACGTTGTACACCGTTTGATATGCTGTGTTTGTATACATACTTCGATCTTATCCAGCTCTAGTGAAAAGGCACGTTGATATTGTTGAATTTTTTGGAAACCCTAAAAACAGTCCTGTTATTTTCAGGATCAATATTGCAATCATATTACTTTTTCTATTATATAAAAGTGTCATTTACATAAATGACAGAAGCTGATCGATTGATAAAGAAAAAAGGAATTTTCCATTATGTATGATACACATTACTAGCAAGAAGGCTGCTTAGTGTACAGGAATTATTTTTCAATACTTCTTTTAGATTCATTTTGTACAATGTGTTCTCTTTACTTCCTTATGCTTATAGCATTTCGGGAACTGATGTTTTATAATTTAAATGAAGTATCCAACAATGAGACATCTCTTTCTATCCCTAATAAAAAGCACACGTGGTATTTTCCCAGAGATTTCCAAACAAATTAACCAAGTAAAGAGGGATGTTGAAGAAGATCATCAGGATATAAATACAAACCTTGATTATTTGTCTCATTTAAGGAATAACACTCATGTGTTACGTGATAATAACAAGCTTATCACGTAACACATGAGTGAGGTGGGGAGCAGAACATCAGATGAGAGCTGCTATGGGTTTTGTCTCATTCCTTATGCAAAGAGTACAGTTGGAACATTTATTAAAAGAGAAATACAAGTATATGAAGTGTCTCAGCCATCTAGCAGCATGCATGACAAAAGGACAATTGGAAGGAAAATGGGCAACCCTACGATGAATGTCAAAGACAATGCTACCATATGAAGATGCATACATAAAGACACAAAAGATGGAAAAGGACCTGAATCGGAGGAGCAGAATGCTCCTGTATTCATTTGGTGGTTTGACTGGAGGAGAGAAAAGGATTGTTGAACAAATCAGACTGAATTGTGCAGACAACCTGGAAACACCAGCATTGCCAGGAGGCTGGCAGAGACCTCCGCTATTGGCATATGGACAAGTATCCACCAGTACAGGATGGGAAGCAGGAATGTTGGCATGTAGTGCACACATATTGATGACATCACCAGTGAAGGTAGTGCAAATAGTGAATGATGACTGTCTTAAGGACTGGGCCAAGTATGCGAAGTTACACACATGGGTTGACGATGAAGCAGTACCTGTATCTATACTGCCCATGAAGAATATGTCACTCTGTTTCAGAAACAGGGCTCTTATCAAAGTTGGAGAGAATAAACTATTGATGTGCCAGGAATGACAGAAGGAACTGCCATGATAATGAACCACTATTGGGCCTGTGGATCCAAAGCTTACATGAAGCTACCTAAAAGATGGGGAGGAAAATGCTCTATAGTAATAATACAATTTCCTGCATTGGTGATTCCCCAAAGGGATCTACATATCAACGACTTTCCGAAAATTGATGCACATCAAAGGAAGAAGAGGTCGCTCAAACACATCCAACAGAAGAGAGAGAAATATTTTTTGGCAAAATCCGTAGAAGCTTATCACGTAATTCCAGATGAGCTCAAGTTGTTTAGTAGAACGGCAGTGATATTTACAGCTATGTTCATGCCAGGAATTCAAACTGCGATGAATGCCAAGTGGTTACAAATCACCAGGTTGGAGCTTCTACAAACAATTAACACACAATAGAAGGATTCAATGTGATGAGAGAAGAATTGAGGACCGTCAGACTCATGACCCTCCAGAACAGGTATGTCTTGGACCTAATTAAAGCAATGGAAGGCGGTGTGTGCGCCAAGATTGGGCCTTATTGCTGTACTTACCTATCTGCCTATGAAGGAGAAAATGGAACCCTGACAGAAGCAATAAATATGCTGTCAACTCTGCATACAAAAATGGTGGAAGAAGTAGATGAGACCGAAGATGAAGATTTGTTTTCATCTCTATTCTCGTGGGTTTCAACATGGATGGCAAATGCCTTCAAGCTATTAGCAGTAATACTAGTGTTGGTGTTGCTGGGATTCTGTCTTATAAGAATAATTATAGGACAATGCAAGAAGACAGCGAAGAAAGCTATTGGGATGAAGATAATGATCGACGTGAATGCTGTGACTGATGAACACACAAAGATGGAAAGCACCACCCATGAGCATTTCAAAGGAAGTCCCCTGTAACAAAGTTTTATTATTCCAAGGATCATAAGAAATTTGTGAAGAGTTGGGTATACTGTCAACCAACTGGAGACTGTTGCCATACGACCTGGAATGTGATGAACACATAAAGAATGCAGGTGACCTGAGGGGGGTGACAAAGATATGGATTTTGAAGAAACCACAGTATGAAGAGAAGGTGAAGAAGATTGGGGAGGTGGTCAAGCACTCAACCAGAGGGGGGAATGTAGAGAAGCAGATGTACATGTCACTCATGGAGCCCACCCCATAAACACCGTCATATTGGAAGTAAAGCAAGAAAGCACTCTGCATGAAACCTGGCATTATCCCAATACCGCATTGAAGATATGAAAGACACCATCATATCCCCTCGCAGGGTAAGCCGCACCTCCCCTTTTTAACTTGCACTCTGCAGCTTATATCGTGAACCACTACCCATTGCCAAGAACTAATATACTGCTGCCCTCACTCCTACAACTGACCGGTGCCGCATCTATGACCCAATTGGTTGCCGCCATGTTATAATTGACTAATGCCGCCGTTATAATTAATTGTTGATGACTATGCCCCAATTGATTGCTGCCTCCCTCTGCCATAACTGATTGTTGATGACTATGCCCCTATTGATTGCTGCCGCCATGTTATAATTGATTGCTAAGACTTTGCCCCAATTGATTGCTGCCGCCATATTATAATTGGGTGTTGATGACTCTATGCCCCAATTGACTGCTGCCGCCCTATGCCCAGAATCAACTGCAGCCACCCACACTCTCACAAGTGATTACTGCCGGGCCTATACTCCAAGCTGATTGGCTGCCCCCACGAACACTATTGCTACTGCTCCCATGTCCAAAAATAGTCACTGCTGCTGCCCTGCACCACAGGCTGTTAACATGACTAACGTGGCATCATGCCCCCCATCCGTGCTCATCCTTCCCACCCCGTTCCTCCCATCCTTCTTCACTCAACCCAACCCCCAAGTCACCCACACAAAACCTACTACTCACACAACACTACCCAGAAACACCAGTTCCAGAAACCAAATACTTGGCCTCCACTCTAGGCATTGGAACAAAACCTCACAGGCCAACCATGGTAATGCACAGAACTCAAGCCAGAATGCACACAGCCCACCTAAGTTCATACCCCCCTCCACCACAAGGAAAGCACCCAAAATATAAAACGGTAAACCGACCTTATTACCACCACCAAACCTACAATGTGCCCTGATCAATGCTAGATCCCTACCAGCTCATGCATTAGAAATCTGCGACCTCCTTACCAACCTCGACCTTGACATTTTAGCCATCACCGAAACCTGGCTTCACTCTGCTGCTGGGGCTGCTATCTCCCTAGCCATACCACCAGGATACACCATCCTCAGACAGGACAGACCGCTAACCACAGGCGGGGGAGCAGCCCTCATAGTCAAGGATCACCTAGATATAAGACAATCCCCTGCTGAACCAGTAAACAACACTGACTCCCTCACCGCTAAGATCTCACTATCCTCCAACACTACCATTACCATCAACCTAGTTTACCATACACCAGGTCCCATGGCGGACTTCCATGAAAACCTTATGCACCTCCTAACCACTACCAAAACCATCCTCCTAGGCAATCTCAATCTGGGATTCAATGACCAGAAGGACTGACCTTCCTCTGCTCTAGCTCAAGCACTTCAAGAACTAGGCTTTGACCAAAAAATACACTCACCTACACACTGCAAAGGACACACTCTTGACTGGGTAGCGGACCACAACTGTGGCATAGACATCGGCTCTATCACGCCTACCACATGGTCTGACCACTCACTCATTCACTTCCTCATCCCCACCCCTACCAGCACAGCCAAATACAACCCCACGCCACCGGCCCTGGCCAGAAGCACCAAGGACCTTACCAAAGAAAGGATCCTACCACACCTAGACACACTAATCAGCAACCTCCCTACCACCCTTGACCCAGCAATACTGGCTGATATCTACAAATCCACCATCAGCACAGCAATAGACACTTTCGCCCCTCTCCAAAAGAAAAAATCCAAAAATATCAAACACTCCAACTCCTGGTTCTCCGCAGATCTAAAAGAACTATGCACCAAAAATTGTAAAGCATTGAACATTTGGCTAAGCTCCCCTAGCGCCTCTTGACTATCCTCTTATAAATCACTTGCCAAAGAATACAAAAAGGCCATCATTGCAGCCAAGTCTACATTTTACAATAACAGAATCTCCAGCTCAGAATCAAAAGAACTCTTTGCCATATTCAGGGAACTATCCATACCAGCCACTAAATCTAAAGAGATCGTTAACGATGAAGCTTGTTGTAACATCATACAGTCCGCCCTCCTGAACAAAATTGAGCTCCTTCAAAAAAAAATCCTAACTCACCATAAAAACCTCACTCAGCACATCCAATCAGCCTCACACGCTGAAACAATGTCTGAGGCCAGAGTAAAACCTACCACACCTTTCAAATTCAGAGAAGTCACTGAATTAGAGGTAATAGAAATCGTGAACAAAATCAAGTCGCCCAACTGCAAAGGCAACGCTTGCCCGGCCAAAGTAATCAAAGACTGCATGGAAACTCTCGCACCATTCCTCAAATCATTCATCAAAGCCTCCTTCAACTCCAACTCAGTCCCTGACAGCCTAAAAGAAGCCTGGGTGCACCCACTGCTCAAAAAACCAACCCTAGACCCTGAAAATGCCAATAACTATAGACCTATCACCACCGTCCCCTTCCTGCTTAAGATTCTGGACAAGGTGGCTTACACTCAAATCCAGCAGTACCTTGAAGAAAATCACATTCTAGGTAAAAGACAATCCAGTTTCTGCCCTGGACACGGGACCGAGTCTGCATTACTCGACCTCAAAATCCAATTTAACGACATCATGGACAAAGGCAAACCAGTTCTCCTGCTCCTGTTGGACCTATCCGCTGCCTTCGATCTGGTCAACCATGACATCCTAGACATGCAACTAAAAAACGAAGCCCACTTCTCGACGCAAGCCATCTCCTGGGTCACTTCCTTCCTCGAAGGTCGACTCATGAAAGTCTTCTTTGACCCAGTATGCGCCACCCCTACCACCATCCATTGTGGAGTCCCACAAGGCTCATGCACAGCCCCTACACTATACAATATCTTCACCCTCCCGCTCTTCAATGACCTGGATCGTTGGGACATAGCTTACACCAACTATGCCGACGATACCCAAGTCCTACTCCCCCTCACAGGCATCTATCAACAAGATGCTGCGGCACTAACGAAGATCTACACAGCCATCCAAACCTGGATGGCAGCCAAAGGCCTCTGCCTAAACGGAGATAAAACAGAGATCCTCATAGGTGGCACCAAAGAAACGCTAAACAAACTCCCATCCCAATACAAAACCTTTATCATAGACAACTCCACCATTCCAGTCTCAGCTGCAGTAAAAACTCTAAGAGTTTACCTTGACTCCACGATGTCTATGTCAGAGCAGGTCAATGCCATAGCATCCTCCGCTGCACTCACCACCAAAATAATCAATGCTGTGAAACCATTTCTCTCCACGAAAAACTGCTTGTCAATAGCCATGGTAGGCACCACATTGGATTATTGTAATGCCTTCTTCCTAGGCACCTCTACAAAAAATCTAAGAAAAATGCAAGTCACCCAGAACAATGCCCTCAGAACAACTCTGAGCATTCCAAAAAGGCAACACATTTCCCAGGCCAGGAAAGACGCCCACTGGCTGCCAATAAAAGAACGCATACTCTTCAAATCCATAGCCATCATCCACAGATGCCACTCCTCAGGCGCCCCGCCCTATCTATCCGAAAGGATCACCCTCAATGCTTCCACCAGACCGATTAGATCTCACCTGACAAATCAGACATTTGTACCCACATTCAAAAGATGCAAAGCCGGAGGTTCTAGCTTCCAACACCTGGCACCCAAAATCTGGAACACCCTTCCTACTGCACTAAGGAACGAAAAGTCATACCCTGCCTTCCGCAAACTGCTAAAAACCACTCTATGCCACTAAACTACACCCACACTCCCCATATGCACACCCTCCACTCGACTGTTATGCCTGTAGGGGTGCCGCTATGTGATGTATCGTCTAAACGCACTGACACATGATAACTTCTGTATGTACTGAATGTAAACTAGGTGCATCAACCTCTTATAATTTCTGTATGCTACGAATGTAAACCACACCCTCAAATTATGCATGACATGTACTAAGTAAGCCTACCTTTCAGCGCCACGATGCCCCCGGGCAGCTGTGCGCTATACAAATGCAAATAAATAAATAAATAAATAAATAAATATGCGCTCAAGCACCTATATCGAATGTAACCTCAAACTGATGTGGTTGAAGGAAGTCTGCAGACACCACTAGACATAGAACAGCTATAAGTAAAGTTTGACAGGTATAAAGTGACGCCATGAATAGAAGGGATGAGCACACTGAAACGATTTACAAGTACTTAAAGAATGAAGATGTAACTGAAGTAACAAAATAAACGAATATGTAAATACGAAGAAATCATGTATACAGAGAAGATAAAAGAGAAGAAATGCAGTAGATGTATATACGCAGAAATGCAAGGTAGATGAGACATACAGAAGGTTGCTAAACGTAGGAACTCGTGGGTAAAGCATCTATGTTGAGAAAATGGATGTCAATTTTGCATAATAGTAAGCTAGAAGAACCAAGGCTGCAGAACTGAAAGTCACTGGAATACAGTATTGTGCAAGAACAAAGGATATTATTTTGGCTCTGGATCAATGATGCTGCAGCAAGATGCAACTGCAAGTCACGAAAGGAGAAAAAGTGGATGAGCCAAGTACGTAGGACATATTTCTCTTTCATTAAGTAAAGGAGTGAACATTTGCGAATGCCAAGTATTGGACAATCAAAGATGAAGAAAGCATATGCAAAACAGAGCCACCAAGTCTCCAGAGGCCGAAGAGAGTTATAGTGCCCACTATAATTGAATCAAATATCACTAAATAAAAGGACAAAATCATGGGCTCCTCACAAGTGTTGCAACAGCAGAAAACAAGCCCTATTCATGAAGGCAACAGACGAAGATAGCAATGTACCTTCGCTCCCTTTAAAGTTCCAAGGAAGAGAACAGTCAGCAAGGTGCACTACAAAGAAGAAGCCTTGGTGTAGGGCCTAACTGATAAGAGTTGGTAGGCTAATCAGCCAAGTGGTCAGTTGTCTGACACTGTTCCCCGCACCTGGGTTTCATTTTGCTTAAATGTTGCTAACAAGCCTAATGTACAATGTTGGAGGAGAGTGCCAATCAATCAGTACGGCTGATATGATGATGGTTAATGCATTGTTGCAGAAGTCAATACGCTGTTTTCATTCTACTATTATCGGTCTTATATAAAGTTATAGGTAGTTCAGGGTGTGCCCACTTGGTAAGGGGCAACCAATGATAGTACTAACACCTAAATAAGCTATAGGTATATATGTTCCCTTAACCCATCCCTCCGTCTAATAGGTTTTTACTGTTTTTTACATAGGATCACGTTGTCATAGCTGACGTACAGCGTGGTATAAAGTCTTTTGTGTAACAGAAATGCTCTGAGAGTGTGTGAGCTACGATTTATTATGCTTGCTAGATTTCCCTACTTTATTGAATTAATAAAGTAGTATTTTGCCATATTCTTTGAGTCTGTCTGGTTATTTGAGCCAGAAATCAGTTTTTGTGATAATCCCGTACAGCACTTGGTACGCTCCAGGCACTCCTGTAGACCAGGAGGATAGCCCAGGGGCAACGTGCTGGCCTTGGAAGCAAGACGACAGGGAGCAACACAGGTTCGATCCCTGGGTCCTGGCTTAGAAACCTCTGGGTATTAAGTGCATTATAAATAACTAATCATTTCATATCATATTACGGCCTTAGAAAGGCAACTTGCAGGTTCCCCTTAAAAAAACGATTTCGGTCAGCCATTGACAGACAACCATAAAATGCACACATGGAATTGCATGTTTTTGTCAGTGCTTATAAGAATGCGCATTAAAACCACCCAATTCGGCTTATGGTAGGATCGAAATAATCCACATCAAGGGGGTAATTCATAGAATTCAGCGCACAAGTGGCGCACAGTGTGCGCATGCAACAGTCTGCGCCAGCCGCGTGCGCCAAAATCCATTTCCGCGCACATCGTATTCATGGATTTCAACATCCATTACCAGCCGTGGCGTAGAGTGGCGCAGTGACCCTGCAGCAGCGCCAGTTACACCCCCAACCGCTCCCCGTGCGCCATGTACAGCGCACAAATCCCGTACATGGCGCACAGGCCCCCAACCACGAAAACGCCTATAAAACTCCCTGTGCACCGCTCCGAATACACGTACCCCGCTGTGCGGGAAGTTTCACACGCGATTGGCCCTGTGTGAGCAGTGTACGTGAATTTCGGGGGTGCGCAGGAAGTTTCACACGCGATTGGCCCTGTGCAAGCGTGGTACATGTATTACTGGGTGCGTGCAAAGTTTCATACGTGATTGCCCCTGTGCGAGCGGGGTACGTGTATTACGGGGGTTCGCTTGAAGTTTCACACGCGATTGGGCCAGTGCGAGCGGGGTATGTGTATTTCGGGGGTGCATGGGAAGTTTCACACGCGATCGGCCCTGTGCAAGTGCGGTACGTGTATTTCGGGGGTGCGCGGGAAGTTTCACACGCGATCGGCCCTGTGCGAGCAGGGTACGTGTATTATGGGTTGGTCGGGAATTTTCACACGTGATCGGCCCTGTGCGAGCAGGGTACGTGTATTACTGGGGTGCGCAGGAATTTTCACACGCGATCGGCCCTGTGCGAGCGGGGTACATGTATTACTGGGGTGCGCAGGAAGTTTCACATGCGATCGGCCCTGTGCGAGCGGGGTACGTGTATTACTGGGGTGCATGGGAAGTTTCACACACGATCGTCCCTGTGCGAGCGGGGTACGTGTATTACTGGGGTTCGCGGGAAGTTTCACACGCGATCGGCCCTGTGCGAGCAGGGTACGTGTATTTTGGGGGAGCGCGGGAGGTTTCACATGCGATCGGCCTGTGCGAGTGGGGTACGTGTATTTCAGGGTGCGTGGGAAGTTTCACACGCGATCGGCCCTGTGCGAGCGGGGTACGTGTATTACTGGGGTGCGCGGGAAGTTTCACACACGATCGGCCCTGTGCGAGCGGGGTACGTGTATTACTGGGGTTTGCGGGAAGTTTCACATGCGATCGGCCCTGTGCGAGCGGGGTACGTGTATTACTGGGGTGCATGGGAAGTTTCACACACGATCGGCCCTGTGCGAGCGGGGTACGTGTATTACTGGGGTTCGCGGGAAGTTTCACACGCGATCGGCCCTGTGCGAGCAGGGTACGTGTATTTTGGGGGAGCGCGGGAGGTTTCACATGCGATCGGCCTGTGCGAGTCGGGTACGTGTATTTCAGGGTGCGTGGGAAGTTTCACACGCGATCGGCCCTGTGCGAGCGGGGTACATGTATTACTGGGGTGCGCGGGAAGTTTCACACACGATCGGCCCTGTGCGAGCGGGGTACGTGTATTACTGTGGTTCGCGGGAAGTTTCACACGCGATCGGCCCTGTGCGAGCGGTGTACGTGTATTTTGGGGGAGCGCGGGAAGTTCCACATGCGATCGGCCCTTTGCGAGCAGGGTACGTGTATTACTGGGGTGCGCGGGAAGTTTCACACACGATCGGCCCTGTGCGAGCGGGGTACGTGTATTACTGGGGTTCGTGGGAGGTTTCACACACAATCAGCCCTGTGCGAGCGGGGTACGTGTATTTTGGGGGAGCGCGGGAAGTTTCACATGTGATCGGGCCTGTGCGAGTGGGGTACGTGTATTTCGGGGGTGCGCGGGAAGTTTCACACGCGATCAGCCATGTGCGAGCGGGGTACGTGTATTACTGAGGTTCGCAGGAAGTTTCACACGCGATCGGGCCTGTGCGAGCGGGGTACATGTATTTCGGGGCTGCGTGGGAAGTTTCACACGCGATCGGCCCTGTGCGAGCGGGGTACGTGTATTACTGGGGTGCGCGGGAAGTTTCACATGCGATCGGCCCTGTGCGAGCAGGGTATGTCTATTTCCGTGATACGCGGGAAGTATCACAGGCGATTTCGGTGTCAGAGCGGGTACGTGTATCCAGTGGGGGGCGTGGGGAGTCCCACACGTGAATTGGCAGTGTGGGTCCTCCCAGGTGTGCCCTCTACCCTCTCCACAGCCCTTGCAGGCAACCCACACCACAGGGGACTACGCTGCACCCCTGGTCATGTCCCGCACGCAGCCCTTCCACCATGGGCATGCCCCCCAGCCAGCCCACATGTCACCTTCCAGTAGTGATCACCAACCCATGTCCCCCAGCACCCCCACCCCTCAGCAATGATGGGCACCTGCCAGCAGGCCCCCACTCATGTCCCCCAGCACCCCCACCCCCAGCAGTGATGGGCACCTGCCAGCAGGCCCCGACTCATGTCCCCCAGCACCCCCACCCCCAGCATTGATGGGCACCTGCCAGCAGGCCCCGACTCATGTCCCCCAGCACCCCCACCCCACAGCAGTGATGGGCACCTGCCAGCAGGCCCGACTCATGTCCCCCAGCACCCCAACCCCCCAGCAGTGAGCCTTCATGCCCCGACTCATGTCCCCCAGCACCCCTACCCCCCAGAAGTGATGGGCACCTGCCAGCAGGCCCCGACTCATGTCCCCCAGCACCCTCACCCCCAGCAGTGATGGGCACCTGCCAGCAGGCCCCGACTCATGTCCCCAGCACCCTCACCCCCCAGCACCCCCACCCCCCAGCAGTGAGCCTCAAGCCCCGACTCATGTCTCCCAGCACCCCCACCCCCCAGCAGTGATGGGCACCTGCCAGCAGGCCCCGACTCATGTCCCCCAGCACCCCCACCCCCAGCAGTGAGCCTCAGGCCCTGACTCATGTCCCCCAGCACCCCCACACCCAGCAGTAATGGGCACCTGCCAGCAGGCCCCGACTCATGTCCCCCAGCACCCCCACCCCCCAGCATTGATGGGCACCTGCCAGCAGGCCCCGACTCATGTCCGCCAGCACCCCCACCCCACAGCAGTGATGGGCACCTGCCAGCAGGCCCCGACTCATGTCCCCCAGCACTCCCACCCCCCAGCAGTGATGGGCACCTGCCAGCAGGCCCCGACTCATGTCCCCCAGCACCCCCACCCCCCAGCAGTGAGCCTCAGGCCCCGACTTATGTCCCCCAGCACCCTGACCCCCAGCAGTGATGGGCACCTGCCAGCAGGCCCCGACTCATGTCCCCCAGCACCCTCACCCCCCATCAGTGATGGGTACCTGCCAGCAGGCCCCGACTCATGCCCCCAGCACCCCCACCCCCCTGCAGTGATGGGCACCTGCCAGCAGGCCCCGACTCATGTCCCCCAGCACCCCCACCCCCCAGCAGTGAGCCTCAGGCCCAGACTTATGTCCCAACAAACCACATGTCCTAACAAAACAGACCCATGTCCCGATGCCAACCCTAATACCCCTTGCCCCCCAATCCAAGCATGCAACCATCCACAGAACCCACTCCCAAACTACCCATGCCATGATAGATGAAATGAACCACCATGCCCATGCAGGAATGCAAAACGTAGCCACACAGTGGCAACACGTGACTGAGGAAATGTTCAATGAGACATGCACAAAACCAAATACAGAACACAACAACAATTCTAAAGTAATAAAAAATGTATTAAAAACATAAATAACTGACTTTGATGAATAGTGAACTGAAAATCAATGCACAATGACCGAAGTAGAAAAAAAGTGGTCCATTGCCAATGTCCATAATAAAAACATAATCCAAATAAAAAAAAAAACATTGATCCATGGGAAAATAGAAAAGGAAATTATGTACAAGTCTGCAACTATATACAATGTTGGTCCAAATGGTCCATGATCCACAAACAAAAGGAAATCTACAAAAAAGTCCTAGGAAGAAAAAACTATATAGACACGAAGTGGAGCAATGTCCATTAACTCCAAATTAAAAGAAGAACAAAGGAAACCTAACACTATCTAACTATATACAATGGCGGCGGGAAAGTCCTGTGGATCACTCTGTGATGTCCTGGGCCAGGGCATCATCGAACTTCATGTCGATGTCCCGGAGGCGGGCCTCTGCCCTGGCCCCGAGGTCTCGCAGGGATGCACTCATGGCCTGTTCCAACTCCCTGCGAGTTGCCTCGAGGCACTCTGCCCGCCTCAACGCCCGACGCATGGAGAACTCCGCCCTGACCATGGTGAGCTGCGCCTCTACAATCCGCCGCCGCTACGCCGCTCCGCATCTATGCGCTGGCCCAACCGCAGCCACACGGAAGACACACCCATTCCAGGGTTCTCCTGCCCTCTGGCCGATGCCTGCCCCTCTGATGTCGATGGCCCTGAGCCATCATTGCTCCCACCTAGAGCCTTCTGCTGTTGCTGCTGTCCATGTGCCCTGTCTGATGCCTGCACATCCTCCATCTGCTGGACTCCAGTTGTTGGGGTGTCCACCCCTGCTGGACCGCCGACTCCCGACTGTGGCAGGGATGGTATCTCCACCAAGCTGGCTGTGTTGGTCAGGCCAGATCCACAGGGGGCCCTGGTGGAATCTGGGCCGGAAGACGGCAGGGAGAAGGACTGGCGCATAGTCTCCACAGAGGAGGAGAGGTCCGCCAGAGTGCGCGACACATGTAGGAACCCACCGACCAGGGCCCCTCCCAACAGTGCCACGTCGTGATGCTGCTGTTCGTGAGGGCGTATGTGATCCGCCCAGGAAGCACACACGTCATCACGAATGTCACACATGTTCAACGCGACACCAACCAGGACAGAGCCCATATGGTCGTGGGACCCCTCGTCCGCAGGTAGTGGAGAGGCAGATGATGTGGCACTCCCCCGTACCTGCGGATGGGCCTGGAATGGGGTATCCGTGCTGGTGCATGGTGGTGCAGTTACAGAGTCAAGGACAACGACATGCACAGGCCCCTCCGCGGTGACCTGTGCTGCCTCCTAACCCTGGCCCTGGACTGCACCACTTGCACCAGTGGTACTACCCCCACCAGGCCCCATGTGCGGCTCAGTAGCCGGCTCCTCCTCCTCTGTGGAGACCACCAAGCTGGATGTCTCCACACCGTCTTCCGGCATTGCAAGCCCCTGTGGGGGCTCACCCGACCCTTCCGCTACAGCCGTAGTGGCAGACGCAGCACCAGCCCCCTCGCTCCCAGATGTTGGCAATTCCTGGGAGGGTGGCTGGGCCTTGCGTCGCAGCCCGGTGGAGGCATCCCCGCCGCTTGGCTCCACAGCGCCATCTCTGCCCTCTTCTTCACTTGACGCTGGGTAGAAGGAGACATAGAACACAAGCATCAGGGTACAGTACAATATTCCCCTAGACAGGAAGCAATAACACATGAGTGGCACTGTCAAATGTCACCTCCATCCTGTCCCTCCACAACACATGGGTGAATGCACGCAACACACATGCAGAACAGTCCTGGCGCCTGCAATCAACATCAGCATCCATGAACAAGGGCCTCTGTTAACCAAAATTTTGACTTCAAACTCACATGAATCATGGCTCACACTGGTCCCATGCACACACATCACCGGAGGGTCATGCATCATGGCTTGTACACCACAGACACAGTGGATGGACACAGTAGATACAACGGTGACGGCACTGCATGAGTGAATCTACACATCATCACGGATATGTATCATGATATGATATGATATGATATGGCATTAATAACGTGCCTATACACAAGTGTTTCAAGGCACGACTAGCCAAGGGGCGGATCAAAGGGAGGACAGATAACGATCTTACTAGGCCAGGTGTCATTCAGATCGTGCAAGTGCATGGGAAGGGGGGACAGCAAGAGTACAAGGGGGGGAAAGGGAGAGGGGGAAGTGCAGTACATGGGAAGTGAAAAAAATAAGATAAATAAAACACATAAAATAAAACAGGCAAGTGCAGGAAGTGCGGATAAGTGGTGGAAAGGGGACTGAAGGGATATAGAAGCAGTACCCAAGTGCAGGGGTTGCCAGGGAGGCAGTGCAGGTGGGCAGTTGACAGGGCCTGGCCCAGCGATCAGAGGGGTGGCCAGGTAACCAGTGCAATTTCAGTCAGGAGTTCAGCAAGGGAGGGGAGGAGAGAAAGCAGAAGCAAAGAGGAAGGTTTTGAGGTGTTTCTGGAACCAGAGGTGGTTCTCCTCGAGTTTCAGGGAGGCAGGAAGGCTTTTCCAGAGAGAGGCCCCTGCCGAAGAGAGTGATCTGCCACCAACTCGTGTGACCTGCCACCATGGCCTTTCAAAGTCACACACACACACTTCTCAGACACACACACATGTGCACCATACATGTACATGACAGCAGCACCCATCCCTCACCCCCCTCCATGTCCAAGAACAGAGACTGGCATGCATTCATATGTGCATTCCGCATACAGCTCCCCATGTTGCACTGGAACACATGCACCATCCATGTGGTTCACACATTACTGGTCTGACATGCATGACCATGATGTCCCTGCACACAAACATCCATACATGGCCTATGTCACACATACAGGCAAGTATCAGACTACCAGCACACTGCAACATGACCTGTCTCACACATCAATGCTTTCCCACTTACCGCTCAACACCAGACGGGTCTGCCTCTGAAGGATCTGGGCATAGAGCGCTCGGGCTACGTGTTCAAGGACCCTCATCTGGATGTTACTCATGCTGCCCCGGCCCCCCTCTGCGAGGCGCTGGGGCTTGTAGAGGGTCCTGGACCTCAGGTCCTCCCAGCGCTTCTTTACGTGCTTGATGTCGCGGGTTGCCACCTCCTCCGTGTTGATGGCAAACACTGCGTCCTCCCAGATCCTCAACCGTCCTTCCTTGTTGGCGCGTGATGTTCCGAAGAGGGCATCATAATGCCCCAGGACATGCTCCACCAGGACACCAACTTCCTTCTCGCTGAAGCTAGTGGCCCTCTGCCTCTCTGACTTGGGGTCACCAGTGGTCTCAGATGGTGTTTGCCCCGCCATGGAGACCCCCGAGGCAGGCGTGGGTGGGCAACTGGGTCCCGGGGCTGGGCTGTGGAGCGATGTTATCCCAGTCGGGAGTCTTCTGTTCCAGCAAGGATGGACACAGCAAATGGACCACTGCAGATGGCTGACGTGCAGGCACCAAATAGCAGGGCACGTGGGCAGCAGGCAGACAGCAGCAGATGGCTGGTGGGAGCGTGCTCGGGGCTCTTGGGGGCAGGAAAATGGCCTTTTGGGCAGGAGCGTGGTCTTCCGTGTGTATTCGTGTGACCAGCTTGATACGGAGTGATTTGGCACGTGAAAAAATTGCACGTCAGCGTGTAATCCGAGGAAAGGCCCTTAGCACGTAAGCGCGTCAGTGACGTTACACGCGCAGGCGTTGCCCACAACACGAGTGCATAGTGAATCAGCACGTGAGAAAACTGCACGTCACTGTGCTATTGGAGGAAAGGGCCTTAGCGCGTAAGCACGTAAGTGACGTTTCACGTTTGGGCTGGCTTAAAAGGTACAAGTATCTCGCTATTTCATTGTACATGCTTTTTGTGGAGAGCGAGCGGGTGTATCTTGTATTTCTTGTCGGTTCACATGTGATTACTTCACAATGTTTCCAGTTCGTACTCCCTGTTTCCTCAGACTGCGTTCTTTTCTTCTTTTGGCGGGGGTGTTGCCTATGCGCACACGTGTGTCTTTTTCACATTCTTTTTCAAGGCAGACGGTGAGTCGCGTACGTATTTCCCAACTATGGTTGCCCCTGTGTGTCGCGTACCCCTTCAGAGGTCATTGTAGGCTGCGTGTAACACGCGTACGCTTATTTTTGTGTTTCTGGTTGCCACAGCGTAGTGCGGGTTTATTTTTCCACACACGTGGTCTACCAGGGGTTGCGTGCACGTGTGCTTTTGTTTTTGGAGTGCCTGTGCGTTTGTGTGACCGGTCATCTTCCCCCAGGGGTCACATACAGCCTTGCCAGAGCACTAGGGTACGAATTCCATCTAGTACCCAACCCGTTTCACCCCAATTGCCCAGGACAATTGTTTACTGCAACTCCCATATGCACAGCAACATCAGTGCCATGGTTGGGAGGCAACCAAGCAGTAAGGGAGGCAAAGGTGGCCGACCTCCAAAAGGTGGGTGTGGTGGGCGCTGTAGGGGACGTGGCCAGGATTTGCAGGGTGCCCCTAGACGACCGTGTGTGGAGGACCAATCAGGGACACCCATGCCCCCGACCCCATGGTTGTGGGAAACGTAGCTGACACCATCCCAGCTCAGCCCTTGTTGGACCGGCCCATTTTGGCACCTGAACCAGCACAGGATGACTCCCAGGCTGACTTCCAGGTCAGCAAGTCTAAGCCACGGGTGGCGGTGCAAGTTGCTGTCACCAGGCCACGTGGATCTGGGGCAGCAATGTCATCTGCTGCCCCAAGTAGGCAGGGTTGGGAGGCTGCAGGGGCAGCTGCAGCTCTATCAACCCCAGCTCTGAGTCTCCCAGCCAGGACAGTGTCGGTCCAGGTCCATCAAACCGACGTTTGCCCTGCAAACATCACTCTGCAGCCAATGCCTGCACCAAGACCTATGGTCATTGTGCCTTCGCACACTTCTAGTACCCAGTCCACCTGCACTTCTGCCCCTACTGACCAGAGCGGCGTAAGCCACTCAGGATCCGCACCACCTTTGAAAAAGTAGAAGAAGGGTGCTCTGGCACTACAGGCTGAGACCCCAGACACGGCTACACACTCCGGCATGTCAAGGAAAACTAGCTTTAATGATGCCGAACATGATGCACTTGTGGCCTATGTGTCGGCACATAGCCACAAAATGGTGGTGACTGCAGGGTGCAAGACCACACCTGGTCAACGTAGGGCACACTGGCAGACCATCGCGGACCACATTAGTGCCCTTGGATTTGTGAGGCGCATAGCTGATTATTGGATTATTGCTACAAGCGGTGGAATGACCTGAAACGCAGAGCAAAGAACAAGCTGGCCTCAAATCATGCCTCTACTCTGGTGACTGGCGGTGGGTCTCCACCAGAGGACAACCAACTCACTGAACATGAGTCTGTTGCTGGAACCTTCATCACAGAGGAACAGATCCAAGACGTGGGAGACCTACCAGATTACGACGCATTGTCCAGTGAGTGCCCATGCATGTGTGTGTAATCCATGTGTATGTTGTTTGGGTGACGGGTTCTGATTGAGTGCCAGGTGAGGGTGTGTACTCCTGAGTGGTATGGGTCTCCCATGTGCTTCCTCCAAAACATTCAGCGGCCTTGGATTTGGGTATGACAGTATCCCTTCTGCCCACAGTAGCCAATTGGTGCCACATTACTGCAGTTGCCCTTGAACAGTCATCTTGCAACAACATTGTTCTGAATTTTTCAGTGTTCATTCAGGCTGATTGTTTCAATTCTCCCATTTTTGCAACGCATTTTTCAGCCCTAATGCCACATATGTGACATGATTCTGTCATTGATTACACCCCACATTGGCCCACATTTGTTACCTTGTTATGTGAATGATTAGACCATTCAGGCTGATTGAGTATTGGCCTGCTCACAATAATTTTTGGGGCCTGTTTGAATGTGGAACATGATAGTTGTTTCCTGTCATGTTGAAGTGACCAACCATTGATGTGTACATCTGCCTGCAATCACTATATTATTGTACACTGGATGTGTTGCAGTGTGTGGCACATGCGTATTTTGTCACACTATTTAGCATTTTTCATCTCATCATGTCCATCTCAAATGGATGGGTGACAGTACTCATTCACTGACAAATGGCTGTACTTGTAAAATGTACCATGGCTAGGCTACATGCCATCTGTGTGCTGGCATGTGTCATGTATGTGTATTGGACATGCAACTCACAGGCTAATGTGTGATGCCAGTGCTACACTGCATGCAGCAAATGTGTTGCTTTTCCATCTTGGTGTCCTCAGTGTCTGCTTTTTGCCTCCCCTTCCAACTCATTGACAGTGCATGCATGCCAGGGTTATTGTCATGTGGGACATGTGTAAATCATGTACTGGATCTCTGGCTTGTAAGGCCTATGTGTGTTCTATGGTGCTCATGCCTGTTTCCATGTGTTGCCTTTCATGTTTTTGCAGGTGATGACGCACTTGATGCTGTAGAGGTGGAGGAGATGGTGCAGACCTAGGAGAAATCTCAGGCACGACTGGGCACCAGTGGAGGACGTGGTGTGGTGCTGGGTGAAAACACAATCTTGCTGCAGACCATACTGTTCAGGGGTGTCTCTGGTTGCACCTCCCCAGACCTCTATGATTCAGGTGCTGAATCGGATGATGAGACTAATGTGCTGTCGCAGGTGAGTGTTTCTGGCAGGGATTCTGTTCTGTCCAACCCACCTGCACCAGGGGAAGAACCCTCTATGGGGATGTCAGTGTTGGTAACTCCGCCTTTGGCGGTTACGGATGCAGGGTCACACTCCACAACATCTGATCCTGTTCCTGGGCCAGCAGATCAGAGGGAAAATGCAGTCCTGCAGCCTCAGGCAGTGCCGGCACAGCAAGGTGCAGATCACCTTGCCCCAAACAGGTGTGGTCCCCGCCGACGCGGTGGCCATGCGCCACCAGGCAATACTGTATGGGAAAACTCCATGTACGGTATTGCAGCACAACAGGGAGCATCAGTTGAAATGATGGCTCAGGCAATGGAGAGGGTGGCCACTTCCATTCTCCCCCCTGAAAGTCAGATGGAGCAACAACAGTAGGCAACAGACTCCATTTGCAAATCACACAGGGAAGACATGGTGTCCAACAGGGACCGACGGGCCGCACTGCAGACTCTGCGGGAAGCCATTTCTGTGGAGTCACAGGGCCACAGGGAAGCCCTGAGGTTAGAACTCCAGTTCCTCAGGCAGACTCTAAGTGAACTTGAGGCTTCCCGAAATTTAAGGTCAGAACAGCAGCTGGAGCAGCTCACATGTTCGCTCTCAGCTGAGCTGCAGGCAACTCGGGAGGCAATCCGGGCATCACGCGAGGCCATGCGTGCAGAAATGCAGGCAACCCGTGAGGTGCTGCATGGGGATCTCCGCACTATCCTCCTCCAGAATCAGACCTTCAACACCTGCATGCTTGCTGCCATGGAGGACCATACCAGGGCTTTGCATGGGCTGCCTCCCATAGCACCACCACCTCCTGATGCAGAAGCAGAGGGTGAAGAGAGCGACAGCAACAGTTCTCCCACAATAGCGTAGCCGTGCAGGCCATGAGCCCATGGAGGTATTTTTTTTCTCGCAACATCCACGCCGGTGGGTGTTGTTGTGCACCCTGTCCTCGAACCTCTTGGGTGCCCCCTCCCCCCGGCCCCCACATGCCAATTTTTTTTTTTTTTTTTTTTTAACAGTGTGTTGCCTTGTGTGGCTCTCATGGGCATCCACTGTGTATTCCAGCCGGGCACATGCAGGCTTGTCCTGTGTTTGGGTTAGATGCTTGGGTTCCTGATACACACCCCTCCTGCTTCCCTTTCCATGGGCTTGCAAAGGGTGTGACCAAGTGACAGTGACTTACACAGTGACATTGGGCTCCCATGAGCTGTGTGGACAGTCTGTAGTCAAAACTGTGTCTACATCCCTAGTGGGGATTGTTGTTGTATTTAACACTGCATGGTGTATTAATATGTGCTTGTGCATCCATGTCTTCCTCCTTATTCACAGGTACCTTCTTCATGTCTTCACAAGGCCGTCTCCTTTGCGGATGCAGTTCATGTTGTATGCAGTGCACTGACACATTTGCCTGATGTCAACACTCTGCAGTTGGAAGGGGTGTATGTGCTGGTTTATTCAGGTTGTAAAACATGCACTACTTTCATTTGGTACTGTCATATTTTGGCAATGTTTCATCCTGTGTTACTGTATTGTGTTGCTGGTAAGTATTTGGTCATGTGTGCTGTTTGTTATTGATTACTGGGAGCATATTGCCTGTGGCCTGTTTCCATTTGGGACAGTGCACTTTGTGACACTTGTGTCATGTGTTGTGCATTCCTTTGTTTGCTTTCACATTGCATGACATGCCATGGTGTGTTGGATAGCGGAGATGGGAAGGGGTTGGGTGGCATGGTGCTGTTTTCATGTTATATTTTGCAAGGGGGTAGTCATTCATGCAGAATAAATGTGTGTCTTTTTGTGACACAGCATTGGTTGTCTTTGGGTAGGTAGGGATGCACACAATGTAACACTTCCAGGTGACCAATCTCAGGCTGGTATGGTTGTGACAGTTGACTGTCCCTTATGTCATCATCATTGATTGTCAGCTGGTATGTACCAGGGCTGTGTGCACTCCACAGGGGTGTGATTTTAGGTGAAGTAATTAGCCACCAGCTGCGTACGGGCTGCCTCACCACATGCCCTTTCCCCTCCCATGCGCAGCAGCCGTGCATGTGGTTGGGGATGTGGGGGCACCACCATATCCACCGGCAGGCCCCGGCGGGTTGCAACGTTGTGCAGGACACATGCTGCCACTATGATCCTGCACACTACTGGGGGCGCGTATAGCAGCTGCCCACCAGAGCGGTCAAGGGAGCGAAAGCGTGACTTGAGCACTCCCAATGTGCGCTCCACTATGCCCCGGCTTGCAATATGGGCTGTGTTGTATCTTACCTCGGGTGGTGTGGTGGGGTTCCGAATTGGCATCATCATGTGGGTGCTCAGAGGGTAGGCACTGTCCCCTGGGGAGGTGATGATGGGTATTATTAGTGGGGTTGTGACATTACTCAGTATCTGACATGCATGCATGTGCAGAGGCATTTATTCTCACCAAGCAGCCATGTATCGCCATGCCGCCCAGCTTATAGGTCCCAGTTTAGGGTTGACATTCTGTAAATGAAACTGTCATGGGTGGACCCTGGATAGTTGGCATATACTGAGGTGATGATTCCCTTGGTATCACATACTACCTGCACGTTGATGTAATGCCAGTGCTTGCGGTTTCTATAGATGTGCTCAGTTGCCCTGGGAGGACGTAGAGCCACATGGGTGCAATCAATGGCACCTAGCACTTTGGGGAAGTGTGCCACCCCGTAAAAATCCAGGACGGCAGCCTGCCTTTCTGTAGGTGTTCTGGGCAGGTATATGTGCCTGCGGACTGATGGCCGTGCAGTTATGATGGCCAACACCTGGTGTAGGCAGCGTGACTGCGTGGCCTGTGACACCCCCTCCAATATGGCACTTGTCTGCTAAAATGAACCAGTGGCCAAAAAGTGCAGTACATTGAGCACCTTTTCCAAGGGGCTCAGTGCTTGGGAGCACAGGGTGGGTGATGTGAGGTCTCTCTCCCACTCACTCACCAGGTTGAGTATAATGTGAGGTGGAAACCTGTACCTCCCATACACCTGGTCATCAGGCATCCCAAAAAGGCTGGTCCTGGGTGTAAAAATTCTGGCCCTGACTATCCTCCTCCTTCTGCGGTGTCCCACGACCACTGCTGCGAGGAACAGTATATTCATCATAGCGTCTGAGCTTGTTTGTTGTTTTTGCGCACTTTTATGCTGCGCGGGTCCGCGTACGCCTGCTTCCTGCTGGCGTATGTGTTTCCGGATTAGCGCGTCTTTTTAGGCACACATGTTTTCCCTGTTCGATACCATGAATACGTGTTGTAGGCGCGCGTGTGGGCGTTCCGCGCATTTGCCTCCTGTACTTCCCCCGTAACGCCCACATTTTCACACGTTGTTCCCCATTCCGCGTGTTACGCCCCGTGTTACGCCTTTTTTTGTTGTGTGCGCCGCGCTATGTGCGCTTTCGCTGTGCGCGTAGTGCACGCCGTTTGATGACGTGTGCGCCCGCGTGCGCCACGCAGGATTTTAGTGCACATCCCAGTATTTACACGTGCACGGACTTCCATGAATCGATGTGCGTGGCTTTCGCACGCTTGCACTGCGATTTTCGCACTTGCGCTACGATTCACACGCTTTCGCACGCTTGCGCAGAGATTTTCGGCGCACATTAATTCCATGAATCAGCCTGCAAAGGTCGGACAGAATACCTTGAGCAAGGTTAAGCTGTAAATATCGGCTTCTCAATATGATAGCAGCTAAACTCGTATTCCCGCTATGTTATTGCGCTTTGGAACCTGGATGGAAAACAAGTTGGGTTCCATTAGCAGGAGTAGAGAGGCAGCACATGGCTTGAGTTTTGTTGAGGCAAGCAGATTTGCAAGAACTGGGCCCCGTGTGACTGGTAAGCGTCTAGGTTTTTATTGCACATAGCCTGTTGAGACATCGCCTGGGCATGCCATGTTGTGAATTTTGTCAATGTCAGTTGTTATCTTGAGGGTTGTGCTTGTCTGCAGCAGCGGTCCTTGGTTAGTGCCTTTGTTTCAAGCGTGGGTTTGGTGCTGCCCCATATGAATGTGTTGATGTCGACTCTGCTTTGTGGGGGTTCTGGTGGCTGTGTTTGGTGTGGAGTTTTAACTGGTATGGGCAGATGTCATGTCAGCTAGGTTGGAAGACTGAAAAGGTCAGTGGGGTGAATATTAGGTATCAAGCGTCAACACGAGCATAATCTCTCAGGGAGCAAACGGAGGCGAGCAACAGGGAGCTCAAAGTATCCCTCACAGGCAGACTAACATTCTAGATTCCCCTTGATAGATGAACATCTCGCTCAATGCATGCACATGCAGCACCGTGGGCTTAACCTGCACAGACTTTCATAGTTTTAAGGGTGAAAAGTATATTCCACTGAAGTGGGCAACTTTTCTTTTAATCAAGCCATGTCATAAAAAAGTGTGTCTGTTCCAAACTATTCTGCAAAAGCCCACCTCTCCCAGTGCAGGAACAGACCTCTGTCCTCTCAGTGCCAGCGCAAGGAGTTTGCTGTTTTAGGCAGAAAGGCCATGTTGCTATCCCCCCACACTTATCCTGACCATTTCAAATGGTCCTGCCGCTTCACAAGCCCACCCGTTCCTCAGATGTTGCATGATTGATTTCCCCAGTCCAATTATTTCAACTGGCTCTGTCTCTGATGGTTAATTGATCTCCCTTTCTTTCCATCACACTCACACTAGACCAGGATGAGAAATGGCCATATCAGGTAGAGGGTGAAAGAATAAAACCATGAGGCAGAACAAGAAAGATAGGGACAGTGCAGCCTTAAGCCAGAAACAGCTTGGTCAGGGCATGCTTCCCTTACTAGAAAACCTGGAACAGCAGAGGCCCAGCAAGGACAAGGAACATCATGGTCCGATCCAGTGCAATCCTCCATCACAAAGAAAAGAACTGTAGCATGGTTAATTCTAATGCAAGTGTCTGTCATAAAAATACAGTTACAGTATGGGCAGGGGATGTGCCAGCTTCCCTCACAAACTGACCATATATGGCACAGGCAAAGCCATTGCAAACATCCATCAAAATCATAACAATGTACTGCAGGGGCATGACATGTTTGCATCACGCGTGTTATGAAGCAGAGCCGGTCTCTTGTATGACCCTTTCCCTGATCAGTTCTTACCAGCTGGGAGGATAGCTAAAGGGCAATGCACTTGCCTTAGCAGCAGGGAATCCTGTGCAACATGGGTTCATTACTTCATCAGTCACTTAGAAGCTGGAAAAAGTTAGCATGAAACACTCATGAATCACCAATAATAAAAAATAATAATACCTGTGACAATTCACCTGTGGAGGGAAGTGAGGCACTCTACAGCCGTGGCTGTCTCCCCCATTCATTGGTCCATCACTACCGGTTCTGGAGGTGTCGACGCAAAGAAATGGAGGAGGCGCCCGAATAACAGGGCAGCGTCCTCTCTTCCCACACCCCTGGGTAAGGGGGAGGTATGCAGGCAAGCCTGGCAAGCCTGAGGTGCGGGAAGACTGCCAAAGGTGCAAAAATGCCTGTGAAATGGGAAAAACGAAAGGGGCGGGCCAGGAGGCTTATAAGCCGCCTGGTTTTCACCTCCAGTGACATCTCAGCACAACAGAAGGACGCTGCGCATGGAAGGAGGACCAGTTTCATTTTGTTTTAATCCCACCCACCCTGCATATAGAACGGCGGAATGGCAAGGCCTGGCCGTTGCTGTTGCAGAATGGCGAGGAGTTTTTTTGGTGACCAGTGGCAAGATACAGACTACAAACGAGCTGTGGAAAAGCAGGAAGGCTTGCCTGCATACCTCCCCCTTACCCAGGGGTGTGGGAAGAGAGGACGCTGCCCTGTTATTCGGGCGCCTCCTCCATTTCTTTGCGTCGACACCTCCAGAACCGGTAGTGATGGACCAATGAATGGGGGAGACAGCCACGGCTGTAGAGTGCCTCACTTCCCTCCACAGGTGAATTGTCACAGGTATTATTATTTTTTCGCTCTTCTCGCGACCAGCGCCCCATGGTGCCCTAGGGGGCAGGGGCGCTGGAGGTATCGATGAGGACTCAGCTTCCCCCGGCAAAACGGCACTCCCCCCAGCCCAGGAACACCTGCAAGGGCAGGCAAGGCTCAGACAAGAATGTTTGGGGAGCTCTGGTCTACAGTTGACTTGGTTGGGAAAGGGGGAAGCAAGGTTTGGACACGGAGCAGTCAGCTGGTCGCCGCACATTCAGAACTATTTTCACAAGGTTTGTGTGCAGTGTTTTGAAATTGGTAGATATAAAGAATGTTGTGAAAATAAATCTGCAGCCTTTTTATGCCAACAAAGAAAGAATGTCTAATTTTGCACCTTTTTTCCTTTGTGGGATATCGAAGGGGGCGAATGGAATGAGCAAGCAAGTTGGTTCAAATATGGCCAAATGCCCAGGTTATTCTTACCAAGGAGTGTGACTGGATAAGGGGATTGGAGAAGTACGGATATTGAATTGGGGTGTCACCAGAGTCATGCTAGCGCTCTAGCACCCTGGTCTCCGTGCCTTCCAGGAAAATAAGTATGCTGCAGGGCTCCACACCTCCACTAAAGCCAACAGCAGGGTATGAAACCATGAACGCGGTGAAAGTTAGGCATGCTACAGAGCTTCAGTCCTGCCCGCAGCCAATCTAAGCAGCCTGCTATCCAACAGCAGGTGGCCCTAGGTTAAGGTGAGTTGCAGGGGGTGGACCACAGGAGCGCAAGTCAAGATTTATCATAAAAACGTATCCCATCAGTTTTGATTACCGTGAAGCCACTCCAGCAAAAATAAGAGTTCATTTTATAGTATTGTTGCTAGTTCCTAAAAGAAATCGTCACTTTTTAAAATACAACTGAATTGGAGAAGTGGGCTACACATCACATACTTTGCATATGGTTAAATAAGCCGTAATTTGCGACAATTTCTTTACGGATCTATTTGAAAGACGGTGCTTGCATCCCTGCATAAGTCTCTCTCAGAGGCATCTTTATCCCTGATCGTTCCTGCCTAAATGGCTCAAACCACAGACCTAAGAACATACTGGTGGGGCTTGAGCATCAGGGTAAATGGTGCACATGTCTTCCATGTGTCTACTGCATTGACCAACACCAGACACAGGACTGGATAGGCTACCTACTCACAATTGAGTCGGGCACCTGTAGAAATTGTCAGACAGTGCACTAACGATACACATAATAAATGTTTAGCTCCACAGTGGAAGCTCGTCCCATTCTAAGAGAGCGAGAGTCTACGCCCGCCCGCTCCCTTATTCCACTTTTTAATCTTGAATTTATCCAGGATTGCCATGTGTTCGTTCTCTCTCTCTCTCTCTCTCTCTCTCTCTCTCTCTCTCTCTCTCTCTCTCTCTCTCTCTCTCTCTCTCTCTCTCTCTCTCTCTCTCTCTCTCTCTCTCTCTCTCTCTCTCTCTCTCTCTCTCTCTCTCTCTCTCTCTCTCTCTCTCTCTCTCTCTCTCTCTCTCTCTCTCTCTCTCTCTCTCTCTCTCTCTCTCTCTCTCTCTCTCTCTCTCTCTCTCTCTCTCTCTCTCTCTCTCTCTCTCTCTCTCTCTCTCTCTCTCTCTCTCTCTCTCTCTCTCTCTCTCTCTCTCTCTCGAGGACTGGTCGAGTATTGACCTCCATACACCCTTTATGGGCGGTACGTCCTTCTGGAGGAGTTTGGTGATCCATGCACCCATGTTTTCAAAGGTGCAGCTAGGCCCATTTTTGCATGCATAAGCCTGGCTTCTATGCTTTTAGGCACTACCTCTGCAATTTAACAGGTGAACGCTAAAAGGGTGAATACACCATTGAGCTCCTACACTTCCATGTTACCTTACATTCCCCCAAGTCCCTTATCAGTCTGAAGCTCCACTATAAGTTCCGAGCTCACCTTAATTATTATTGGGACTCCAGATGTCCTGTTACTGCGGACAGGTAACCACCTAGATTCCTCGTGTATCGTGCTCTCACAAACTATACTCTTTGACTCATAAAGGACTCTGCGCCTCATTACCAGTTTGGCAGCATTAAAGGAGATAATTCCAACCAAATGTAATTGCTGTTACCAACAGTGGTAGCTGGTAAATGTACATCAGCTTACACGTTTTATTGATTCCCCTTTCTGAATTCCCACAGGAATCCACTGGGTATTAGTAGTATTCCCACCAGAGGTAACCCAGTCCATTGTAATGCAGGTATTACCCCTTTTGGGTTTTACAATTCATAATCAGGCAGCCTGGTAAAATTGCCAGTAGTACTACTGCAGCCTGTCTTTCCTTAATGAGGCTGTGTGACTCCCACCTATGTCATATAAATCTTTATTCTCGTACATACTGTTTCCACTTGGATCAATACTTATCTGTATATGATACTTTCCATTGTACTACTCTCCATACTAAGGGCCTGAATCATGTGATTGTTTTATAATGGTGCAATCCCCTAGGAAAATGTTCCATGAATCAGGCCTTAAGTGTTCGACATGCTTGTTGTAGGATAGGTGCCACTTAGCAGCCATTGCAGCTCAAAATGCCGCCCGATGGCCAGTGATTAGTACAACTGGAAGCTAGTTTAATGCTCGCACTACTATATCCAGTGCCTACAGACAAAGGAAAACATGTACATCCCCGGGAATCTGCTCCCTCGATCTGTTGTGAGCCATGTGCATCATGAAATTTACCACTGGTCTGAACGCCATCCAGCTTCAACCACGTGGTGCTCAGTCTTTTTTTCAACCTTCTACCTCATGGATTTACTGTACTATGAACTGACCGTCACAAGTATCTCCTTTCCCACCCTGAATGAGGCTGGGCCCTATTTAATTTTGTTTGGGGCTGCTTCAGCTGAAACTTGATTGGCGATCACATCTTGGCTCTTGTTCAGTCAACTCCTTTTGGTCATTCTTTGTCAGGAGATAGGGATTTAGGAGTCAACTTCTACCCCAATATGTTTTCAACTTGGTGCTGTTCATGTATGAGGGGTCGACATCATAATGCAATCTCGGGTGTACAACCCTTTTCGGGTTTGAGGACATCCACTGATCAGGTTTAGTCTAAAACATCAGCTGTTCTATTAATTATTTTAACATTGGTTGTCTTAGTTTATTTCCTTTCTTTTTTGTTCTTTCTTTTACATGTCACCATGTTGGTGTTGGTAGTACGTTCTAAGTCTCTTCTCCTTTCTTTGGTGATGTTTTCAAATAACAACAGTCATTAGATTGTTTTGTTATATTCTGTGCTGATCCTCACATTTACTTGATTAAATCAAATATCAAGTTCACCCATATAGGTTTGTTTGGACTTAGTCTCTGAATTTACAGGCATCCCTGCCTTTGTTTGGTTTACTCTCCATACTAAAACGGGGCCTCAGGGGAAGACGAATAAACTTATCACATATCTGTGGGCGATAAATGTCTGTTCTGGGTGGGGAATTCACTTACAAGAATACCTTGTGTCTTAATTTAGTAGGGGTGGGGACAGTTGAGACAGGGACAGGCTTAGCCACATTCTGACCACTGTGGCTGTTCTATACTCACGTGAAGAATACACATTAGGGGGTCACTTCACTCTACTCTCCAGACATACTGCCTCTCATCCTACTTTTCTAATCCCTTCTTCCTTTACTTTGTTAGGTTCTGCCTGTCTCATTAACTTGGGGGTGTAGTGTAGGATGTTTAAATCGGGTGACATATAACTCAGGGGACTTTTCCACCCACCCCAAACCAGACAAGCACAATCTTTATATATTTAATTTAATAACGTCCTTTTTACGAACCTGGCACACCAATTTAACAATATTGATTTCACACAGGTTCCCTCAAATACACAGGGTTACACAGAAGGTTTATTTATTAATAATACAGAAATACATGAATTAATATGAATATCAACAAATTATGCATCAATGAAATTGCAACCTCAGTGTAGAATAATCAATGCACTGGTCACATCACTTTGCTATGCTACATTTAAATGAATAGACTTTTGTAAACAAACACACCACCATATGTACATTTGGTTCCCCTTTGGGGCACATGAATCATGGATTGAAAAATGTTGTTAAAAACCAAATTAAGTCCCTGACTATCTAAATGTCTCTACTTGCCCTTTGTTGAAAATAGATACCATCCCTTACTAAATAGACATGTCAGAGTCTCAAACAGCATTCTACTAAACTCAATTTCAAGACAAGCTATATAACATTCCTGCATGTGACTCATTCGCAAAATGAAAATATATGTTTGTGAGATTTCCTTCTTCAATGGAGTTGCTATTGCATTAAGATGGAAAGTATGCATTTCTCATTTTTAATGGGCAACTTAAAGGTGGTAAAATGGGTAGCAAATAATCACCCTTTCCCATTTTCTTTCAATGATTTAGCGCTGGTAACAGGACTCTGCTTGGTGACAACCGGGAAATTACTTCAATGTGAATTTTACATTTATTTCAACAATTTAGAATACAACAGAGAGCGGGAGACCAGATGCCATCAATGTCCCATAAGCACGCATACGACATTCAGATTGTGAAAAAGAAAAAACTCTTAGAAAAAGAAGTAATTTAGATAACAAAGCTGAGGGAATACACAAATTAAAACAAAGATACCGTAATTGGTTAAAATTGCACAAAAAACAATGATAAATCAAGATGCAAAATCTATGTTAGAGACTATAAAAACCAAGAATACCACAGCAATATTGGCTACATTAAATCAAATGGATGCCCCACAAGATGCTCTGATGTCTAATCCAATTTCAGCAGCGTCTTGGGTCACATATTATACAAATGAGAAAGAAGAGGAGGAAGAGATGCCTCAAAGCAAACAAGTAGATCAGCTGCAGCCGGTCTGCCCTAATATGGAATCAAAGATATTGGACCTGTAAATAGCAACAATTGAAGACCTGTTAAGGAGGTTGAAGAACTCCAGGGCGCCAGGCCCGGATGGGCTGACGAACGTGCAGCTGAAGAAAAATCGGAATTATGGGCCATTTGTCTCCACCACCTATATAGAGGGATATTGACAATGCCACATATCCCTTCGACATGGAAGACAGCGGTAGTCGTCCTGATTTTTAAAAAGGGACTTAGAATGGACATGGGCAACTACCGCCCAATTGCATTGCTCGATGTGGCCGGGAAAATCTTTGGGTGAATCTTGTTAAAAACATTGTTACAATGGAGTGAGAGAATGGGTCATTTAGACAAATGGCAGGCGGGGTTTGTAAAGGGAATTGGCACGTTGGCTAACATCTTTATATTAAATCTCTTAAAAGCAAAGCAAAACAGAACAAAGGTAAAAAACAAATCTACATAGCATTGATAGATTTGTAGAAAGCTTTTGACTCAATAAAAAATGTGTTGCTATGGGAAAAACTGGAGACATGGAGGTGCCCTGAATAACATCAAAGGCCTGCACCAAGATACATAAATTAAAGTTAAATTGGACAACATAGGGCATCTATCTGAATCTATCCCAATAAACATCGGGATCAAACAAGGATGTCCGTTGGCTCCAGTACTCTATAACCTGTTTATGTCGGACATGGATAATGCCTTCCAACAAATTTGTTTTTTTTCTCCAAAGTTGACGGATACTGACATCAGAAGACTACTTTACGCTGATGATATTGTCATCTTGGATCAGACCCCAATAGGGTTACAGAGACAGCTTGATGCCCTGCAAATCTATCTTGACTCAAATCAGCTAATAATCAACCGAGAGAAATCTCAGATTATGGTTTTTGGTGAACAGGAGAGGCGAAGAGTAAAGAGAGAATCAACTTGCCATTCGAAAGGTCAAAAGATAAAAGTTGTAAAATCTTGTATATACTTGGGAGTGAACATCAACACAAGTATCATTGAAGCTTTGCAGATTGTAATGCTCCAAAACAAAGGGAAAAATCTGGCGGCATTAGGAAAAAACATACAAAGAAAATACTGTGGGTTCTCGCTGATACCATTAATCTTTTTCTACAGATTGAAAGTGGTCCCAATCTTATCTTATGGGGAAGAAACTTCCTTTATGTTGTATGAGAATATGTGACCGAAATTGGAAGATATCTTTTGGTGCACGGCGCTGAGCCTGCCAAAATGTACACCAATTCCCATATTGAGAAGAGAACTGGCATTAACATCATTAAAAGCAATTGCCAGATGGAAATCAATATCCTTCTATCAGAAATGCATAGAGGAAAGTCTGAAGGGTCCCCTGTATGTGTTGAAAAAGGCAATGAAAGATACCAAAAAAAAGCTCCTCAAGGAATGGCAAAGTATTTGCCAGTTAACAGTGACAGATTTGAATTAATCAGAAGAAACACTGCTGCGAGAACCAGGGAAGATCAAGAAAAAATGATATATTAATGACTGGATAAACACGCGGGAAGAGATTTATAAATATAAACATCAAGAAGATTTCTGGTCCGGGATACGTAATTTGAATGAAGTACCTAAATATTTACAAACCTTCCCGAATTGGTTCCTGAGAATGCAATACATGAGATTCTGGTTAAATATCATATCGCCAGCCAGATGGTTAGAAAGAGGAATGGATATTCAAAAAACCTGCACATGCAGACTGTGTCAACATCCGGATGAGGCTGACTCATTCAAACATCTAGAAATCAGCTGCCTGCGTTGCATAGGGAAAGAATCCAAGAAATGGGTCAGATCATCGCAAAGCATGGATCACGCTCAGCAAATGCATGGGGGCAGAATTTAATTGAAGCAGACAAAACTCATACTATATTGGCACTGGCAAAATTTCAGTTATTAATTGCAGCAAAATTAGAAGTGGCTGAAACAAATGATCAGGAAGGCGAATAGGACACAAAAATTGTAAAAATGCTAGAAAGTGACTGTAGAGAATTGGTGCCATTTAATAATAGAAGATCAGAAGAAGGTCTCGAGTAATTAGATCTATTCATTGGAACATTTGCTATTGCACGTGTATGTGAACATTGATATACATTTAAAATTATTTTGTATTGTGAGATGTGTTTAGTTTCATTATGTTTTAATTGTTTAGCTGTGTGTAATGTGCGTTCATTTCTGACTAAAGGTTTTCTATGCTGTAAACCATTTTAAGTCTTAAATAAAAATAACAAAAATGTACTTCAATTTTACATTTACTTCAAGTTATTTTTCTAGGTATGCACCCAGTGAGATATCATTTTACTCCCAGAATACCTCTTCTGTGATTGATCATTACACAGAGAAGAAGGCAGGAGATCGCCCATTGCGCACACCATAGGTCCTATTCAATGAAATCTGGGAATCCAGAAGCACATACACTTCTAAAGCATGAATTAGTTTCTCATTATGTATAGTCAATTTAGATACCCTGACCCCTTAGCACTTTCACTAATAAAAAGGGCTGAAATTGAATCTATTCCCCTTTCGAGTATCACTCACTAAATGATTATTTCCCCTTAATTGGATGTTTACATATGCATTTTTGGGCTATCTCACAGATAGGTGGAGACCCTCTTCAGGACTGGTTTAATTCTCCGCTCAGGAACAGGTGGGCATCAGTCAGCAAGATTGTGTCAGCTTCCCTCCACAGTCTAGTTACCGTCTTTCTGTATTTTCAGGCTTGTCAGCTGTCTTT